>NW_024870813.1:13545000-14238572 GCF_019054845.1 Dipodomys spectabilis | reverse complement strand
TCAATATTAGTTGTTTGTTGATTGATAATGACTGAGCTTGACAGACAGGTGAAGGAAATCATGTACACTTCAATGAGGTTCTGACTTGTGTTACAGAAAGGGTTATGAAAGCTCTCTATTAGAAATCTAGCAGCTGCGCGTCTAAAAATTCCTTGCGTGGTTAGTTTCTGATAATGTCTCAATTCAAGTACTTCTCCTTGGAGTTCCATGTTATTCAAGATGCTGTAGTACATCCTTTTACATTTTGCAGACAGCTCTTGGTGATGAAATTTGAGCTTTTCAAACTGCTCTCCCAATTCCATCCACAAAATGCAGACAAAAAGACAAAAAAAATTGAAAAAAAATTGTTTCTGTTGATAGTGCAAATACTTTTATTTTCCATTTCAAACATAAAATATAGTAAAACGTTTCATAGCAATTACACTGAACTAGGTTGTGGACACATTCTAATGTAAATAATGTACTGTGTTCAAGTAAAATGTTTGAGGATCCAAAATTTTAATATGCCTGTAGTCCTAAAACCAATACCTTACTGATATTGAGTGATAAATACAACTTCCCATAAGTACAGAAGTTTTCCTTGTATCTTTTTAATATATATTTTTATTGTAAAGACACTGTACACAGGGGTTACAGTTACATAAGGAAGGTAAAGAGTACATTTCTTATTGAGCATTGTTACCCAATCCTTTGTTTTTCCCCTACCATCCCTTCCTTTCACATCACCCAAATCCTCCCTCTAACCCCCTCTGATAGTATATACACTGATAGGATATTCTCCTGCTACTTTGGTTGTTGAGAGTGTCTACAAGAGCAGGCATTCCGTGGGGAGCAGGGAGACACCTTATGACCTTTATTACTGAGATTTCTGAATGACTTGCTATCACTTGTACTGCATTTTGCAAGTCGAATCTCATGCCTTAAAACGTAGCAGTTTTTAAGAGGTAAGAGGAGTGGTAAAAGAACTCTTAGAGACAAAAAATCTTCAACATATTTGGTTCCAAGCATTCCGTCTAAGGCATATTCAACAAGTAGTGAAACTTGTGTTGACTGTAACTCTGTGTCTTTCTCCATGTGCA
Source organism: Dipodomys spectabilis (assembly GCF_019054845.1). NCBI lineage: Eukaryota > Metazoa > Chordata > Mammalia > Rodentia > Heteromyidae > Dipodomys > Dipodomys spectabilis. Next base: position 14,237,493 of record NW_024870813.1, on the reverse strand, counting down.
TTTATACATGAGTATATGTATGTGTGTATTTGTGAGTATAGTAACATACATGTGTACATATATAAGGGCACATACATATATGCATATATAAATGTATAAAAATATTTGCATATGTATCAAGTGTTCAGTGATTTAATCTATAGTTCCTAACACATTGTCATTCTCACAAAGTGTACATGGTAAACTACTTTAAGGATCTGTGCTCTATGATGGGTATCCTTTGTACTCAATTCCCCATTATTTTGTTTTTCATCCCTGTGAACAACTTCAGTCTACTTTCCATAGGATAGCTTTGTTTCATTACATGTAGTTACTCACTGATACTCAAAGCAAAAGGTTGTTTGTAAAAGAAAAAGTACTTTTAGGTCACAGGTTAAAATTATCTTATCCATCCCAATGATTCATAGGAAAATAAAATTTATAATAGTAATAAAAATGAGAAGGAATTCCTAGATCTGTTGTTTTACCATTTAGAATGGCAAATAATATCACATCACTGTTGTAACTCTTAAATAAGTCAAGGGTAACTGATTGTCTTTATCATGTTCCCACAAACCAGTGGATCCTGAAGGATAATAATAGACCACCAGAACTTCTAAGTAGCAGACATGAAGCATGAAAGAGAAAGTGAGGAAATGAGAGAGAGTATAAGAGAGAGAGAAATATCATAATACTGAAAGTACATAACATAAATAAGAGCTGCATGAGAATATTCATATGGCTATCTTTAGACACTACATGTACATTTGGAAGTAATTGTTGTATAATAACCAATCAACATAAAATATAAAGAGTTTCATGGAGGTCGGAGGAAGATGGTAAAGGAGAACCTGGAGGCTAAACAAACTCTCACATACAAAGCAGCTTTAGTGTTCCAGTGAACACTACTAGCCTAGATAATCACACCAAGTGTGCCATCACTGTACACATTGTTTGGTTAGAGAGGGAAGATCCAGGCAAGAAGACAGATCTGAGCACTTGCCAGTAGCTGCGGTTGTGGCAGCAGCTACGGCACCCATAGCCACCATATCTACAACAGAGAGTCTAGGACAAAAGCGCCATATGCAGTGGGTGAGAGGATTCTACTCAACACCAACAAGAACTGACAAGGAGCAGATAAATTCATCCTGAAGATCACAGACCAGTGATACCCAGGAAGAAAGACTCCTGTCTGAGTAAATTCCTGACATCCTCACTCCTCATGGAGCAGAGGAAGGAAGGCTGCCCCTCCCTAGCACCAGACATCATCTTTGATACTGAGAATGGCCAGGCTGAGCAACTAGCTCCAACTCAGGTCTTGGAAGAAAACAAAAGAGTCATTTAGCAGGTCACAGGAATCTGACCTGACCTTCCAGGCTCAGATCCACTCAGGAGAAAGTCACCTAGCCCAAGCAGAGAGAGTTCTGCCCCCCCAGAGGAGTGACTATCTTCAGTGGATTAACAGAACCAGTGGCTGCCCCTACCTACAGCAGCCTAGACAATCAATTGAAATTCAGTAAACGTAAACCTTGAGAATGGCTCCAGGCTGGGCTGGGAGTGTCTCAGGAGCTAGCCCCTCAGGGAAAAGATACTGTTTGCTGAAATGCCTCAACCCTAAACAGAACTTAGCCTCATCACAGCATCTCCACACTAGAGGAAACAGCCATCTTTCTCTTTCGTGATACTCAAAGCAGATCTCCCTCCCACTGAACTAGCCTGAAGAAGGATCACAAAATCCTAGATAAAGCGGAGCATTTTATTGACTACTCAAACAAACTGATGTAAGAAATCAATCAAGCCACAGGAAAACAAAACACCAGAAGCAGACCAGCCACTCCACGAAGAGACTGGTTACAGACAAAGGGGAGACACAGGATCTTCCCATTCCACACCCCTCCCCCCACAAAAAAAATTAAAGAACTCTTTTTGGTACCATTTTTTTAAATTTTTTAATTGTTTTCTATTAATCATTTTTTTCTTCTTCTCCTAATTTTTATTTTAGGTGTGTGTGTGTGTGGGTGTGTGTGTGTTTGTGTGTGTGTGTGTGTGTGTGTGTGTGTATGCTTTTTAAAAAAATCGCTATTGACCTTTTGGTCCTTTTTAATTTTTTTATATCTTTTGTCTTTCTTTTTTTTTGCGTGACCTAATTGCTGTTTTGCCTCATCCCAAGATAAATACCCATCATCGTTTATTAGAACTTATCCCCTGTTGTGTACATAATTAATCCACAAATGTATTACTTAATTCACAAACTTTTAGGATTAACTTTTTTTTGTCTTTTTTTTTCCCCAGGGCTGAGCACCGAACCCAGGGCCTTGCACGCGCTGGGCAAGTGCCCTTCTGCTGGGCTAAACCCCCAGAAACAGGCTTAACATTTTAATAGAAGTATTATATCTTTATAACATATAATTTTCAAGTAAATACTTTTAAGAATTTTTATTTTTTAGTTTTTCATGTCTCCTTTCTATCATCCCACTCCTGTCATCTTATCCTTTTCTCCTCTCAATATCACTTTTTAAAGTCACATAATTTTTAAGTGTTTCACTTTTTAAATTTAAATTTTTCTTTTTCCATTTTTGATTTTCTTCTTTTTAATTTCTCTCTTGTCCTTCTGTCCAATCCCTTTCCCTCTCTGAGATTAGGACTTGGTTAAATTTACTTTAACCTTTCCACATACTTCTAATCCTGTTTTTCCCCACATTTCTTCCTAAATATAATACTTTCTGATTTGAAAAATTCGTCTTTGCTGTTCTTAGCCCATTAATGGATAGTTGTTTGATGTTGAATAGATTGTATCTGTTGAACTAGGTTGTATCTACAGCCATTTTGACTGTGCAACTACGGACTTTGGTTGATGCTTGCCTTAAAATAGTATTTTAGCAAAAAATTGGTGTCACTTTCATATCAAGTGTGCAGAACAAGCCGGAAAACAGGAGAAAAATGGCAAGTGTGGGTATATCAACTCTCATTCATGATAATCTAGTGACAGAACTGTTAATGAATAATCCAGCAGAGAGTTCCCGCAAAGAACTAAAAACACTACTGGTAAACGTGGTGAATGAAAAGACTGAAAGCTTACAAAGGACTCAGTTTGAACGTGATAGGAAGAGAGAGGAGGCAAACCAAACAACAGGAATCTCATGACTGTGAGGAAACTGCTCAAAGATTGATACAGTAATTGCGTGAACAGGTTGAGAACAAAGACAAATAAAGCAATTGCGTGAGCAGGCTGAGAACAATCAAAGAGAAAGAAAGGAATTGTGTGAGCAGGCAGAGAACAGATGAAGAGAGACACAGGAATTGCATGAGCAGGCTGAGAAAAGTCAAAGAGAACTACAGGAATTGCATGAACGTGAGGAAGCTAATCAAAGGGTAACACAGGAATTGTGACAGCAGTATGAGAATAGACAAAGATCAATAGAGACATTCATGGAATCCATAAACAGACATCTGAATGAATTCAGAGAGACCACAAAGGGAATGCTGAATGGAGCCCGACAGCAGGAATGGGAGTCCAAGTAAACCATAACCAATCAACTAAGTGATTTGAGAACACCAAATTAAGGAAGTAAAGAAGTTCACACAAAATCTAAAACAAAGCTCCAACAAAGAATCTGAAGCCTACAAAGCTGACCAATTAAAAGGAAAAGAAATAAAAAACCAAGTAGAAAGACTTAACAGTAGGTTAGGCCATGCAGTAGATCTGATCTCAGGGATTGAAAAGAGCCTAGGTATTAAAAAGAACATACAAGTATCCAAGACAAATCGAAGAAACATGATAGATCTATTCAACATTTGGAATAGACAATCAGAAGGCCTTCTCTGAGGACAATTGGTGTAGAGGAGCACCTAGAGACAGAAGTTAATTGTCTAGGAAATTTGTTTAACAGGATCCTAGCAGAGAACTTCCCAAACATACAAAAAGATAGGCCTATTCAGATACAAGATGGTTGTAGAACCCCAAATAGACCAGACCAGAACAGCACTTCCCATTGTCACATTATAATCCACACAGGATCAATTCAGACCAAGAATAACTTCCTAAAAGATGTCAAGGAGAAAAGATCAATCACCTATAAAGGAAAACCAATTAGAATCATCTCATATTTTTCAGCAGAGATAATTAAAGCAAGAAGAGCCTGGAAGGCTGTATGCCATGCCCTAAAGACAAACAATTTTCAACCAAGAATACTGTACCCAGATAACTCTCCATCATAACCGAAGGTCAAATAAAAACCTTCCATAGCAAAGAAAAACTGAAAAATATATCTCTACCAAACCAGCCCTACAAAAAATACTTAAAGATGGCCTACACACAGAAAACCAACAAGACCACAATAATGGCTAAGAAACCACACCCAAACTGAGAATCCAAGAACCATAGGAAGAACCAAGTTTCCACAGCCCCAACGGAGGTGGATAACACCTCTCAGTCCTAGCTCTCAACATTAATGGACTTAAAGCTCCAATTTAGCGAAATAGTCTGTCTAGTTGGATTAAAAAGCAAGATAATTCTATCTCTTGCCTTTAGGAGTCACACCTTGCCAAAAAAAAAAAAAAAAACATTTTGATAATGAAAGGCTAGAATAAAATCTACCAAGCAAACGGCTGCTATAAACAGGAAGGAGTTGCAATAATAATATCAGATAAAATATGCTTCAAATTAAAATTAGTGTAAAGAGTTAAAGAAGGTAGCTACATACGACTTATGGGTTCTCTACTTCAGGAGGAGATTACAATTCTAAATATGGAATCGCCAAACAATGGAGCACCCAAATTTATCCAAGAAACACTATGTTCCCTCAGATCTCACATAGATCCAAAGACATTAATTCTTGAGGATTTTAACACACCACTATCCCCACTATATAGATCAAATCGGCAAAAAATCAACAGAGAAACCACAGATCTAAACAACTGCATAGATCAACTAGATTTAACAGATATCTACTGAATGAATATTTCATCCAGCAGCATCAGAATACACGTTTTACTCTGCAGCACATGGAACATTTTCCAAAAGAGATCACATTTTAGGTCACAAAGCAAACTTGTCCAAATTCAGAAACACTGAAGTTACACCTTGCATTCTCTCAGACCACAAGGGAATAAAATTAGAACTCAACACCAAAAGCCACCAAAAAAGTCTTGTAACACATGGAGGCTGAAAAACACACTGTTGAATAAACAGGGGGTCACAGAAGAGATTACAAAGAAGTTCAAATGTCCATGATATTCAACAAAAATGAACACACAAATTAACAGCCCCTCTGGGACACTGCAAAGGCAGTACTCAGAGGCAAGTTTATAGCTCTGAGTTCCTACACCAACAAATTAGAGAGATCTGAAACCAACCATTTAATGAGACATCTGAACCACCTTGACAAAGACCAGCAAGATAAACTCCAATTCAATAGATTGAAAGAAATAATTAACATTAAATCAGAGTTAAACGAATGAGAATAAACAAAACACAGAAAGAATCAACAAAACAAAGAGTTGGTTCTTTGAAAAAATTAACAAAATTGACAGACCCTTAGAAAGTCTTATCAGAAAAAGAAGGAACACACTCAAATAAATAAACTCAGATGTGAGAATGGAAACATCAACACAGAAACAACCAAGATTCTGAACATTATAAGGGAATATTTTCAAAACTTTATGCTAATAAGTTTGAAAACTTGGCAGAAATAGACCTTTTGCTAGCAATTATCAACATGCAAATACTAAACCAACATGAGTTAAAGCATAGTAAGGGGCCTATATCAAGTGTTGAAATAGACGCAGCAATAAGAGACCTCCCTGATGGATTTACAGCGGAATTATACAAGACCTTCAAAACAGAGCTCACACCAATACTCCTCCAACTCTTCAATGAAATTGAAAGAGAAAGTTCTCTACCAAACTCATTCTATGAAGCCATCATAACCTTCATTCCAAAACCAGGCAGGGACTCATCAAAGAAAGAGAACTATAGACCCATTTCTTTGAAGAACATTGATACAAAACTTTTCAACAAAAGTTTGGCCAATCGACTTCAACAATTCATCCAAAAAATCATACACTAATATCATACAGGATGTATTTCAGGGATGCAAACCTGGTTCAATATACACAAATCAATTAATTTAATTTATCACATCAACAAGAGCAAGGATTAAAACCACATGGTTATCTCAAAAGATGCAGAAAAAGCATTGGACCAGATCCAACACCCCTTTTATGATGGAGGTTCTGGAAAAATTAGGAATCCATAGAACATTCCTCAATACAATAAAAGCTGTATATGGAAAACATACAGCCAGCATTATAATTAATGGTGAAAAACTAAAGCTATTTCCTCTTAACTCAGGAATGAGAAAAGGATGTCCACTCTCTTAACTTCTCTTCAATTTAGTATTAGAATGCCTAGCTACAGAAATAAGACAATATGCCAATATAAAAGGGATCCAAATAAGGAAAGAAGAAGTAAAATTCTCCCTCTTTGCAGATAAAATGATCTTGTACTTAAAGAATCCCACGGACTCCACTCCAAAATTACTCAAGCTAAATCAAAACTGTCAAAATAGCAGGGTATAAAATTAACCCTCAGAAATTAATGGCTTTTCTGTATGCCAACAATGAGAAAAGTGAGGCTCAAATCAAGAAAGGTTTTCCATTTGTAAGAGCCCCACAATAAATGAAATACCTAGGAATTAACTTAACCAAAGAAGTGAAGGACATTTATGATGAAAACGTTAAAAATCTGAAAAAGGAAATCAAAACAGAACTTAGAAAGTGGCAAAACCTCCCATGCTCCTCGATAGGAAGGATGAACCTTGTGAAAATGGCAATATTTCCCAAGGCTATCTACAAGTTCAATGCCATACCTATCAATATTCCAACCGCATTCTTCAAGGAAATAGAAGAGGCAATCCCAAAATTCATATGGAACAACAAAAGACCCCCAATTGAAAAAAAGCAATCCTTAACAGAAAGAACAGTGTTGGAGGAATATCAATACCAAATTTCAAACTCTACTACAAAGCCATAGTAATTAAAACAGTTTTGTACTGGCACAAGAAAAGACCTCAGGAACAATGGAATAGAATTGAAAACCCAGTAATGAACCTACAGACCCATAATCATCTAATATTCGATGAAGGATCTAAAAAGATAAAATCGAAGAAAGGCTGTTGAGTAAATGGTACTGGCAAAATTGGTTAATCACTTGTAGAAAATTAGATCCTTATATATCACCCTGTACCAGAATCAACTCCAAATGTATCAAAGACCTCAGAGTCAAAGCAGATATTCTGAAAACATTACAGGATGGAATATGAGAAACCCTAGATCTCCTTAACAAAGGCTGAAATTTTCTGAAAAGAAACGCAAAAGCACAACAAATGAAAGTTTGGATAAATAGGATTGCATGCAGTTGCAGAGCTTCTGCATGGCAAAGGACATAGCTAGCAGGATCAATAGAAATCCCACGGAATCAGAGAGGATCTTCACTAGCCATAAAACCGACAAGGGTTTCACATCTAAAACAGATCTGGAAATCAAAAAATTAAATCCTCCAACAGCAAATATTCAAAGAAAATACTGCCCAATAAATAAGTGGGCTAAAGACATAAAGACAAACTTCTCTGAAGAGGAAAGGAGGGTGACCAATAAAGACATGCAGAAATGCTCAACCACCCTAGCCATAAAAGAAATGCAAATCAATCAACATTGAGATTTCACCTCACCCAAGTTAGAGTGGCTATAATCAAGAACTCTAATAACAACAGATGCTGGAGGGGATGTGGACAGAATGGAACCTTACTTCATTGCTAGTGAGAGTGTAATCTTGTTCAACCACTTTGGAAAATAGTATGGAGGTTCCTACAAAGACTCCACATAGAGCTCCCCTATGACCCAGCAATCCCACTTTTGGGCATTTGCCTAAATGATCACAAACAAGACCATACTAAAGCTACCACACAGATATATTTATTGCAGCATTACCATAGCTAAGATATGGAACCAACTCAGATGTCCCTCAGTAGATGAATGGATCAAGAAAATGTTGTATATGTACACAATGGAATTCTATGTCTCTATCTGAAACAATGATATTGCCCCATTTGTTAGGAAATGGAAAACTTGGAAAAAAAATTTATTAAGTGAAGTAAGCCAGGCCCAAGAAACAGAGGTCCCATAGTTTCCCTTATTAGCAATTACTAGTGTATGTCTGAGACATGCAGAAATTGTTAGATAAGTTGATGTTAGGTGAAATGAACCCCAAGATAAGAATTCAATTTTTTTTTCTGTAATTATTTCTAACATATTTATAAGATGATTTCTTTGTTACTTTGTATGTCCCTGCTGCATGGTATAACACCTGTTTTCGCTGTATTTGATGTTGGTATAATTTGTGGAGGGGAAGGGAAAAATTTTTTTAAATATGGATACATGTGGACCCATTGCAACAATGAGATAAACAAGACATTATGTCGAAAAACAAATTTTACAACTTTGGATGGGGGAAAGGCAGAGGGGGAAACGGGACGTAAGAGAGGTGAGATGGGAAGGGATAGTAAGGGGAAACAAAGGAGTATGCAACAATGCTTGATAAGAAATGTACTCATTACCTTGCCCATGTAATTGTAACCACTCTGTCTGGTATTTTCACATTTAAAAAAAAAAACACGAAAAACCATAAAATATAAAGTATTTTTGATAAAAAATAAAAATGACTCAGAATAAATAATCAATGCAAAAACAATCTTTACAAAAGCAAACTCTCAGAGATATTACATGACTTTGAAAAGGATAAAGTGGCTGAATTTAATATAAATTTAGAAGTATGACCATTCAAAAATATAAAAAGATATTCTTTATTTCATTATATAACCCAAAACAGAAAGTAAATGTTGTTTAGATGATTTTTTAAAATACAGTCTCTCAGGTGCTGGGAGGGTGGTTCAGTGTAGAGTGCTTGCCTTGCATGCATGAGGTCCTGGGTTTGATTCCTCAGCACCACATAAGCAGAAAAAGATGGAAGAGATGCTGTGACTCAAGTAGTAGCAATAGCCTTGAGCTGAAGTGCTGAGAGACAGCACCCGAACCCAGAGTTCAAGCCCCACAACCAACAAAAATAAAACAAAAACAAAACAAAATACAATCTCTCACTTTTGTGTGCTCAACATTGTAACACTAGTGCTTCAGTCTAGGGCTAAGATTTTAGGTGTGGACATTTATCAACACTCCTGATTCAGATTCTAATTGATAAAATTTTTAATCAATGCTTTGTTATTAATTTTGCTCTTTGTAAATTCACATATACGTATAAAAAACAGTGTGGCCATCCCAATAACATTCTCAAAGTATTTCCTAATGATGACTTACAAAAAGTTGTATTATATTACAACAAGGAAAGTAATGCTACAAATAAGGAGAACCAATACATAAATATTAATGATTAATAAAATAAAAAACAAAACATTTACCTCTATTTCTAGTATTTGAAATGTACTACATATTCGATTTATTATTTTCTCATATTGCTTTACATTTAAAACTGCCTAAGTCTATGATGTTCAACAAGAATTTTATAGACTATGAGTAGCCTTTAAAGGTACCCACTAAGATTATTATTTATGGTTCATCTCATCATTTGTATATGGCTTATACCATCATTTATTCCTCGCTAACATATAAAGTAAGGAATCCCTTAAATTTTAACAGAAACTGTGAAGTTAATGTCTTAAATCTTCACTCTGCTTCTTTACACAAACACTTTGCAATTTCTCATTAGTAAAGTTTCTATAAACTCTGAAATGTACATACTTAGTAGTATATGACTGCTACCATGAATCTTAAATGCTTTATGGAAAAGTTTTACAGCGTGCTAAATAGTCTTAATTTTGGCATATATGAGCAAATTCCCAAAATTAAACATATTTAAAACATTAAAACTTTTAACAAACCTTAACACTTTCTATAGTGTTCATTATGGCAGGTTCCTTGTACAGAATAATTGAATTCCTCCTCCTACACATCCGTTGAACAACAAATATATGGAATTATTTTGTTTTGGACATGTCAATCTTGACTTTATTCTTAAATGTGTTCTTATGTAAGAAATACATGGTTCTAAAATTTCACAACAATTTTTTGAATTTAATTTTTGTGGAATTGTCTAGTTTAAGAAAATCAATTACACTTTATATATAAAATTGTTCTGTGCTCAATTCAGTAGCACATACACTAACATTGGAACAATAAAGAGAAGAATATCCCCTGACTGAGGATGACACTCGACTTCGTGAAGCATTCCAGATTTTTAAAAGAACAGATGCTGGATAGGATGTGGACAGAAGGGAACCTTAATGCCTTGTTGTTAGGAGTTTAAACTTGTTCGAAGACTTTGGGAAGTAGTATGGAGGTTCCTCAAAAGACTACATAGAGCGCCCCTAACACCCAGCAATCCCATTTTGGGCATTCACCCAAATGATCACAAACAAGACCATACTAAAACTACCAGCAAAACTATGTTCATTGCAGCATTATTTACCAAAGCTAAGATATATAACCAAACCCGATGTCCCACAGTAAACGAATGGATCAAGAAAATGTGTGTGTGTGTGTGTGTGTGTGTGTGTGTGTGTGTGTGTGTGTACTGGAATTCTATGCCTCCATCAGAAAGAATGACATCACCCAGTTTGTTAGGAAATGGAAAGACTTGGAAAAAATTATATTAAGTAAATTAAGCCAGGCCCAAAGAAGTGAAGTAAGCCAGGCCCAAAGAAACGTAGGTCCCATGGTTTCCTTATTTTCAATAACTAGTATGTGTCTGCTACAAGTAGAAAACATCATATAAGTTGATGTTAGGCAAAATGAACCCCAAGATAAGGATTCAAATGGTTTTTCTTTCTTGCGATTGTTTCTAAGATATTTATAAGATCATTTCTTTGTTGCTTTGTATGTTCCTCCTGCAAGCTAAAGCCCCTGTTTTCACTGTATTTGATGTTGGTACTATTTGTGGAGTGGAAGGGAAACACAAATAGTTTAAATAGAGATGCAGGTGGACCCATTGCAACAATGAGATGAACAAGTCGTTGTGTCAAAAAATGATTTTGGCCGGGGGTTGAGGGATGTGGACAGTGGGGGGACTGGGGTGGGGGAGGGGTTAGTGGGGCTGGGGGATGGAAGATGGGCAGGGAAGGGAAGGGGAAACAAAGGAGGAGCAAGTGGACCCATTGCAACAATGAGATGTACAAGTCATTATGTCAAAAAATGAACTTTACAACTTTGGTGGGAGGAGGACCGGATGGGGGAAGTGGGGGAGTATGGGAAGGGATGGGAAGGGGAAGCAAAGAGGAGGCAACAATGCTTGATAAGAAATGTACTCGTTATCTTGCCCATGTAATTGTAACTCCTCTGTCAGTATTCTCACAATAAAAATAAAAGAAATGTACTCAACAACTCACCTATGTAATTGTAACCCCTCTGTATGGCATTTTCAGAATTAAAAAAAAAAGAAACATAGGTCCTATGGTATCCCTTATTTGCAATAACTAATGCATGTCTTGGATAAGCAAAGAAGGTATGGTAAAGCGAAAAAAAGTAGTAGGCAACAATGCTTGATAAAAAATGTACTCATTACCTTTTCCATGTAATTGTAACTTCTCTGTATGGTATTTTCACAATTTTAAAAAAAAAGGTCAAAAGCATGTGCATATGACTAGATAAGATTATGTTAAGGTAAATGAACCCCATGATAAGGACACAAGTGGTTTTCTATTTCTTCCTGCGGTTTCTAATATATTTCTAATGTACGATGTGATTTTTTATATGTGCATCCCCCACAGTTAAACCCCTGTTTTCACTGTATCTGATGTTGGTGCACTTCCATCTCGTATGTACACTTCTCTAACTTGGGGATGGAAAGGGAAAAAACAAAAGGCTTAAATAAGCATACAGTATGACCATTGCAACAATGTGACGCACAAGAGAGTATGTTGAAAAATGAACTTTACAATTTAGGAGGGGAGGGGAGGGAAGTGTACTTGTGGAGGTGGGAGGGAAGGGATCGCGGGGGAAAACAAAGGAGGAGGTAACAATGCTTGAGAGGAAATGTACTCATTACCTTTTCATGTAACTGTAACCACTATGTACAGTACTTTTACAATAAAAAATATAAAAATGTTCTCGGATGGAAGAGAATATTTTCCCTATTTTACCCATGTAATATCGTTAACAAAGAAATTAATGCAAAATACTGATATGAAGATATTTTGAATAAATATGTGTGTATGTGTATGTGTGTGTGTGTGCGTGCCTGCGCATTTTCGTTCTCAGAGTTTGAATTCAGTGCACCAAGGTCTCGCTAGGCCATTCCTCTCTAGACTGATGAGCTACATCTCCATTCTTGGCTCTTTGCTAGTTCATTAAATTTTTAAAATATTTTTATTACTTTTTTATTGTGAACATACTGTATAGAGGGGTTACAATTACATGGGCAAGATAATGAGTACATTTCTTATCAAGCATTGCAGCCTCCTCCTTTGTTTACCCTTCACATCCCTTCCCAGCCTCCCCCTGCCCCCCCTACCCCACCCTCACCCCCCCCACCAATGTTGTAAAGTTCGTTTTCAACATAACAACTTGTACTTCTCATTGTTGCAACGTGTCCACCTGTATCCTTAAACGACTTGTTTTTCCCCTTCTCCTCCACAAAGTATACCGACATCAAATATAGTGAAAGCAGGGGTTATACTGCGGGGGAGGGACATACAAAGCAAAAAAGAAATAATTTTATAAATGCATTAAAAATGCATTAAAGAAAAAAACATTTAAATACATATCTAAGGGTTCGTTTTCCTAACATCACATTATCTGACCTTTTCTGCTTGACTCATACATATACTAGATATTGCAAATAAGGGAAACCATGGGACCTATGTTTCTTTGGGCTTGGCTTACTTCACTTCTTTGGGCCTGGCTTAATTCACTTAATATAATTTTTTCCAAGTATTTCCATTTCCTAACAAACTGGGTGATGTCATTCTTTCTGATGGAGGCATAGAATTCCATTGTAATTTTTTTTAAATAATCTCATGAATAGTTTTTGTCCTGATTGGCTTCCAACGGTTATCCACAGATCTCAGTTTCCTGAGTAGACAGGATTACAGGTGTGACCAACCAGCACAAGGCTTTCAGAATAATTTATAAAGTAGAAGAAAATTGAGTTCATGGAGGCTTGTTTATCATCTCCTGCTTTTAAAGCATTTTGGAATGATTATATGTGAATTTATTTCGTTTTGGATTCTTAAAAGACAGTAAATGATGGTATTTAAAAGTTTTAATCTTTTTTTTTATTGGTCATGTGGCATGATCTCTGGGCTTGGCCGCTGTCCCTGTGCCTTTCAGCTGAAGGCGAGTGCTCTACCCCTTGAGCCACAGTGCCACTTCTGCTTTCCTAGTGGTTTATTGGAGATAAGAGTCTCACAGACTTTCCAGCCCTGGCTGGCTTTGAAGCGCAATCCTCAGATCTCAGCTTCGTCTGTAGCCAGGATTATAGGCGTGAGTCACCAGCTACTGGCTAGTTTTAGTACTTTGTAAAATGTATACTGGAACTGTGGAACAGAAGAAATTTGTCTCTCTTTAGACCTCAATTTATGAGCTCAGCTCTGAGCATGATAACCCAATGTCACCAACACTGTGTTGAAGACAAAATGTGACAGAAAACAATTACCATCGGCAATAATTGCTATGCTATTATTTCTTGGACAACATGAATATTGAATTGAGAGAGTAAGGGAATGGAGAGGATTTTACCTACTTTTTTATTGCTTACTTTTGGAAATTTTCACTCATTTCCTTCCCCACTGTGTGTCTTTGGGCCATGCACTTAGTGCCTTCGGGCCATGCACTTAGTGCCTTTAATTAAAATATTTCCTAACACTAAAATGGTAATAATATTAGAATTATAGCAAATGTTTTCTTAAGAATTAAGAGAAATAAAACTTGTGAAATACTTAACATAAACTTCTAGGAATTGCAATTACAATTACATGGGCAAGATAATGAGTATATCTCTTATCAAACGTTGTTGCCTCCTCCTTTGCTTCCTGTTCCCTGAGATTTTTAGAAAAAAAAGGAGATAAGGTATGAAAGAACAGCATAGAAGGATATACAACTTATCACACAGAGATTAAGAACTAGCCTAAGAGATTTAGAATGCTAAAGGCAATGAGGAATAAGCCTAGTTGATAACTAGTTTTTCAATAACCAAAAATGGTTCTCTAGAACAATTTCTAGTACACCTTAGTTACTATAACTTATCCTTCCATCGAGTTATTCCTTCTATTCTATCACAACTGTTAATTAGCCTCTGTGTTTTTGGTACCATGATTAACCAAAAAGATTTCCAAATGTCACTTAAACTATCCTTCTCTCTGTGATTAGCAGTGACCACACAAAATCCTGGAATCTTTGAATTTCCAGAATAATTCTTCACCTGACATCTAAGCACATTCCTGGCATTAGTTGCTTTGACCTAATGACCAAAAAATTTTTTTTAACAGAGTATGCTATAGTAAGTAAAGTACATGAATTAGGGACTATTGTCAGGTGTCAGTATGGAAGGAGCAATTATATATTCAAAGTATGGTTTATTTTGCATTTACTAACTAAATGGTTTTTTTTTATTGTGAAAATAGTGTACAGAGGAGTTACAATTACATGGGCAAGATAATGAGTACATTTCTTATCAAGTATTGTTAGCTCCTCCTTTGTTTCCCCTTCCTATCCCCCCCATCTCTACTGCCCCCCCCTGCCAAAATTGTAAAGTTCATTTTTCAACATAACGACTTGTACTTCTCGTTATTGCAATGGATCCACCTGTATCCCTATTTAAACGATTTGTTTTTTTCCATTCCCCTCCACAAATTATACCAACATTAAATACAGTGAAAGCAGGGGTTATATCCTGGGGGGGGGACATACAAAGCAACAAAGAAATCATCTTATAAATATATTAGAAACAGTCACATGAATGAAAAAATATTTGAATACTTTTTTTTTTTATTATTGCTAGTCCAGGGGTTTAAACTCAGGGCTAGGGAATTATTTCTGAGCTTTTTTTTTTTTTTTCCTTAGGCTAGCACTCTACCACTTGAGGCATAGCACCACTTCCAGTGTTTTTCTGTTTATGTGGTACTGGGGAATTGAACCCAGGGTTTCATGCATGCTAGGCAATCACCGTACCATGAAGCCACATTCC
The DNA here is from genome assembly GCF_019054845.1 of Dipodomys spectabilis. Taxonomy (NCBI): domain Eukaryota; kingdom Metazoa; phylum Chordata; class Mammalia; order Rodentia; family Heteromyidae; genus Dipodomys; species Dipodomys spectabilis. The sequence continues at coordinate 14,222,261 of NW_024870813.1, read as the reverse complement.
CAGAACCCTAAATGAATTTCTTAAGAAGACATTACATTTTGATTCCGTAACTATGTATCATAATTTTGTCTAGGTGCCAGAAAATGATGTAGAAAACAATACAATATGAGAAGTCTAGTAAGGCTGGATGGAAAATGAATAACTGTCATGGTCTAGCTAGGGTACAGAGAGGCTTATGTCATGGAGCTGTTTCAACACGCTGAGTGCGACAGCTCCTGATCCACAGCCCACCTCCAGAATGAGAGGGCCACTATGGGGTCTAGCCACATGGGGAAAATGGGCCACCTCCTCCAGGACATTCAACCAGTTCATGTGAGAGAGAGGGAGAAAGAAAGTGAGAACTACACTTAAGCCCTGTGCTGGTGGCTCAGAACTCTAATCCCAACTACACAGGAGTCTGAGAAATGAGGATCATGGTTCATAGCCAGCCCGGTAAGGAAAGTCTGTGAGACTCTTATCTCCAAAGATCGACCAGAAAACTGAAAGTGGTGCTGTGGGCTCAAGTGGTAGAGCGCTAGTCTTGAGCTGAGGAGCTCCAGAACAGCGCTCAGACCTAGAGTTCAAGCCCCATGACTGACAAGAAGTGGACTTCCCACTACAAAAAGTGGGCTGAATAGCACCCATTTAACTAGGGAGGATGGTAGAGAAGTCAAGTGTAGATTTCTGTGAACTTGAGATCATAAGTAGGTCACCCAGCTTCTCCATGCCTTGTTGTCCCCAGTTGCAAAACTCAACACAGTGAAGGATACCCTTCCTCATGGGAATAGGGTAATGATGAAAGAGAGCCATGTTTTGTTTCATAATCCCACACCCGTTGCCCCATTAATAACAGGGGACACCTGAGCCCTTTCCAGATAACTTCCTGTCTTATGCTCACAGAATTGTTGAGAACATTACCTGAAGGCCACTCCCTCTGTGCCTAGCCATGTTCCAGAGATCCCTCTATATAAATCCCTTGTTTCCTCACAACTGTTCTGTGAAGAGACTGAGTTCCGATTGTTGTGGCCCTACCCAGAGCTTTATCTGTGGTCAAGAATCGGCTGCCATGGACTAAGAGTTTGTGATAATCCATCTAAACTGATGACTGAGCATGGCTCTACATGTCTACCATCCCAACTACAGAAGACCAGGCCTGGTGGAGCATAAATGTCACAGATAGGAGGACCACCTGAGCTCAGCCCAGCCTGAGCATATATTGTTTTTTTCTCAGAAATGCACAAGACAAAAAGGTGGCTCCTCAGAGCCAGGGAGAGGAAACAAACAGGGGGTCATGGTGCTTTCAGAGGGGTTTCTGACCCGAGTTGGGAATGGTGTTGGGGCGGCCACTCACCTGTGCTGCTGGGAGACGCTGTTGGCAGCTGATCCAGGTAGAGCGAGCAGGGATGGCGGTGGCATGGCAGACACACGGGCCCAGAGCAGAGGACCAGGGGCAGGGACCAGGTCAGGGCCTTAGGCTGGCTGCGATTTGAAATCCAGCACCACAGGAAGGGGGAGAGGGGGCTGGGACATGTAAATTTCCTACTATTCTCTAAAGTTACCTTGAGTCTCTTGCTCACCACTCAGCCACCTCTACCTTCCTTAACTGCTGGTAGTGGTGTACTAAAAGAGGGAATCCAGTTGCTACTATGCATCATGGAATGTGGGCGTTGCCACCATTCTTGTATTCCATTGGTCAGAAAGAAACATGAAAGAATGGGGGTGTGGCTAGAATCCTGTGATGCAATCAGCATGGGCAGAGTCAAGTTGACAGGGACTCTCCCAGCCCTTTTCCCATTCAGTTGGGGACAAGAGGGAGACCACTTTAGCTGCATGGCTGCACAGATTGTTATTTATGTCTGTTTGTTGCCAGTCCCGAACCTTGAACTCAGGATCTGGGCACAGTCTCTGAGCTGCTTTTGCTCAAGGCTGGCCCTCTACCACTGGAGCCACAGGGCTTCTGGCTTTGTTGCCACTGAAGTTGGACAGGGGTCTCAAGGACTTTCCTCCTGAGGGTGACTTTGACAATGATCCTCCCATCACAGCCTTGTAAACATCAAGAAGGACTGTTGAGAGCCACTGGTGCCTGCCTAATCATTGGTCTTGCTGATGTTCTTGGACAGACCAGTGAGTTCCCTATCCTCAGGTTTAAGTGGTGGGAGCTGGAGCCCACAGTTTGAACCCTGGTCCTGAAACCTCCAAATGGCAGGAGATCCTAAGATACTCATTCATATCCATATGAATACAAATGGATGGGATGTATGTCATGATTGAATGGGCAGTTCTTGAATGATTCTAGGATAAAATTATACATAATTATATTATAGGACACTAATCGATTTTATTTAATACTTTATTAAGATGTAAACAATCACATTCATAAAATGGAGGAATAATGAAATACCTAAGAATTGGGCTTCACATACTATAAAGGTACCATTTTTCTGCCAGGACTGGGATTTGAACTCATGGTCTGGGTAACACTGTTGTACTGTGTAGGAAGGGGAATCTGGCCTTGAAGTCAAGAAATTCAAGTCTGTTCCTTAGGCCTGAAATCAATCCCCACGTATTCATGTACAATTTACATATATGATTTATATTTATATACATATGTTGACTCCATATTGCATTCAGTGTAGTTATTTTATTATTTTTTGTTTTATTTATGTATTGACCATTTATTTTATTGACTATTATGGCACTTAGAACATTGGTTACATTGATTACATAGGATATAGGCCTGCATATGTATTCCACTTCATATCTGACACCCAGGACATTCACAGAAAAGGAAAACGTGTCAGCATCAGCTTCTTACCCAACGATTCATTGTTTGGGAGTGCTGGTATCTGAACTCATGGCCTACAGGGCCAAATTCATGAATGGGCGAGTGTGAACACGCCTTCCTGGGGCAAACTGAGTGATAGGCTGTTCCCAGGACCTGAGATCGAGCCCAGGCGTTAACAAAATATGAACAGATTGACATTCAGATGACAGTACACTAATTAATATATATCTTTATAGAGTGCCAGAGATGTCTATACATTATTCAATTATATAGACTACATTCCTACCAATTCTTGGGTATTTTTTATGCGTCCATGTAATTAATGTTATTGTTTTCATCCTTACACTATTAATGAAATTAATCAGTGTACTGAAATTATTGCATTCCTGTAAATAATAATATTCTTTTAATGCTTCAAAAATATTAAATAAAATCAATAAGACTCATGAAAACATGCTGTCTAATTTTATAGGAGCATCATTCACGATCAACTCATTCAACTGTGACATTGACAAGTATCCATTGTTATTCCTATGGATGGGAACCAGTTTCTTAGTATCTCCTGCCATTGGTTGGTCAGATCCTATGTTGCCACTTGGGCCTATGGCTTCCCTAATAGTCTGCCAACCTTCAACAATGCAAGGGGCAGTACCCTTTGCAACATTGTCATTCAGACCCAGGAGGGTCACCATGCAAAGGAAGAAAACGTAAAAAGGCCACATTTTTTCTGTGCATTGTTTTCCCTGAAAGGCCTGAGTGTCTAGGATCCCATCAGCAGCTGGGGGTCCAGTGGCTGCACCCCAGCCTAGAGTGATCAAAGCTGAGGTAGAATTGCCACAACCTGAATTCAAGCCATGTGCTTGAAAAAATAAAAAAAACTTACATACATACATACATATATACATACAAAATATTAAAAATATTGTGAAGATCCTTGGCTTGTAATTCTTGCCATTTTTTCTGCCAGGCCTGTGATTTGAACTCAGGGTCTGGGGAAATCTGCAGTACTGTGAGGGATGGGAAGATCACCGTGTTGGAGACAAGAAAGAAAGACTTGTTCCTAGGGCCTGAATTCAAAAACAATATTCGTATACATTTTAAATACATGATTTATATTTACATGCACAGGTTTACTCATGTTGTGCTTAGTGTATTCATATTTTATGTTTTATTTGTTTCTTATGCATTTGAGTATGATTACACATATAACATTTTTTGCATCCTATTACATGAGACATAGACTTGCTTATGTATTCTACATCATTCCTGAGGCCCAGGACTTTCACCAATAAGGAAAACAAGTGGGACAATAGGCTTTTCCACCAGGCTTAAGTTTTTGCCAATTCTGTCACTTGAACTCAGGCTCTAACAGGCCCCCTTCATGAAAGGGTAAATGTTAGCACACCAGTCTGATGCAAGTGAAGTTACTGGGCAAATTTGAGGACCTGAGATCAAGCCTAGGACTGGCCAATATATAAACAGATAGATGTTTAGATTGCAGTGTGTGTGTGTGTGTGTGTGTGTGTGTGTGTGTGTGTGTGTGTGTGTGTATTAATAAATGTATATGCATCTACAAAGTTATACAGAGACAGATATTTATGTAGATTCTAGTGTATAATCTTATACAAAAAGTGATGTCTATATCTTATTTTTACATATTCTATTACTACCAATTATATGGTGTAAAATTATGCCTCCATTAATTAATCACGGTATACTAAATAAAGAATTAATCAATGACCTATATTTATTGCATACAATCTTATACTGGAATGAGTATCTAATTAGTAATTCAGTTAGTACATTTCAAACATTCTATTAGTATTCCTATAGATAGGAACAAGTTTCTAAGATCTTCAGCCATATGTAGGTGGCAGGCCTAGGATCGATCTCAGGGCCTAGGTATCTGGGTTGGACTCATGCTTCACTGACAGCCCCCCATCCTTCATCCATGCAAGGTCACGTACAATTTTCAAGCCAAGTCATTGAGCCCTAGGAGGGTCACAGTGCCAAGGAAACAAAAGTAAACCTGTTGTGTAAAATTACCTAATTTTCCTTCTCCATTTTTGTTGGTTTGCTGTATTTTTGCCAGTGCTGGGAATTGAACTCGGGTCCTAGGATCCCTGAATCATCTGTGGGTGTAAAAGCTGCATCCTAACCTAGGGTAATCATGGTTTAAGACACAAGGAAGCATTTGCTTCCTTGAGCAAAAGTATATCAGGGAAAATGTCTAGACTCACAGTTCCAGCCTCAGGACCTGCCACAAAAAAAGAGCCAGTAACTCCATGTGTCTGTGTATGTATACATGTATTTGAATTTGTGAAGATCCAGAGTTGCTATTCAGAAAGGCACCTAGCTAGGAAATTTGCTTTGAATAGAATGAATTCTTAGCACAGAGTGTGCATTCAAGACAGTGCATGATCCGGGGCTCCCCTCACTGTTCCCAGTTAACCTGAGGGAGTCCCCATACCCCAGGCTGCTGAAGGAAATCTGCCTCATTGTTGGAACAGGCAGACAAAAAGCCTCACTCCTGTGCATCTGGATAACAAACAATTCATCCAAGCCAATTAGTGAGGATGAGTGTGCTCAGGCTGTTAAGGCTGTTAGGAAAAAAATGACCTCTTCGTACAACAAGCAATCTCTGTCCCCTGTGCTCTGTTTTGACTGGAAGCTTTCATTTGTGCCACCTGCCATGGCAGACCAAGTTCCCTACACTCATCCTGTCTTTGTAAGACTATGTTTCAGTGTTGAAACAAACTGCTACCATTCATCCAACAGTCCTTCTGTTAGGCAATTAGGGAGCTGAACACAATGAAATGATTCATTATTGGCAACGGTGCCTCCGTGTGTGTGTGTGTGAGTGTGTGTGCGCATACACTGTCTTGGTGATTGAACTATGGACCTAACCACTGTACCTGAGTTTCTGCTATATAAGGACAATACTCTACCACTTGCTCCACACAGCCACTTCAGGCTTTTTTTCTAGGGATGTGGTACTGAGGATTCAAACCCAGGGTTTCACACACACAAAGCAGTCTACCCCTAAGAAACATTCCCAGCACTCCAGGTTTCTTTCTTTCTTTTCTTGTAAATTGGAGGAGTTGAAGTCTGGGCCTGGGTGCTGTCTCTGAGCTCTTCATCTCAGTCTAGCACACTACCACTTGAGCTGCAATGCCCCTTCAGGCTTTCTGGTGGTTTATTGGAGATAAACATCTCAAGGAATTTCCTGCCAAGGCTGTCTTTGGACCGTGATCTTGGATAGTTTTGAAATGAGATCCTCAGCTTCCAGAACAGGCAGAATGATAGACCTCAGCTAAAGACATCTAAGCCATGACACTTTGCTGCAAGTGGGTCCTTGGCTCAGCATGGTAGAAAATTAGCCATGAGCCCAAGAAGAAAGTCAGCGCCTATGCTCTGCGTTCAAGGTTCATGATGGAGAAACCTAAACCAAAACAATTGTCTGCAGGAGACAAGTCACTAGAGTTTAGTACATACATAAATTTGGCCCTGCCTTGGGGACATATCTGAGCCTCAACTTTCTCATCTGCACATTCATCTCACTTGTGTAGCTCTTATAAGGACCAGATTAAAGAATACAACTCGTGAAGGACTTAGCACATAGCACCCTGTGAAGGACTCAGCACTCAATACCTCATGGACAACCCAGAAGTACTCAACACCCAGCACCCCAGGAAGGACTCATCACATAGCTATATCCCACAAACTGTCATTAGAATTAGGGTGCTTTCATCAGTATCACTGTTGTTTCAGATACATGCCACAAACTGCACAAGTTCACATCTAATGGTTTAAAGGGGTGTTTTGTGAGGGAGAGTCATCAGCCTCTCATAGGTTGGAGGGACTGTCCTAAGATCTTTTCCTCAAGGCTAGATCTCTACCACTTTTAGGCACAGCTCAGAGTCTATCAGACTTCGTGCCAGGGCTGAGTTTTCAACCCCCAGTGTCTGATCTCACCCCCTGAGCAGCTAGTGGTGAGCTGTCAGTGTCTGGTTCCATGATGCTGGGCTGCAGCTTTTGACCTCTGGATAAGTTAGGTTAGATGACAGCCGTCAGTTTCAGACTCCCAGCTTGCTCTGTGATGAGGTATTTGAAATCCTGCCTTTCTATAATTGCAGTCAGAACATTCTAACTTGTTTTTGGTTCCAGTCCTGGGGCTTGAGGTAAGGGCCTAGACAGTCCCTAAGCCTTCATGCTCAAAGCCAGTGCTCAACTGCTTGACAGCACTACTTCCGGGTTTTCTGTGCATGTAATAGTGTGGAATTGAACCCAGGTCTTCATACATTCGAGGCGAGCATTCTACCACTGAGCTCCAGGAATGACAAGTGTAGAAATAGATATGTAGATTGTAACATATATATATATATATGTATATATATATATATGTATATATGTATAAAACAAGACAGAGATGTCTGTATATTATTTAATTATATATTATATTACTACCACTTATCAATAAATTATTCCTTCCTGTATTGAAGTATTATGGTTGAATACATAACAAAGTATTAATTGAAAATTATTCAATATAGTATAATTATTGTGTATAATTTTATAATATAACCATACAAAAATGTAATTGTTACTTTACAACATTCCATTCATAAGGATGTATATCGGAATGCATTTCTTAGAATATCCTACCATTCATAGGTGGGAGTCCTGGGATTCACACCCCAGGCCTAGGTTTCTGGTTTGGGCTATGGCTTCCCAGATAGCCCACCAAAATTCAGCAGTGCAAGGTCATGTACACTTTCCGAGCCCTGCTTGCAATGCAAAGGAACAAACAATGAAAAACTGCCTCTAATACTTCCCAGTTTTAACCTTCTCCTTTTTCCCCCTCTCTTTTCTTCTTTTATCTGTTTGGTTTTGGGGTCAGAACTCTGGGTCTCAGTGCTGTTCCTCAACTCTTCAGCTCTAGGCTATCGCTCTACCACTTGAGCCATTGCGCTACTCATGACTTGTTTCTGCTTATGTGGTACTGAGGAATCGAATCCATGGCCTTATGCATGCAAGGCAAGGACTCTATTACTGAGCTACCTTCTCAGCACTTTTCCTTTTTTTTGTTTTTGCCAGAGCCAAGATTTGAATTCGGATCCTAGGATCTCAGGATGAACTGTGGGTACAGAGGCTGCAACCCAGCCTAAGATGATCGAAGGTGTGATATGCAAAGATGCACAATTTTATTTCTTCTTTCCCTAATTGGATCCCCTTTATGTTTGCATCTTTTCTTATTGGTGTAGCTAGGCATTCTAATACTGGATTGAAAAGAAGTGGACAGATTGGACATCCTTGTCTTGTTCCTGAGTTAAGAGGAAATGGCTTTAGTTTTTCACCATTAAGTATAATGTTGGCTGTAGGTTTGTCCTATACAGCCTTTATTGTATTGAAGAATGTTCCATGGATTCATAATTTTTCCAAAACCTTCATCATAAAGGGGTGTTGGATCTTGTCGAATGCTTAATCTGCATGTATTGAGATAACCATGTGGTTCTTATTCTTGCTCCTGTTGATATGATGAATAATATTAATTGATTTGTGTATATTGAACCAGCTTTGCATCCCTGAAATGAATCCTGTTTGATCATGCTGTGTGATTTTTTGGATGAGTTGTTGACTTGGATTGGACAAAATTTTGTTGAGAAGTTTTGCATCAATGTTCATCAAAGAAATGGGTCTATAGTTCTCTTTCTTTAATGAGTCCCTGCCTGGTTTTGGGATGAGGGATATGATGGCTTCATAGAATGTGTTCGGTAGTGAACTTTCTCTTCAATTTCATGGAATAGTTGGAGGAGTATTGGTGTGAGCTCTGCTTTGAAGGCCTTGTAGAATTCTGCTGTAAAGCCACCTGGTCCTGGTCTTTTCTTAGCTAGGAGGTCTCTTATTGCTGTTTTTATTTCAGTGCTTTCTATTTCAGGGCCTGTTAAGATGGTTTAGCTCGTCTTTGTTTAGTTTTGGCATGTCAATATTTGCTAGAAAAAGGTCCGTTTCTGTTAAGTTCTCAAACTTATTAGCATGCAGGTTTGAGAAATATTCCCTTATAATGTTTTGAATCTTGATTGTTTCCGTGATGATGTTTCCATTCTCATCTCTGAGTTTAATTATTTGGGTTTGCTCTCTTCTTTTTCTGATAAGATTTGCTAAGAGTCTGTCAATTTTGTTAATTTTTTGGAAGAACCAACTCTTTGTTTTATTGATTCTTTCTATAGTTTTTTTGTATTCTAATTCATTTAATTCTGATTTAATATTAACTATTTCGTTCCATCTACTGGATAGGGGTTTTTCTTGCTGCTCTTTTTCAAGGAGGTTCAGATGTCTCATTAAATTGTTCGTTTCAGATCTCTCCAATTTGTTGATGGAGGAGCCCAGAGCTATAAACTTGCCTCTGAGTACTGCATTTTCTATGTCCCAGAGGAGCTGGTAATTTGTGTGCTCGTTTTGTTGAATAGCATGAACATTTGAATATCCTTTCTAATCTCTTCCATGACCCACTGGTGATTCAGCAGTGTGTTTTTCAGCCTCCAAGTTTTACCGGACTTTCTTTGGAGGCTTTTGTTGTCGAGTTCTAATTTTATTCCCTTATGTTCATAGAGAATGCAAGGTATAACTTCAATGTTTCTGAATTTGGACAAGTTTGCTTTGTGGCCTAAAATATGGTCTATTTTAGAAAATGTTCCATGTGTTGCTGAGAAAAACGTGTATTCTGATGCTGCTGGGTGAAATGTTCGGTAGATTTCTGTTAAATCTTCTTGATCTATGCAGCTGTTTAATTCTGCGGTTTCTCTGTTGAGTTTTTGCTGAGTTGATCTACCTAGTGGGGAGAGTGGTGTGTTAAAATCTCCAACAATTAACGTCTTTGGATCTACGTGGGATTTGAGGGAAAGTAGTGTTTCTTGGATAAATTTGGGTATTCCATTGTTTGGTGAATAGATATTTAGAATCGTAATATCCTCCTGAATGGGAGATCCATTAATTAGCATGTAGCGACCTTCTTTATCTCGTCCCATGAATTTTAATTTGAAGTCTATTTTATCTGATATTAGGATTGCAACTTCTGCCTGTTTATGGGGGCCGTTTGCTTGGTAGATTTTGTTCGAGCTTTTAACATTGAAAATGTGTTTGTTGGTATGGGCAAGATGTGACTCCTGAAGACAGCAGATAGAAGGATCTTGTTTTTTAATCCCAGTAGACAGTCTATGACCGTTAATTGGAGAGTTAATTCCGTTAATATTGATAGGTAGGACTGAGAGGTATTTGGGAGTTTTTGCCATGTTATCCAACTTCTTGGGTGCTGTGAAAACTGGGTTCTTCTTATGGTTCTTGGATTCTCAGTTTGGGTGCTGTTTCTTGGCCTTTAGTGTGGTCTTGTTAGTTTTCTATGTTTAGGACATCTTTAAGAATCTTTTGTAGGGCTGGTTTGGTGGAGATGTATTGCATTAATTTTTCATTGCTATGGAAGGTTTTTATTTAGCCTTCAGTTATGAAGGAGAGTTTAGCTGGGTACAGTATTCTTGGTTGATAGTTGTTTGATTTTAGGGCATGGCATACATCATGCCTGGCTCTTCTTGCTTTGATTGTCTCTGCTGAGAAATCTGAGGTGATTCTAATTGGTTTGCCTTTATAGGTGATTAATCTTTTCTCCTTGACAGCTTTAAGGATCTTTTCCTTGGTCTGAGTTGATCCTGTGTGGATTATAATGTGACTGTGGGATGTCCTATGCTTGTCTGGTCTATTTGGGGTTCTAAAAGCATCTTGTATCTGAATAGGCCTATCTTTTTGCATGTTTGGGAAGTTCTCTGCTAGGATCCTGTTAAACAAATTTCCTAGACCATTAACTACTTTTTCTAGGTGCTCCTCTACACCAATTATCCTTAGATTAGGCCTTCTGATGGTGTCTTTCAAGTGTTGGATAGAGTTTTCATATTTCTTGGGCTTGTCTTGGATGGTTGTATGTTCTTTCTCTATAATATCTAGGCTGTCTTCAATCCCTGAGATTGGATATTCTGCATGGTCTAACCTGCTGTCGAATAGAGTGATGTGGGAAGGCACAGGGAGAGTTAACTAAGTCCTTATCTCAAAGCAAGAAATAGGTTGGGTTGGATGAAAGTAGAGAGAGAAAAAAAAAGAAGAAAGAGAAAGGGAAAAGAAAAGAGACCTGAAAAGTAGAAAAGTAAAAATTAATAATATTATGCAGGGTTGAAAACAATCTAGTTAGAGAAGAACGTGAATATAATGAGAGAATGGGAAGAATAAAAAGGAGATGTGAAAAACTTAAAACTAATAGTGCTTAAAATAATATATATGTATAAAGAGGTAGTACTGCTATTAAGGAATTTTATTCTCAGAGGTTTTGAATTGAGCAATTAATTTGTGGCTTAAGTATGTACACAATGGGGGATATGGTCTAATAGTCAACTACGGGTATATCTGAGAATGTGCAGGACAACAATTAAGTCCCATAAAGAAGACTGAAAGAGAGGAAAAGGTGAAAAGGATAAGAAAGGAAGAAAAAAAGATCAGAAGTTCAGTAGAGCTAAACAAAAAACAAAAAGATAATTTAAAAAAAGAGAGAGAAAGAAAACAAAAAGAAAGAAAAAGACACACACACATGTATCCTTAAAATAAAAATTATAAGAGGAAAAAAAAGTTACTGGAAAAACTTTTTTCAAAAAAGGCAAAAATTAAAGATTAAAAAAAGTTTTAGAAAAGAAAAAAGTTTTTTTTTTTTTTATGTAAGGTACCAAAAAAAAAAGAAAAGGAAGAAGAAAAAAAGTTTTTGATTTATTTTGGGAGTGGTGGGAAAAATCGTCTATATCCCTTGTGTCCATAACCAGCATCTTTTTGGAGTCTCTGGTCTGCTTGTGGTCCTGTGGCTTGGTTGGTTTCTTACGTCAGTTTGTTCAAACAGGCAGAAAAATGCTCTGCTTTACCCAGGATTTTGTGATCCTCCTCCCAGGCTAGTTCAATGGGAGGGATATCTGCTTTGAGTATCACAAAAGAGGGAAATGGCTTTTTTCTCAAGTTTGGAGATGCTGTGCTGAGGCTAGCTTCTGGGTAGAGTCGAGGTCTTTCAACTAACAGTAGCTTTTCCTGGGGGCTGGTTTGTGAGAAACTCACAGAGCCCAGCCTGGAGCCACTCTCAGGGTTTCTGTTTACTGAATTTCAATTGATTGTAGAGGCTGCTAATGGGAGGGACAGCCTCTGGCTCTGATTACCCAGTGAAGAAAGCCACTCCTAAGGCTGGCACCCGAACTTGATGACTTTTCCCTGGGTAGAGCTGAGTCTGGCAGGTAATGCCATTAAGTTCTTGTGACCTGCTAAATGACTCTAGTTTTTTTTCCAAGGCCTGAGTTGGAGCTAGCAGCTCAGCCGAGATTTGTCAGTATCCAAGATGGAGATCTCGGTACTGGGGGGGAGGGTTGGCCTTCCCTCTTCTGCTCCCTGAGAAGGAGTGAATATGTCAGGCTTCTACTCATGCCGAATCTTGGTTAATGGGTCGTCTCTTGTCTGTGAACTTCAGGATGAAGATGTCCACTCCTTGTAGGTTCTTGCTGGTGTTGAGTAGAATCAGCTTGCCCCTGCATCTGACTCCTTCGTCCCGGAATCTCTGTGATTCAGGTACGGTGTCTGAGGCAGCCGCCGCAACCGCTGCTGCAGCGGCGGCAGCTGGTGGCAAGAGCTGAAAGCTGTCTCCTTGCCTGGATTTTCCCTCTCTGGCCTAACTCTCTGACCTGTGATCGCACACTTGGTGTGATTCTCTGCCTTAGGACTGTTCACTGGAACTCTAAAACTGCTTTCTGTGCGAGAGCTTGTTTAGCCTCTAGCTTCTCCTCTGACATCTTCCCGGAACTCCTCAATTTTTATTTTTATTACATTCCATTAAACATTCACATGAATAGGAAAGACCTCCCTCCATTTGTAGGTGGCAGTCCTGGCATTGAAACTCCAGGCCTGGGTAGTTTACTTCAAAATGCAAACCATTAGAATAACACTGTGAAGATTTCAGTTTGTCACAATGAAAAAAGAACAAGAAGAAAAGAAAGCCAGGTGTCATTTTTTCCTGCCTGTAATCCTAGCTCATCAGGAGTCTGGGACATAGAGAATACCAGTTTGAATTCAGTCAGGACAGGAAAGTCTACAGCACTCTTATTTCTGAGGGATCAAAGGAATAAAAACTCGTCATGAGTGAGGCTGTGGCTCAAGGAAAGAGTGCTATCCTTGAGCAAAAGGAGCTCAGGGACAGTGCCTGGGCTCATAATACAACCCCTGGACCTGGCAAAAAAAAGAGCAAAATAAAAAACAAGTAACTCCATGCTTCCCCATGTATGTATGCATGCATTTCTATCGGTAAAGGTCCAGAGTCACTATGATGAAAGGCATCCAGCTAGAAAATTTGCTTTGAATAGAATGATTTCATAACACAGACTGTGCTTTCAAGACAGTGCGTGTTCCGGGCTCCCCTCACTGTTCCCAGTGTAGCCTGAGGTTTTCTGCACACACCAGGGTGCTGGAGGAAGTCTGCCTCATTGTTGGAACAGACAGACAAAAGGCCTCACACCAGTACAGCTGTGTAATAAACAACTCCATCCAGGCCAATTAGTGAGGAGGAGTGTGCGCAGGCTCTAAAGGCCAGGAGAAAAAGACCTCTTTGTACCCCAAGCTATCTCTCTCCCCAGTGCTGTTTTGACAGGAAACCTTCATTTGTGCCACCTCCAGTGGCAGACTAAGTTCCCTTCATTTATCCTGTCTTTGTTAGACTATGTTCCAGTGTTGAAATAACCTGCTACAATTATTTCAAGGGTCCTTTTGGCAGAAAACAAGGAAACTGAACCTAATGAAATGATTCATTATTGGCAATGGTGGCTTCCTTGGTTTCTGGAAGCTTGCTAAATCTAAGCACATGTGGAATATCACAATGCTCCCTGTCATTTAGGGCTGGTGATGCTCATCAAGTTTTGAAACCTTTGACCTCTCCTAGTTTGGACCCGGATGGCTAGGTTTGGGGTTGAACACAGGGCCTCAGTGTTGACCATGAGCTCAGAATAGAACCTCAGTGTTCTACTATTTTGTGTCACACCTTCACTTCTGGTATCTGTGTTTGTTTGTGTGTATCTATGTGTGTGTGTGGGTGTCTGTGTGCACATGTATGTGTGTGCATACACTTGTCCTGGAGCTTGAACTAAGGACCTGAACACTGGACCTGAGTTTCTCCGGTACAAGGATTGCATTCTATCACTTAAGCCACATAGCCACTTCAGTCTTTTTCTAGTATGTGGTACTATGGAATTAAACCCAGGGATTCATACAGGCAAAGCACTCTACACCCAAGACACATTCCCAGCACTGCACTTCAGGTTTCTTTCTTTCTTTATTTTTTGGAAGTTGGAGGAATTTATATCTAGGCCTGAGAGCTGTCCTTGAGTTCTTCAGCTAAATCCAATCGCTCTACCACTTGAGCTACAGCATCCCTGGAGGTTTTTGGTAGTTCACTGGAGAGAAGCCTCTCAAGCAATTTCCTGCCCCGCCTAGCTTTGGACTGTGATCCTCAACTCTCAGGCTTCTGAGTAGCTAGGATGACAGGTGGGAGTCACCAGCTCCCAGCTTCCAGTTCAAATTTCTAAGTGGTGAAAAGGAGATTAGAGTCTCATGGACCTTTTGTGTCTAGGATAGTTTGGAACCGAGATCATCATATCTCAGCTTCCTGGGTAAGCAGGATGACAGACCTCAGCTGCAGATACCTAGACTGTAACACTCTGTTGCAAGGGGATCCTTGGCTCCACGTGGTAGAGGGCTAGCCATGAGCCCAACAGGGAAGGGTCAGGGGCTAGGCTCTGAGTTCAAGGTTCACGACTGAGAAAAATAAACCCAAACAATTGTCTGCAGGAGACAAACATAATTTTGGCCCTGACGTGGGGACATATCTGAGCCTCAAGTTTCTCTTCAGCACAATCATCTGACTTGCGGAGCTCTTACAAGAACCAGATGAAAGTAGGACTCAGCACACGAAACTTCATGAACGACTCATCACATAGCTGTATCCCACAAACTTAGAATTAGGGTGCTTTCATCAAGATCACCATTCTTTCAGAAACACATCAAAAAGCACACAAAGATCACATCTAATGATTTAGAGGGGTTTTGGGGGGGGAAAGTGGAGTCAGCCACGGGAATTGCATTGAAAGCCTGGTTACTGTCCTAAGATCTTTTGCCCAAGGCTAGAGCTCTACCACCTTGAGGCACAGCTCAGAGTTTCGCAGACTTCCTGCCAGGGCTGGGTTTTAAACTCACCAGTGTCAGATCTTAGCCCCCAAGTATCCTGGATGACAGAGGTGAGCGAGCCAGCAGCATCTGGTTCTGTGCAGCTGAGTTGCAACGGTTTACGTCTGGCTAATTCAGGTGAGACAGCAGCTGTCTGCACGAGACTCCAGACTTGCTCTGTGATGAGGTATTTGTAGTGATATCCTTATATAGTTGTAGTCAGAACATTCTATCTTTTTTGGTGCCATTCCTGGGTCTTAAGTAAGAGTCTTGACACACAGTCTCTAAGCTTTTATGCTGAGCTAGTGCTCAGCTGCTTGAGCAACAGCACAACTTCCAGATTTATCTATTCACACAGTAGTGAGGAATCGACCCTAGGACTTTGCATGTACTAGGCGAGTACTCTACCACTGAGCCCCAGTAGTGATAAGTGTATAAACAGATAAATGTGTAGATTCGTAGATAGATAGATAAATAGATAGATGTAGATGCATAAAACAAGAGACATATGTCTGTATACTATGAAATTGCATATACAATATTACTACCGATTATTGGCAATTAAATTATTCCTTGCTTTTTTAACTATCATAGTTGAATACATAATAAAGGAATAATTGAAAATTAGTCAATGTAGTATAATTGTTGTGTATAATTTTATAATCATACACTAACTACCAATTTAATTGTTAATTTTATAACATCCATTTATATGGATGTATATGGGAATGGGTTTCTTAGAATCTCCACTATTCATTAGTGGCAATCCCGGGATTCAACCTCCAGAACTAAGTTGCCAGTTTCAGTATGGCTTCCTTAATAGCTTGCCAAACATCAGCAATGCAAGGTCATGTACACTTTCTGGGACTTGTCATTTAGACCCAGGATGGTCACAATACAAAGGAAAAAAAAAGTAAAACCACCTTCTTGAACTTCTCAGTTTTATGCTTCTCCTTTTTTTTTATTTTTATTTTTTTTGCCAGCCACAAGATTTTAACTCGGGTCCTCAGATACAAGGGTCTGCTGTGACAGAAATGCCAAGACCTGAGTGCAAGCCCTGTGCTCGGCTAATAATAATAATAATAACAACAATAAAGCCCTGGTTTGGAATTTGCACCATTTTCCTGGCAGGCCTTGTATTTGAACTCAGGGTATGGATAACACTGTGGCACTGTAGGTGAAGGGCAAAGGCTCACCGTGCTTGAAGACAAGAAATTCAGAGCAGTTATCAGGGCCTGAATTAAATCCCCAGCACTGGAAAAAGGAATATTAATATATGAGATCTATTTACTTGCATAGGTTTACTGTGTATGACGCTTATTACCCTTATTTATTTAGTATTATTACACATATAACATTTTTATTACATCATATCACATAGGATATATCCGCATATGGATTATGCATCATATTGAGACCCAGGACTTTCTCAGAGAAGGAAAAAATAAATATGTCAAAATTGGCTTCTTAATCCACAAATACATTTTTGGCCATGCTAGGATTTCAACTCACGGTCTTCAATGGCCAATCCATAAATGGGGTCATAGTCTTAGCACAACAGCCTCTGGCAAACTGAGCTGCCAGGAGTTCTGAGGACCTGTGATCAAGCCATAGGTGTGCCTTATAGATAGATAGATAGATAGATAGATAGATAGATAGATAGATAGATAGATAGATAGATAGATAGATAGATAGATAGATAGATAGATAGATAGATAGATAGATAGATAGATAGATAGATAGATAGACAGACCTTCCCTCTCTATGTATGCACATATACCATGGTGCTGGAATGGAAGATATATATATCCAATAATTTTTGTGTGGCATTCTAAAATAGAATCATGGATTAGCTGCAAGTTTATTGCTTTCATAATATTCCCTTAGCATTCCCATGAATAGGAAGGATCTCCTTCCATTTGTGGGTGGCAGTCCTATTATTTGAACTCCAGGCCTGGGTAGTTTACTTTGAATGCAAACCATTGGAATGACACCATAAAGATTTCAGATTGTTACAATTATAAAAAAGAACAACAAGAAGAAAAGAAATCCAGAAGCCATGGGCTCATGCATGTAATACTAGCTCCTCAGGAGGCTGAGATGTAGAGATTGCCAATTTGAATTCAGCGGGGGCAGGAAAGTCTGTGAGACTCTTATTTCTAAGATATCACATGAAAAAAATGAATGGAGTTGTGGCTCAAGGGCAGAGCACTACCCTTGAACAAAAGGAGCTCAGGGACAGGGCCTAGGCTCATATTAAAAACCTGGAACTGTCCCCCCCAAATGAGGCAATAACTCCATGTCTCTGTATATGGATGTATGATGTATGGATGATGGGCAGTCAGCAGGTTGCCATGGCCAGCCCCCCAACCTGGTCAAGCTAGGATAAGCCCTGAAGAGTCCTCAGTCTGAACCTGCAGCTTGACCAAAGCATCCCTCTCTGCCATTTAAAACTTGAAGCCTTATATTCTGGCTGAAGTCTACCATCGGGACATGTAGCAGCCAGCCATTGCCTCCAGGGAGACCACAGTTCCTAGACTGTAGGAGTTGTCAAAGTTTCTGGCTCCATAGTCTCTATCCCTCTGTAGGATATTAGCCTAGACCTCTGGGGCCCGGTGGCTATCACTCATTTATCATTCGTCATTGCCAAGTCTCAGGCTGGTCCCAAATCTTGGCAAAGATATTAAATAGCAATTTCTATGCCAAAAGGGGTATGGCAATAAATCCCACCCTCATAACTCCCATGAGAAGTGAGCCTTGGGCTGTGAATGTGGCTTAGTGGTATAGTGCTTACCTAGCACACACTAAGTCCTGGGTTCAATTCCTCAGTCCAAAGAAATAGAAAAAGCCAAAAGTTGCACTGTGGCTTAAGTGATAGAGTGCTAGACTTGAGCAAAAGGTGATCAGGAACATACCCAGACCCTGAGTTCAAGACCCAAGACTGGCAAAAAGAAAAGAAATGAGCCTGGTATGACATATTCTTGTGGGACTCATAGGAGGGCCATGGTTATAGGAAAGATGTAGAGTAGAGGGAAGCTGCTGATGGCTCACCTCTGTAAGCAACTCAGGAGGCTGAGATCTGAGGATCCCAATTGGAAGCAGGGAAGTCTATATGAGACACTTTTCTCTAATTAAACACCCATAAAGCCAGAAGTAGAGATATGGTTCAAGTAGTACAGTGCTAGCCTTGAGCACAAAAGCTCAGGGATCGGATAGAATCCATGCCATGAATTCAAACCCCAGGACTGACACACACACACACACACAAACAAACATCATGATAGAGCATTTGCCAGTCACCTTTCACAAGTTCCATCTCTAGCAACTCATTATTTAAAAAAAGAGGGATAAGGGAAGATAAGACTTGCTCCAGGAGGTGCTATAATCAATGCCAAAATTCCACAGGAGTTCTAAGATGTGGATACAGGACAGAGAGCCTCAGGCAGAAGGTACAGCATGGGCAAAGGTCTTGAGGTGTGCTGTAGAGCAGGTAGTGTGGGTGGAATGAAGGTTCTGTGGCTTCAGAAGAGTCTGTCAGGACATTCATGGCTGGGCCAAGGTTTGTACTTGAGTCACAGGGCAGAGGTTGGGGTCCAAGAAGGGGGCCCAGGAGAAGAATAGCTTGGCTTTTCACCACAGACCCCTGCCATTTCTGGTGGCTGGAAGCCTATTTTTCACAGCTCCTGACCCACAGAATTCCTTTGCCTGGAGGAGTCAGTACAAATTCAGGGGAGAATGCTTGCTTAAGAAAAGCTTCTAGCCCAATGCCACCAGTGGCTCAACCCCTGTAAATCCTAGCTACTCAGGAGACTGAGATAGAGATCGTGGGTCAAGCCAGCTCAGGGGAGGAAAATTAGTGAGACTCTTCTTGCCGATGAACTACCAAAAGCCAGGAATGGAGTTGTGGCTCAATTGGTAGAGAGCTAACCTTGAGGGAAAAAGTTAAGAGACCAGAGCCCAGACCCCTGAGTTCAATCCCCAGTACTGGCACCTAAAAAGTAAAGAAGAGCTTTCAAGAGTTCCTAGTCCACTGTGGTGAAAGGCCAGATCAGCCAGGCCCCAGTAGCTCACACCTGTACTCCTAGCTCATCAGAAGGATGAGATGTGTGGATTGAGGTTCAAAGCCAGTCTGAGCAGGAAAGTCTGGGAGACTCTGATCTCCAAGGAACCTCTAGAAACCAGAAGTGGCTCTGTAGCTCAAGTGGTAAGCTGAAGAGCTGGGGCACAGTGCCCAGGCCCAGAATACAAGCCCCATGACCAACACCTAGCCTGCTTGGTCTTACTTTGTGGCTCTAGGAAGAGTATTTTCCAGTGGGCCCCTGAGGGTCTCCCAATACCTAGATCTCCTACAAGTCTTGAGAGCAGCCTGTTTGGAGGCCATTACCTACAGATATTTCTCTTGGGTATTTATTGGAACATTACAGGATGGAATAGGAAAAACCCTAGGTCTCCTTGGTACAGACCAAAATTTTCTTAATGCAAACCCAGAAACACAAAAAAAAAAAAAATCAAAAAAAGGTTGGACAAATGGGATTGCATGCAATTGCAGATTTTCTGCCTGGCAAAGGACATAGCTAGCAAGATCACTAGAAAGCCCATGGATTGGGAGATTTTCACTAGCCATACAATGGATAAAGGTCTCATATCTAAAATATACCTGGAACTTAAAAAATTAAATCCCTCAACAACAAATCTTCAAAGAATCAACTGCCCAATAAATAAGTGTGCTAAAGACTTAAAGAGAAATTTCTCTGAAGAGGAAAGAAGGATGGCCAATAAACACATGAAGAAATGCTCAAACTCTCTAGCCATGAAAGAAATGCAAATCAAAACATCATTGAAATACCACCTCACCCCAGTTAGAATGGCTGTAATCAAGAACTCTAATAACAACAGATGCTGGAGGGGATGTGGACAGAAGAGAACCTTATTGCACTCTTGGTGGCAGTGTAAACTTGTTCAAAGATTTTGGAAACCAATATGGAGATTCCTCAAAAGACTCCACATAGAGCTCCCCTATGACCCAGCAATCCCACTTTTGGTCATGTACCCAAATGTTTACAAACAAGACCACACTAAAGCTACCAGCACATCTATGTTTATTGCAGCATTATTTACCATAGCTAAGATATGGAACCAACCCAGATGTGCTTCAGTAGATGAATGGATCAAGAAAATGTGGTATATATACACAATGGAATTCTATGCCTCCATCAGAAAGAATGACATCGCCCCATTTGTTAGGGAATGGAAAAACTTGGAAAAAATTATATTGAAAAGTAAGCCAAGCCTGTCTCTGGTATGGCATGTTCAGAATTTGAAAATGAGTAGTTAGTAGTCATAGGAATGTTGAGGAACAGATATATTCTGTCCTCTTAACAATTAGTCAGTTTTCAAATTTAGGAGTTTCCATAGAATTGAACTGTTTTCTGTTTTAGTAGGAGACAATACTAAAATAATGCTTTTTTCAAAATAATGGCAAGTCTATTCTGAAAATATTGTATACTTTGATAACATTCAAGTTGAATTCCCTCCGATAAAGAAAGAGCTAATTCAAATTAGCAGGCAAAATGTTCATTTTTTAAAAGGTAATACACATAGAATAATATTTATTATACCAATACAGTGAAATTATATTTTATGCAGCTCATTTTAACTTAATTTTATTGTCAAGGTGATATATAGAAGTCTTGCAGTAATTGTAAGTTAGTGAATACATAATATGTCAAAATTTTTACCCCTCCCTCATTTTTCTCACACTTTTCCTTCACCCCAATACTCCTCACAAATCGTAATGTAAATTTCTAACATGTTGTCTTGTGAGTATTGCTATTGCTTTGATTCGCCTTTAGTCCTTTGTCTCGCCATTTTATTGTTCCACTTCCCTTGTCAAATGAAGATATATATATATATATATATATATATATATATATATACAATACACAGGATACTGAAATCAAATACAACAGTGGACACAACATAGAGGAAAACACAAAAGAAAAAAGAAATCACATAGTACATTAAAAACAACAACCACAAAGAAAAACCTCTCTTTGCATATCTAGGAGTTTATTTTGCTCAGTATCATTTTTTTGTGTTCATTTATGCATAGCTATTGAGCCATTCTGTTCATCTGCTAGGACTACCCTAGATATTTCCTAGTTATTACAAATGAGGAAAACCATGGAATCTGTCTTTGTGTCTTGCTTATTTTTCTTAGGATTTTTTCAAGTCTTTCCATTTCCTTATGAATTGGAAACATAGAATTCCTCCGTACATATATAAACCACATTTTGTCAATGCGTTCATCTAATGAGTGGTATATTGGTTTAAAACATGATTGCATGTAAGTATCACTTGAAGCCATTCAAAAATGACAGATGCCAACTCACCAGATATACTCATGTCATGATTTCCAAGTAAGATAGTATTTTATGGTGGTACAAGTGTTAAGATATCTGAATGAGTCTAATGTATATCTTGCACTGAATTAGGCAGGAAGATATCCAATACCATATAGGATAAAAATGGTAGTGAAAAAATATTTCCCCTGAGAAAGATATAGGAGGCTGCCAGAAGTATGAATTAGTTCAGATAATTTTGAAGAATTTAGAAATGCAAGCTCAATTATGTCTCTTTAAAGAATAATTATGCAAGTGGAAGGGAAAAAGAAGGGTAAGAGAAGAAAATAACTGACAGCAGATCATTGTCCCTAGTTAGAGTATAAAATGATATAATCTATAACTTCCAAGTTAAAAAGAGACCAGTTATGATCTGTCAATGGCGATTGAGGAATTTTCTATTTTAAAGAAGAATCAATTCGAGGAGTCTTCAGTCACATCAGTAAAGCTGTATGTGCAATCTAATACTTGGTGTTACTTATCCTACATTTATAATGAGTAGGCTGATAAGATATCGGAACATATCTAAATATATTTCAATAACATCCCAAACTGATATGGATAGATGGGTCAATAATTGGAACTATAGGACAAAGTAGACTTGTCTGTGTTTTAGTTCAATCTATAATCTCCTGGCTAAATAAAGTTTTCAAAAATGTTCAGAGAATACCTCTAAAAAAAGTTCATGAGTTATATCTGTATAATATTTCTAAGGTCAGGATAAAAGCGTTTGTTCCCAACATTTAGAATCAACAGGACCTGTTGAATTTATGGATCCAGAATTTTATGTCTTCACATTCATATCTCAACATTTTATTAATATGACTTTCACCAAAACACTGTTCTTATTGAACTTGTCTATGTCCTTTTACTTTTCAAATCCAAATAGTAGATTTTCTTCAATATCTTCCTGAAAATTCTTTCCTTCCTTTTCTTCTGTAAATCTGTGTTTATTACTTTTTTGTTTCCTTATTTATCTCTTTCCTCCAATCTTATCCACACTGATACTCACATTGTTCACACTTTCAGCAGAACTTTCCTTTTCCTCTTCCCTTTAATAATGTCCCTGATTTTATTATTATTTTTCATATTCATGTTAGTGGATATTTTGATGATGTTCAAACAGACCTATCTTTGCATCTGTTTACATAAACCTTAGAACAATCAGAGAGTTTTTTCCTCTAAATCCATCTTTTCCACCTGTAGTCCTTATCATCAAGAATGTAACTAACATAGTTAGGAGACAGACATGTGGAAACACTTTAGAGTTCCTCTTACCCTACCTCCACCCATTAGATGAACGATCAAGATTTTCTCAGTTTCTGTAACTAATGTAATTTCTATGTACTCCTTTTTATACCCCTGACACCAGCCTATTGCAAATACTCATCACCAGTCACTCAGTCCTAAAACAACTGTTTACAAAGTGTGCATTTTTCCCCATAGTCTTTTCATATTGGTCCTCTCCATCACCAAATGGCTCTCCTTGTAAGCACACAGAGTGAAGAACTCAGACAAAAATTCTAGTACCATTATTTACTCACAACATTGACTGTTGGTCTTATATTTCTCATCTGTAAATGGATGTAATCTACTAGAAATATTAAAGAATATAAATATTGATTTCTAGAGCAAGGAAAAAGAAAGTAAACAGTCCTTACATTTTCTACCTTAGCTTACAAATAAGGAAAGAGTCAAATTCAGTTTGTTGGTATAAAGTCAGAAATAGTTTCATGAAGAAATAAAAATAAATTTTAACTCCTGGCTCTGCAGCTTGTGTCCTTTTATGGTAACTGCAGATAAGTAAGTGGTATTATGTATATTGTGTCATGTATTTACAGCTGTAATGAAGAACATACTCTTAATATATCATTGGAAACATTGGTTATTGAGTAGTGTCTATATGAGAAAGTTATTTGAACTAATCACATTAAGTTGAAACCTACATCTTAGTCCATCAAAATATGGAAATAATAGATTTTATTTATAAGAAAATAATATCACCAAGAACAGTGAGTATACATTAGAAAGACTGCTCGCATAACATTAGGGTTTTTACTGTCTCTACCTGTTTATGTGATTGTATTTCTTGATATTGAAACTCTCCTATTTTATTCTGGTTTTTTTTTTTTGGTTCATCATGGGGCCTGGACTCTGGGCTTGGCACTGTCCCTCAGCTCTTCAGCTCAATGTACACTACCACTTGAGCCACAGTGCCACTTCCCACCTTTTCTGCTTATGTGGTGCTGAGGAATCAAACCGAGAGCTTCATGTAGGCAAGGCCAACACTCTGCCACTGAGCCACCTTCCCAGCCTTCCTCTTGTTATTGTATGTCATCCAACGCTGTTTATAACTATGCACTCAATGTGGGAAATTTAGCTTCAAAGATAATTAAAGTGTTTTTTTTTCCTTTTCAATCACAACATCGTCATTGTTAGGCTACACTCCATCCAAATTATTATTAGCATCATAAGTGCTAATTATTGAACGTCGGATATGTGTCTATGATTTTACTATTATTTGTCTATTGATTAATAATTTTAATGTTACCACTGTGCATGCATCCATATTGAAATTTTGAACAAATAAACAAAAAAACTAAACCATATCAGGTAACTTGACTGTGTGCTTATAACAAATTATGGAATAGATTTTTTGAAGCATTGCAAATTCCTAATCAGTATTAATTAACTTCCTCTCTCTCCTTAACTACAAACAAATATTTAAGAGTTTGGGCAGAACCTTTTCAAGTAATATACTGTAAATGTAACTACAATATCATGTGTATATCTAAAATTCCCTTGAAAGTAATAAACTCTACTTTATATTGAAATATTAGTTATTTTATTCTAGGAAACTTTTAGAAAAATAGACTGTATATCTTTGAAATGAAAAAGGTAAAAATACTAACATAAATGTTTTAGAGGGAGTCTGTCATATATATATATATATATATATATATATATATATATATATATATATATATATGTTATGTGTAGAATAGTTCATTTTTAGAGATTATTTGTCATCAGAAATATATACATATATCTAAATTTATTTGCAGAATGATATACATCATAGTGAAACAAACATCTTAAAACATAATTATAATTAATAAATAACTTCATGAAACCAAGTGCCGGTAACTCACCCTTATAATACGAGTTATTCTGTGTGCTGAAATCTTAGAATTGTTTTCGAAACTAGCCCAGACCGAACAGTACTTGTTAGATTCTTATCTCCAATTAACCACTAAAAACAGGAATTAGCTCTTTTCCTCAAGTTATAGAGTGTTGTCTTTGACAATAAAAAGGCTTAGGGACAATGCCCAGGCCTTGCAAACAACACCCACAACATCAATTGTATCACATTAATTTCACAAAAGCATCTTTTAACTGCTGTGAATATTTCTTAGAAACATGAATACATACCCCTGAAAAATGTTAAGTAAAAAAGTATAGAATATTTACGTCTATGTTAAAGACATGAATATTTAGATTGTTTAAGATATTTAGGTAATGATTACAAGTTAATAATAATGATAGGTAGGTCATATATTGGGACTGGTTTTTTTTATTCTATTTTACAAAAGTAATAAAATGATATTTATAATGATTATATAAAATTACTCTTGCTTAGTATTTGAATTATCATTTGATAAATATTTTTAAATGGTTTCCAAAGCAAAGGAGTCTCAATTCTTTTGTAATTTCAAAACAATTAAGAAAATGATTTCAAGGCTGGTTCACTCTAAGTCTATGTTTGTTTTCTTCTTCTAGTTTTCATATGTTAGTAGAAATTAAAATTCCAAAAATTTAATGGATATTGGCATTCAGGAACATCTTCACATATACTAATATTGGAGTCGCTTGAGTGGAATTGTTTTATTTCATTTGTTACTTTCACAAATAAATCAAGATGATTGTATATTTTGTTCTTTTCACTGCTTTTGGCTCTTATCTTGATAATACGTTTTTCCTAGTAAAGTAGAGATAAGCCATTTGATTGAGCAAGTAACATATGACTTTCATAAAATGCAGATGCATAGATGTCTTCTCTCATTTCCTAAAAGTTTCTTCCAGAAAAGTTTCTCAATTACTTAGAAGTTTTTCCCCTTCCCCTCTACAAATTATACCGACATCAAATACAGTGAAAGCAGGGGTTATACTGTGGGGGAGGGACATACAAAACAACAAAGAAATAATCTTATAAATGTTTTAGAAACAATTGCATGAAAGAAAAAAAACATTTGAATACATATCTTAGGGTTCATTTCCTTAACATCACCTTATCTGAACTTTCTGCTTGACTCAGACATATACTAAATATTGCAAATAAGGGAAACTATGGGAAAGAAATAGGGATACAGGTGGACCCATTGCAACAATGAGATATACAAGTCCTTATGTCAAAAAATGAACTTTACAACTTTGGTGGGGGGTGTAGGGAGGAGGATTGGGTGGGGCGGCGGGGGAGGATGGGAAGGAATGGGAAGGGGAAACAAAGGAGGAGGCTACAATGCTTGATAAGAAATATACTCATTAAATTGTCCATGTAATTGTAATCCCTCTGTACAGTATTTTCACAATAAAAAAATAAAAATAAAAATAAATTACTTAGAAGTTATGCATAATTCCTAGGTATAGGTATTCCAGTTATCACATATACTTTTGGATTAAGTTATCTCTGTATAAATTCAAACGGACAAAATACCTTCAAAATAAACAGAAATCACATATTTGTTTTTTGGTTTTGTTTTTTTTTTTGGGTCTGGTCGTGGGGCCTGAACTCTGGGCTTGGGCACTTGAGCTCTTCAGCTCCAGGGTAGCGCTCTACCACTTGAGCCACAGCCCCACTTCCGGCTTTTTTTGTTTTGCTTATGTGGTGGTGAGGAATCGAACCCAGGGCCTTGAGCATGCAAGGCAAGGGCTGTACCACTGAGCCACGTTCCCAGCCCCACATCTTTGTTTTAAATGCAGTAGTTTAGAAAGAGTTTTTAGCCAACACCAAAAACATCTTTTTTAGCTATTCTGCATTGTGTGAAGAAGTTTTAACAATAGTTTTTTTTTTTCCTGACATGTAATTCACTTACAATATATTATCACCTTTTATTGTATACATTTTAGTGCTCTGGAAGTAAATTGTACCTTCATAGGTTTTCAAAGCCTAATTTTCACAAACTTGCATTTCTTCAAATAGAAATGCTGTAAATTTTAGAACAGACATTAAAATAGATATAAAATTCAGTTACCGGAATTTGCCCAGCATACATCCTCTATATTTGGGGGATCATTTCCAGGGTCTCACACATACTATACAAGTTCACTGTCAATTAACTACATTCTCTGTCCAAAAATGTTTTTACTTCTGTTTAATACATTCATAGAAGTGTAATGCGTGGATCCTATACAATTCTTTTTCACCTTTTGAAGGCTTGAAAACTTGTTTGCTAAAATGACTGCAGTATTATACAAATCGATCACAATGAGAAATATATCAATTTCTCCACAAATGCATTACTATATTTTGCCTCCTCTTTTTATATTATGGTCATACTAGTGAGTTTTCTTTTTATTATTTCTTAGACACTAAAAAGGAGCTTAATTCATATGCTCCTCCTATTGGCTATTGATTTACATATGTTATTTAAAGAAATATCCTATTCAGGAAAAATTTATATAGATTAGAAGATATAAAAATACTTAAGTTTCAGAATCATTGTAGCATTAACATTGTAGCATTAACAAATACGTGCCCTCTGTTGGATATGTTTTCATTTCTGTTATAGTGTCCCTTGAATTATGAAAGGTTATCACTTGATATAATCCAGTTCTTGCTTTTCTTTAGCCAGTAATATTTTCCATGTCAAATTTTTAGAAACCTTTACTGATCAATGTCATGAATTTTTACATTTAGGTTTTATAGGTTTTTACATCTCACATTTAGTTTGATAGTCATTCTTTATAAGGTTTGAGGTAGGCCAGGTGCCGGTGGCTCACGCCTGTAATCCCAACTACACAGGAAGCTGAGATCTGAGGATCGTGGTTTAAAGCCAGCCCGGGCAGGAAAGTCCATGAGATACTTATCTCCAATAAACCACTACAAAACTGGAAGTTTTGATGTTGCTCAAGCGGTAGAGTGCTCACCTTGAGCTGAAGAGCACATGGA
This sequence comes from Dipodomys spectabilis, assembly GCF_019054845.1. Lineage (NCBI taxonomy): Eukaryota > Metazoa > Chordata > Mammalia > Rodentia > Heteromyidae > Dipodomys > Dipodomys spectabilis. The sequence goes on along the minus strand of NW_024870813.1, from coordinate 14,194,648 downwards.
TAGCGCAAAAGCCCAGAGTTCAAACCCCATGACTGACATACAAACAAAAAAACAAAGGATTGAGGTTGTAGTCTAAGATCGTTCTTTAAATCTAGAGAGGCAATAGTGCCAATACAACCATTTAAGATTCTGTTTTTATTTCATAAAATCATAACATCCTTTTCAAAATCTGTGGACCATAAAACTAAGAATTTATTTTTGACAAATCTGTTACCTTATTCTATGTGTCTGTTCTTATAGTTGAACTATGTTGTCTTCACTACTAAACATGGTAATACTATTCAATCTAGTATGAAGGCTCAAGCTACACCATTTTACAAGATTGCTCTGACTGACCTGTATTCCTTGAATTTACATACGAGATTATTGAGCAGGTGGACCAATATTCTAGAGATATCTAAATATTTCATAGTCACTCATATTTCACACCTTGTGAAAATACACACCCCTGATATTATATATAGAAAATGTCTTTAGAGACTGCTCAATGCAACTAAAATTAATTAAGGAATGAGATAAGATTTAGATAACAGTACAGCATAATAAAGCTGAATTATAACGACTTGAGGTATACTGCAGAAGAGGGCGAGAGGGGGACCACATAGGAGCTGTATGTCATTGGTATTGTTTCAAAAAAACAGAAAGACTTCAGAGAAGACAAGGAGAAAAATAAAGTGTCCTGAATCTAGTTTCTTTTTAATCCACCTGATAGTTTGGACTGAAAGTCAGATAACATGGGAAAAATAAAATAGAAAATAAAGCATTGTATAAAGCTGTTACAATGTAAAGAAATTGTAATAGTAATATAATTCATTTTCAAAGAAATAAGAGAAAGAATAACAATAACAATTGCTAATGTGGATAGAAGATGGATCACATTTTATCATATACAATTTTGAAAAAACATACTAGGAATGAAAATTTAAAAGTCATAATTTATAATGCAATTTGAATTATAACTTGATAGAATAGCTCAGTGGTAAAACATTGGCCTAACATATGTGAAGCAATTGTGTGATCTCCCAAGCATTGCAAAGTACACACAAAGCACACACACACAAAATTCACATAAACACACACGCACACCACATACACACATTTGGAATATTGTTATTATATTAAACAAAGGAAATTATCACAAATAGTAAAAGTATTTTAATATATGAAATCATAGTATTGCTCATACTATTTAAAAGTTTAGTAGAAATAAAATAGTCACAAGATACTTGGATTCTTATAGATTGAGTAAATTGAAAATTAAGAAATAAAATACATGAGAACTTTACAAACAAGTTTTAAATAATAAACATTTTGAAATATTTGTCCTTTTAGTTTGACAAAAGATTGATGTTACTGGTGTTTTAACTCAAGATTTAGAAGATGATAACCAAGTGCTCTATATCTTGCTAGGGATAGCTATATCTCTAATCATTACACTCTGGAAATTTTATAATAAGGTCTCATAATTCCTCAATCTCTCCCGAATTACAAACCCTATTTACACTTCCCACCATAGTTAGAAATTTGAAACCACAAATTGCTATGCCCAGCTCAAACATTTTTTTTTAATTCAAGTACAAATATTTCCAAAAAGTGACCAGGTAATAAGGCCTTTTTAATAAAGTATGTGCTTCTTGAAAATACAGCATTTGTTACATGGACAAATATGTTTAGGACTATAACAAAATAAAATTATTTAAATTCACCAACCATATAAAATTTAAGAAAATAATTTTTTACATATTCACATGTTAACTATTTTGAAAGCAAAATATATGTCTGAATAATTTACATGTGTTATAATTATGCAAAACTAAATTAACTAATCTACAACTTTGAAAAAAGAATTACACTAAAGAAACAAAACAAAAGAAGTTCAAAATTTGAAATTTAGAAAATAAAGTGTATTCTTTAGTTGACTTAAGTAACAGTAAACTCTCTGTATATCAATTTTATAATAAAAAATGCATGAACAAAGAAAGAAAAGTATCCATTGGTCAATAACAACAGGAGAAACATCAGTAGTTTTTTTTTTGTGTGTTCAAAAAAATCAATGGAAGAGATAACAATGTTCCTTCCATAATAAATGTAATCATTACCTTACTTAAGTAACTGTATCCCCTCTGTACATTACTTTTACCATAAAATTAAATTGAAATTAAAAATAAACTAAATAATATACCAATTAAGAATTTGTAGAGAGCTAGGAAGTTGTTTAACTGGTAGAGCGCTTGCCTTGCATGCTTGAGGCCCTGGGTTCGATTCCTCAGAATCACATAAACAGAAAAAAAAGCCAGAAGTGGCGCTGTGGCTCAAGTGGTTGAGTGTTAGCCTTGAGGTAGCCTTGAAGGACAGCGCCCAGGCCCAGAGTTCAGGTTCCAGGACCAGACACCCCCCCCAAAAAAAAAAACAGAATTACTAGAAGCCATTGGTTAAAAACTTTTTAGAAAACTGCCCTAAGTACCCAAGTAATATAATTTGATAATAGTATTTAAATATTTCAATTTCAGCAGAGAAGCTAAAACATTAAAAACTGTTACAAACTAAAGTAATAAATCAGAATATATTACTATTTATAATAATCATAAGATGAATTTATAGTGGTAGTTAAGTATGTAAGAAATGACGCAATTTGCCATTCATTTGCACTTAATAAGTGAGAAAGAATTTTCTAGGTCTTTTTGAATATATAATAAGTTTAATGAAGAAACGATTCTTTCACATCATATGATAATCAGATGAAGCTGATATTAGAACAAAGAGCAGATTGTAGTAAGTTTTGGATGTTAATGTATATACTTATTTTGGTTGTGAGAAATTGTGTTCAACTTGGGGTATTGTTTTTGTTAGACTGGTTAATTTTAGGATAGGGGTTCCCTTTCCACAAGAACAAGCACCTGATCTGTCTTTTTAGCCTTCTCATTACCAATGGCATAAGAGTTGCAAACCAACTTGTCTAGATTCCTACCTTGGCTGGCCTGGATTCCGCAGTCCTTCCAATCTTAACCTGTAAATAGTGCAGGATGGTGGAAATAATACAATGCAGCTAGCTATAGATTGAGAAGGAAGTCCACTAAACTTTTGGCCTGGGTTCTGTTCTCAAGCCTCCTCAATAGTTAGTTCATATAGAAGCCCCTACTGCCAAGCAGTAAGAGTATTTTTTTAAAGCAACTAGACATATATATTACTTAGGCATGTGAACACCTCAGGACAAGAATGAATAAAAGAGCATTGAAGCATAGAGGACAGGCCCAATGTTAACTAGCTACTTAGAGGCTGAATAAGCTTAGCTGGCTACTCAGGAGGCTGAGATATGAAGACCACTATTCAAAGCCAGTCCAATCTTGAAAATAAATGCGATTATCTCAAAAAAACAGAAGTGGAACAATGGCTCAAGTGTTAAACCACTATCCTTGGTGACAGAAGCTTAGGGAGAGTGCCTAGGCACTATCAAGCCTCAGGAATGATGAATGAATGAATGAGCACTTGCACATGCCCCTGCGTGTATATGCGTGCATGTGTACACACACACACACACTCTCTCTCTCTCACACACACACAAACACACACACACACAAATGAGTATTTCAATGCGAAGTTCTTTTTTTTTTTTAACCTTGCTGTAATCTATTTCCCAGTATTAGTTTACAAATTAACAAAATCAGCTCAGAACCTCTTTACATACAACTCATCTTGTTTCTCTAAAGTCAACCCTCTTTTTGGAAGCAGGCTTTTATTTGACCCAAATGTAAATTATTCAGAAGGTCGATTCATTTCCCTCAATTCTGTAGAATTAGATGATTGTTTAGCTTCCTCCAAGCAATATAATTTTGTGAAATCCTGCATCAAGCAACGTATTTCTTTCACTAGAAGGGAAGCCTCTGTCAAACAATTAATAATAGGTTTTTTTCTCCTTGCTAGCATCTGTAGTTTTATTATCTTCATACGTTTCATGGTCTGTCTGTGTATGACAAAGACTGCTGTGAAAATAAAAAGACCCTTCACAGCACTTATCATTTATATACCATTCATAGATATGAAGGTGTTTAAATATTACTGAAATTGCTTTGGAATGCAGCATGTTCACATTGACTATCGTGAAAAATAAGAATTGGTTTCTCAGAACTTGATTGAAAGAAACAAAAGGAAAAGTGAGGAACAACTCAACACATACATTCAAATGAAATTCAGGTGGACCTGTTGCAACAATGAGAAGTACAAAATGTCATGTCAAAACCAGCTTTACAATGTCGGTGGGGGGGGGGGGGGGAGGGGGGGTATGATTGGGTGGGAGGGAGGGGGGAGGCTGGGAAGGGAGGTGAAGGGTAAACAAAGGAGGAGGATGCAATGCTTGGTAAGAAATGTATGCATTATCCTGCCCATGTAATTGTAACCCCTCTGTACAGTATGTTCTCAAATAAAATAAAATAAAACTTAAAAAAAAAAAAAAAAAAAACAACCCAAGGAAACAAATTAATTCATTACTCAAGAACTTGCAGGAAATAAAAGACTTAAAAAAACATCAGCTATGACAAGCTTATGAAAATCCTGACTACATATGAGTCTACTCTTGTGAGGATAGAGGTTAAAGCCCAGACTGGACAGAAAGATATTTACACAATGCCATGCACCTGTTATTCTAAATTCCAGGAAGAATAACATAACGTGGACTGAGCCCAACATCATACACAAGTATCTGAAAGATAATCAGGATAATTTAGGGCTGGAGACATGACAAAGTGATATGAACACCCATTTAGGGGGCACAAGACACTCAATTCAAACTTTAATATTATGGGTATTAAAGTAAAAAGCTATGATTTTAAATAATTGGAATAATTGTGAGATTTCAGTATTTGAATGGAAAAATGCATGAGAGAGAATGAACCCATGGTGCAATGCTTTCAACTTAAGTGAAAATGTTTTGGGGTACTTTAGACAAAACAGAGTTACCTTGCAAATGAGCATGGTTGTGCATTTGAGTGATGGAAATATTTTACTTACACAAGTGTAAATTGAATAGATTTTATTTGCGTAGATTGTTTTTCTTGAATTACGAGCCTGGATGATGTCCCTGAGATTGTTCTCTCAAGGCTACCACTCTACTACTTTGAGCCACAGTTCCAATTCTGATGTTCTGTTGGTTGTTTGGTGATAAGAGGCTCCTGGAAATTCCTGTCCAGGATGGTTTCAAAACATGATTGTCAGATCTCAGCCTCCCGAGCAACCAGGATGCCAGGCAATAGCCGCCGATAGTATAATAATTTAGTAAATTGTACAGTTACTGAAGTTATTCATTATCATTATAACCTGTGTAATATATGTGTGTGTGTGTATATATATCAATGCATATGGATAGAAATATTTTAACATATTTTTGTATCTACAGTAGATTTATAAAGCCATCCATTATAAAATAAAATGGAAACAAAAGTTAATAAGCAGCAAAACAAAGGAAATTATCACATGTTTCTTGTTGCTGAATGGAATACGAATTGCGAGAATAAGTTTGGGAAAACCATCTCTACGTTAACAAAATGGATAAGAGGTATTAATTCCAATCAATTTATTTGCCCATATTGTGCAACCTCACACATGAGTGTCAAAATCAAACCACACTTTTTGTCTTTGCTTTTAACTCACTTGTTATAATTTACGGGTTAGTTGAAGTAATCAAATAAAGATTAAAATAATATTATGTGAGGCTATGAATTAGAGCTGAAAATGATTTTAAATCTGATACCTAATTAAATTGCATATTTCTTACTTTTACTCTGTCATGTCCCTCATTTCCACATTAGGAAAGTACGTAGAAGGTTCTCACTAAATTATATGAACATTTATGAAATAATGTATTGAAAGAATATGGGCACAGTGTGGTTTTAGCTTATTGAGACCTGTAAGAGGAATTGTGTTTCTAAAGACTTGCAATACATTGTGATGAAGGTGAAGGGAGGGATGTGCTTATTCTGGAAAACTGGCTAGAGGATTGCTCCGATAAAGGCAGTGATGAATTCTTCCAAAAAGTTACAGTAAAATCACTTTCACAACCATGTTCACTGCTGCAATATTCACCAAGTTACAGAAACAGCCCAGATGCTCTTTGGAGGAGTGATGGTTGGAGAAAGTGTGGCACCTATACAAAATTGGATTGCATCCATCCATTATGAAGACTGTTACATCATTTGCAGCAAAATGGATAGATCTAAAACTATATCAATTAAACTAAGTCAGAACCAGACACGCAAAGGACCCATGTTCTGTCTCATATTTGGAAGCTAGAACTTTATTACAAGTTTACACAAAAATATTAACCAAAGCATGCTATTTGCGGTGGAGTATTTCAAAGGTGTAATTTCTTATAAAAGTGAACTTTTAATCCAACAAAATATATATCAGGAAACTATCACTTGGAAGATGTGAGGGGAAGTCAAAAGGAAGGAATAAAGAGAGTTATGGAGGAAGAGAGGGAAAGTATAATATTCAATGTACATAGTATGAAACTAGGAAAAATTAAGGTGGGGTGAGGTTTGGAAGGGTGTGGAAAAGTTATATAAAGATCCATTATACTTAAAAAAAACTGATTTGTTGAATGGAAATTACATTGTCCAAGTATTTAAGATAATAAAAATATAATTAAAAACAATGGAGACATCTGATCTTAAATTTTATTTCCATCTCTTTTAAAAAATAAAATTGTTTGCTCTATAAATTCATCAGAGGGATGTATTTTGTGGCTAGCTAGATCATTGCACATCTGTCTCTCTCTTCTCTCCCTTTCATGCTTCACATAGGTAATATGATTGCTCCATAATTATCCTAATTTATTTTGCTTTTATATTTTTGGTTGCATCATTTCACTTTCTGCTCTGCCATTTCCCAACTAATTTACATAGAAGGTTTTATTTCCTATTTTCTCATTCCTAGAATAAGCTGCACATGAAGACACCACTGGTCCTCATTTTCAGTCTGTACCTTTGAATACGGAGGAAAATCTTTCCTCTGCTCTCTACCAATTCCCGACTCTCCAGTTAGAATAATTTAGAATAGTAAAAAGGATAAAAGAGAAAATAAATAATAGTGAAACAAACAGATGCAGAAAATTCACCGGATTTTTTTGACCAGTTCATCCAATGTGAACTATTGGGGAAATACATGGACACCTCATTCTCACTGGCACTCAAAGTTTCTGGCTAGGCAATTCTGATGAAGATCAGGAACAAGAAAAAAAAGTGAGAAATGGTATCAATTGCAAGAAAAAATGGAGAAGGATTCAATCAAATTTCTTCTTTGGTCTGCCGAAAATAATCGCCTTACTACAGTGCAGAGACAACTTTCCAAAAAGGCCACTCATGTGAATACTAGGGATAACAATGAATATACCCCTCTTCATCGAGAAGCCTACAGTGGACACTTAGACATTGTCCATGAGTTGGTGGCTCCAGGTAGATATTCACGTAATAATTGTCAATGGCTGGACACCCCTGCACAGTACTTATACATGGAATAATACTAGAGTGGTTTCTTTATTTCATCATGATGCAGATACCAATGGACAAACTAAAGGCCTCTTGACCCCCTTGCATCTTGCTGCTGGGAATAGAAACAGCAAAGTTATACTAGATCTCTTTCTCTTGAACCATTATATCACACCAGGTCTGAAGCACAACTTGGAAGAAACTGCATTTGATATTGCCAAAAGAATAAGTATGTATCACTACTTCTTTGAAGTTCTGGAAGGCTGTACAAATTGTTCTCTAAAGTCCTAATGGTTTGGTTAAGTTTCTTAAATTTCAAAATTGCCAGTCCATCCTATGTGTCCATACAATATATTTTAACAATACAAAGCAACAACAATATCTTACTTTAAAAATTCATGGATTGCATGGTATTCTTCCAAGTGAATTGCCTGAGTTTGATGTCAAAATATATTCGAGTTGTTTGTATACTAATGATTTCTGTAGAGTTATTTATTTTTTAATAAGAAATAATTTTAACTTATCTGTTGAAATGAGTAGTACAGAAACTAAAGATATTTCTGATGCTTGTCTGAAAAAAGTGTATTTTAAAATATTTAGTATTCTGTTTGTATAATATCCATAATCTGTTTCATTTTCTCCTTGATATAATACTTTGAATTCGACATTGTTTTATAATATATAGGTTCTTAATAAACGTGTCCTTTCAGATTGCATTCGATATAGAAACAGTTAAAGATTCCTTTAATTCCTAGGTCCTTATGGAATTTTATTTCTTTGGAATAAAATGACAATGTTATCTTATTTCAAAAGTTTTATAAAAGTTATGCTATGTAAAGGCCTTTCTGAAAAGGTGAAGATTGAATACATTGATGTCAAACTAACTTTTTTTCTATGAATTACATGTATTATTACACTTGTATATTTGTAATCAACTTTTTAATAACTGTTTTTCATTTCTTGCATTCGAAGAATGAAAAATATGGAATACTTCACAAATTTTCATATCATTAACATGGCTCTTGCACAAGAGCATTGTAATTCGGGTAGACGTGCTGCTGAAGCATGTAGTATCCTGTAAATTTAAGTAGTTAATGATGCAATCTTAAGACAGGCATATATCCTTGGTTGCCTATTTGTAACAAGGAAACCTTATTGTTACCTAAATTTCTTGTTATTTTTTGTTCAATTGTTCACATTTGCAATGTTTGTCAATAACTATTTTAAGTCTTTTTCATTTGAAATTTGATCATACTTTGAAGCCTTTATAGCTAGGTCCAAAGGTGATGGCTTTTCAAGTACTTACTTATCAACTGATTTAGCTTTGTGGAGCTAATGGATTCAAAGTAAGCCTTGCTTAAGAGCTACTTCTAAAATTCTCCAGCTTAAAAATGTCACAAATGAGGTCTTACTGGCACAAATGTCTGCCTGACCCATTACCCTTCTTCCATGTAGGAACAGACCAACCAGAATATCTTACTCTGACAGCATAGCTTGTCTTACTGGAGCAAAACTAATCTTAGTTATAAGGGATCATAGAGAGATGAACAGTTCAGACAGAACTGTTCAGACTAGAACGTATTTTAGTCAAAATATAATTATTTATTATCCCTACCATTTCAAAAGTAGCTAAAGCCAAGAAGGTGAAAAAATTTTCATATGCATGATTACCTAGTGTCCTGGCCTGTCTAAAATCCAACCAGGCAGGAACTTACACCACTGATTTTCTATCACCAAATATATTCCATAGCTCCAGGAGAAGTCCATATGTTTCTTCTCATTATTAGGCCTTAAATTGGTAATGTTTTAATCACAGTGTTTCCTCTTGCTTCTAGGCTGTACATGTCCAAATGGTAAAGCTTTAGGTCTAATTCTACCAAACACTGAGGTAGAGGTAATGGAAATATATTTTAAAACAGTTGCCTTTGTTACCTTAACCACAACAGAACAATGTAAAACATTTTCTTATATTATATATACTTATATATTTTATATTTATATGTGCTGATTTTATATTTCACACAGTGAATCTTACTGGAATTAATTGATAATTTGACAAATTACTTGATATTTATTCCAATAAATAGATTGGAATATAAATAATCAGGATTAGAATATATATTAAAATATAAAAAGTATCAAAACAATATTTTCGGTGTAAACTGTGATACCTTCTAAGTGTTCTTGGTTTCTGAATTCACATGTTAAAAAAAATGTTGTTTTCCTCCAATCTATAAGGGATTTTACTCTGCTGCTCTATTTTTTTAACTTGCTGATCCCAAACTGTTTTTCTCCATATTTCTGAAGCATTCCTACTGATTATACCCAAATTTTGCTGATATGATACCTAAAAGTTATTTTTCTTCTACAGGATCCACGGGTCCTAGGATGCCAGGTCCCCGTTATCTGCATCATCAGATAACTAGGGCAAGAGTTCTTACCTAGGCCCATGCAACATGCCAACAGAAAGTAATTGAAGACCCATCTCAATTTTTCATTTCCTATATTTCAGGGCCCCAATTCCTTGAAATGCAGGAATTAGCAGTAAGCAATTGAGAAATGCAAAGCAACTTAAAATGCAAGATGAAATCACAAAATGTGAAAGTACAGTAATTCAAACTTTCAATATTCAGATGACCATCCCATGTGAGTGAACAAGACCACAAATGTCACAAGATTATTTGTAATACCCCTCTCCTAATGATTAATGAATGATTTCAGTCCAGCATCATCAGGCCGAAAAATAGTTCCTGGAATGATAGATCCATAATTGGTCTACAAAGACTAGGAAAACTTGACATAGAAGTCAAATATAATTCAGAAAAACATTAATTGAGAAGATCCTTAGTGCTTCAAAACACTGGTACTTCAGTAAAACTTGGTTCTGTAGTATAAAAATGTTGTCATTCTCAAACAAATGATAACCTACATTTAATCTCCTGAAAGTATATGCCTTTTCAAATAAACTTTTTAAAATCACATTTGCCAAAATAACACTTTACAAGTAGATAATATTTAGTGACGTTACAAGTTTTTCAAGTGTAGGGAGCAAGTTACAATAGAGTTGATTTATTTACCCAGCACTAAGGCCAAACAGGTTCAACCATTCATTAAAGTGTAGAAATACTACCCCCCACCATTTGTGTTTTTCAGTAGGTGACTTCGAAAATTTGTTAAATACATCAGCCTCCCATATTTCAAACCAAAATATTAGCTAACAAAGTAAATTTCATCACATAATAAGTACATTTAAAAAAGTCATGAATAGTTGCCTTATCATATGGTGTTTTATGTTTTCCCTATGTGTCTAACATAAGAAATATGACTTTAAGTCTTAATATGGGTACTCATCAGAGATTTGACAAACATAAAATATGTCTTCTATTTCTATCATATTACTCTGCAGTAGTAAATTTTAATTTTCTTCATTTTCCAAAACTTATAGGTAGTAGAAAATATTATCCCATGTAAAATAAAATAATCACAAACCATTGTACAACACCATTTACAAAACTTGTAGTTAGGAATACATTCTAAGCCATTTTTAAACTTTCTTGTTGACTACAGATTAATGTTCCAAATGGAGGGGAATAAAATCATGTCTAGGTGCTTCATGTCTCGACTTTTACAAATTGTTACTTCAGATGAATGAATTATGGAAATATAAGCTGACATCAGTTCAAGTATATGCAGGATATAAACTCCATGGAATGTATATAAACCTTTCAAAGTACTAGCAGACAGTTTAACAGAATGACTATCAGGAAGTTGAAATAAGAGAGGAATAATAGTAAAGACATAGAATGAATGAAAATGGAACAAGGAGCAAGTACAGCTAGAATACTCAATGTGCACATGTGAGAAAGGACGTGGTAAATCGGAAATAAATCTTGTAGAAGGGATTGGTTGAGAATGATAGAAGGAGTGACTCTGATCCCGGAACATTGCACAATTAGATAGACATCTTTAATTGTAACACACTTGCACAACCTTTTGAAATTCAGTGAAAAACCACAACAAAAAACAAAAACACACAAAAAGCACAACCAAACAGCAATCTCTATGAAGTATGATTATGACCTCTCAAAATTTTAAATAGTTAATGAAGGACAATCTTGGGAAAAGCATACAAAGCTGTTAAAAGTAGGCAGTTTAGGGTAGAGGAGAATTTTTAACAGATTTAAATAGATTGTCTAAGGTTATAAATGACCTACATCTGCTGCAAATATTTTTTTCTGCGAATTCTCTTGGCCTGAACTGGATACTCCAGTCCTGAGCCACACTTGATAGCTTGTGAAGACAGAATGGAAGAAACAATATCAAGAACCCATTACTCCACTGGAGAGAAAACAGTCCTCTATGTTTTCTCTCATTTCTCTTGACTACTTTTATTCATAATTTTAAGTCAAGTGATTTTTAATTATATTTTTTCCTTCTTCGTTCTGGCAAAGTAATTGTTCAAAGTAATTTAATAAATATTATTTGCCATTTTTTTCTATCATGCTGTTTACTTGTCCAAGTGAGTCTATTAAACTTTCCCCTTTCATTTGGGTGCCACGGAAACTCAGCATCAATGTTAATGAGGACAATCTCTATTGTAAAACTTTGTCTCCAAAATACCAGTCCAAGAAGCTGTGATCACAAATATTTAGCTTTACTTTTTTTCTTTTTTCTTTTACCTTAAAAGTCTTCTTGTGTCTAAAGTGCCCTCAAAAATAGGAACTCCACCACTTTTTGGTTCAATCCTTCTAACCTCAAAGATGTAATTTGCTAACAAGATGCTTAGAGGAAACCGAAGAATACTTCACTTTTATCTTCTCTCTTTAGATTTCTCCCTAGATACCATATCAGGATCAGTGAAGTTATTCTTTCCAAAATTATTTCAATAGATCATCTTTCTCTCGGTCTTGCATTTGCTCAGAAGGATGTATGGAAAAGAATAGAGTTAAATCATCCATACCTTGGATGACAGTGTCTGTTACAAAAGGACAGTGCTCCTATGTCCTATTTCTCTGTCCTCCTCTTAGCTCTTGCCTGATTTCCAACTAATCACAGATTCTTGGCTTCAAGTCTATTGAAGGTGAAGGACTATAAGACCTTCCCCACTGCTACATCTTCATGGTTTCTATTTTAAAAGTCTTATATATGGATGTGGAATTTATTTTCATGTCTTCATTCAATCTGTTCTAAATTGTAGTGAGCTAAATAGGCTCTGTAAAATCATTTTAGGTAGCAAAAATATTAAGACAATACATCAAAATTTTGGCCTCCCTCCACTGATGAAGCTAATATGCTTAGCTAGGGCCTCTAAGAACCCGTTTTCTTGCCTTTTCAATTTGCTCAATTATTTTCTGATACCAAAACTTTTTGGCTTATGTAATAAGGGAAGTCTTCACTATCTCATGTTAATAAGGATATTATATATATGAGCTACTAAGAAATGTGAAATCATTGGTTTCAAGTATCCAATCAGGTTTTTTTCTGTAGTTCAGTGCTTCACATGCAAAGACATTGTAGAAAGTATTACAAACAGAAAAGTGTAAACCCAATAACTACTTTAATTGTTGAAGGCACTTTCTCCCTAAATATATTGACCCAAATTATCTTTTTCAGAGAATTATTGTTTGCTAATTAAAGTCAATTCACAAATTTTGATGTCTTTTTTTAATTTAATTTAATTTTATTTCATTTGTGAACATACTGTACAGAGGGGTTACAATTACATGGGCAGGATAATGCGTACATTTCTTATCAAGCATTGCAGCCTCCTCCTTTGTTTACCCTTCACATCCCTTCCCAGCCTCCCCCCTCCCCCCAATCCCAATCCTTCTCCTAACCCCCCTTCCCCTCCCCCCCCCCACACCGACGTTGTAAAGCTCATTTTGGACATGACAACTTGTACTTCTCATTGTTGCAACACGTCCACCTGTATCCTTAAACAACTGGTTTTTCCCCATCTCTTCCACAAGTTATACTGACATCAAATATAGTGAAAGCAGGGGTTATACTGTGGGGGAGGGACATACAAAGAAACAAAGAGATAATCTTATAAATGCATTAGAAACACATGCATGAAAGAAAAAAAACATTAAAATACATATCTAAGGGTTCATTTTCCTGACATCACATTATCTGACCTTTTCCTCTTGACTCATACATATACTAGATATTGCAAATAAGGGAAACCATGGGACCTATGTTTCTTTGGGCCTGGCTTACTTCACTTAATATAATTTTTTCCAAGTTTTTCCATTTCCTAACAAATGGGGCAATGTCATTCTTTCTGATGGAGGCATACAATTCCATTGTGTATATATACCACATTTTCTTGATCCAGTCATCTACTGAGGGGCATCTGGGTTGGTTCCATATCTTAGCTATAGTAAATAATGCTGCAATAAACATAGTTGTGTTGGTAGCTTTAGTGTGGTGTTGTTTGTAAACATTTGGGTAAATGCCCCAAAGTGGGATTGCTGGGTCATAGGGGAGTTCTATTTGAAGTCTTTTGAGGAACCTCCATACTGCTTTCCAAAGTGGTTGAACAAGTTTACATTCCCACCAACAATGAAGTAAGGTTCCTTTCTGTCCACATCCCCTCCAGCAACTGTTGTTGTTAGAGTTCTTGATTTTTGCCGTTCTAACTGGAGTGAGGTGATATCTCAATGTTGTTTTGATTTGCATTTCTTTTATGGCTGGGGATGTTGAACATTTCTTCATGTGTCTATTGGCCATCCTTCTTTCTTCTTCAGAGAAGTTTCTCTTTAAGTCTTTCACAACTGCCCAATAAATAAGTGGGCGAAAGACTTAAAGATGTCTTTTTTTTAAGAAGGTTGAATTTAAATTCTACTACAACCTTGTTTCACACAGTGAGTAGATTTCCTGGGTAAGGACAATTCTCAAGGCAACCTACAGGATTTATAGCATGGTTTCTGAGGTTTGTTTGTTTAGTGTGAAAATGAGCCATCTTCACCCACTTTGCTCCATCACAGCTAAGTCTCCATTGATTACTTTGCATGAAAGCCTATTTTCCCAAGCAATTTTAAATTTTCATAATAGGCTAAGTTGTTAAAAAATTTGAACAAATTAAAATTTACCTGCCATAATTTTTTGGGGGGTCCCGTCGTGGGGTGAACTCTGGGCCTGGGCGCTGTCCCTCAGCTCTTCAGCACAAGGCTACTGCTCTACCACCTGAGCCACAGCGCCACTTCCGGCTTTTTCTCTTTTTGCTTATGTGGTGCTGAGCAAGTGAACCCAGGGCCTCAGGCATGCAAGGCAAGCGCTCGACCACTGTGCCACCTTCCCAGCCCCACCTGTCATAATTTTAAAACTCTTTTGAAATTCCTTTATTGGAACCGTGAATTCATCAATCCTAACTCCTCCTTTATCATCAAAAACAGTTAACATGTTGTTTTCATGATATAGTGTCCATGAAACTATTATTTTCCAGTGTCTTTGTTATGCATATACATAACCTTATAAGCTGATGCTAAGCAAAATGAGCTCCAAGATATGGAAATAGGAAGTTTTATTTGCGGTTGTTGTTTTTAATGTACTATGTGATTTCTATTTTCTTTTGGGTTTTTCCCCTATGCTTTATTCCCTGCTGTATTTGATTTTGGTAGCCTGTGTATTGGGTATATATATACCTTAATTAGGGAAGGGAAGAGGAACAACAAAATGGTGAGACAGATGACAAAGGCAAAACAATGCAATATCAATACTCAGAAGACAATATGTTGGAAATGTACATTACAACTTGTGAGGGCTATTGGGGTGAAGGAAAACTGAAGAAAATGCGGGAGGGGGTAACAAGTTTGACAAGTTATGTATTCACTAACTTAAAATTACTGTAACCCCACTGTACATCACTTTGACAATAAAATTAAATTTAAAAAATAAGCTGCATGAAATCAAATTTCACTGTATTGGTATAGTACACATACTATTTGGTGTCTCATTTGAATTAATTACCCCTTTTAATTAGAGGACCATCAACTTTAATGCTCTCCGACTAGACAATATTTTCACAATATACTTGCCAATATTTTGAAAAAAGAATATAGTACTTTCTCATACTAAAAGCAGAAACAGTTTAATCCTATGGAAACCAATAACTTGTAAAAGTGAATAAGTTGTTAAGAAGACAGAATATATGTGTTCGTCAACATTCCAATGACTAGTAACTACTCATTTTCAAATTCGGAAGATTCCATACCTGAGAGATTCAAAACAATACCGGCTTGCATGTTATGTAATTCTGCAATAGATGCATTTTCCAATGGGGTGTTACAGATTGAGTCAACAGAAAAATAACCACATTCTGGTAAAGGATAAAACTATGTAGCATCGGTAATAATTAATTCTTCAAGAGTAAGCAATTGTTTATCACAATAAGCTATTATTTTTATGACCACCAATACCAATATTTATGATATAGAGTCATCCTAGCCCAAAATTTTCCAACTTTTAGGGTGCACATCAAACTTCCCTTAATTCATATCATGAATAGCTTATCTCTATTATGAAAAAATACAACTCTGCTAATGTGATGCCATACATGTTCTGGTAAGAACACCACAATAAACTGGGTTGCATCATTTTCCCCCCACTGGTATTCTTGAGATCGGAACACTTGCAAATATTATTTATATTTATACTTTTTTAGCTATCATATAAATTCTGGATGCTAAAATTGGAAGATTAGACTTGAAAGCCCACCCAGGCAGGAAGATTCCCCAGATTCTTATCTTCAATAAACTTCTCAGCAAAAGCCAGACGCAAGTGGCACTGAGATTGAAGTGGTAGGGCACGAGACTTGAGCATAAACAGACACAGAGACAGTGTCTAGGCCCAGATTAAAAGTCCTAGGACAAACCAATAAAACAAAAACAAAAATAAAAACAAACTCCAAACCTAACATTTTTCTCAGTGTATACAGGAGCAAATAATTAAGGAAATTGCTTCCTGTGTTACATACAGGTAGAAGAGAGAAGATGTCACAAGATTATTCTCTTCATAACATGTTATACCAAAGACTCCAAAAATTGCTCTTATTCTAAATTTATAAATTAATATCATCAATTTGTTGACAACTCTGTCTACAACCTTCACATTATCATTTTATACATGAACTGTTGGAATTATCTATTAACTAAGTTCTAATTATAACTCTCTTGAAAGAATATTCTAGGCACATAGAATGCAAAATCATTTGTGAATGTCAATTAAACACTCTACTTAAAAAGAATTTTGTAGAATCCTATAGAATATAAAATTACAAACAAAACCAAAATATTTATTTTAAATCTAAATTCTAATTTAGCCAGATCTTCAAAATCCTACATTTGACGAACTTTGCTATTTTTCCAGGCTTAAGCTTTTGTAATTCTTCATCATTGTTTTGGGATACAATATAATGATGATAACTTACTTTTTCAAATTTTGAATGGGAATCATGAGTCATTTTGCATCTAGGAATGTTCTGTAATGAAGAGAAAATTTAAAACACAAGTGAGGATTAAGTATGAGTTGCATTTCAACAGGAAATTTGACTTCTCAAAACATAATGACAAAATTAGCCCAACCGTCCAACTACGTATTCCTTTCTTGTTTGTTTTGTTTTACTAAGACAAAATTTTACACCTTGGTCCAGGGAAGGTATAACTATGTAATTCCATTCTCTAATCTCCTGTCTTAATCTCAGTGCTAGAATTCTAGGCTTGTATCACATTGTCCTGCAATAGTTTCTTGTTTTATTTAATCTAGATACAGACTACCAATTCTGAACTTCTCCAGTGATATTATACACCAGAATGACTACTTTGACTTTATCTACAATTTTCAAAGATGTTCTAACATTTGATACAGGATATGAACATATTCAGACGCCCCTGCGGGATCTCTGATTCATTCCTCCATGGATCCTATCCCTTTAATAATGATTATTGACTCTCTTACTATCTCTGATCCCTACCAATGTAATATTCTCAAACTTATTTGAAGGAAGTTCATTTGAGGACTTTCTAATATTAAAAATTATCACTTGATTCTAGTCTTATTCAGGACATATATTTATTGTTTTCTAACTTTTCTATACATTCTGAGAGTTGTTTCATTTGTGTGTGCACATATAAGTGCCTCTGGGTGTATGTGTATGTTTGTATGTATATATGCAAAAGCCTCAAGCTCTTATTCAGCAATCTTGCTCATGACTGGTATTCCATCACTTGAGCCATTCTTCCAATCCAGATTTGGACTGCTTAATTTTATATACTGTTGCAAAGAGTGTTATGCCCAGGCTGGATGCACATTGAACTTCCCAGACTCCTTCAAATTCTTAGGTTTTATTTCTCCAGGAGTATCAACTTTTAAACTACAAACATTTTTGTGAGGGTAACGTCTAAGCTGTAGCCCAGATTTTTATCTCAAGAATTCTTTTTCTTTTTGTTTTGGTGGGGGGTCTGGTCATGGTGCCTGAACACTGGCCCTGGGCTCTGTCCCTCAGCTCTTCATCTCAAGGCTAGCACTCTACCACTTGAGTCACCGCGCCAATTTCGGCTTTTTTCTTTTTTGCTTAAGTGGTGCTGAGGAATCGAACCAAGGGCCTCATGCATGTGAGGCAAGCGCTCTACCACTGAGCCACCTCCCCAGCCCCTAACTAAAGAATTCTTATAAAGATAGATGAACAGACACATTACATATCTTCATGCTGAGATATGAGGATTGAGGTTTAAAGCCAGCCCAGGTAGGAAAGTCCAGAGACTCTTTTCTCGAATTAACTAAAAGAAAAGTGGAAATGGCACTGTGGATTAAGTGGTAGAGCATTAGCTTGAGCAGAATAGCAGAGACACAGCTCACAGGCCCAGAGTTCAAGTGCCAAGACCACCGCCAACAAATATAAATATATGTGTGTGTGTGTGTGTGTGTGTGTGTGTGTGTGTGTGTGTGTGTGTGTCTGTGTGTCTGTGTGTATGTGTGTGTGTTTTAAAGAAAAAAAAGAAATGTAATCTTAGCCACCAGTTCATTGCTAGCATAACCCCTGCTCTCACAAGATGGACATTTTTCCAGCTAAATCCATGCTCTTATATCAGACTTGCATTGGAAACAGAATTATTCTTCCATTCTACTTTCTACAAAGTTGCATGATTAGCAAGCATGATTTAGAATGGGAGTGGCCTCATACTTCTTGTTCCATGTAGGTGTCTTGCTTTCTGTATATCACTCCCATAAATCTACATACTGGACTTGGCTTTATTGTTTCAATGTTGTCTTATTTGTAGAATCTTCTATAGTTTATTGAACCCTTACACTTAAACACAGAACTTCTCTTTCTCCTATTATTGCTATTGTTTCCCTTACTGTTAGCTCATGTACACTTGGGAAATAATGAACAGCACGTACACTCACAAAAAGAATGTTCTGAAAACCTTCTTCCCATTTAAAATTCGCCTTAATTTACAGAGAACTTACAAAGTTTGAACTCAATGTACTCATGTATAATGTATTTATAAGCAATATAAATTTCATATTTTCTCTTTACTAAGTTGTCTCTGAAACACGTGTTACCTCAGGTCCATAGGTGTTCTAGTGTTATTGCAGTGAAGCCAGAAAACATTCATTAAACCTCAAGCAGCACCATCGATTGTTACTGGAAGTAACTGTTACTGGATGTGGAAACTGACCCGAAGAGAGGAATGGAGCATAGAGGAATAACAAAGTTCAAGTTACCTTGTGCTTTCCTTTTTACTGTACAAGAAAAGTATCCCAAGGCTTGAAGGAAACTCTGTCCCCGGCTTTTTCGAGTGTGTTCTTTACTCATATAAATTTTTTCTGTAAACTTCTAGTTCATAGTGTTATAAAAAGGAATAATGTACCATTTGAAGGCCAGCATAGAACAAAAGGAAGTAACGTTGTTTTAAAGGGTTCTCCTGTAAAGGAACAAAGACATGGAGGTTTTAAAGTGTCTTATGGATGGATATTTCACGCCTGAGATGATTCTCTTGATGCAGGAGTCAGTTATCAATTCCTTTGTTCTGGTACTGAGTTCTCCAGAGCAATAAGGATTCCAAAAAAGCAGGATCCAGTCAATATGATCAGCAAAAGAAGCCTCTTCTCTGACCAGTACACCTTTAAGGAGGGTCCCAAAGAACTATCTGGGATTTTTGTTTGCTTGTTTGTTTAGCTTGTGCTCGTTCTGGGTCTTGAACCCAGAGGGTGGATCCTGTCCCTGAACAGTTGTCTTTCCTGCCCACCTGCCCCCAAAGCTAGTACTCTACTGCTTGAGCCAAAACTCCACTTCTGGTTTTTTGGTGTTCAATTTGTGATAGGAGTTTGACAGATTCTCCTGCCTGGTTTGGCTTTGAATTAAGATAGTAAGAAAGCTAAGTGACATCAACTGTATAGACTTCTCTTTTGAAACAAGAAATATTAGATGAAGCTTATTGTAAAGCTAATATTTGACTATTTATAAAGGAAGAGAATATATCTAGCAAAGAAGCCATAACTTAAATAACTCAGCATAAGTAGGTGCACTGAATCATTTTGAAATTATTTTTTCTCCTTGAGAAGATTAGTGATCTTGTCCTTCCTTTTGGGAAAACTTAAGGTAATATTTGCACTTTTTGTTGTTTGTGGGGCTTGAACTCTGATCCTGGACACACTCCCTCAACTCTTCAGCTCAAGTTGAGTGCTCTACTGCTTAAGCTACAGCACCACTTCTGGGTTTCTGGTGGTTAATGGAAGATAAGAGTCTCGTGGACATTCCTGACCAGGCTAGCTTTGAACCACAATCCTCTGGTCTCCTGAATAGCTAGGATTCCAGGTGTGATCCACCAGCACCCAGCTCATATTTGCCCTTATGTGCACTGAATGACACTATGTAGACAAATAATGGAAATTTGAATCAAATGATGGCATTGCAGCTTTTCAGAAAATTTGAGGTAACAATAAATATGTCCTCCTTTTCCACGTTGTTTCATTAATAACTCATGAGCTATGGGATCCTCAATAATCATTCTCTGCCATCTGTGTAGGTGTATTTAGTATCAGGAAATGTTCATAGAGAAATATAGAAAGACTGAGATTTTTAAAAAGCAAAGAAGTTAAGGTAAGATAAACCAGCACAGAAGGAGATACATTTATTACACAGAGATTAAGAAGTAGCCTAAGAGATTTAGAATGATAAAGGTAATGAGGTATAAGACTAGTTGATAACTATTTGTTCAATAACCAAAAATGGTTCTCTAAAAATCTTTCTGGTATAACTTAGTTACTATCATTTATTACTTAACTTTGGAGTTATTCCTTCTCTTCTGTCACAACTGTTAATTTGCCTCTCCCGTTTTGGGGCCATGAATAACCAAAAAGATTTCCAAATCTCACTTAGACTACCCTTCTCATTGTTATTGGCAGTGACCATTCAAAAACCTGGAATCTTCGAATTTCCAGAATTAATCTTCACCTGACATCTAAGCACATTCATGACATTAATTGCTGTGACCTAATGAACAAAACTTTGTTTCAACACAATATCCTAATACAAGTAAAAGTACATGAATTAGGGACTATTGTCAGGTGTCAGTATGACAGGAGTAATTATATATTCCAAGTTTTGGTTCTTTATTTTGCATTTACTAATTGAATGTTTTTGGTTTTGTTTTGGTTTGGGTTTTTTTTGCTTTTTTCTCAAGGATATCACTGTACCACTTGAGGCACAGCACCATTTCCAGTGTTTTTCTGTTTAAGTGGTACTGAGGAATTGAATTCAGGCTTTTATGCATGCTAGGCAATCACCATATCATGAAGCCACATTCCTAGATCCCTAAATGACTTTCTTAATTTGACATTATATTTTCATTCAGTAACTATGTACTATAATATTGGCCAGGTTCTAGAAAATAATGTAGAAAAGAATACAATAAATCCAGTAAGGCTAGATGGAAAGAGAATAACCCTCACAGTCTTGCAAGGGCACAGAGGGCTTATCTCATGGAGATGTATCAATACGCTGAATGAGACAGCTCCTGGCCCACAGCCCACCTCCAGAATGAGTGGGCCATCTTGGGTTCCAGCAACCTGGGGAGGTTGGCCCACCTCCTACAGCACCCATTCTACCAGTTCCTGAGAGTGA
Organism: Dipodomys spectabilis; assembly: GCF_019054845.1. Taxonomy (NCBI): domain Eukaryota; kingdom Metazoa; phylum Chordata; class Mammalia; order Rodentia; family Heteromyidae; genus Dipodomys; species Dipodomys spectabilis. The sequence continues at coordinate 14,173,042 of NW_024870813.1, read as the reverse complement.
CAATGACAGAGAGAGAGAAAGAGAGAGAGAGAGAGAGAGAGAGAGAGAGAATCAGTGGCATAAAACTCTAATCCTAACTACACTGGAGGCTGAGATATGAGGTTCATTGTTCATAGACAGCTCAGGCAGGAATGTCTTTGAGAATCTTATCTCCTAAGAACCACCAGAAAGCTGGCAGTGGCACTCTGGGCTCAAGTTATACAGTGCTAGCCTTGAGCTGAGGAGCTCCGGAACAGTGCCCAATCCTAGAGTTCAAGACCCACGACTGAAAAGAAATGGACTTCCCACCACAAGAAGTAGACTGAATAGCACCCATTGTCCTAGGGAGCTTGGTAGAGAAGTCATGCCAAGCTTCCTGTGAACTTGAGGTCATAATTAGGTCACGTGGTTTCTCTGTGCCTCGATTTCCCCAGATGCAAAACTGAACAAAGTGAAGGATCCCCTTCCTCATTGGGATAGGGTAATAATGAAAGAGAGTTATATTTCGGTTCATAATCCCACACCTGTTGCATGATTAATAACAGGCCCCACCTAAGCCCTTTCTGGTATCTTCCTGTCATATGCTCACAGAATTGCCAAAAACTTATCTGAGGGCTGCTCCCTCTCTGTCTAGCCATTTTCCAGAGATCGCTCTGTATAAAGCCCTTGTTTCCTCACTACTGTCCTGTGAGGAGACTGAGGTCCAATGGTTGAGGCCCTACCAAGAGCTTCATGTGTGGTCAAGAATCCGCTGCTATGGACTGAGTTTGGGATAATCTATCTAAACCGATGACTGAGCGTGAGACCACATGTCTACCATCCCAAATACAGAGGACCAGGCCTGGTGGAGCATACCTTTCACAGGAGGACTGCGATCCATCCCAGCCAGAGCATATTTTTAGTTTCTATCTTAGAAATCCTCAAGACAGAAAGGTGGCTCATCAGAGCTGGGGAGAGGAAACAAGCAGGGGGGTCATGGTGCCACCAGAGGGGTGTTTGACCCAGGGTAGGTTGTTGTTGGGGCGGAAACTCACCTGTGCTGCTAGGAGAAGCTGTTGACAGCTGCTCCAATTGTGCCAGCCTCGATGGCAGCAGCATTGTGGACATATGGGCCCAGAGCAGAAGACTAGCAGCAAGGACCAGGTCGATGATTTAGGCCGGCTGGCAGCACGACATTGCTTGAGGTTTGAAACCTGGCTCTGTGTGAAGGGAGGGGAGGGGCCAGGTGGCCTCGAGTCCCTTCCTCACCTCTCAGCAACCTCTACCTTCCTCAACTGCTGGTAGTGGTGTAAACTAACATAGGGAATCCCAGTGGTACCTGGCAGCATGGAATGTGGGCGTGGCCACCATTCTTGTATCCCATTGGTCAGAAAGAAGCATGAAAGAATGGGGGTGTGCCCAGAATCCTGTGAAGCAAGCAGCATGGGCAGAGTCAAGATGACAGAGATTCTCCCAGCCCTTTTCCCAGGGAATTCTGTCCAATTCAGTTGGAGACAAGAGGGTAACCTGCTTTAACTGGATGGCTACACAGATTGTTGTGTAATTCTGTTTGTTGTCAGTCTCAGACTTTGAACTCAGGATCTGGGCACAGTTCATGAGCTGCTTTTGCTCAAGGCTGGTCTTCTACACTAGAGCCACAAGGCTTCTGGCTTTGTTGGCACTGAAGTTGGACAGGGTTCTCAAGAATTTTCCTGCTTAGGGTGACTTAGACCAGGATCCTCCTATCACAGCCTTGTAAGTATCAAGGAGGACTGCTGAGAGCCACTGGTGCCTGCCTAATCATTGGTCTTGTTGACGTTCTTGGACAGACTGATCAGTTCCCTATCCTCTGGTTGAAGTGGCGGGAGCTGGAGCCCACAATTTGAATCCTGGTCATGCCACCTCCAAATGGTAGGAGATCCTAAGAAACTTCTTCCTGTCCATATGATTACCAACGGAATGTGATTTAAGTCATGATTGAATGAACAGTTCTTGAATGATTCTAGGATAAAATTATACACAATTATATTACACGACACTGATTGATTTCAGTTAATATTTTATTAAACATTTAAGCAATCATATTCATCAAATGGAGGCATAATGAAATACCTAAGAATTGGGCCTCAAATACTATGAAGGTGATGTTTTTTTCTACCAGGACTGGGATTGGAACTCATAATCTGGGTAACTCTGTTGCACTGTGTGGGAAGAGGAAGCTTGCCTCCTTAAAGTCAAGAAATTCAAGTCTGTTCCTTAGGCCTGAAATTGATCACCAGCACTAGAAAACCCCCTATTCATGTACAATTTACATATATGTTTTATATTTTTATATATATGTTGACTCCATATTGCATTCAGTGTAGTTATTTTATTTTTTGTTTTATTCATGTATTGACCATTTATTGTATTGACTATTATACCACATAGAACATTGACTACATAGGATATAGTTCTACATATGTATTCCACTTCATACCTGTCACACAGAAGATTCACAGAAAAGGAAACCATGTGTCACCATCAGCTTCTTACTCCACGATTCATTGTTTGGGAGCACTGACATCTGAACTCATGGCCTACAAGGCCAAATTCATGAATGGGTGAGTGCAAACATGCCATCCTGGGGGAAATTGAGGTGACAGGTTGTTTCCAGGACCTGAGAACGAGCCCCAGGGGTTAACCAAAGAAGAACAGATTGACATGCAAATGGAAGTATGCTAATATCTATATCTATATCTATATCTATAGATATAGATATATATGTTTATAGAGTGCCAGAGATGTCTATACATTATTCAGTTATATAGACTATATTCCTACCAATTCCTGGGTATTTATTATGTGTTCATGTAATTAATGTTATTGTTTTCATCCTTAAAATATTAATGAAAGCACTCAGTGTCCTGAAATTATTGTGTTCCTGTAAGTAAGAATATTCTTTTAATGCTTCATAATTATTAAATAAAATCAACAAGCCTTCTGAAATGATACTGTTTAATTTTATAGGATCATCATTTACGATCAACTCATTCAACTGTGACATTGACAAAATTCCAGTGCTATTCCTTTGGATGGGAACCAGTTTCTTAGTACCTCCTGCCATTGGTTGGTGTCAGTACGGGGATTCAAAATGAGGGCCTATGTTGCCTCATGGGCCTATGGCTTCCCTGATAGTTTGCCAGCCTTCAGCAATGCAAGGTGAAGTACCCTTTGCAACAGTGTCATTCAGACCCAGAAGGGTCACTATGCAAAGGAAGAAAACATAAAAGGCCACATTTTTTCTGTGCATTGTTTTTCCTGCAACACGTGGGGGTGTAGGATCCCAGAATCACCTGTGTGTCCAGTGGCTGCACACCATCTTAGGCTGATCTAAGCGGAGGCAGAATTGCCACAACCTGAGTTCAAGCCCCATTCTGAGAAAAGAAAATTAGCTCCCTGGCTTGCAATTCACACAGTTTATTCTTACAGGCTTTGGATTTGAACTCAGGATCTGGGTAAATCTGCAGCAATATGGATAAAGGAGAAGATCACCTTTCATGAACATAAAAAAGTCAGGCCTGTTCACTAGGCCTGAATTCAAGACCCAGCCTTGGAAACATACTATTTCTATATATTGTAAAAATAGGATTTATACTTACCTATAGATGTTCAGTCCATACATGTTTGGTGTGGTTGTACTTGTATCTTTTGTTTTATTCATTTATTTACACATTCTGTTTATTACATTGATGATGACCTATGACAGAACACCTAGATTTGTAGAAATGTTCTCCATCATGCCTGACCCCCAACATTCTCAGAGAAAAGGAAAAAAAGTTTCACACTCTCCTTCTTACTCCACGATCCACTTGTTGGTAGTGCTGGGATCTGAAAACAGGGCAGAGCAAAACCAATTGGCCAATCAGTCAAGGTGATCATACGAACTTGTGAGCAACTAAGGAATGTGGCCATCCCAAGAATCTGACATTGACCCCAGGGTGGTCCACTATAGTCAGAAATTCATAATTTAAACATAGGATCTAAATTGACATACATGTGTAGACAGCATCTTGTGTTCAGTGCAATTATTCTCCTTATTTTGTCTTTAATCCATGGAGATATTGTGTATTTTAATAAGTATGTTGACAGATATAACAGTGCTGATATGGATGACAAACTATTCCTAAGGTTACAGTGTTGTCTATGCATTCTCTATCGTATTTGAGACCCAGGACTTTCACAGGAGAGGATGAAAGGCACAAAGACTGTCTTCTGACATCAGTATGAATCTTTTGTCAGTGCTGGGATTTTAGCTCAGGTCTGGGTAACTCTGTTGCACTTGGGAGAAAGGGAAGCGCAACATCTTTGAAGAGTAGAATGTCAGGCCTGGTGCAGGGCCTGATTTGAAGCCCCAGCACTGGACAAAATAAAAAGCCCACATTTTTAAAACATAGGATTTCTCTTTACGTACAGGTGTGGTATGCATCTTGCATTCAGTGTAGTTATTCTTTCTATTTTGTGTCATGGATATATTGTGTATTTTATTGCGTATGGGGTGACAGATATAACTGTGCTGACATGGATGACAACCTTTTCCCATGGCTAAGAGTTGCCAATATAGCATTATCCATCCTCAATGAAACCCAGGACATTCACAGGACAGGAAAACCTGTGCCACCATAGGCTTCTCACATCAGAATGAATCTTTTGGTAGTGCAGGAGTTTGAATTCAAAGCCTAGCAGGCCCAATTGGTGAATGGGTCAAAGTGAGCACACCAGGCTGTGAGCCTCTAAGGAACTAGGCCATTCCTGGGACCTGAGATGAAGCCCTGGTGGGGGCCAATATAGTAATAAATTCATAATTAAACAGTGGATATATATTTCCAAACATGGGTGGGCTGCATCTTGCGTGTGGTGCAGTCATTCTCTTTGTTTTGTGTTTTATTCATTGATGTATTGTGTACTTCCTTGAGTATAGGATGACAGATATAACTGTGGAGAACTGGATGACAACCTATTCCCATGAGTATAGAGTTGTGTATACATTCTCCTTCCTAGCTGAGCCCCAGAACTTGCACAGTGTAGGAAAACATGTGCAACGACTGGCTTCTTACATCAGGGTGATTTTTTAGCAGTGCTGGGATTCGAATTGTGGGCCTAGGAAGCCCAACTGCCCAATGGGTCTACGTGATCACACCAGACTGTGAGCCACTAAGGAGCTGGGTCATTCCCAGGAACTGAGATCGAGACCCAGGGAGGCCAAAATAGTCCTCAATGATCATTGAAACATGGGATGTATATTCACATCCGTATGTGGACTGCATCGTGCATTGAGTGTAGTTATTCTCTTTATTTTTTATGCTATTCACGGGTGTATTGTGTATTTTTTTGAGAATATGATGACAGGTATAACTGGGCTGACATGAATAACAACTTATTCCCATGGCCATAGGGTGGCCTAGGCAATATCCATCCTAGCTGAGATCCAGGACTTGCACAGGAAAGAAAACTGGTGCAATGTTTGACTTCTGACATCAAGATGAATCTTTTGGCAGGGCGGGGAATCTGAACTCAGTGCCTAGCAGGACTAAGTGGCGAATGGGTCCACATGAGCACACCATCCTTTGGAAACTGCGATTGGGCCCCCCCTCCCCCCGAGGGGACAGCGGGGAGCACAACAGTCATCCATTCATAAACTGAAGGAAGTATGCAAATAAGTACATATTTGTATAGAGTAGGAGAGATGGTAACCTGTTGTGGAATCCAATCTGCGTGACTACTGATTCTTGGTTCTTTCCTGATGTGTCCATTTCATGACTATGATGATTATTGTCATGCTTCATCAACTTCTTTACAAATAATCGATACCCCATAAGTCTTCCCTATCATTTCCTACCTGCATCATGCAAAAACTATTCATTCAAGGATGAGATTGATCACATTCCATGACTCTTCCCAGGCCAGAAATGAGTACCTCAGGATCTCCCGCCATTCCCTCCGCATAGGGGGACTGAATTCAAGCCTCAGGCCTGGAAAAGATACTCCTTATATAATTTTTTTGGGGTCCACTTGTGGGCCTAAACTCTGGGCCTGGGTGCTGTCCCTCAGATCATCATCTCAAGGTTAGCGCTCTACCACTTGAGCCACAGCACCACTGTTTGCTTATTTTTCTGCTTATGTGGTGCTGAGGAATCGAGCCTAGGGCCTCATGCATGCAAGGTAAGAGCTCTACCACTGTGCCACCTTCCCAGCCCTCCTTATAGATATTTTAAAGATAGTATTTATACTTCCTTAGAGATGTTTAGTCCATATTGTGTTTGGTGTGGTTATTTATTTTATTTCTTGTGTCATTCATTTATTTAGAAATTATTTTATTGACTCTGATGACATCTATACCATTTATTACATTGTTTACATCCTGTCACATAACCTCTAGATGTTAGATGTGTTCTCCATCATGCCTGGCAATGCCAGGATCTGAACTTAGTGCCTAACAGGCTCAATTCATGATTGAGCTTGGCAGCCTCTAGCCAATGAAGATATCAGGTGGTTCCCAGTCTCTGAGATTGACCCCCAGGTTTGGCCAAAACAGCGATACATGGATAGGCAGACGGAGGTATACAAATAAATAGATATATTTGTAAAGAGTTCCATAGCCATCTATGTATGATAGATTGACACCCACTATGTTCCTACCAACTCTTAGGTATTTATTAAACCGCCATTGAAGGAATATTGTTCTTTTCATGCTTAATAAACTATTAATTAAGCTCAATCAGCATTCTAGGATTACTGCATCCAACTTTAGAGAAGACCGATGTATAAACTACTCTTTCAATCAGTATTCATATGCATAGGAGTAGTCTCTTGTGATCTCCTGCGATTGATGTCAGAACTGCGATTTCAACCCAGGGCCTATGTTGACAGGTTGGCCTATGGCTTCATTGATAGCCCGCCAGCCACCAGCAATGGCAGGTCAGGTCCATTTTGCAGCTTTGTCTTTCAGACCCAGGATGGTCACTGTCCAAAGAAAAAATTCGTAAAATCCCAGCTCTTTACAGTTCGCCACTTTTTGTGTTTTCCAACCATTTTTTCTTCCTGAAAGCCCTCTTAGCCCAGGATCCCAGGATCAGCTATGGGTCCAGAGACTGCACCCCAGCCAAGGGAGATTCAAGGTGAAGTAGAATTTCCATGACATGTGTTCAAGACCCATGCTTGGCCAAAATCAATACATATAGATATAGGTATGGATACAGATATATAGATATATATATAATATAGATTTATGTAATATAGATATATATAATATAGATATACACACATACACACACACACACACACATATGTGTGTGTGTGTGTGTGTGTGTGTGTACAATTATTTAACTAAATTAAAAAAAATAAAGCTCCCTGGTTTGGAATTTCTGCAAGTTTTCGTTTCTAGCCTGGGAATTGAACTCAGGGTCTTGGCAACTCTGTAGAAATGTGAGCGAAGAGTTGCCATTACTTGAGTTCAAACCCCATGCCAATCAAAAATGAAAAAATAAGTCACTGACCTCTGAGCAGGGGGAGGTAGTTGTGGAGATGGGAGGGAAGGGATGGTAGGGGGAAAACACAGGAGGAGTAAACAATGCTTAATAGGGAATGTACTCATTACCTTGCTCCTGGAACTGTAACCCCTCTGTAGAACATTTTTACAATAAAAACATACAAAAAAAAGAAAAACAATGTAGTTCTCAGAGAAGCACTTTGGAGGTAAGGGAAGCATGTTTGAATAGCTGTACAAAACTCTACACTGCTTTTTTTAATGTTCAGTATGGAACTGAGTAATCATAACTGCTTCCACTAAAAAAATTAAGTCACTTTCTTGGAACTGGGGCCAGTATATCTGCCATTGCTACTTTTTGAGCTCACCATCCAGGTAACTCTTTTGTACCATGGGTGAATGCGAAGCTCATTGTCCTTGAGGAAAAGAAATTCAGGATAGAGTTCCCAGGGCTTGAATGATGGCCCTGCAATGGAAGAAATATTTCTATACATGTGTAATACATGATATATACTTATATATGTATGTTAATTTCATATTATGAATTTTATTTTTGATTTTTCTTTGATTCATTTATTGATTTTTGTATTTAGTATTATTATACACATAATATTATATTTCGCACATCTATTATAAAATTGTACACAATAATTTAGGACATTGACTCATTTTTCATTAACATTGTATTAAGTGTTGAAACATGATACATAATTAAATGGAAACATTTGTCACAGTCTTCACATGTTTAGAGTCTCTCCCAAGTATGAGCTTTGAGTTCAAGCACCAAGACTGACAAAAAAAATTGAGCCTGGTGAGACATATTCTTCTGGAACTCAGAGGAGGGCCGAGGTTATAGGTAAGACGTAGGGTAGAGGGCAGTGCTGGTGGCTCACCCCTGTAAGGTACTCAGGAGGAAGAGATATAAGGATCCTAATTGCAAGCAGGAAAGTCAATTTAAGAAAATTTGCTCCAATTAAAATTCCAAAAAGCCAGAAGAAGAACTGTGGTTCAAGTAGTACAGTGCTAGCCTGGAGCACAAAACCTCAGGGATACGATCGCATCCAGGCCCTGAATTCAAACCCCAGGATTGGCACACACACACACACACACACACACACACACATACAAACACATACACACACACACACACACACACACACACACACACACACACACACACACACACCAATATAGAGCATTTGCCAATCAGCCTGCACAAATTCCATCTCTAGCAACTCAATATTAAAAAAAAAAAAAGATGGAGAAAGGAAGGAAAGACTTGCTCCAGGAAGTGATATACCCTGTGCCAAGATTCCACAGTAGTTCTAATATGGGGTACAAGGCAGAGAGCCTCAGGCACAAAATATAGCCTGGACAAAGGTCCTGAGGTGTGTTGTAACATAGGTGGTGTGAATGGTATGAAGGTTTTATCGCTTCAGAAAAGTCTGGCAGGATATTCAAGGCTAGGTCAACATTTAAATGAGTCACAAGGCAGAGGGTGGGGTCCCAGAATAGCGTCCAGGGGGAAGAATAGCTTTTCTTTTCGCCAGGGACCCAAAGCCATTTCCTCTGTTTGGAAACCTGTTTTCACAACTCCTTTCCCTCATGACGCCTTTGCATGGAGGAGTCAGGGCAAACGCAGGGAAAACCTCTTGCTTTAGAAAAGCTTCTAGCCCAATGCCACCAGTGGCTCAACCCCTGTAAATCCTAGCTACTCAGGAGACTGAGATATAGATCGAGGGTCAAGCCAGCTCAGGAGAGGAAAGTTAATGAGACTCTTCTTGCCAATTAACTACCAAAATCCAGAAATGGAGCTGTGGCTCAAGTGATAAAGTGGTAACCTTGAGGGAAAAATTTAGAGACCAGAGCCCAGACCCTGAGTTCAAGCCCCAAAAACTAGCACAGGAAAATTAAAGAAAAGATTTCAGGAGCTCCTACTCCACTGTGGTGGAAGGCCACATCATCCAGGCACAGGTGGCTCACGCCTGTCCTCCTAACTCCTCAGGAGGCTGAGATGTGAGGATCACGTTTCAAATCCAGCCCAGGCAGAAAAGTCTGGAAGACTCTGATCTCCAAGGAACCTTCAGAAAACTGGAAGTTGCTATGTGGTGCAAGTGGTAAGGTAAAGAGCTGGGGGACAGCGCCCAGGCCTAGAGTTCTAGCCCTATGACAAACATCTGGCCTGCTTGGACTTTACTCTGTGGCTCTAGGAAAACTACTTTCCAGTGGGCCCCTGAGGGTCTCCTAATGTCTAGGTGTCCTACAAGTCTTGATAGCAGCTTTGTTTGGAGGCCATTGCCTACAGAGCAGGCCACAGTACCAGATAAGTATCAAACCTTGGGGCATGAAGATCATCAGAATGGCATATGTCATGGGTGTAATGTGGATCAGAATAGTAAATCACTGTCTCAGACCACGATTCTGGGCCAGGAGGGGCAGGAGCTGCAAGATGTCACACCAGATAATACCCACTCACGGGAGTATCACAAGAGTGCAAATTTGTCAGTCAGACCTTGGACAGGTGTTGAGTTGGGCTCATGAAAATTTTGTAGGAATCCACAGCCAAGTGGCTGCTGCCTGTAGCAGTCATTATCCCAGGAATCCGAGGGCTCGGTGCCCTGCTTTCCTCACCAGTGCTTGGGGAAGGGAGGCAGATGAAGGTCTGCATACATGGGCCAACTACAAAGGAGCATCCCTAGTGTCCTTCCCTTGATTCTGTGGCCCCGTGTTGAGATCGAGGGGCAGGATACATGGAACTTACTGCATGGCCCAAACCCCTCAGCCCAAGAAGGACTTAGGGAGAAACCACTTGATCTGGCTTGAGAGTTTACTGTGACTATGACTCAGGACTGCCCCCAATTCTAGCTCAGCTCATCCAGGTCAAAAATAATGCCCCAAAACATTGAGATACTGGCCATACCAATCTCTCATCCCTCAGTTCCCTGACCCTGGAATCTAAAGTATATGCCTCTCTATTATGGGCATCCGGAATTGTCTAGAAGGACCTGAGAGGCCCACCTGGGGCCAGAAGAGAGATTTGCCTACGATAAGGTACGTTGACATTTCCTAGGCATCCAACAGTATATCCAAGCCACCTTGGCCTCACCTCTTATGTAGCCACAGATCATCCTCTATTGGGGAGCCTTCAGTCAGGTATCAAGGTTGAGGTGGCCAGAGCCACTGGCAACCACTCTTCCCCCACTCGACTGCCAACCTGCTGGGAGTGGGACATGCAGCCAGGGGCCCAGCTGAGAAAAGGACAGGACACAGCATGACTGACCCTGCCCCCGCAGAGGCAGGAGAAAACGTATGCCAGCCAGCACTGCTGACCCAGAATCCCCTGGATGAGGACAAATATATGGACAGCCGAACTTGTGTCCCAAGGAAAAGCTGGAATATGCACGTTTCTGGCAATTTAGGACTCATTGTAGACAATGATAGGGGGCTCTAGACAAGGTTTCTATTGAGGAAGGGCACCATCCAAGGTCAGGAAGAGGCAGACAAGCATCCAGGAAGTGGGCAGAGAAAGATGAGGGAAAAATACACACACACACACACACACACACACACACACGGGTAGCCCAAGGCCTCAGTAGTCCCTGAGCAACTGAACATCCCACCTCCGAGAAGATGGCACTACCATCCTCAGACCAAATGTTGACAAAACTCAGAGCCTCTCACACATCTGGAATGGCTCATAAAACAGCATGACATTTCCTACTATACACACCATTATGAAGAAACCTCAGCCACGTTATTTTTGGTCGTCGGTCATGGGGTTTGAACTTTGGGCCTGTGTGCCAGCCCTCAGCTCTTCAGCTGAAGGTGTGTACTCTACCACTGGAGCCACAGCACCATTTCCAGTTTTCTGGTGGTTCACTTGAGTTAAAATCTCACAGACTTTCCTGCTTAAGCTGGTTTTGAAACGTGATCCTCAGATCTCAGCCTCCTGAGTAGCTAGAATGACAGTTCTGAGACACTGACAGTGCCCGGTTTCAGCCACCTTTATACAACCAGGGGAAACCCAACTTGTCAGGCCATAAAGCACATGTAACCCTACACTTTCAGACTTTGACACCAGCATCCAAAGCCAGTCTTCCTTGGTTGGAGAGAATATAATTGACATTAATCTCCCACACCTGCTCCCATCCGCCCATTCCCTGCTTAAGACAGGCCACAAGCTCTGCAGTTCTTGGTAAGACAATGCCCACCCTGCTGTAAATTCACACTCGGGCAAACTTGGGGAGTTCTTAGAAATGGGTGTACACTGAGGCCAGAGCCTGGTGTCCCAACAACAGCAACCCCACTCCTTCACCATCTCTGGCAAGCAAGTGGTGTCTTTCTTTCTTGGTTTTTTGGATGAGGGGCTTGAACTCAGGGCTTGGGTACTGTCCCTGATGATGATTTTTGCTCAAGCCCAGTGCTCTTCCACTTGAGCCATGGTACCACTTCCAGTTGGAGATAGGAAATGAGACTCTCATTGGACTTTCCTCCCTGTACTGGGATACAAGACCCTCTGGATCTCTGCCTCCCGAGTAGCCAGGATGACAGGCATGAGCCATCTCATGGCCTATGGTGTCTCATTCTTTACAATTTCCAACTAGTCTGCCTCTAGACACTACCACCTAGACACTCCTCTACCTCCCTCAGAGACAGCAAAGGGAGCTTCAGAATCTGGGAAGGGCCATAGGCATAAAAGGGGCCCCTTCACATCACTAGCCCTTTCTAAGCTCCCATCCACTTCCTCTGGATGGCCTGGATGTTTAGGACTTCTTAGGCCTGCCCTGTATCCCCCTGTCACACCCAACTGGTACCTGAGGATTTCTGGGGCCAGCTGCTCCATGTCCCAGTGGGAGACTTTGGGTGGGTTGCTGATAACTGGGTCCAGGGGTGCCTAGGGCAGAAAGAGTGTCCAGATCCTCTTTGTCAAAGAAGGAGACACAAAGCATGAATGGATCTACTAAGAGCTACAGGGCACAGCCATCTACCTGTCACCCAGGTCCCTTGGAGTGCAGTTTTACATTGAAAATGCTGGGGCTTGAACTCGGGGTCCAGGCGTTATCCCTGAGCTTCTTTTGCTTGATGTGAGCACTCTTCCACCCAAGCCACGGTACCACTTCTGGCTTTTTCTGTGTATGCGGGAACTAGGAATCGAACCCAGGGTTTCCTGTGTGCTAGGTGAGCCCACTACAGCTAAGACAAAATCCCAACATTGGATAGCTGTTCTTCTGTGATCCCTTGGGCCTGTCTCGGACAGTCTTGCCCATCTTAACTGAGTTTCTAAACAGCAGCCCTGTCCGAGAAAGAACACGCTCTCCTATGTTGTCCTTTATCTATGGCATCTTTTCTCTTTGTGCTTCCTTTCACATTCTCCTTGTTAAGCAAGAACTCCTTTCAAGTGCTGCCTCTAAGAAGCCCGCTCCAATCACCCTGGCAGAGGGGGATCTTCTCCGCTCTGCAGGCTGTTGGCCTTGTCATGCTCTGCCTTCCAGCTGGTGTGGGTTGAGAGCGCACAAAGGTGAAGGCCTGGCTTTCACCACGAAATTTCTGAAGGCTCTGATACACTATCCAGGAACCAGTGTGGCATCACACTCTGTGAGAGAGCACTTGAGGATCAGGCAGTCTGGGGGCAACAAATTTGGCCATTTCTTGTTTGGGCTTGAACACGTCTGGATTTTTGGTGATTCCATACAGAGAAGAGTCTTATCAGCCTTCCAGCTTATGGCTGGCTTCGATCTTTGATCCTCACATCTCTGCTACCGAGGAGCCAGGATGTCAAGTGTGAGCCTGAGCCAGACAGGCTCCAGAACCTTTCCTTTGAGCTTCTGTTTATCTTGTGTCAACTAGCAAGCCGTAGTTAAAATAGTAATTTATAGGGGATCAAGTTCCTCTCCTAGGTCAGATAATCCAAGGAGATAAAGTATCTTTAGAAAAGGCTATTCAGAGTGGGCCTAGGTGAGTGTGTGTGTGTGTGTGTGTGTGTGTGTGTGTGTGTGTGTGTGTGTGTGTGTGTGTGTGTGTATGTGTGTGTGTGTGTGAGTAATAGTTTCAAGGATACCTACCTCCATCTCTCTGGTGTTTATTTCACCCAGTGGTGAGTACATCCAGGATCCCCACCCCATGAAAGGCGGGTAAGGAAGGGTACTTAAGGTCACATCAAGTGGGATGATCTGAATTCTATCCTGCAACTGAAGACAGGGTGATAATAGAGAGAAGGAGAGGTTTAGAGGAACATCAAGGGAAGCCCCTTACCTTTGGCTACAAGTACCAGAGAGAAGAATGAATCCATCCATTTTGGTAGTAAGATAACAACTGCCCACTATTCATTTATTTTATTTTTCGTGAGTCCAGGTCTTGGATTCAGGGACTCAGTGTCATCCCTGGGCTTCTTTTACTCAAGGCTGAGGCTCTATCACTTGAGCCACAGCACCAAAACTGGCTTTTTTTTTGGGGGGGGGGAGGGAGTTTGTTTATGGGAGATACGAATCTCACAGACTTGGGGCTGCGAAGGTAGCTCAGTGGCAGAGTGCTTGCCTTGCATGCCTGAGACCCTGTGTTTGATTTTTCAGCACCACATAAGCAAAAGAAACAAAGCCAAAAGTGGCCCTGTGGCTCAAGTTGCAGAGTGCTAGCTTTGAGCTGAAGAGCTAAGGGACAGTGCCCAGGCCCAGAGTTCAGGACACATGCCTGGACCAAAAAAAAAAATCTCACAGACTCTTCTGCTTGGGCAGGCTCTGAGTTACGACCATCAGAACTCAGTCTCCTGAATAACCAGGATGACAGGCGAGAGCCACTAGCACCTGACCGTCACCATCCATTTATAGCTCCCTAGGGCCAATGCTGAGCTACCTGCATTGCACCTCCTTGTTGTGAGTGGGAAGCAGACCTGGGTGTGTTTGATACTTCAACAGCCTACCTACCTTTGAGCATTGTTCTGGCTCAGTCTGATGCCAGCTTCCTCCTTATCTACAACACTGACTTCGCGCTGTCACAGAACAAATGTCCCCCAAGAGGTGTCTGACCTGGGGTCGTTCCTCTGCACACTGCCTCCACTCCACTCCCCGAAATGACACACTCCAGCAACGTGAAGTAGACATAGAGTGAATTCAGTTTCTTATAATCAGGGTCTGGCCAGATAGTGGCAGTGAGGATCAGAGGCTCAGGAGAGTGCTGTGCAGTTGGAAAATGTGATGCCTCCTCATCCACTTTCCTTTAACTGTCTTAGCAAAGGGTAGTGGGGAAGTACTCACCAGACAGACTGACAATGAGTAACCATAACAGTTTATCCCAGGCACAGAGGGGCTTATCTAAGGGAGCTAGTTCTACAGGCTGAGCAAGAAAACTCCTGACCCACAGCCTACCTCCAGATTAAGAGGGTTATCTTGGGTCCCAGCCACATGGGGACGCTGAGGCACCTCCTCCAGCACCTTTTCAACAAGTTACAGAGAGAGAGAGAGAATTACATGTAAGCGTTCTGCCAGTGGCACAGGCCTACAATGATAACTACACAGGAGGCTAAGATATGAGGATCATGGTTCATAGCCAGCCCAGGCAGGAACGGCTGTGAGAGGCTTATCTCCAAAGAAACACCAGAAAACCGGAAGTGGTGTTGTGCCTCAAGTGGTAGAGACCTAACCTTGATCTGAGGAGCTTGTGGAGAGTGCCCAGTCCCAGAGTTCAAACCCCACGATTGACAATAAGTGCACTTCCCACCACAAGAAATGGACTGAATAGCACCCATTGTCCTAGGGAGCATGGCAGAGAAGTCAGACGAAGCTTCCTGTCAGCTGGGGGTCATGAGTAGGTCATCCCACTTTTCTGTGCCTCGTTTTCCCCAGCTGCAAAGCTGACCAGTGAAAGATCTCCTTCCTCATGAGGAGAGGGAAAGAATGAAAAAGAGCCATGTTTTGTTTCATAATCCCATACCTGTGGCATGATAAATAACAGGCCCCTTCTGAGACCTTTCCAGGTGTCTTCTTGTTATATGCTCACAGAATTGCCAAGAAACTTATCTGATGTCCGTTGCCTCTATGCTGGCCCTGCCCCAGAGTTCTCCTTGTATTGATCCCTTGTTTCCTCACGACTGTCCTGTGAGAAGACTGAGGACCAGTGGTTCCAGGCTGAACCCAGACCTTCAACTGTGGTCAAGAATCGGATGCTATGGACTAAGAGTTTGGGACAGTCATCTAAATCGATGACTGAGCATGGAACTACATATCTACCATCCCAACTACAGAGGACCAGGCGTGGTGGTGCATGCCTGTCACAGGAGGACCATGATCCAGCCAAGCCTGAGCATATATTGAGTCTCTATCTCAGAAATGCCAGACAGAAAGGCTTGACTCCCATGGAAGAAGACCTGACTGGAAAGCCTAAGGATTTGACTTCCAACCCTAATATACCAAAAAGAATCCGAGGCCCAGTGCCAGAGGCTCATGCCTATAACCCTACCTACTCAGGAGGCTGAGATCTGAAGAACACAGGTCAAGGTTTAAAGTAGGGTTGGCCTTGCCCATCAGACGTCATGATGAGAAGACCCAGAGTCTGACGCATACCAATGCGATCCATACTAACAGGACTCAAAGCCTTATTAAGTGCTGACCACGCTCTCTGTCCCCCTGGGGAGCCATCCCTTGTTGGCCCCACCTCCAGATCCATCCACACTCCTCTGCCACCAGCCAGGCCCACGGGAGTAGACAGTTCCAGGGCACAAAGTTCCCTTGCTCTTATAATTTAAGGGTGCTGAGTCCCCTTCAAGCGTTTCACCCTTCCAGAACCCCATACCTCAGCCTCAAAGCCCATGCTGCCCCCAAAGACAGCGCTTAGAAGTTACTAATGGGTCCAGCACTGCTTGTTACAACCAACTTCTACACACACACACACACACACACACACACACACACACACACATAAAGCCAATACAGGTGCCTCCTGTCTGTCATCCTAGTTACTCAGGAGGCTGAGGTCTGAGAATCACTGTTCAAAGCCAGCCACGTAGGAAAGTTTGTGAAGCTCCTATCTACACTGAACCACCAAATAGCCAGAGGTGGAGCTGTGGCTCAACTGTCAGAGCTCTAGCTTTGAGCAAGAAACCTCAGTGACAGCATTTAGGCCTTCAGTTTAAGGCCCAGTTCTTCTACCTCCAAACACACACAGATACAGACATAGACAGACAGACAGACACACACACACACACACACACACACACACATACACACAAACATACGGATAGCCCAAGGATTCAGCAGTCCCCGAGAATAGAAACATGAACTCCCTCAATTATGAACACATCCCACCCATGAGAAGGTGGCACTACTGACATCAGACCCACTGTAGACAAAACATTGAGCCTCTCACATATCTGGAATGCCTCATAGACCAGCACGGCATTTTCTACCATGCATACTGCTATGCGGAAAACTTAATCACCTCTTTTTGTTGTTGTTCATTAAGGGTCTTGAACTCTGGACTTTGGTCTTTGCTCTTCAGCTTAAGGCAAGCACTCAATTGCTTGAGCCACAGCATTGCTGCTGGTTTTCTGGCAATTCCTTGGATATAAGAGTCTCAAGGTCTTTCCTAACCAGGCTGGCTTTTACCCATGATCCTCAGATCTCACCTCCTGAGTACCTAGGATAAAAGCCATGAGCTACTGGTAGCAGGCCAAACATACTTTTCCATTCCTGTCATCCTCTCCCCCCAGGAGACTGAAATCTGAGGATTGCAGTTGGATGACACTTAGCAGCAAAGCCCATGAGAACTCTTTATCTCCAATTAAACACCCCAAAAAGCTGGAAGTGGAGCTGGGATTCAAATGGTAGAGTGCTATCTTGGAGCAAAGAAGATAAGATCCATGCCCTAAGTTGGGACATTCAAGTACAATCGCATACTGAAGATCCCCTGACCTTATCAAAGACTCAGGTTCTCTCACTGTACTGCCTCAGCACTGGGCAGTGAGGTAAGGTCTAATTATCCAACCACATGATATGGGACCCAAAGGGATTCCTGGTCAAGGGACGGAGACTGAGGAGATCTAGGTCCCTTTTGGGGAGGTGAAAAGGGCTGCTCTATTCCAGAAATGTTCCTATGTTGTGAGTATTATCAAAGAAACCACCCTGTTCAGAGCCCAGTGCCTCTGGGTTTCCCACCAGCCTCTACCCAGCTCTGCCCCACCTTCAGCCTGCCCTCTCTGAATCCCAGATCTGCCATGTAGACTAAAGAGTGAGCCAGCCAAGAGAACCATTTCCTGCCCTCATTCCCAGGCTGTCCTGTGGCAGTGGAATGCATACCTCAGTCTTTGGTGGAGGAATGAACACCGGGGGTGGTATCATCAGTTTGAGCCCTGGAAAGTCCTAGTCCCCAAGGATGTATTGCTCAGGCATCCTGCAGTGAATGAAAGCCAGGTCGTCAATGATGAGACCAAGGTGCCAGGACATTTAATAGAAGTGTGTCTGGTTCAAACACTGGTAGTCTATGTTGTCAGGTGAGGCCATGGCTCCAATTTCCTGACACACCTGACCTGGGACCATCCTCCCTTTTGAAATTCCTGCTTATGCCTTGGCCCCTCGTTGAAACTCTAACCCCAATACCTCCCTAGTCCTTGGAAAATTTCTTCTTATCTGACCAGAAAATAAACACGATGTGGCTGGGGTTAATTGAAACCTGGTGACCCACCCTGAGCCCTAGGTTCTACCAGAGGCTGGTTTCCTCTACAGTCGGTGACCACATAGCTCTGGCTGTCATGAAGTTGCTGAGAGGTCAGTGGCTTGGTCCTACATACTGGCTTTAGGTTCTGAAACTGTCCCCACAGAGATTGTGAATAGTTGGCTCCCTTGATCCAGGGACTCCAAACCAAGGCTTGCATGTTCTCCCTTCTTCCTTTCTTTCCTCTTTTTCTCCTTTTGTCCTTCCCTCCTCTCTCTCTTTACTTTCTTTGTGTGAGTCCTAGGCCTTGTTCTTGGAGCATAGGTGCTGTCCCTTAGCCTTTTTATTCAAAGCTAGCAGTCTATGGCTTGAGCCACACATCCACTTCTGGCGTTTTGTTTGTGGTAGTTAATTCAAGACAAGAGTCTTACAGGCTTTCTGCCCAAGACAAAAGCCTCAGTTCTTTGATCTCAGCTTCCTAAATAGCTAGGATGACAGGCTTGAAGCACTGGCATCCAGATCAATCCAAGGTTTCTTCATGCTCTGTGGAACCAATCCTGGAACTTTTCATTGTCTGTGACCCCCCAGAGCCTGGTGCACACTGCAATGGTTTGTTGCAAAATAAATGAGCATCTGTCTATGACAATACTACAGAACAGTCCCATCTGATTCAGGTAAGAATCCTCTGTGGGGGAGTGGGGACGAAGCCTAATGTAGCTCTCCCTCAGTTCTCCCTCCTCCCTCTTACCCACTCCTGGTGCCACCACACTTAACTGTTTTGGCTCTGAGGATGTGAGCCACTATATACTTGCTACATTCCAGGGCCTCTGGGATGCCTGTCTTCTCAAAGATCTCTGTCCAGCAGCTGACAAGCTCTGTGGCACTCAATATCCCATGTAGGTGCGAATGAGGTTGCTGTGAGCTGAATGCCTGACTCAAGGGGCCTCCTCTCCTCCCCCTGGGGCCAGTCAGGATTACCACATCTGGCCCCCAAGATACATGTTGCAGAGAAAGACTCCTCGAGGTATCCCTGTTTTCTGAATCTCCCAGAGTCCAGTGCAGGTGCTGGGAACCATCTCTGCTCACAGCTGGCAGGCTAGGGATGGTGAGGTCACAATCGCTGCTCCCCAAGCAGCCTTGACTGTGGTGGTCACCCTAGAGAGGGCTGGAGGAGAATCAACAGCTGCCGAAGAAAGTCAGTCAAGGCATGACGTTCATTACAGGAGACCATCTGGCTTGGGAACTCTTCCTATGCTGCTTTGAAAGTTGTCCCAATCAAACTTGAAGGGTTCTAAATTCAGTGGTCTGCTTTTTCTTCCAGACAGCATACAGCAGGTTATAGAAAGTAACATTCAGAGAGCCCAAGCTAACTGCCAGGGCAGTTAGCAAGCAGGCTCCAGCAGGGGGAGCGCACTTGCTTACCACTGCCCAGCTGGAAATGGCCCAGGCCAAACACAGACTGGAGTCTGCAGGACTCCAAGGAGGACTGCCCACCAGTACCTTGCCCCCTGAGGGAATCCATGCCACCAGAGGGGGCCTGGAATCCCCTGCCCAGATGCCGATGGACACAGTCAATGCCCTGGGTAAGTTTCCCCTCTCAGTCTCGGTTGTGGTGAACCATCTGCCATGTCACAACATTCACCACTTCCCATACCCTCCTAACCACAGCCCCTGCCCTACTGCCCCCCCCTAATCTGTTCCCTAATTACGTTTGGCAGACACATTCCCAACCCTTGAATTAGCTCCAACTATAACACTAGAGCACACTGTCTGGCTAGAAGAGTACGGCTGTGGTCACAGTTGCCTGTCTTCTGGCTAAAGACAGAAGGACAAGTGTCCACTCTGGTCTGTGGTTCACACAGGCCTCCTAGGGGAGACCCACACAGGCCCAGCAGCTACTGTGGGCTACAGGAAAGGGAGAAGAGAGAGGTGGAAAAGAACATGTACTGAAACCTTCCCCAAAGGAGCCATGAAATGGTGAAAGAGAAAACAAATTATCGCTAGTCATGTACTTGGCATTGATGAAAAAAGAACAACACACACACACACACACACATACACACAAATAAAATGCTTTTGCTCTTTGTAGACACGGTGCCTTAAATATGTTTTCATTGTTTTCATCTCCCTGTTCTCCCAACACACACACACACACACACACACACACACACACAAACACACACACACAAATCCAGAACTGTGACAGATTAGTCCATGCAGCACCTGTAATTTGCCAACAGATCACTCACCTGAGCACAGTCAGGCTGTATAAGGAGAAAGATGATCTGTCTGT
Organism: Dipodomys spectabilis; assembly: GCF_019054845.1. NCBI lineage: Eukaryota > Metazoa > Chordata > Mammalia > Rodentia > Heteromyidae > Dipodomys > Dipodomys spectabilis. The sequence goes on along the minus strand of NW_024870813.1, from coordinate 14,152,625 downwards.
CTGTCTGTCTGTCTGACTGTCTCTCTCCCTCCCCCCTCTCTCTCTCTCGTGCTCCCTCTCTCTCTGTCATGCACACACAAACACACACACACACACACACACACACACACACACACAGACTCAGAGCAGTGCCTCTTCTGAGTTTGTTGGTGCCTCCTTTGGGACAAGGTACAAGCTGGAGCATGGGGGTTGCCTGGTCAGAACAGGAGATCCAACAAAAGGGAGCATCACTCTAATAACACAGAACAACCTTGCCTATCCCTTTCTCCAGGGCCAGACACTTTCCCTTGGGAACAACCAGCCTTGACTCCTCATTCACAAAAACCCTAGGCCAGGACACTTGGTGAAGGTGTCTGAGATAGGTGGCTCCTCAGCCGGGGCTGAAAACAAGCAGGGGGTCATGGTGCCCCAGAGGGGTGTCTGACCTGGGTTTGGGGCAGTGTTGGGGAAATGGATGGGGTCTTAAAGGATACATACATGGAAGGATTCCCTACTTCCAGCTTAGATGCTTCTGGGTGATTTGGTGGATTCTTGGGAGGGATGAGGAGACCAGATGGACAGGGAGCACCAGCAGATGCTGGGAGAGCTGGGAAATGTGATCACCCTGTGAGTACTGTTGTCAGCTGGGATGGGGGGAGGGCAGACAGGCTGGGTGTATGTGGGTCGGAGTGGGTATATTCCTCCCAGATATTCACCTTCTGTCTGACTCCAAGTGCCCTCACATACCTAGTGGGCTCTTCTGGGACCCTCCTCAGGTGATAGGGTGACCAAGCACAGAAGACAAGGGCTCACACAGCAAGGAGGGCCTATCTTCTGCATCCAACACCCACCACCCCCAGCAAAAAGAAAAAGAATCAAGAAGGCAGGTGTGGAGGTGCTGTTCCCCACATCTGATTAAAGCCACCAGGTTCCCACCAGAGAGAAGAAGGGTACAGATGTGTGGCTGTGTGGCTCCCACTGCTCCAGGCCACGTGCTCTGTGGCAACCCTCCTCACCCATTCCTGCATCTCCCTGTTTCCTGGGACACTGGCCACTAAGGATCAGGGTGGGATCCCCAGGTCAACACACACCCCTACCCCCGACCCCTGGGACACGTTTTTGACAGGGTCATGCAGACTGGGGGAGAGGGGGAGGAGGGTGGACTCGAGGAGGAAACAGGAAAGGGGAGGCAGGAGGTGCAGGTCAGGGTCAGTGGTTGGTTGGCCAGAGCGTTTCCAGGCTGTGGGCCCTCAGATCCACCACTCACGTGTACTAATGGGAGAAGCTGTAGGAGGTGGCTCCAGGTGCACATGGGCCCGGAGTTCTAGGACCAGGGGTGGCAACCAGTTCGGGGCTGCAAGCCAGCCAGGGGTTTGCCATCTCCTCTGGGCGACTGTGAGAGGCGCAGCTGGTAGGAGCCAAAAGTGCCATGTTTGAAATGCAATGCTGCTGGGAGGAGGCAGGAGCATCTGTGGGCACATGGCAGGGCTGCATGTGGCCTCTGCTCCTCTTCTTCAGTGAACACCACCCCCACCTCAGCTGCTCCTGTGCTCCCTTGCAGGGACCTCAGTCTCAGGGCCGCCATGGCCACCGTGCCTTCACGTGGCTGCCCGTGGTGATGTGCCTGCTGCACGAGCTCCATATGTTCTGTGCTCCCCACCAGAACCTGCAATATGATCAGCGAGGCCGCCAGCTGATGAAGCCACTTGCCCTTGTGTATACTCGCTCTTCTCTCTGCTCTCTCTCTCTGCTCCCACTCCTCTCCTGGGCTGTGTTGCCCCCGCCGGGCATGCCCACCCCCTCACCCTCCCCTGAGTCGTGCCCCTGGCCACTGCTGCCATGGGAGTGTGCCTTGGGCCCCACGCCCTCCTCCTCTTGGCCACCTCCCCCTCTTCCTCTCAGGCCTGGCCCCCACCCCTGGCTGCAAGCCAAGCCCTGACTGGGACCAAAGGCTTCCAGGCCATGGAAATTATAGCCTCACCTCAGCTCATCACTCCCTCCCAACCCCAGTACCTGCCCTGGGTATCAAATCTCCCCTCAGCTCCACAGCTGGAGGAGACTCTCTTCCATGACCCTCCAACCCACAAACCAAAATCCACACACGGTGACCCTTGTGTGTACGTTTGTGTATGTATGTTTGTTTGTGTTTATTTTTGTGTGTTTAGGTTTCTGTGTGTTTGTGTGTGTGTGATTGTTGGGGATAACTACCTCTCAAGGACTCAGAACATAGTACCTTTTTAGATGAGTCAGCACACAGCACACTTCAAAAAACAGCACAAAGCACCCTGTGTAAAGGACTCAGCACACAGCTTCCTTTGAAGGACTTAGCATATAGTACCCTGTGTAAAGTACTCAGCAAACAGCACTCTTTGAAGGAGGGAGTCCATAGCCCACAACGTAATGGACTAAGTGCATGGCATGCTTTGAAAAACTCAATGCTACCATTCTTTCCCAGGAACTCAGTACATAGCACCCTGTGTTAAGATCACACAAAGCCCCCTTTGAAGGGCTGAGTACGTAGCACACTGTGTAAAATAGTGCACAGCACCCTTCAAAAAACTCAGCACATAGCATAATTTTGAAGGACTCAGCACATACTACCCTGTGGAAGGACTCAGCACATAGCACCATTTGAAGGACAGTACAGAGCACACTGTGTAAAGGACTCGGCACATATCACTTGAAAAATTCACCTTATACATCTCTTCTCAAGGGCTCAGAACATAGCAGTATCCGTACCTTTTGGGATGAGTTAGTACACCGCATCTTTTGAAGGACTCAGCATACAGTAGCTGTATAATGGACACAGCGCACAGCACCCTTTGAAAAAACCACCAGGGCCCAATCTTCTCAGGGATTCAGAACATAGCACCCTTTGGGCTGACTCAGCAAACAGGACTTTTTGAGGACTCAGCACAAAACCCCCATGTCAGAAGGACCCAGCAAACAGGACCCTGTGAAGGACTCAGCACATAGCTGTATGTCACAAGTTCAGCTTTAATTAGAATTAGGATGCTTTCTTCAGTATCACCATTCTTCAGAAACACTTGAAAAATCCTACTAGTTCATATTTAGCTAAACTGGGGGAGGGTCAGCTGAGGGTCTTGAACTCAAAGCTTGGGGGCCCTGTCCTTGCGCTCTTTGATTCAATGCTAAAGCTCTAGCACTTGGAGGCACAGCTCCAATTTTTTTGTTTTGTTTTTTGTTTTGGTTTATTCTTTGACAGTTCTTACGGTGATTAGGAAGGCCAACTTGGGTATCCGTGGGCAAAGGCTCTTAGCTCAGCCTGGAGCTGACCTCTCCCTTCCTTGTGCCTCTGGGAGCCGGGCCTCCTGGAGCTCTCTTGGCCTAGGGTGGAACATACCTGCTCTGGAATCAGCACTCAGGGTGAGCAAAAGTCAGCTTGGCCCTGGTCACTTACCCCATTTGAACTCTAGAAGACGATGACACGGGGCTGCATGTCCCGTGTCTGGCCACGAGGAGGCAGGAGTCACCCACCATAGGGATTGTACCTGTGAGTTATGTTTACTCTTACTGCTGTGGGGCCCGCATCAAGCTTTGAAGCCACCCTGGACAGGAAAGTCCTTGAGATTCTTATATAAAATTAACCATCAAAAATCAAGTGGGGTTGTGGCTCAAGTGGCAGAGCACTAGATTGAGCAAGAAAACTCAGGGATAGAGCCTAGGCCCTGAGTTCACACACACACACACACACACACACACACACACACACACACAACACGTGCAAGCAAAATCAGAGATTTCTACAATGCAATCTTTAGGTATTCTCCACGTTTTCCCAACTAAGGCTCATGGGTGTTGGCCTAGGTGTTGGATGCATACAAAACCACCTGGCATCTTTAATTTTGGGGAACAGTATGGCTAGAACGTCAGCCTTCCCCCATCCCAGCTCCTTGATTGGGTTGTGGTCTATCCAGGCCCTTTGGGGCTCCTTATACAGACTCGGCAAGATGCCTTCAAAAGGCATCACATGCTGGGCACTGGTGGCTCATACCTGTCATCCGAGATACTCGGAAGCTGAGATCTGGAGGATTATGGTGCCAAGCGAGCCAGGACAGGAAAGTGTGTGAGATTCTTATCCTCGATGAATTATCAGGAAACAAGAAGTGTCCCTGTGGCTCAAGTGGCAGAGTTCCAGCCTTGAGAAAAAGAGCTCAGGGACAGTGCTCACAGCCAACAACAACAAGGAGAGGCATTGCATGTTGGCTTTGGGATTGGTATGGGTCAAATATAATTGGAATTTTCAAGTGCTCCAAGACAAAGCAATACCTCCTTTAGTCCTGTCTTCCTCCATCTCATCTCACACTCTGACCTTGGCCATGCTTTGGTTAGCATGACTCTGGCTTGACAGGAGGGCTCCAAGAAGGAAGATCTCAGAGCAATCACCCCCACCACATCCTTCTGCCCTGCTCACTCTGTTGCTTCTGCTCTTTGCTACACACCATCTTCCTGGAATCTATACATGAGGTCATTGCCACCAGCATTATGGTGAGTGGTGAGTCTGGCCTAACTCAGGGCAGTCAGAGATGGAAGTTGGTCTGGGATTAGGAGCTTCTACCCTGTGTGTGGGCTGAGTCCAGGGCCGACATTTATTCATCCTGAGCATTGAAGAGATTAGGAGACAGTGTAGAAACCACATTGAGTCACCTAAGTTTGGAATCTAGAGGACCACTTGTGTGAGGTAGGCTGTGGGGTCTGGGGGCCACTGTTCTTGGTACTCCTCTCTCGAGACCCCCCCATCCCTCTCTCATCCCTCAATGGTAGAAGAGAAACTTCAACTAAGTCCAAGAGGGGGCAGGGGAGTATTTCTGTGTGAACCAGACTGTGCTTCATATTCATCCTAGCCCCTACTTCCTATTTATCTGAGGAATGTCCATATGGGTTTGGGACAGGGGAATCATCCTAGCTGAGAATGTGGCTCAGTGGTAGAGTGGTTGCCTAGCATGCCTGACACCAGTGGTTTCATTCCACACAGAAAAAGCTGGAAGGGGAGGTGGGGCTCCACTGGTAGAGCACCAGCCTTAATCAAAAAGACCTCAGGGACAGTGGCCAGGCCCTGAGCTCAAGCCCCAGGACTGTAAGAACAAATCTTTGTTGGAGGCTTTTCTTCCCTTTGAAAACAATTTATTCTTTGTGATAAGCATAACATGGGCCTCTTCCCTGGCCACCAATGGGCCAATAGATGTCCGTTGAATTTGGGCAGCTTCCCGGCAGCCTCTGCCCTACCTGGCCCATAGTTTATCCCCATCTTGTGGCAGATGGAGGCCTGAGAAAAGGCCACCTGCCACCTACTTCTGGTGGCTGCCGAGGCTTTTGAGAGTCAGTATGTCACATAGAGAGTTATCATCCACATCAGTCTACAGAAGAAAGGGAGGGAGTGCTCCTTGCCTGAGCCCTCAAGCTGTAGGTGGCTCTGGATGTGAGGCATCTGCTACAGGATGTGCTCCATCAGGGAGTCATCTATGGGGTTGGAACCCCAACCTCTCCTCTGGCAGTTTCCAAGCTGACTTGAAGTTACAATTCTTCAAAACCTTTCTGCTCCTCCCTCATTTCGCCTACCCTCGTGCCTGAGGCGTCTGAAGCAGTGGGGGAGGGGGGCTCAGCCTGTGCTGGCATCTGGAGCCCGCTGTCCGTGCCTTCACCTGCGAGGACCCACAGCAGCTCCTGAAGCTCTTCTTCTCCATCTTCTCCTGGGAGAGCCAGCACACGTGCTCGGCTTTCTCCTGACACAGCTTATCCAGGACAAATATCTGCTCTTTACATGCCATGAGGGACTCCACGGTGGTGCAGATGTGTGCCGACAGCTGGCTACATTGATGGTGGAGCTCATCCACTGGACTCTGGAAGTCCACCTCATCAGACAGGTCATGGATGAAGCAGATTTTCTTCTCGGATGCCCACGTGTCCCACTTGCCATCCCCATGCCAGCTGTGGTGGCAGCTCACAGATCAGGGGGCCTGTAGCTCCAGCTCTGTCTGGTACTGAGCTGCAAGTGGGCTGGATGCCCCCAGCAGGGCCTCTGCTCCTGCAGCAGGAGATTTCCCCTGTGGATCTCAGCTTCTGAGAGAGCTCGCAGATCCTGTCCCTCTAGGTCTGGGGCATGTCTCCATCCTCTGGGACGGTCACGTCGGGGGGGAATAACCTCCTCTCCTTTTCTTCCACAGGACTCACACTTTCCACTTCCCCAGAGAAAGCCAGGAAGCTCAGGTGGACTTGCAGGCGCTCCTCCTATGGTCTGCTCACTTCCAGGCACTTGAGAGTGTCCTGCCACTTTGGGAGCACCACCTGGCCCCCCCAGTAGTTTGGGCCCTGCACTTGTTTCAGCAGCTCCAGCAGCTGGGTCTGCCTCTGCAGGTGATGCTGCAGGGCCTCCTTCTCAGAGTTCAGCCACTCATTGGAGGCAATATGCTGCTCAAAGGTGGCTCTGAGCACCTGCAGCTGGGCCAGGGACTGCTCCTGCTGCTCCTGCAGCTCCCATGATGCTTGGCACTCTCTCTCTCTCTCTTTCTCTCTCTTTATCCCTCCCACTCCCTCCCTCTCTCTCTCTCTTTCTCCCTCTCTCTCTCTCTCTTTCTCTCTCCCTCTCTCAGCTACCTCTTTCCATTCCTCTATCTTCTCCTCTGAATGGTCTAGGTGTTCTCACAGTTCTTTTTTCACCTGTTGCTCTGAGTCCAAGATGTTGGTGAGCTCTTCCTTCTCACCACTCGCCTTGTGGAGGGTGTTCCACAGCAGGGCCAGCTCTTCCTCTGGCTATGGGTCACACACACACACATGTGCCTTGTGGGGTCTAGTGTATCTCCTGCAGATCCTTGGCCTTATCCTCCAGTCTCTGCAGTTGCTACTGCTGCTCTGTGTTCTGGAGACAGAGCTTCTGGTTTTCCTGGACCTGGATGTGGACTTGTTACTCCAGTTTTTTCAACTCCTTCTCTGTGCAGTAGGCCTAGGCCTACAACACAACTGCAGCTCCACCTGAGATGGTCCTGCGGGGCGCCATGGCTCTGTCATCTTCTTTCTCAGTTCCCCCAGCTCATTCTCCAGCACCTGCCTCGCCCTTCTCTCCTTCTCCTCTGTCAGTTGGTTCACCTGCTCGTTCAGCCACTGAGTCTCCTCTTTACATGAAGACCTCTCAATGCTCAGGTCCTCTGTGAACGTGTCTCTCACCAGACTTGCTGAGGTCACCATCCAGCTCAGGTTGTCCAGTAGTCTCTTCAGTAACTCATGCCCCACCAGCACTAGTTGGAACTTGCAGATTATGTTCTTCTGGTGCTGTTCTCTGTCCAGAGCACTTCCAGCTTCTCCTACAACTCTGTGTTCACTTGCTGCAGGTCATTGAATCTTGTGGTCTTTTCCTCAAGGTGAAGGGTCACATCATTCAGTCGTTCAAAGAACATTTCAGTCTCCTTCTGTGCAGCAGTGACCACAGAAGCCACCATATGCAGCTCTGCCACACACACCGCTCTGCAGCCTGCAGGTGGCTGGTAATAGCTTCATGCTCCAGTTATCTGTCATTGGCCACCTGCTTCACTTGGGCTGGTGCAGATTGTAAATCTCTTTCTGCTGAAACCAGCCTCTGTATGGGTAACTTGTGGATCTCTAGCTCCGTTTGTGGTGCTTCATGTAACTGGGCCATCTTCTCCCTCTGTTTCTCTAGTCGATCCTGCAGGTCTGTCTTCTCCTGCTTCAGTGGTGGAATCTTGGCACTGAGTGCCTAGATTCTTCTTTGCTGCAGTCCAGGGTGAGCACCATGTGTCACTACCACATCTGCAGATCCTTGATGTTATCAGGACCCTTGATACTCTAGCCCCTGGTGCCTGTGATTGTGTCCAAAAGCAGGGGAGGCCCACGGTCTGCATCACCATTGGCCAGACACTCTGTTGAATCACACTCCTCAGTGGTGTTTGTCTTGGGGATCCCTCCCTTTTCTGTGTTCTTTGTGTTCTTGAATGTTGCAGGTATGATGGGAGGATTCCTTTGCTGGTGTTCTGGAAGTAGTTTCTTGCCTGTAGCTCTTTCACGGAGTCCTGTTATTTCAGACATATGAGCACTGGGATGGAAAAGATTGCCTGGCCATGTTACCAGGCTCTGCGAAATCCTCTATTCTCCCACTCACTGATTAGGACGTCAATTTCCTATTCTACTCCAAAGTCTCTTCGAGTCTCCTGCTCACCACTCAGCCACCTATACCTTCGTCAACTGCTGGTGGTAGTGTCAACCACCAAAGGGAATCCTGGTGCTGGGCATCATGGAATGTGGGTGTGGCCACCATTCTTTTATCCCACTGGTCAGAAAGAAGCATGAAAGAATGGGAGTGTGGCCAGAATCCTGTGATGCAGGAAGCATGGGTGGATTCAAGATGACAGCAGTTCCCCCAGCCCCTATTCCAGGGAACTTTGTCCAATCCAGTTGGGGACAAGAGGGTGACCTGCTTTAGCTGGATGGCTGCACATATTGTTGTGTATGTCTGTTTGTTGCCAGTCCCTAACCTTGAACTCAGGATCTGGGCACAGTCCATGAGCTGGTTTTGCTTAAGGCTAGCCCTCTACCACTGTAGCCATATGGCTCTACTTCTGGCTTTGTTGGCACTGAAGGTGGACAGGGATCTCAAGGACTTTCCTGCCTAGGGTGACTTTGACTATGATCCTCCTATCACAGCCTTGTAAGTATCAAGGAGGACTGCTGAGAGCCACTGGTGACTGCCTAATCACTGGTCTTGCTGATATTCTTGGACAGACAGGTGAGTTCCCTATCCTCAGGTTTAGTTGGTGGGATCTGGAGCCTATAGTTCAAATCCTGGTCCTGCCATCTCCAAATGGCAGAAGATCCTAAGAACTCATTCCTATCCATATGAATACCAGTGGAATGTGATGTATGTCATGATTGAATGGGCCGTTCTTGAATGAATCTAGGATAAAATTATACATAATTATATTGTAAGATCAATTTTAATTAATACTTCATGAATCATTTAAACAATTGCATTCATTAAATGGAGGCATAATGAAATACCTAAGAATTGGGCATCACATAGTGAAGAGATGCCATTTTTCTGCCAGGACTTTCTTTAGTAAATTGGTATAAACCATTTTCTGAATGTAGTTTGGTATATGAAACTAGGATATATTATACCTGACCTGATAATCAATTATTCAAACAGTTTTTATCAGAAATGCTTATATCCAAATGTAGAAGGTAATCCAAATTATGTATATTTGAAGACAATATTGGTTAGTCCTCTTCTCATATTACCCATTCCCTTCTTGAGAACAATACACATTATAAGGAAATGCTTAGAATATTTTGGAGAACTTGGTTGACTTCAAACCAGTGAGTTACTCTATGCTGAATTTTGTTTACTTTATATCCAGAAAAGCTAAATTCTTACTTTATCATTTTCCTTAGGCTTTATACTCAGATTATATCTTTGATCAATGACAAATAAAGATATAAATATTTTTAACAGTAGCAAAATTCAGGCTGAGGAATCTAGGTACAATGATACTCATGCAGATAGGCCTCATCAGTCATGAGACCATGATATCAAAATGTTAACCAATGCTTACTGGTGTCATGCTTATGAGATTTTGTGTATTATAAACAGTGGTTATTAGAATTTTTGTAATCAACATCATTTCATTGGATAGGAACTGAAGTGAGACATTATACTCCGAACAAAATTTAATGAGGCATCCAAAATTAGTTACTAATATATACATCATGTAACACAAAGGAAGGTAAAGGAAATAATTAATGAAAAAAAATCAACATTTACAATAAACACAGAATCAGTATGACTGATTTTTCTTTTACCCCAGTTGCAACACGGCTTACATGATGATTTTTCTGGTTATATGTTTAGTTAAGTCTTGATATTTAGTTGGAGAAGTTCTTTCATATATTCATTTGTCAGATCGAAGAGGAAATGAATTCCTTGCTAGAGTCAACACCCATAATAATGTTACAGAGGTATACTGATACTTTGCCAAAGTTTCAAATCTGCACGAGTAACTTGGGGTCTTTTTTCGATCTAAATAAATAGATATGCAATTTTGTCAGTACTAGAAAGATTTTGACCACAATTTATTAAACTATTATTTTCCAGAAACCACTTCTCTCTTTTCATGAGATTTTTAATTTCATTCATATCATGCATTGATGTTTTCCTTTAGATAAGCCACATTCAGTCTTCTACAAAGTGTAATTTGGAGTAGTTTAAAATTATGTACATTCATGTACAATGCTCAGATTCGACTATTTGCATATTTTTTCTTGTTAAATCAGTAGGAATTAGTTCTCAATATGGATACTATTGGAGTTATTAATTACATTTCTGAATTTTTTAAGTATGTCATGATTTTATTTTATTCTTTTAAATATTTGCAGATCTCACTCCGCATACAGTCACAATTGTTTTAAACAATTTGATCCGTTCAAGGGTTTTGCTATATTAAGTTCATCTAGATGAATTTAATTACAAATTAACACAACCGTATTTCTGAGACACAGTTATCTTTAAGGCTCTATGCCAAGTTAACATGTATTTGAGGTTTTGTGCTTAAAAAAAAATAAACTGGGCACAACATGCTTTTGTTCCTGGGCGAGTTCTACTTTGTTAGTTTGTTTTCCAATTGTGACTTCAACATATGTGTGCATTTTATTTCAATTGTTTTGTGTCTATATTTTGTTTCCTATAACAGAAAGCACAAAAAGAATCAATGATTTAGAACTTTTCCAAATAGAATTCTAAGATAGACACTTGAAATTTTGTGACAATTGGGAATAGGCAGGTCTTCATAAAGAGACATTGTTTGACATGATTTGAATTCTTCCTCCTTGCCAGGCACCGGTGGCTCACGCCTGTAATCCTAGCTACTCAGGAAGATCACGGAGATCTGAGGATCACGGTTCAAAGCCAGCCTTGGCAGGAAAATCTGTGAGACTCTTATCTCCAATAAACCACTAGAAAACCAGAAGTAGAGCTGGGGTTCAAGCGGTAGAGCACTTGGCTTGAGCTGAAGAGCACAGGGACAGGGCTTTAGCCCAGAATTCAAGCCTCACGACTGACAAAAAAAAATGATTGAATTCTTCCTCTTCTTGCCTCACTATTTCCAATAGTATTACTGCACAGTCATAAGTGGAAAGAAAATAATTTTGTCTGTATGAATTCAGAGTTTTTTGTTTCAATTGGGACACACTACACATTCATACTTCATTTTAACTCGAAAATCTTCTTTCCTTCGTTTAAAATCACAGGTGTGAATTTATAATGCTAAAATAGCAGCTACTAATTTATCTGAAATGATCCAAACTATTTTCAATTCACATTATATATAATATAGAGTGTAATAATAATAGTAAGTAATTTAGTATGTAATAATAGACGTTGGGGAAAGTCAATAACTGGATTTTTGTGAGATACTGAGTAATAGTAAAGATTAAAAAATTCAGTTTCATCTAAAAATAAATCATAGATATAAACTAATGCTGAAAAAGTAAGATTGTTTATTGGAAAAAGCAAGAAGTTTCAATAAGCTTACTTTTTAAAAATTGTCTTAGATCTGGACTTTGTTGGCTCATGCCTGTAATCTTAGCTACCAAAAGTCTGAGATCTGAGGATAGTGGTTCAAAGTCAGCTTGGGCAGAAAAGTCTGTGAGACACTTATCTCCATTATCTCTTGACAACTAGAAACGGCACTGTAGCTGAAGAGATACAGTGGTATGCTTCAGCCGAAGGGAGGAGGGACAGTGCCCAGGCCCAGAGTTAGAGCCTTATGACTGACAAAACAAGATTGACATTAATTTCACTTTATTAATTTATGATTTTTTATTGTGAAAATACAAACAGAGGGTTTACAATTACATGAACAAGGTAATGAGTACATTTCTTTTCAAGCAATTTTGCCTCCTCCATTGTTTCCCCTTCCCATCCCTTAATATCTCCCCTTCTACCACCACACCACCCCCTCCACACCAAAGTTTTAAGTTCGTTTTCAACATAATGTCTTGTACATGTCATTGTGGTAATTAGTCCACCTGTATAATAATTTGTTTTCCCCTTGCCATCCCCAAATTATGCCAACATCAAATACAGTGAAAACAGGGGTTATACCGGGGGGGGGGGGGGAGGGACATAAAAATCAACAAATAAATTATGTCATAAATATGGCAGAAACAATAGCAAGAACAGAAAACAATTTGAGGCCTTATCTTAGGGTTCATTTCTCCTAACATCAACTTGTCTGACAGTTTCTGTTCGTCTCAGACATATACTAGTTATTGCAAATAAGGGAAACCATGACACTTATGTTTCTTTGGGCCTAGATTACTTCACTTAATATAATTTTTTCCAAGGCTTTCCATTTCCTAACAAATGGGGCAATGTCAGTCTTTCCCATTGACGCATAGAATTCCATTGTGTATATAAACCACATTTTCTTGATCCATTCATCTACTGAGGGGCATCTGGGTAGGTACCGTATCTTAGCTATGTAAATAATGCTGCAATAAACATAGTTGTGTTGGTAGCTTTAGTATGGTATTGTTTGTAATCATTTGGTTAAATGCCCAAAAGTGGGAGTGTTGGGTCATCGGGGAGCTCTATGGAAGCTCCATATTGCTTTCCAAAGTGGTTGAAAAAGTATACGGTCCCACCAATATCCCCACCAGCTTCTGTTGTTATTAGAGTTCTTGATTATAGCCATTCTAACTAGGGTGAGGTGGTATCTCAATGCTGTTTTGATCTGCATTTCTTTTATGGCTAGGGAGTTTGAGCATTTCTTCGTGTGTCTATTCACTATCCTTATTTCCTCTTCAGAGAAGTTTCCCTGTAAGTCTTTAGCCCACTTATTTATTGGGCAGTTGTTTCTTTGGCGATTTGTTGTTGGGGGATATAATTTTTTGAGTTCCAGGTATATTTTAGATATAAGACCCTTGTCTGTTGTATGGCTACTGAAGATCCTCTCCGAATCTGTGGGCTTTCTATTGATCTTGCTAGCTTTGTCCTTTGCCAGGCAGAAGCTATGCAATTTCATGAAATCCCTTTTGTCGAACCTTTCTTTGATTTTTCGTGTTTCTGGGTCTCTATTAAGAAAATTTCGGCCTGTGCCAAGGAGACCTACTGTTTCTCATATTCCATCCTGTAATGTTTTCAGGGTGCCTGCTTTGACTCGATGTCTTTGATCCATTTGTAGTTGATTCTGGTGCAGAGTGATATATGAGGATCTAGCTTTAGTTTTCTACAAGTGATTAACCAATTTTGCCAGCACCATTTACTGAACAGGCTGTCTTTCTTCCATTCTGTTTTTTTCAGTTCCCTTATCGAAGATTAGATGGCTATAGGTCTGTAGGTTCATTTCTGGGTTCTCAATTCTATTTCATTGGTCCTGAGGTCTGTTCTTGTACCAGTACCAAGCTGTTTTGATTACTATGGGTTTGTAGTAGAGTTTGGAATTTGGTAGTGATATTCCACCAGCACTGTTCTTTCTGTTAAGGATCATTTTTGCTATTCGGGGTCTTCTATTGTTCCATATGAATTTTTGGATTGCCTCTTCTGTTTTCTTGAAGAATGAGTTTGGAATATTGATAGGTTTCACATTGAATTGGTAGGTAGCCTTGGGAAGTATTGCAATTAGCACAATGTTGTTCCTTCCAATCCAGGAGCATGGGAGGTTTTTCCACTTTTTAAGTTCTGTTTTGACTTTCTTTTTCAGGCTTTTAAAGTTTTCATCATAAAGGTCCTTCACTTCTTTGAATAAGTTAATTCCTAGGTATTTTATTTTTTGTGGGGCTATTATGAATCCAGTTGCTTTCCTGATTTCAGCCACACTTCTCATTGTTGGCATGCAGAAAAGCCATTGATTTTTGAGAGTTAATTTTATACTATGCTTCTTTGCCAAAGTTTTTAATCAGCATGAGTAATTTGTTAGTGGAGTCTCTGGGGCTCTTTAAATACAAAACCATGTCATCTGCAAAGAGGGAGAGGTTTACATCATCTTTCTGTATTTGGATCCCTTTTATGTTTGCATCTTGTCTTATTACTGTAGGTAGACATTCTAATACTAAATTGAGGAGAAGTGGGGAGAGTGGACATCCTTGTCTCGTTCCTGAGTTAAGAGGAATTGGCTTCCATTTTTCACCATTAATCATAATGCTGGATGTAGGTTTGTCATATACAGCCTTTATTGTATTGAGGTATGTTCTCTGGGTTCATAGATTTTCCAGAGTCTTCATCATAAAGGAGTGTTGGATCTTGTGAAATTATTTTTCTGCATCTATTGATATATCCATGTGGTTCTCATCATTGCTCTTGTTGACGTGATGAATTATATTTACTGATTTTCATATATTGAACCAGCTTTGCATCCTGTTTGATCGTGGTGTATGATTTTTTGGATGAATTGTTGAAGTTGATTGGCCAAAATTTTGTTGAGAAGATTTGCATCAATGTTCATCAAAGAAATGGGTCTATAGTTCTCTTTCTTTGATGAGTCCCTGCCTGGTTTGGGATAACCGTTATGTTGGCATCATAGAATGAATTTGGTAGTGAACTTACTCTTTCAATTTTTTTGAATAGTTGGAGGAGGATTGGTGTGAGCCCTGCTTTGAATGCCTTGTAGAATTACACTGTAAATTCGTCTGGTCCTGGACTTTTCTTAGATGTGAGGTCTCTTATTGCTGTTTCCATTTCTATGCTTGATATGGGCATGTTAATTTGATTTAAATCATCTTGGTTGAGCTTCGGAATGTCCATTTCTGCCAGGCCTTTTCTTGGCCTTTATCTTGTTAGTTTTCTATGTGTAAGATATCTTTAAGTACCTTTGTAGCTCTGGTTTTCTATGTAAGATATCTTTAAGTACCTTTGTAGCTCTGGTTTTGTGGAGATATATTGTTTCAATTTTTCTTTGCTATGGACAATTTTTATTTGACCTTCAGTTATGAAGGAGAGTTTAACTGGGTACACTATTCTTTGTTGTGGTTTTTCTTTAGGGCATGGCATACATCGTTCCAGGCTCTTCTTGCTTTAATCATCTCTGCTGAGAAATCTGAGGTGATTCTAACTGTTTTCTCTGTATAGGTGATTGGTCTTTTCTCATTGACTGCTTTAAGGATCCTTTCCTTGGTCTGAATTAATTCTGTGCGGATTATAATGTGAGGGTGACATGTCCTGTTCTGTTCTAGTCTATTTGGGGTTCTGAAAGCTTCTTTAATCTGAATAGGCCATAGGCCTATCTTTTTGCATGTTCTCTGCAAGGATTCTGTTAAATAAATTTCCTAGACCATTAACTTCTGTCTCTAGGTGCTCCTCTATCCATTATCCTCAGATTAGGCCTTCTGATGGTGTCTTCCAAATATAGAATAGTTCTATCATATATCTTGGATTTATCTTGGATATTTGTATGTTATTTCTCTATAATATCTAGGTTGTCTTCAATCCCCGAGATTTGTTCTTCTGCCTGGTCTAACCTACTGTCAAGACTTTCTATTTGTTTTTAATTTCTTTTCCTTCTACTTGGTCGGCTTTGATGGCTTCAAATTCTTTGTTGGAACTTTGGTTTAGATCTTGTATGAGCTTTACTTCCTTAATTTGGTGTTCAGTGTTTATTCTCAGATCACTTAGCTGATTGGTTATGGTTACCTTGGACCCCCATTCCTTCTGGCAGGTTCTATTCTACATTCCCTTTATGGTCTTCCTGAATTGTTTCAGCTGTCTCTTTTCTCCTTATGGATTTTTTGAATGCCTCTGTTTATTTCTGTCTATTCTGATCACACTCTCGCAATTCCTGTTTTACTCTTTCATTAGTTTCCTCACATTACAGCAATTCCTGTAATTTTCTATGACTGTTCTCCGCCTGCTTATGAAATTCCTGTATTAATCTTTAAGTAGCTTCCTAATGCTCACAAGATTCCTGTACTACTATTTGGATTGCCTCCTCTTGGTCCCTATCACGCTCACACTGAGACCTTTGCTAATTTTCAATCATTACATTCACCATGTTTACCAGTAGTGTTTGTAGAGCTTTTGGGGGAACTATTTATTATTATTATTATTATCATTATTATATTCATATCATATTATTCATATTCATATTATTATCATTATTATCATTACCATTTTTCTTGAGTTTTCCAGCTTGTTCTGCTCATTTGGTATGAAAGTAACAGCAATTTTGTGCTAGAACACTATTTTAAGGTAAGCATCAACCAAAGTCCTTCAGTTGCACAACCAGAATGGCTGCAGATACAATCTAGTTCAACAGATACAATCTATTCTAAAGCAAACAACCATGGATTAATGGGTTAAGAATAACGAAGAAGGATTTGGCAAACCAGAAATTAATAGCTTCAGGGAGAAATGTGGGGAAAAATAGGACTAGAGGGATGTGGAGAGGTAAAATGAGAGTAAATGTAACCAATTCCTAATCTCTGAGAGGGTAATGGATTGGACAGAATCATAGGAGAGAAATTTAAAAAAAAAAGAAAAAAATGGAAAAACTAAAATTTAAATTTAAGAAATGAAACACTTAAAAATTATGTGTAAGTTTACATAAATGATATTGAGAGAAGAAAAGGATAGAATGAGAGGAGGGGAGGGATAGAAAGGAAACGTGAAAACTATAAAATAAAAATTTTAAAATTAGTTACTTGAAAATTATGTAGGTATAAAGAGATAATACTTCTATGAAAGAAGTTAAGGCTAAGAGGTTGTGAACTGAGTAATAAATTTCTGGCTTAACTATGTACATAATGGGGGAGAAGGTCTAACAATTGATGACACGTATGTATCTGGAGTTGAACAGAACAGCAATTAAGTCATGCAAAAAATAAAGAAAGAGAGAAAAAATTAAAACAATAAAAAAGGACCAAAAAGTCAAAGAGATTAAACATGCACACATACACACACACACACACACACACACACACACACACACACACACATATATACACCAAAAATAAAAATTATGAGAAAATAAAGATCAAGAGAAAACACTTAAAAAATAAAAATTTAAAAAAATTAAAAAAAAATAGTTCTTTGTTTTGGTGTTTTTTTTTGGAGGGGGAATGGGAAGAGCCTCTATCTCCCCTGTATCTATAACCAGTGTCTTGGTGGAGTCTCTGGTCTGCTTGTGGTGTTTGGTTTTCCTATGACTTGATTGGTTTCTTAAATCAGTTTGGTCAGGCAGAAAATGCCCTGTGTTAGGCAGGATTTTGTGATCCTCCTCCCATGCTAGTTTAGTGCGTGGGAGATCTTTGAGTATCACAAAAGTGGGAGATGGCTGTTTCCTCTAGTTTGGAGATGCTGTGATGAGGCTAGGTTCTGGGTAAGGTTGAGGCCTTTCAGCAAACAGTAGCTTTTCCCTGAAGGGCTACCTCCTGAGACACTCACAGAGCCCAGCTTGGAGCAATTCTCAGGGTTTATGTTTACTTAATTTCAATTGTTGTCTAGGCTTCTGTAGGGTGGGGCAGCCTCTGGCTCTGTTTACCCGGTGAAGAAAGTCTCTTCTCCGAGGGCAAATTTTACTCTGCCTGGGCAGAGTGAGTTTCCCCTGTTGGAACTGAGTCTGGCAGGTCACTTCTAGATTCTGTGACCTGCAAAATGACTCTTTTGTTTTTTTCCAAGGCCTGAACTGAAGCTATCTGCTCAACTGGGCCTTTGTCAGTATCAAAGATGGAGACCTCCGGTGGTGGTGAGGGGAGGGGTGGCCTTCCCACATCTGCTCCCTGAGAAGGAGTCAGGAAGTCAGGGTTCTACTCACGCTGGATTCTTGGTTCCTGGACCCTCTCTGGTCTGAAATCTGCAGGATCAAGATATCTGCTCCTTCTCAGTTCTTGCTGGTGTTGAGTAGAATCTGCAAGTCTACTGTGTCTGGCCCCTTTGTCCTGGACTCTCTGTTGTAGGTATGGTGTCTATGGCCACCGCCACTGCCACCCCAGCCCTTTCAGCCGTGGCTACTGGCAAGTGCTCAGATCTATTTACTTGCCTGGATTTTCCCTCTCTGGCCATACTTTTTGTATGGTGATGGCACACTTGGGTGTGATTGTCTAGCCTAGGACTGTTCACAGGAACAATAAAACTGCTTTCTATGCGAGCACTTGTTTTGAATCCAACCTCTCTTCAGCAATCTTCTTCTGAACTCCCTTAACACATTATTATGACATGATATTGTGACATCACATTGACATTGCGATATCACTGTGCCATTCTGTTTTCACAAACCTATTATGACATCACATGTTAGAAAATTCATGGGTTTTGGGACTTCTAGCTTCTTCCTTGAACTCTTGTCCTCATTGTAAACTAGTAGCAATTGAAATCAGACATGTGATTGTAATATTACAAACTAGTAGTGACATCACTATTCCATGGGTGACCTCATTACCAAAGTGATATCACAAACCTATTGCAGCATCACATTGCCATTGTGACATCACAATCACATTGTGGCATTTCAATTGGTTATGAGCTCTTAGCACCTTTGAAAAAGCATTTGGCCTTTGTGACATCAAAGTTCATTTGTTTACCCATATCATCATTGTGGTGTAACAATTAAGATCAGTTATACCATTGTAATATTACAAACCCTTGGAGGCAGGATCACCAGTGTGACATCATTAACCAGTCCTTTCCTCATAACTTTGACACGATGCCCTTTTGATACATAGGCCTTTGTGATCTCATAATGTTTTTGCCTTCATATTTCAAGTATGATGTGTGATATTAGAAATGGACTCTATCATGAAAATTGTGTCATCACTGTCAGATATCATGAGCATTGTGTTACATTGTGATATCACATAACTGTTGGGAGTTCATCACATTTGGGCCAATGCATGACTTTGTAGATCTCACAATCTCATTCTGAATTCATATTCTCATTGGGAGTTAATGAAAATTGAAGTCCAGCATGCCATTGTGACATCAACAACCCAATTGTGACATCATAAACCTATTGTGAACTCATCAACATTATGGAATCACCAACTAATTATTACATCAAAACATTATTATGACTTGATATTGTGACATCATATTGCCATCACTGTCCCATTCGGATTTGCAAACCGATTATGACCTCATAACATTTTACAAATTTCATGACCTTTGAGACTACTAACGTGAACTAGTATACTTATGATGCATAAAACACAAGACAATCCAATGAGGCACATTGAAAATAACTTCATTTACACTCGAAATGGACCTTCATTTACCTTTTCCTGGGCTGTACACTCAGTGACAAGCCAGCCCTAAACATCAAATCTCAGACCTCCAATGGGCAGTCAAACATAGTTAATTGCTCTGCAAAGCACCAACTCCCCAAATTATCATCTCCAAAGCTCCAAACTTCAATAGGTAAGGCTTTGTCCTTTTCCCTTACTCCCTTCTTCTTTATAGACATTCCTTCATTTCCCTTTTTCCCTTGCATCACTTCCTTTTTTTCTTTAGGCCTCTCCACTATCCACAGGCCTACACTTTCTCTGGCCTGGTGGCCAATTGGCATACTTTCCTTCCTACTCTCCCTCAAATTCCTCTTCTCCCAAGTCTTTCCCCCCTACTGTCTCACCACTTTCTTCCCTTGATTTTCTCCAATTCCATTTTTCTGACCATGCAGCGTATACATAGGTTGAACCCCTCCATCACGCCAGTGGGTCTCCTGCCTAACAGTTTTCAACCATCTCTTCACAAACTGCCCATTCCCCGATCACTTTTTCACAGCTAATCATGTGAGGATGACATCCTACCCCTTCCAACAACATACTCTGGCCCTTTGGTAGTATGTCCCATGCACTCCAGGGGGCCAGGACATGGGGCCACATTGATTAGTGGGCCCTGCTGATTATTAGGGCCCACTGCTTTATACACCACCCACTGGTTTTCATGTCCAATCAAATCCTTGATTCCTTCTTACCAAATCCTAAAAATTCCCTTCTCTCCACCCAATGAACAGGCTTAAAATGTAAATTTAATAGAAAACAAGTAAATTATAGAAACTAGTTAGCAGTAATTAACACTTAGTAAGTCTTATCCTTAAGGGATCATCTGAGTGTCTCTGAACAGTTCTCCTTGCAGCCTTCTCTGTATATTGGTCCTAGCACCACCAAGTATAGTCCTTGCCACTTTGGTTCTAACTCAGGAGCATGATAAATTTTTACCCACACCACCTGTCCAGGCAAGAAAGAGTGGGTGGTTTTTTTTATTTTTTGTATCTCCATTTCTTAGTTTACTTCACTTACTTGAGGTCTAGCTTTTGGATTTATTGCTGAAGGAGACTTGCTATAGAATAACCTATATTACTCTCCCCAATTTGCCTTCCAATTGGATTTAATTTCTTATTTTATATTTGAACTTATCTGTTGCCATCCTGTTTATTTTTTAAATACTTTTTATTGTTATTATTTTTAAGTAGTTGTAGAAAGAAGTTCTTATTCTACAAAACAGTACATGAATATAAGGTGTCTGACAACATTGTCACCCATCCTTCATAACCCTTCCCTTCTCACAGTTTTTTGTTAACATTGAGATAGGTGATTACATATATTTCACATATTTCACAATATTGTGGAATTGTGATACTTAGTTAAAGTCACAAACACATTTTAACCTTGACAAGGCAAATTATCGTTAACATGGTCTAAAGTTTTTGTTATTATGACTCTATAATAGAGCTTAAAGTCCTGTATCATGATCCCTCCTGCATCGTTTCTTGTGCCTATAATTGTTTTGGCTATGCTAGGTCTTTTGTTGTTTCATATGAACTTTTGGAATATTTTCTCTATTTCAGTAAAGTCATTGGAATTTTAATGGGAATTGCATCGAATGTGTTTATTAATTTTGGCAGTATGGCCATTTTCTCCATATTAATTCTGCCTATCCAGGAACATGAGTAGTCTTTCCATTTCCTGGTATCCTCTAAGATTCCTTTTTTAAGGCTTTTATAGTTTTCATGATATAGACCCTTTACATCTTTGGTTAGGTTACTTCCTTAATACCTTTTTTTTGAGGTTATTGTGAATGAGGTTGTTTCCTTGATGTCCATTTCTATTTGTACTTTGTTGGTTTACAGAAAGCCGACTGATTTTTGTGGGTTAATTTTGTATCCTGGTATTTGCCAATTGGGTTTATAAGCTCTAAGTGTTTGGGGATGGAGCTTTAGGGATCGTTAATTTATAAAAATAATACCATCTGCAAAAAGAGAGAGTTTATATTCTTCCTCTCCTATGTGCATCCCTTCAATGTATTTTTCTTGAATTATTGCTTTGGCTAAAATTTCCAGAACTATATTGAAGAGGAGTGGAGAGAGTGGGCATCCTTGCCTTGTTCCTGTTTTTAAGGGAATTGATTGTAGTTTTTCCCTATTAAGCATAATATTTGCTTTTGATCTGCAATGTAACGCTTTTATTGTCTTATGAATGTTCCTTTTAATCCTATTTTTTCCAGAGCTTTTAACATAAATGAGTGCTGAATTTTATCAAAATCCTTTTTCAAATCAATGGAGATAATCATGTGGTTCTTGACCTTGGATCTGTTGATGTCATGGATTACATTTATTGACTTACATATGTTAAATCATCCCTGCATCACTGGGATGAAGCCTACTTGGTCATAATGTATGATTTTTTTATATGTTTCTGGATTCTTTTGGCTGCAATTTTATTGAGGAGCTTTGCATCTGTCTTAATCAAAGAGATTGGTGTGTAGTTCTTTTTTTGTTCGGTCTTTGCCTGGTTTGGGGATGAATGTGATATTGGCTTCATAGAATGAGTTTGGAATTTCTTGCTCTGTTTATATTTCTCTGAAGAGGTTGAGGAGTATGGGTATTAGCTCCTCTTTAAAGGCCTTATAGATTTCTGTAGTAATCCATAAGGTCCTGGGCTTTTCCTGTTGGAAGATTTCTTATTACTTCTTCTATCTCATTGTAGGTTATTGACATTTGTAATTGATTTATTTCTTCTTGGTTCCGTTTGGGCCATTTGTATTTCTTTTTATTTTTTCAGGCAGGAAAAGAAGTTCATTTACGAAAAGGCTGCCCCCACCATGCATGGTGGAGAACATAACTATAAAGGAAAGGCTGTCGACCCACCCCTGATCCAGGACTTATCTAGGCCAGGGACAGGAAGAGGTGTGGCCAGGTGCTGGAAAATTGTGGCCACACTGGATCCGGATGTGACCTCAGGTTCTGGAACCCTCCGAAGGTCAGATGGGAGGCATGTGACCAGAGGTGGCCTAGGATGTGACCTAGCAGGAGAAGGTGATTCCTTCCAGGTCTGCCAGTTACCTATGTAATAGATATTGGGTGGGAACTTAGCCAAGAGGGAGGGAGGTGTCCCTGTTCAGAACTTACATTCCAGCCATTTGATAATTATGGAAAAAGGTGAAGATTCTCTCTGGCTACTTCCTGTTTGCAAGCATTGACAGTAAGGGTAAAAGGCTGATATGTGGTCCCATCTGGGAGAAGGCAGAAGGCAACAGCTGTCACTTGGGCATTGAGTCCTTAGATAAAGTCTGGAAGAGGCAGGTCTCTTGGACAAAGTCTGGAGAAGTCTCATGACTCATTGTGGGACTGAAAAAAAATACTAGAGAGCAAATAGATGGCAGGAGGAAGGACTTGGGGCTGAAAATGTTGGTAGAAATGTCCCTACCTTCTTCTGACACATGGAGACTAGATAGAAAAGAAGTCAATTAACAAGGGCAAGAATATGAATTCCTGTCCAGTTGAAAGGTAGACAGGTATGGACATTAGATGGGCAGTCTTCTTACTTCTATTGACCTACCAGCTCTTGTTAATTTTGATAGGGCAGGCACAAAGAGGATGATGTGATATCATCTCCTCTTACTTTTCCTCATGCTCCTTTGTTCCCCAGACTGGTTGAGTCTAGGTGCTCGTTTCTGGGATGGTTAGTCCCAGTTTGTATTCAAGGAGGCTTGAACTCAAGGCCTGAGCATTGTCCCTGACCACTTCTGCTCAAGGCTAGCACTCTACCACTTTGAATGATGGTACCACGTGTACTGTTTGCTGGTTAGAGATAAGAGGCTCGAGCCATGTTTCCAGCCTGGCTCTTTGCAGGTTAGTTGGGAGATGGAGTTTGAGGGATTTTTCAGCCCAGGCTGGCTTGCACTGCAATCTTTTCCACAAAAGCTCTTTGTTATTTCCAATTAAAGCAACAAGGAGATCAAATAGAATAAGTAGAGCTTACCTGGTGCTTATCAAGAATTGACCAAATATTCTGCAATGACAAAACTCGTTAGATGTGAGAATCTTAGCACAGATATGCCCAATATGTTAGAATCACATAGTACTAGACTACACAACACAAAACAAAAAAGTCAAAACTCAACACTTAAAATTTTTGACAACAATATTTAGACATCTTTGCTAACAAAGCACATCAGATGATTGGGCCTCAGTTACCAAGGTCTGTGAAAAGAGCAACTTGTTAGCAATGCATATTAGAATAGATGGATGGAGGAGTTACAAGCTTCGTGGAAGTGTACGGATTGGATGGGGCCAAAACCTTAACCCACCATGTGGCCAAGGTGGTGAACTCAAGAGGGCGAATTTCTGAAAAAATGCAAAAAAAGCCTGAACAAAAAATCAAGCCTAGTTTGGCTAGCCTTTTTGAGGGAACCTATAGGGATTCCCCGGGAACCAGTCCATGTTTCACTCTTCCGGGCACAATCCAAAAAGTTGTAGAGATATAGAAAGTTGGACATGAATAGCAGAGAGCAAAGACAGCCTGATAGTAAAGAGACTTCTGACCATGTACCATTGCAGAGCCATAAATTGTCTAAATCTGAGAACAGCAAAAAATATTAGGTCATCTGGAAATCCAGGGAGCACAGGAGGCATGTCAATGGGGTTTCACGGCTCAGACATGACTCACAGGACCCCATTAAATGCATAAGAGAGTCAGTTTGGTGAGTGAAGGAGAGCTGACCAGGAAGAAGGTGTTCCGGCTTGCCCCAGACCCCTATAGAGAGAAATGGTTAAGCCCCCCAAACCAGGCATTCTCCACTTCAGAGATGACCATCCTTTCTGCTAAAGGTTGTAGGAGCTCTCTTGGAATGGTGCCACATCTGAGCAGAGATTGAGCAACAGAGAGCCGTGGAGAGTATTTTCATTCACCAGAGTAGAGAAGTTGTGTGGACGTGGATGTGAAGGCCAGCAATGGTATTGGTGAAAAGTCTCACGTGGTGTCTCGAGGCAGTTTGATTTGTAGAAAAGGGATGTTTAGGAAATTCTAGCATTTCTAATTCAAAAACCTCATACCAGTCATGGAACAATTTGTAAGGTATATTAAATAGGTAGGTTTTATTAAGTAGCCCATGAAGAGAACACTACACACTATTCAGGCATGAAAAGAAGTTTATTTACCGAACTGCTCCCCCCACCATACATGGTAGAGAAGAATGGCTGAAAAGGAAAGGGGGGATAGCAGTTTGTATTTCTGTAGAAATTCATTCCTCTCTGCTAGGTTTTCCTTCCTTTATGAGTAGAGTCTGGAATAATTTCTTTATGATTGTTTTGATGTCTTGGATGTTTGTTGTAATTTTTCCTGTGGTACCTCTGATATTATTGATTTGGGTCTCCTCTCTTATTTTGTTAGTTACTCTTGCCAGTGGTCCCTCAGTTTTAGTGACTTTTTAAAACAGCGTTTAAAAATTAATTTTATTTATAATTTTCATAGTCTCTGTCTCTTTAATTTCAGCTCTTATTTCGGTTCACTATCTAGCAACTTTTGTTTCAATTTTTTCTTTTTTCTCTAGCAGTTTTAGTTGCATCAAAAGATCATTTACTTGTTCCATGTTTTCTTGATGTGTGCACTGAGAGCAATGAATCTGCCTCTCAGGACTGCTTTTGCTGTATCCCATTGGTTTCTTTGTGATGTATCTTCATTTTCACTGAATTGCAGGAACTTTTTAATTTCTTCTTTAATTTCTTCTGTGATCCATGTATTGTTCAACAGAGTGCTGTTTAATTTCCATGTTTTTTTTCTACTTCATGCATTGTTATTGAGAACTAGTTAGATTCCACTATGCTCAGATAGAATCCAGAGTATTGTTGATCCTCTTGTATTTGCTTAAATTCCATGTATGAACTAAGAAATTATCTATTTTAGAAAACGTTATGGGGGTTGCAAGAGGAAGACTCTACTGGTATGATACCTTTAATCCTAGCTACTCAGGAGGCTCAGATCTGTGTATTCAGGTTCAAAGCCAGCTCAGGGAGTCTTTCTGGGGTTGCTCAGCACCACACCCTGCCTCAAGTCTAGGGTTGTTCACCACCTTTGCCACCATTGGCTGCTTATGCAAACCAGTGTGGAGAGCGACACAACCACTACGGGTCCATAGTTGTTTGCTTCCGCTGTTGATGCCACTGCTGCTGCCACAGCTACTGCCACTGCCCCACCTGCTGCCACTGCCCCAGGATCAGCTGGACCCCTTATGCAAGCCAGGCACCCCACCACAAGTCAGATGTTAACCACTGCTGCTGTCTCAGGTTAGGCTGGGCCACTTATGCAGGCCAGTATGGAGAGGCACAAACCACCACGGGTCTGGACGTGTTCACTGCAGCTGTCCGCACCTCAGCCACCGCTGCTGCCCCAGGATGGTCTGGGCAAGTGCCAAGAGGCATTGTGCCCCAATTCTGGATGGTTTGCCACCACTGCCAGCTGCTGCTGCTGTTCCAGGTTAGGCTAGGCTATTTACACCAGAAGGACAGAGGTGCCACCCTGAGAGACTAGGGTCATTTGCCACTGTTGACAGCTGCTACTGCTGCTGACTGGGCTGGGCTACTTATATCAGCCAGGCAAAGGTGCTGTTCCAGGGAGGGTGAGGGGAGTCTTTGTTCCAGCTCTGCCTTCTGAGATTTCTGTTTGTATATTCTGGGTTGGCCCAGGTCTTGGGAGTCTCCTTAGAGACTTGGGATGCTTGTGGGTGTGTGGGCTTCAGAGGGTCCAGACCATGGGCACTTAAGCAGCTTGGCACAAAACCCCTTCACCTAAGCTGCGCAACGTGGAACCCCATCACCAACAAAGAGTGGGGGGAGGGTCTTCCCACTTTACTGTCTCTGTAGGTTTTTCCCTTTTCTTTTTGCACTTCCTTTATCTCTCTGAGTAATTGCCTTTTTTTGTGGGTCACTTGGAGAAACACAGCATTGAAATCCAAACTCTGTATTTGGTGGAGAGAGCTGTGGTGTTTCCCTGCTGTTCCATCACCTTCTTGGTCCCACCCCTTCAGGTGGAGTTTTTCTTATCCGGCCATTGGGCCTTGGTTACCAAAGGATAGGTACATAAAAGAATATGTTGTACAGCCTGCAGATTGTAGTTAGACATTTCTGTTAATAAAGCCTTCCTAATTTTAGGAACCCAAGGGGGTGTTCTACACTAAAGTATTTCAAGGGATTGAAACTTTTAACATAAGGCCTACATCTTGCTCAAAGGAGAGTGAAGTGGAGGAGGCTTACCTAGCCATGGCCAGTCTCTGTATTTAATTTAGTTAAAGTTTCCTTTAAGGTCATGTTCATTCTTTCTAGTGCTTGACCTCTGAGGCTTATAAATGGACTGTA
The DNA here is from genome assembly GCF_019054845.1 of Dipodomys spectabilis. Lineage (NCBI taxonomy): Eukaryota > Metazoa > Chordata > Mammalia > Rodentia > Heteromyidae > Dipodomys > Dipodomys spectabilis. The sequence goes on along the minus strand of NW_024870813.1, from coordinate 14,126,064 downwards.
ACTTCCAATTTATTCCTAGGGCATTAGTTAATAATTGAGAAGTTGGGCCATGAATCAGGGCAATATTTGGACCCCACAGCTAAGGGTAAGCCAAATCAAGGTATTATTACATGCCTCAGCTCAGCCTGAAAAAATGTCCACTATTACTAACAGATACCAATAGCCATACTTTCGAGGCTTTACCCCTGTGGAGTCCACTTTCCCAAATTCACCATCTGAGGTTCCTCACATATGAATTCTTTCCATGTGTTCCAGAATTTCAGCATTTACCTGTTGGAAATTAACTACGCACATTACAAAGTATTGTCAGGCTGAGGCCCCACCGGTTTCCAGAACAGTTTTAGGCAGTGTCCTTGGGCAATTTACCAGGTTGCAAATATCTACATGTAAACTGACAGAAAGCTTGAGCCTGTATGTATTTTTCACAAGTTCAGTGTCAACAATTGCACACTTATTACCACTGTTTTTGCTTCTTCCTTTAATATTGATGACTAGTAGCTCTAGAGAAATAACTTCTTTTAGACTGGTCTCCCAAGCTACCTGATCAGCTCAGATGTTTCCCTGTATCTTAGGGTCTCTAGTTTCTTTAACTCCTGTAAAGTACTCGGAACCTTGGAGATTTCTTCCATTTTATTCTTCTCCTTTTATCTCAAACTTGTTTTCATGATCCCACTCTCTTTCTCAATGTGCTCCTTAACCTGCAAATGATTTGGCAGGGTCACAGGAGATTTCCCTTGACTGGCCAACTGCTGCTCCTTCTCACAACACCTTTGCTTGCTCTTCAGCTCCTCCCTTAAGTTCACAAAGGTGCTATTGAGAGGTATTTTTTCCCACCTCCACCTGTTCCACAGGGACACAATGCTTCTGCATTACATTTATGGTGAAGATCTCAGCAGTCTTTTGGGGCTTTTACTCTAGTTGTTTCTCTTTCTAGTTTTCCACTTCTGTGTATTTTTCTGACAGCTCTTTCAACTGTTTGTTTAGCTCTTCTGTTTTTATTCCTAATGCTCTTTCCCTATCCATGGCATTCTCTATCAAAGCAAGTGATCCTTTAACTCTTTCTGAAGAGAAACAATCTCTTTCTTGAGCCTGATATTTTCCTGTTGTCTTTTCTTGGCCTCATCTTCTATGACACAGCACTTTCCCGTCTTCTCTGCTAACTACTCTTTCTTCTTTCTCTGTTGCTTTGAATTTCTGGTGACACTTTTCAAAGCTTATAATTGACATGTTCTTCAACCTAATATATTCTTATATCAGGTCCAGCTCCTTTTTTTTTTTTTTTCCTTTTTATTTTGGGTTCGGTCGTGGGGCCTGAACTCTGGCTGGACACTGTCCCTCAGCTCTTCAGGTGAAGGCTAGCGCTCTACCACTTGAGCCACAGGGCCACTTCTGGCTTTTTTCTTTTTGCTTATGTGGTGCTGAGGAATCGAACCCAGGGACTCATGCATGCAAGGCAAGCACTCTACCACTGAGCACATTCCCAGGACCCCAGCTCCTTTTTCATAGCCATAATTTCTTAATGGAATTCAGAGGTCCTTTGCATGATTCTCCAGAGCTACGAACACATTTTCCATGTGGTTAATGTGATTACTTAACCTGTCATTTAAATTTTCCAGGTGGTTAATGTGCTTACTTAAGCTTTCATTTTTCTATCATTCTCCTGCTTGGACATTCCTTTTCCTAATGTCCATTTTGCTTGCATTAATCTCACTGATCTAGTCCTAGAGGGTCCTACTGCCATTTTCTAATGAATTGTACTGTCTTTGCCAAAGGTTTCTTGATCCCTATTCTGGTGCTCCTACCAAAACTCAAACTCCCTTCTTAGACTCGTTTTTTTTTTTTTCAGGGTGTCTCTGTTATCCAACATCAACTGGGCAACCACTTTATCTCAAAACCTTCTAACTTTTCAAGCTTTCTTCTAATATCTGTGGCTGACTGCGTAACAAATGCCATATTAAGGGCTCTTTGATTCTCCAGGACTTAAAGATCTATAGCCTATAGGTCCTACAGCCTTCTGGGAGAAGTTCAGATAAAGCATTAGGGTATTCACTGGGGAACAGTACCATCTCACTCACCTTAGATTGAAGACGTGGCTTTCTAGGCACTGCGGCATCCCTGCTAGCTGAACCTGGAAATAAATGGTAAGCACCTCCATACCTCAACTGCTGTTAGTCTCAACTTGGGTAAGTCTGAGGAAAGACTTGTTCCAAATAGTCTGGTTCAATTGTGGGGTTACTGTCTGGTCCAAGGACCACCGTCAATCACCGACAGTATTCACTCCTTTTTCTACCAGGTGAAAAGCACCTGTAAAATTTGAGGACAGTCATCCCAGATTTGCTTGTGTGTGCAAATTACTGTCTCTAATGAGGTAATGAGTCCCTGTTTGTTTGTTTTTTTCTGAAAAGGATGGATTTTTCTGTTTCCAGTTATACAGGTCACTACTTGTAAAGGGAACATACATTAGAAAGGGGTCCGGCCCACCATCTCCATGTTCCTCTCTCAAGGGTAATAAGGGTAACATACCACATTGTACCACGTCAGTCTGGTACAAGTAACCACTTTTGGTATGGGAGGACTTATTAGAGTTGCTGATGCAAAGAATAGGAAAGAGAGTACATCAGTGCATCTTCCTCTGAGGGATTCTGTAAACCTGGGGGAGAATATTTTTTGGATATGACAACCTAAGGCCTTGTTCTCCCATCCTGAGAAAAGGAGTAAACAGGTGCATACAGGACACAGATAGAACTATCAGCATACATACAAAGACCAAGAGCCACAGACACTTAACCCACATGTCCCATACCTCTCAATGTTGACCTCTACAGGAGGTCCCAGATGACAGAGAGAACGTCCCAGATTGCCTCTTGAGGCAGCCACAGATGACCTCTGGAGGATGTCACATATGTCCTCCCTAGGAGGCCCTAGATGACCTCTCATGGAGGTTCCAAATGGATTCCCAATGAAGTGTCAGATGATCTCCAAAGGAGTTTCCAGATGTCTTTTCAATGAGGCTGAGATTACCTCTCAAGAAGCTCCAAGATGGCCACTCAAGGAGGCCACATATGAACTCCAGAGGACGTTACAGATAACCCTCTTGAGAAAGCAACAGATGACCTCCAGAGAAGGTCCTATATAGCTTCTCAAGGATGTCCCAGATGATGTCCAAAGACGGTCATAGATTTCTCATCATGGTAGCCTGAGATGACCTCCCAAAGAAGCTCTAGATGACCTTAGGAGGTGGTCCTAGATTGCCTCTTAAAAAAGCCCCAATGACTACTTTTGAAGAGGTCTCAGGTGGCCTCTTGAGGAAGCCCCAGATGACCTCTGGAAAAAGTCCAAGATGGCCCCTGGAGAAGGCCCCAGCTGACCTCCAGTTTAGGTCTCAGGTGGCTTCTCAAGAAAGTTGCAGATGTACTCTTGATGAGGTTCCAGATGGCTTCCCATGGAAGCCCTACATTATCTCTCAAGTAGGTTCCAGATGGCGTCCCAAGGAAGCCACAAATAGCTTCCAGAGGGGTCCAAAACAAGCTGGCAAGCCTGCCAAGATGCACCTCTAGAGGTACATAAATGACTTTTGTCCATGTTGGACCTCCAGAGACAAACACTCGAGGTAGACTCTCAACCCTGAAGGCTGACACTCTCATCTATGGGGATTTTTTCCTGGGGCCAAGGCCTGATGCAATCCAAATGGATTATCTCGATGGAGTCTTCAAAAATAATGATCTCTATAGTTCAAGAAAATCCATCGAGACACGTTTTCTATAATAAATGTTCTCCCAACCACCAACCCCCAAAATTATGATATCCAAAGTTCCCAACATCAAAGGGAAAGCCTCTTTTCCTTTTCTCTTTATCTCTCCTTCGCTACAGACCTATACTTCTTTTGAGGTCTTTTCCTTTTTCCCTTCTTCCAGTTCCTTCTTCTCTTTAGGACTCTCCACTCTCCACAGACTTGAACTGCTTTGCAAGGCTCGTCAGTTGCCATCCTTCACCTTCTGCCCTCCCTCAACTTCCTCTCCACCCAGGTTTTCCCCTTATGCTATCACACCACTTCTTTCCTTCCAGGACTTTTCCCTTTATCTCTCACCTTCTATTGCTCTGAACAAGCAGCCTATATAAGTCTGTACCCCTTCTCCACTCCAACTGCCTGTTTTCAACTATCACATCCCAAAATGCCCACAGCCCAATCATTTCTTTACAGCTCAACACGTGGTGATAAATGCACCAGTCCCTCCCACAGGATGCCTCACCTTCTCTGGTGGCATTCTTTGTCCTCTCCAGCTGGCCAGGAGATGGGCCCATACTGATTATCAGGCCCTGAAGATAATCGGGCCCTGCTGATTATTACAGTATCCTCCTTGTGAACTAGTAGCAATTGAAATTGGAAATTTGATTGTGGTATTACAAACTCGTTGTGACATCACAATCCCATTTGAAATCATCACCGCCACGACAACACAAAGCCATTGTGACAACATTGTCATTGTTACATCATGATTCAATTGTGACATCTCAAATCTATTAGACCTCTTAGCTCCTTTGAAAATCACATACCCTTTTCAACATCACAGTCCCTTTGTGTATCCATATCCTTGTTGTTATGTAATGACAATTGAGATCAGACATGCCATTATAACATCAAAAAGTGTTTGTGACATCCTCAACAGTGTGACATCACATTTTCATTATGAGAGCATCAGCTCATTTTGACATCACCAAACTCAATGACAGAATCGCATTTTGACAATTCTCGTTGTGACATCTTAGACACATTGTGAATGCCTATTCTGTGAATTCATTGTATTTCAAATGTGGCATGAGAATTGATAACAGAAACGCAATTTTGTGCCTACAAACCACTTTGACATCATAATCACTTTGTGACATCATAGTTCCATTGTGATATCACTAACACAATGTGACATCACAAAGCTCTCCTGTCCTCATAACTTTTGTGACATGCTGACATTGTGATATCTTAGACCTTTTTGCCCTCATAATTTGTTTTCAACCTCAAATTTCATGTATGACTTAAGATAACAGAAATCAACTGTGACATCTTGACCACTGTGACATCACACTGACAGATGTCATGATCATCGTGTCACATTGTGACATCACAAAATGTTTTGATTTCACCATTAATTGGTGATGCAATACGGTAAGGGGTCTATGATGTCACAATTGGTTAGTGATATCCAAATGGCATAATAGATCTCATTTGTCATGAAATCACAGAGAATATGAGTTTACAACAGACTGTGGTATCTCCAAAGTCATGTGTTTTCCCAAATGTTATGAAGTCCTAGGAGGATTGTGATGTCACAGCGTGACACAATGTTTATGATGTCTGTCAGTGTGATGTCACAATGGTCATGATGTCACAGTGGATTCCTGATATCATATATCATAACTGCAATATTATAAGGTTGAAAACAGATTACGAGCTCATAAAGGGCCTAAGACATCACAATTGCTGCACATCAAAGACTTATGAGGACAGGGCAGGTTTGTGATATCACAGTGTGTTAGTGATATCAACATAGCACTGTGATGTCACAAAGTGATTGTGATGCCATATATTTATGAGATCACAATATATTTCTGACATCAACCCACATGCCACATATGAAATAGAATGAAATAAGAGAATAGGCATTTACAATGTGTCTATGACATCACAATGACAATAAATGCCATAATGCTATGAGGTCATTGTAAATTGGTGATGTTGCAAGGAGGTAATTGTGTAATAATGAATATGTGTTGTCCCACTGATGATGGGATCACAAAGGGTTTGTGATGTTACGATGGCATATTTGAATTCAATTGTCATGTATTCACAATGAGGATATGGGTACACAAAGGGACTATGATGTCACATATGAAATGTGTGTTTTCAAAGGTACTTAGGGGTCATTATAGCTTTATGATACACAGATGTGATGAGGTCACAATGGGATTTTGATGTCATAATGATTTTTTAATATCTCAAACACGTCCATTTTCATTTGTTACTATTTCACAATGTGCATACAAATTCACAGACTGAGCTGGAAGTACTAATGGACATGAATTATTAAAAATGTTAGGAGGTCATTTTAGGTTTGTGAATGAACAATGGGACAGTGATATCACCATGACAATGTCAACTCATTACATCATGTCAAAATATTGTTTTGGTGTCACAATTAGTTGATGATTCCACATTGGTGGTGAGGTCACAAAATATTGGTGATGTGTTGTGCATGTCACAATGACATGATGATTCTCAATTGTCCTAACTTACAATGAGTATATGAGTTCCCAAAGGGACTGTGGTTTTTCCAAAAGTATGTGTTGTCACACATATATTGAAAACCTAAAAGGTTTGTGATGTCAGAATTTGACACAATGGATATGACATCTGGCAGTATGATGCCACCATGGTCATGATGTCACTGGGAATTTTTGATATCAAATGTCATATGTTAAATCTAATGAGGTCAACAACAGATTATGAGGACAATAAGGCCTAAGGTATCAGAATTGCAGCATGTCACAAATGAGAGGATAAGTTAGTAATATCACAATGGCAACATGATATACAAAGGAATTGTGATGTCACAATGATTATGAGTTCCTGATTTGTTTATGATATTAACCTACATGCTACATTTGAAATAGAATCAAATCACAGAAAAGGCATTCATAATGTGTCTATGATGTCACCATGACAATGTAAAGTTATAAATCTATCATATCATTTTAGTTTTGTGATTTCACAATGAGTAGATGGTATAAAATGATAATGTGATGTCACAATTATGATGATCTCACAAACTGTTTTGGATGTCAAAATGTCATGTCTGATTCTCAATTGTCAATATTTTACAGTGGGGCTTTGGGTACACAAAGGGACTCTGATATCATAAAGCTATGTATTTTTCAAATGTTATAAGAGGTTATAATAGATTTGAAATGTCACAATGTGATCTTGGTATCAAAAACAACAATGTGAATTCACAATGGGTTTGTGATTTCACAGTGGTGATGAGGTCACAATGGGTTTGTTATGTCACGAGTTTGCAATATCACAATTATTTGTCCAATTTCAATTGCTACTAGTGTCCATGAGGACACTGTAATAACCAGCAGTGCCCTATAATCCACGAGAACAGATAGTCATCATGGCCTCCTAGTCTGGAACAATTGAAAGGGGAGGTTGCATGACACTGGAGGGGGCAGGACATTCTGCTGAAGGAGATAGGATGTCAAGCCCCACATGGTGAGCTGCCAAGAATTGATTTGAGCATAATTGAATACTGGAAGGCAAGAAATTATTGCAGTTGGGGAAGGGTACAGCCTATATATAAGCTGCATTTTCAGAGCAAGAGAAGGGGAGAGAAAAAGGTTACAGGCCTGGATGGAAAGAAGTGATGGGACTGTTGGAGGGCAAAGACCAGGGAGGAGAGGAAATTGAGAGAGAGCAGGAGGTGAAGGACAGCAACTGGCCACCTGGACAAGGCAGGGCAGGCCTGTCAAGAGCAGAGAAGCCTGAAGAGAAGAATTGAATGGTGGAAGGAAAAAATGAAAAGACTTGAAAGTTAGGACAGATCTGTAGAGAAGGAGAATGAAGCGAAAGGAAAAAGCCTTGTCCTTTGAAGTGTGGAGCTTTGGAGATCATTATTTTGGTGGTTGGTTGTTTGCAGACCAGTTGACAAATGGCTGAACTGCTCTTTAGAGGTCTGAGGGTTCATGGTTGAGACTGAATTTACCTCTCCGCATCCAGCCCGGCCAAGGTAGTCACTTGTTACAAAATTTATGAGGACAAGTCAGGTTTGTGATGTTACATTGCATTAATGATATCACAATGTCAATATGAAGTCACAAAGGGAATGTAATGTCAAAATGATGGTGTGGTCACAATGGGTTTCTGAAATCAACCTCTATGCCACATTTTTGATAGAATGAAATCACAGAATAGGCAATCGCATTGTCTCTAGGACCTCACAATGAAAATGTGATGTCATAATGCCATGATGTCATTGTCATTTTGGGATGTAGCAATGGGCTGATGGTATTATAACAACAATGTGATCTCACTCTGGAGATGATGTCACAACACGTTTGTAATGGTACACTGGCATGTCTGATGTCAGTTATCTTTGTTCATAATGACAACATGGTTACCCAAAGGGATCATGATATCACAACACCATGTGCTTTTTCAAAGGTGCTAAGCGGTCACAACAGTTTTGGGATGTCACACGGTGATCATGATATCACTGTAGCAATATGATGTCACAATGGGTTTGTGATGTCAAGTGGTGATAAGGTCACTCTTGAATAGTGATGTTGCAATGAATGTGCAATATCACCATTACATGTCCAATTTCATTCTACTAGATCACAATGAAGATACGAGTTCACGTAAGGAGCTAGAAGTCAGAAAGGCCATGAATTTTGTAAAATATTATGAGGACATAATAGGCTGGTGAAAATGCAATGAGACAGAGATATCCCACTGGCAATGTGATGCTACATTACATGAGATAGTATTGTTTTGAAGTTACAAATGGTGATGCCATACAGGTGATGAGGTCACATATGTTTTTGATTTCACAATGGGATGGTGATGTCACAATCTCCTGCCAGATCTCTAATTGACAATGAATATATAAGTTCACAATTGTTAATGATGTATCCAAAGGCATATGTTGGCACAAATGTAATGAGTCTTAACATGTTTGTGTTGTCCTCATGTGACTCAGTGGTCAAGAAATCTGGCAGTGTGATATCACAGTGGTCATGATATCACAATGGATTTTTGATATCACATGTCATGCCTGAAGTATTATGAGTTAAACAATTTATGAACTCAGGGAGGCCAAAGAGATCACACTGGCAGCATGTCAAAAAATGTATGAGGATAAGACTGTTTTGTGATGTCACAGTGGGTTAGTGATATCATAATGGCAATGTGGTGTCATCAAGGTATTGTGATATTATAATGCTTATGTGGTCACAATGTATTTCTGATATCAACCCACCAGCAATATTTGCAATAGAATGAGATCACAGAATAGCATTCCAATGTATCTGTGACATCACAATTACATGTGATTTGATATCATTGTTGTTTTATGATGTCATAATGGGCTGATGTTATCATAATGACAATGTGATATTACACTGGTGATGATGTTACAAAGGTTTTGTGATGTTAAAATGGCAAGCCTGATCTCAGTTGTCATTAGCTCAACATGAGGATATGAGTACACAAAAGGCCTGTCATGTCACAAAAGCCATGCTTTCTTTCAAAGCTTCTGAGGTGATAATAGTTTGGGGATTTCACAATGTGATCATGTTGGTACAATGGCAATGTAATAACACAATGAATTTGTGATGTCTCCGAGGTGATGAGGTCACAAAGAGTTAATGATGTCTCATCAAGTTTGCAATATAACAATGAAATATACAATTTCAATTTCTTCTAATTCACTATGAGGATAGTATAATAACCAGTGGGGCCAGAATTATCTGTGGGAGCTGATATTCATTGTAAATTCTTGGCTTGGCCCCCTGGAGAGTGTGGGGAATGCCGCCAAAGGTGGAGGTGTCAAGCCTCACACGGTGAGCTGTCAAGAAGTGATTGAGCATTGGGCAGTTTTGGAAATGATGGTTGAAAACTGCTAGGCAGGAAATCTGTTGGAGGGAGGAGGGGTACAACCTGTATTTAAGTTGAATTTTCAGAGCATTGTAAGGGGAGATAAAAATGGGAGTTACCCGGAAGGAAGAAAATGGTGAGACAGCAGGAAAGGAAAAACCTGAGAAGAGAGGAAGCTGAGGGAGAGCAGAAGGTCGGCAAGTGGTCACTGGGACAGAGTAAGGCAGGCCTGTGGGGAGTGGAGAGGCCTGAAGAGAAGAAAGAAATGGTGGAAGTGAAAAAGGAAAAGACCAGGAAGGAATGACAGGTCTGTAGAGAAGGAGGGAAGAATGGAAAAGGAAAAAACCTTGCCCATTGAAGTTTGGAGCTTTGGAGATCATAATTTTGTGGTTGGTGGTTTCCAGACCAATTAAGAAAGGGTGGGGCTGCCCATTGGAGGTCTGAGGTTAGGTGGTCATGGGTGCTCTTGAACCTGGGTATCCAGTCCAGGATAAGGTAATCACAGTCCCCTTTCTAGTGAAAGAATTGTTTATTATATTAAATGTGACTGGATGGTTTGTCTCCTTGCCTTAGAGGTCATATGTACATGAGTTCACAGAAAGAGCTTGAAGTCTCAAAGTCCATGAATTTTCTAAGATCTGATGAGGCCATAACAGGTTTGTAAAAACATAATGGGAGAGTGATATCACAACAGCAATCCACAATATCATGTCAAAATAATGATTTGATACAACAATTAGTTGTTGATGCCATTCTCGTGATGAGGTCACAATAAGTTTGTGATGTCACAATGGGTTCACAGTGTCAGAGTGGCATGGGAGATCTCAACTGTCATTAATTGGCAATGAATATATGAGTTCAAAAAGGGACTGAAATGTCTCCAAAGGCATGTTTTGTTAGAAATGTGAGGTCACAATGTGACAAAATAGTCAGGACAACTGGCAGTTTGATGTCACTGGGGATTTCTGATATCACCTGTCATACCAGAAATATCAGATTGAAAACAGATTATGAGCTCACAAAGGGCCTAATATATGGCAATGGCAGTATGTCACAAAACTTATAAGAACAGGACTGTTTTGTGATGGCACAGCAGGTTAATTATATCACATTGGCAATGGGATGTTACAAAGGATTGTGATATCACAATGGTTATATGGTCAAAATGGGTTTCTGATATAGAATGAATTCACAGAATAGGCTTTCACAGTGTTAAGTCTATGATGTAGCAATGTCACTGTGATTTATATTGCTATGATGCCATTGTCGTTTGGTTATGTCACAATGAGCTGATGGTGTCATAATGACAATTTGATGTCATTGCTGATTTATGATGTTACAATGGTTATGAGGTCATATTATGTCTCTGATATTAACACGCATGTCAAATTTGAAATAGAATGGAAAAGCTGGGCGCCGGTCCCTCATGCCTGTAATCTTTGCTACTCCAGACACTGAGATCTGAGGATCGCAGTTCAAAGCCAGCTCAGGCTGGAAAGTCTATGCGAATCTTATTACCAATAAAAACCATTTGAAAACCGGAAGTGGCTCTGACTCAAGCGATAGAGCGCTCGCCTAGAGCTGAAGAGCAGGGACAGTACCCAAGCCCAGAGTTCAAGCCCCGCGACCAACAAAAAAAAATATTAAAAACAGGCATTCACGATCTTTATAACATCACAATGACAATGTGATCTCATAATGCTATCTTGTCATTGTAGTTTTGTCATGTCAAAAGTAGTTGATGCTGTCATAATGACAATGTTATGTCACTCTGGTGATGTCACAAAGGGTTCATGATGTTAAATTGGCATGTCTGATATCAATTGTCAATTCATAATGAGGGTATAGTTCCACAAAGGAACTGTGTTTTCACAAAGGGCATGTGGCTTTTCAAAGGTGATAAGAGGTCCTAATAGGTTTGGGATGTCACAATGTGATAGTGATGTCAAATGGCAATGAAAGCTCACAATGGTTTTGTGATGACACATTGGTGATGATATCAAATAGTTTTGTGAAGTCACATCTCATAATCACATGTCCAATTTCACATGTCCAATGAGGATATGAGTTCACAGAAGAAGACAAGTATAAATGGCCATGAATTTTCTAAAATGCTATGAAGACATACTAGGTTTTTGAAAACAGAATGGGACAGTGATATCATGATGGCAATGTGATGTTGCAATAGGATGACTTAATATTTTGATATCATAATTTATGATGCCACACTGATGAGTTCACAAGAAGTGTGTGATGTCACAATGGGTTGGTGATATCAAAATGACACATGTGATTTCAATTTTCATTAACTCACAATGAGTACATGAGTTCACAAAGGGACTCTGATGCCTCCAAAGGCATGTATTTTCACAAAAGTGATGAAGTCCTAACAGGTGTGTGTTGTCAGAATGTGACAAAATGCTCATAACATCTATCAGTGTGATGTCACCATAATCTGGATGTCACACTGGATTCAAGTATCACATTTCATACATGGATTGGATTTGAGAGGATTGGAATTTCACAGTGGCTTAGTGTTATCACTATGGAAATGTCGGGTCACAAAGGGATTGTGCTATCACAATGGCTATTAGATCACAATGTGTTTCTACTATAATAGTTTTGTGCTGTCACAATTGGTTGGAAATGTCACAATGGCATGCCAGATCTCAAATGTCATTAATTCACAATGAAGATATGAGTTCACAAAGGGACTGTGTTGTCTCTAAAATCATGTGTTTCACAAATATGATGAAGTCCTAACAGATTTGTGAGTACATAATGTGCCACCATGGCCTTGATATATATCAATGTGATGTTACAATGTTCATGATGTCACAATGTTCATGATGTCAGAGTCAATTTCTGATATCATGTCATACCTGAATTATTATGAGTTTCAAAAAATTATAAGCTTACTAAAAGCCTAAAAGATCCTAATGGCAGCATATCACACAAGTTATGACTTAGTTATGACCTCCTCATCAGTATGGCATCACCAATTGTGACATCAGAACATTATTACAACATGATGTTTGGACATCACATTGTCATTGTGAAATCACTGTCCCGTTGGGTTGTCACAAAGTATAACCTCACACTATGAAGCTTCTTCTATCAAATGGTATCCTCATATTGAAATATGAGTAATTGAAATTGGATATATCATTCTGATATTACAAACTGTGACACCACAAAGCCATTGTGAACTCATCACCACTGTGACATCAAAAACCCAAAGGGACATCTCATTCTATTGTGACATTATGGATCACATTGTACCATTCCAAAACTATTATGACTTATAACCACCTTTGAAAACACACATGGCTTCTGTGACATCACAGAATCTTTTTTGTATCCATAACCTCATGGGGAACTAATGACAACTGACGTCAGACATAACAAGGAAACATAACAAATCCTTTCTGACATCATAATTGTGATATCATGTTGCCATTATGACACCATCAGCTCATTTTGACATGTAAAACTACAATGACATCATAGCATTGCAACATCACATTGTTATTGTGATGTCATAGACACGTTGTGTTTGCCTATTATGTTATTGATTCTATTTCTAATGTGGCATGTCAGCTGATATCAGAAACCCATTGTGTGTTCATGACCATTTTGATATCATGATGGCTTAGTTCCATCACATTGCCATTGTGATGTCACGTTGCCAAAATGATGTCACAAAGGGATTTTGATGTGACAATGGTTGTGAAATCAAAATGAGTTTCTGATATCAACTCACATGCCACATTTCAAATACAATGTAATCACAGATTAGGCATTCATAATGTGACTATGATATCACAATGATATAATGGCAAATGTTATAATGTCATTGCCATTTTGTGATGTCACCATAAGCTAAAGATGTCATAACAACAATGTGATGTTACACCAGTTATGATGTCACACAGGGTTTATAATGTTACAATGGTTATGAGGTCACAAGGTGTTTCTGATATCAACTGACTTGCCACATTTTAAATAGAATGAAATCATAGGATATACATTAACAATGTGTCTAAGACAGCAAAATGGCAATGCGATGTCATAATGCTATGTGGTCACTGTAGCTTGTTGATGTCACAATGTGCTGATGGTGTCATAATGATTGATATCACACTGGTGATGATGGCACAAATGGTTTATGATGTCAGATCTTAATTGCTATTAGTTTACAGTGAGGACATGAGAATGAAGTTACCATGACATATACAAATGAACTGTGATGACACAAACGCCATGTTTTTTTTGTGAAAAGTGCTAAAGTTCCTAACAAGTTTTGGTTGTCAAAATGTTAATGATATAAAAATGGGTTAATGATGTCAAAACTAGTTCGTAATATTACATATTATTTCAAATTTCAATTGCTACAATTTCACAATGATACAAGTTCACAGAAGGAGCTTGATGTCCCAAAGGCCATGCATTTTCTAAGATGTGATTAGGTCCTAATAGGTTTGTGAAAGCATGATGGTACAGTAATATCACAATTGCAATATGATGTCAAATTCTAATTAATTGGTGATGCCATAATAGTGATGAGTTCAAAATTGTTTTGTGATGTCGCAGTAGATTGATGATGTGACAATGGCATTTCAGACCTCAATTGTCATTAACTCACAATGAGTATATAAATTTAGAACGGGCTTGTGAGGATTCCAAAGCATTTGTTGGCACAAATATGATGACGTCAGAACAGATTTGTGGTGACAATATGACACAATGGTCATTATATCTATCAGTGTGATGTAACTATGCTTATGATGTCAAAGTATATTTCTAATATTTCATGTCATTCTTGAAATAATATGAGGTTGAAAATAGATTGAGCTATCAATGGGCCTAACACAGTGGCAACATGTCACAAAACTTTTGAGGACAGGATATGCTTGAGTTGTCACAGTTGTTTAGAGATATCACAACTTCAATGTCACATCACAAAGGGATTGTGATGTCACAATGGCTATGAAGTCAAAATGTGTATTTGATATGAACCCACATGCCACATTTGAAATGTAATGAAATCACATAATAGGCATTCATAATGTATATATGATGTCACAATGACAATGTGATGTCATAGTGGTATGATGTCATTACAGATTTGTGATGTCACAATGAACTGATATTGTCACAATGACAATGTGATGTCACACCGATGATTATATTGTAAATACTTTGTGATATTTCTTTGGCATATCTGATGTCAATTGACATTTCACAATGAGGATATGGATACACAAAAGGACTGTCATGTCACAAAGGCCATGTGTTCTTTTTCAAAGCTGCTAAAGATGATAATGGGTTTGGGAGGTCTCAAGGTGATTGTAATGTCACAACAGCGATGTGATATCACAATGGCTTTGTGATGTCACCTTGGTGATAAGGTCACAATGGACAGGACCAGTTTGTGATGTCACAACAGGTTACTATCACAATGGCATTGTTATGTCACAAAGGGATTTTCATGTCACAATGGCTTTGAGGTCACAATGGATTTCTGATATCCACCAATATTGCTCACTTGAAATAGAATGAAATCACAGAATAGGCATTCACAATATGTCTATAATGTCACTTGACATATGATGTCATAATACTATGATATGTAAGTTTAGTGATGTTAAAATGGCATGTCTTATCTTAGTCATTAGATTACCATGAGAATCCCAAAGGTTGCTATGTGCTGAGTCCTTCAAAAGGCTCATTGTGCTAAGTCCATTACACAGGGTTCTTTGTGCTATTTTTTAAAATTGTTCTGAGTCCTTGCGAGTAGGTATCCCCAACAATCTCTCTCTCTCTCTCTCTCTCTCTCTCTCTCTCTCTCTCTCTTTCTCTCTCTCTCTCTCTCTCTCTCACACACACACACACACACCCACACACACACACACACACATAGAGGGACACCGTGCACCTGCTTGGTGTGGGGGGTGGATGGAGAAGAGTCCCCCAGCGGTTGGGCTGAGGGGAGATTCGATCCCCCCCCCAGGGCAGCTGCTGGGGTTGGGGGGAAGCCCTGACCTGAGGTGAGGCTGCTTCTGCCATGGTCTGGTAGCCTTAGGGCAGAGTCAGGACAGCACAAAGCCAGGGATGGGGCATGGCTGAGGGAGGGAGGAGGCATGACCCAGGGGAGGACAGGGTGTGGCTGAGGGGGCACATATCTGCTGCAGCCAGGGGCACACAGGGGCTGGATCACTTGTGCAGCGGGGGTGGGGCAGCCCCAGAGAGAAGTGGGGGCAGAGAGAAGAGCAGGCTCATGCACCAGGGATAGCGGCCTCAAAGACTCTGCTGCTGTAAGAGCATTGGTCTGGGCCAGGAGCACAGGGCACAGAAAACCAGCACATCAGGCACATCCCTCTCACAATCGCTGCATGCTGCACACAGAACCACAGCCTACAGATTCTCCCAGCAGCACAAGTGAGTGGCCGCCCGCAGGTCAACACCTTGCGACCTCCCCCTATCACTACCACTCCCTCCCCTGCAAATCCTGCCTTCCCTCTTGTGTCCCAACCATGCCTCCCCAGCACAGGCAGGACAGCCCTGACTCTGCCACAAATGCGACCCAGAATTGGGGGGTTGAGGAGTGGGTGTTGTCTCTGGGAACTCACCCCCACCCTAGTGGCCAGTATCCCTGGAAATGGGGAGATGTAGGAATGGGTGAGAAGAGGTCACCACTGAGCCCCTGGCTGGAGCAGTGGGAGCCACACAGTCCCACATCTGTACCCTTCCTCTCCCTGGTGGGAACCTGGTGGCTTTAGTTAGAGGTGGGGAATATCACCAATGCACCTGCCTTATTGGGTCTTTTCCTTTTTTTCTGGGAGTGGGGGATGTTGGATGCAGAAGATAGGCCTCTCTTGCTGTGTGAGCACTTGTCTTCTGTGCTCAGTCACCCTTTCATCTGAGGAGGGTCCCAGAAAAGTCCACTAGGGAGATGAGTGCACTGGGGGTCAGATAGTAGGTGAATGTATGGAAGGAACACACACCCTCAGACACACATAGACCCTGCCTATCCCCACACCCCAACTGTCAAAAGTACTCACAGGGTGATCACATTTCCCAGCTCTGCCAGCATCTGCTGGTGCTCCCTATCCATCTCGTCTCCTTGTCCTCCCGAAGAATCTGCCCAGTTGCCCAGAGGCATCTAGGCTGGAAGTAGGAGACTGTCCATGTATGTAGCCTTTAGGACCCCATCCATTTCCTCAACACCTCCCCCACCCTGGGTCAGACACCCCCCTTGGGACCCCATGACCCACTGCTTGTTTCAGTCCTGCTCTGGGGAGCCACCTGTCTGGGGATTCCTTCACCCAGCGTCCTGGCCTAGGGCTTTGGTGAATGGGGAGTTAAGGCTGGTTGTTCACAAGGGGAAGGGTCTGGCCCTGGAGAAGGGGAGAGCTGGGGTCCTGCTGTGTCATTAGAGTGGTGCTCCCCTTGTGTGGAAGCCTTTGGTTCTGACAAGGGAACAGAGAATGGGAACCCACGTGATCCAATGAGGAGCCAACAAACTTAGGAGAGGTACTACTCTGAGTCTGCATGTGTGTGTGTGTGTGTGTGTGTGTGAGAGAGAGAGAGAGAGAGAGCAGTGAGAGAGAGAGAAAGAGAGAGAGAGAGAGAGAGAGAGAGAGAGAATCTTTCTCCTTGTACAGCCTACTGTCCTCAGGTGAGTGATCAGTTGGCAAATTGCAGGTGCTGCATGGAAGAGTCATCTGTCACCATTCTGGAGTTGTGTGTGTGTGTGTGTGTGTGTGTGTGTGTGTGTGTGTGTTGTGTGTGTGTGTTGGGAAAGCAGGGAGATGAGAACAATGAAAATATATTTAAGTCACCATGTCTAAAAACAACAAAAGCATTTTATTTCTCTCTCTCTCTCTGTGTATTTGTTGTTGTTTTGCTTCATCAATACCAAGTACAAGCCCAGCCACAATTTTTGTTTTCTCCTTCACAGTTTCATGGCTCCTTTATGGAAGATTTCAGTAGACATTACTTTCATCCCCTTTCCACCTCTCTCTTCCCCATTTCATGTAGCCCACAGTAACTGCTGGGCCTGAGTGGGCCTCCCCCAGAAGAACTGTGTGAACCCTGGACTGGAGTGGACTCCTGTCCTTCTATCCCCAGCCAGAATTTTGGTGAGGCGAATGAGATCACAGCCACATTCTTCCAGCCAGACACTTTGCTCTTGTGTGTTTAGTGGGAGGTAATTCAAGGGTTTGGAATGTATTGGACCAACATAATTAGGGAACGAGATGAGAGAAATGATAAGGCATGGGCTGTGAAGCTATGAGGTTTTTGGGTACTGGCATATGGTGTTACATGGCAGATGGGTCACCAAGACAGTGGATGAGAGGGGAACCATATCTAGAGCATTAACGGTCTCTGTGGGAATCCTGGCACAGGGCTGCGAGCCCCCACTGGTGGAGAGGATACGCTCCTGGGGCAGTGCCCAGGGTCAATTCTCCCTGGAGTCCTGCAGAATCCAATCTGTGTCCCGCCTGGGCTGTTTCCAGCTGGGCAGTGGTAGGCAAGTCCATTCGCACTGCTGGAGCCTGCTCGGTATCAGGAGGTGGCAGTTATCTAGGGCTCGCTGAATGCGTTTCTGTAACCTGCTATAGGCTGTCTGGAATGAAAAGGGGACCACTGACTTTGTAAACCTTTAAGTTTGATTGGGACAAATTAAATACCACATTTTCCAGTTGTTGTTTTTTTTTTTTTAATTTAAGCTGGCAATTTCCACTAATGCCTGGGATTATGGATCAAATTAGATGTATGATTTCAGCCATCAAACAATGATGTTCAAAGCAGCACAGGCAGAGTTCCCAAGCCAGATTGTCTCCTGCTTTGAACGTTGTGCCTTGACTGTCTTTCTCTGGCAGCTGTTGTATCTCTCTAGGGTGATGACCCCACTTGAGGACATTGTGGGAAGCAGAGATTGTGATCTCGCCATCCACAGCCTGCCAGCAATGAGCAGAGATGATTCCCAGCACCTGTACTGGACTCTAGGAGATTCAGAGAACCCAGGCTGCCTCAAGAATCCATCTGCAACATGAAATTTAGGGGCCAGACGATCTTGGCTGGCCCCAGAGGGAGGACAGGAGTCCCCTTGAGCCAGGCATTCAGCTCACAGCAAACTAATTCACACCTCCATGGGGAATTGAGTGCCACAGAGCTTGTCAGCTGCTGGACAGAGATCTTAGAGAAGATAGACATCCCAGAGGCCCTGGAATGTAGCGAGTACATAGTGGCTCACACCTTCAAAGCCAAAACAGTTAAGTGTTGTGGCACGAGGAGTGTGTAAGAGGGAGGAGGGACAACTGTGGGAGAGCTACATCAGGCTTTGTCCCCACCCTCCCACAGAGGATTCTTACCTGAATCAGATGGGAATTTTCTGGAGTATTGTCATAGACAGATGTTCATTTATTTAACCAACAAACCATTACAGTGTGCACCAGGCTCTGGGGGGTCATAGACAACGAAAGTTCCAGGAATGGTTCCACAGCCCATGAAGAAACCTTGGATTGATCTGGATGCCAGTGCTTCTAGCTTGTCATCCTAGTTACTTAGGAGGCTGAGATCAGAGGATTGAGGCTTTTGGCCCGGGCAGGAAAGCCTGTAAGACTCTTGTCTTGAATTAACTACCAAAAACAAAATGCCAGAAGTGGATGTGTGGCTCAAGCCATAGACTGCTAGCCTTGAATACAAAGGCTTAGGGACAGCACCTAAGATCTGAGTACAAGGCACAGAACTGACACAAAATAAGTAAAGAGAGACAGGAGGAAAGGACAGAGGGAGAAAAAGAGGAAAGTAAGGAAGAAGGGAGAACATGAAAGCCTTGGTTTGGAGTCCCTGGATAAAGGGAGCCAAGTATTCACAATCTATGTGGGGACAGTTTCAGAGCCTAAAGCCAGTATGTAGAATCAAGCCACTGACCCCTCAAAAACTTCATGGCATCCAGGAGCTGTGTGTTCACCGACCACACAGAACCTACTGCTCAGAGTGGGTAACCAGTTTTCAATTATGCCCAGCCTCATCGAGTTTATTTTCTGGTCAGATAAGAAGAAAGTTTCCAAGGGCTAGGGAGGTATTGGGGTGAGAGAGTTTAAAGTGGGGTCAAAATATAAGTAGGAATTTGAAGAGGGAGAATGATCCTAGGTCACGTGTGTCAGGCCATTGGAGCCATGACCTCACCTGACAACATAGACTACCAGCCTTTGATCCAGCCACACTGCTATTAAAAGTCCTGGCACCTTGGGTTCATCATTGACAACCCTGGTTCCGTTCACTGCAGGATGCCTGTGCAGTACATCCTTAGGGACTAGGACTTTCCAGGGCTCAATCTGACGATATCACTCCCGGTGTTCATTCCTTCACCAAAGACTGAGGTAAGCATGCCACTGCCACAGGACAGCCTGGGAATGAGGGCAGGAAATGGGTCTCTTGGCTGGCTCACTCTTTAGTATAGATGGCAGATCTGGGATTCAGAGAGGGCAGGATGAAGGTGAGGCAGAGCTGGGTAGAGGCTGGTGGGAAAAACAGAGGCACTGGGCTCTGAGCAGAGTGGTTTCTTCAATAATACTCACAACATAGGAACATTTCTGGGATAGAGCAGCCCTTTTCACCTCCCCAAGAGGGACCTAGATTCCCCCAGTCTCCGTCCTTGACCAGGAATCCCTTTGGTTCCCATATCATGTGGTGGATAACTAGACCTTACCTCACTGCCCAGTGTTCAGGCAGGACAGCAAGAGATCCTGAGTCTTTGAAAAGGTCAGGGGATCTTCAGTATGAGATTGTACTTGAATGTCCCAACTTGGTGCATGGTCAGTCCCATCTAAGACTGCCATGATGTAGGACATAGAATCTAGAGAATCCTGAGTCCTGAGTATTATGTGTTAGCTTTGAGCTCCCGTGTGCCCACTTGCTTCCCTTTCTTGGGTGGGTCTATGCTAGAGAAACCTTGAAACTAGGGCGTGGATCTTGTCTTTTATGCTCCAAGATAGCACTCTACCATTTGAATCCCAGCTCCACTTCCATCTTTTTGAGGTGTTTAATTGGAGATAAAGAGTTCTCACGGGCTTTGCTGCTAAGTGACATCCAATGCAGACCTCACATTTCAGTCTCCTGGGGGTAGAGGATGACAGGAATGGGAAAGTTTGTTTGGCTAGGTGCCAGTAGCTCATAGCTGTTATCCTAGGTACTCAGGAGGTTAGATTTGAGGATCACGGGTCAAAGTTAGCCTGGTCAGGAAAGACCCTGGGACTCTTAACTAAAAGGAATTGCCAGAAAACCAGAAGCTGTGCTGTGGTTCAAGCAATTGAGTGCTTGCCTTAAGCTGAAGAGATCAGGGACAGCACCCAGGCCCAGAGTTCAAGCCCCACAACATAAAAAAGAAAGAAAGAAAGAAAGACATCGTTGCCTGCAAATGATGGTGGAGGTGTGGGGGTGTGGAGAGGGTGCTATGTTTGAGAGACCAAGTGCTTGCCTCACTATACAGATATTTGTAAGAACTCCCCATGTTTGCCCCAGTTTGAAGCCACATCTTCAAGAAGACGTGTCTTGTGACAGGCAGTGAGTGGGCGGAGGGGTGCAGGTGTGAGATAGTTTTGTCTTTATTTTCTACATTGAAGGATAGATTTGGATGCTGGGTATCAAAAACTGAAATGAAGAGTTGCAAACAGTTTGTGGCCTGACGAAATGGGTTTCCTCTTTGTATATGAAAGTGGCTGAAGCCGGAAGCCACCGGTGGCTCACAACTCTCATCCTGGCTACTCAGAAGGCTGAGATGTGAGGACCGTGATTACAAGTCAGCTGGAGCAAAATAGACTGGGAGACTTGATAGACCACTACAGAACAGGAAGTGTTGGTTTGGCTCAAGCGGGAGAGTGCTCACCTTCAGCTGAATTGCTGAGGGACAGCACTTTGGCCCAGAGTTCAAACCCCTTGACCAACAACAAAAAAAGAGGTGACTAAGTTTTCCACATAGCAGTGTGTATGATAGGAAATGCCTTGCTGGTCTATGAGACATTCCAGATATGTGTGAGGCTCAATGTTTTGTCTACAGTGGGTCTGATGTCAGTACTGCCACCTTCTAGGGGGTGGGATCTGATCCTAATTGAGGGAGTTCATGTTTCTGTTCTCAGGGACTGCTGAATCCTTGAGCTATCCTGTGTGTGTGTGTGTGTGTGTGTGTGTGTGTGTGTGTCTGTCTGTCTGTCTGTCTGTCTGTCTGTCTGTCTGACTGTCTGTGTCTGTGTCTGTGTCTGTGTGTGTTTGGAGGTAGAAGAACTGGGTCTTGAACTCAAGGCCTAGGTGCTGTCCCTGAGATATCTTGCTCAAAGCTAGAGCTCTGACACTTGAGCCACAGCACCATTGTGTCTATTTGGTGGTTCAGTGTAGATAGGAGCCTCACAAACTTTCCTGAGTGGCTGGCTTTGAACAGTGATCCTCAGATCTCAGCCTCCTGAATAACTAGGATGACAGACAGGAGCCACCCATGATGGCTCTGTGTTTGTGTGTGTGTGTGTGTGTGTGTGTGTGTGTGTGTGTGTGTGTGTGTGTGTGTTGTAGAAGTTGGTTTTTACAAGGAGTTGTTACAAGGAGTGCTGGACCCTTTGGTAACTTCTAACCGCTATCTTTTGGAGGTGCATGGACTTTGTGGCTGAGGTCTGGGGGCATGGAAGGGTGAAACGTTTGAAGGGGACTTAGCACCTTCAAATTATAAGAGCAAGGGATATTTGTGACGGGGAACTATCTACTCCCTTGGGCCTGGTTGGTGGCAGAGGGAGCACGGGAGGACCTGTGTGTGGGGCCCATAGGTATTGGCTCCCCAGGGGGTCAAAGAGCGTGGTCAGCACTTAGTAAGGCTGTGAGTCCTGTTAGTATGGATCGTATTGGCATGCGTCAGACTCTGGGTCATCTCATCATGAAGTCTGATGAGCAAGGCCAACCCTACTTTAAATCTTGACCTGTAATCTTCAGATCTCAGCCTCCTGAGTAGGTAGGGTTATAGGCATGAGCCTCTGGCACCGGGCCTCAGATTCTTTTTGGTATATTAGGGTTTGAACTCAAGAGCTTAGGCTTTCCAATCAGGTCTTCTTCCATGGGAGCCAAGCCTTTCTGTCTTGGGCATTTCTGAGATAGAGACTCCATATATGCTCAGGCTTGGCTGGATCATGGTCCTCCTGTGACAGGCAGGTGTCACCATGCCTGGTCCTCTGTAGTTGGGATGGTAGATATGTAGCGCCATGCTCAGTCATCGGTTTAGATGACTGTCCCAAACTCTTAGTGCACAGCAACCGATTTTTGACCACATTTGAAGCTCTGGGTTCAGCCTGGAACCATTGGTCCTCAGTCTCCTCACAGGACAGTTGTGAGGAAACAAGGGATCAATACGGGGAACTCTGGGGCAGGGCCAGCATAGAGTCAACGGTCATCAGATAAGTTTCTTGGCAATTCTGTTAGCATATAACAAGAAGATACCTGGAGAGGACTCAGAAGGGGCCTGTTATTTCTCATGCCACAGGTATGGGATTATGAAACAAAACATGGCTCTTTTTCATCCTTACCCTATCCCCATGAGGAAGGGGATCCTTCACTGTTCAGCTTTGCAGCTGGGGAAAACGAGGCACGGAAAAGCTGGGTGACCTACTCATGACCCCCAGGTGACAGGAAGCTTGGCCTGACTTCTCTGCCATGCTCCCTAGGACAATGGGTGCTATTCAGTCCATTTCTTGTGGTGGGAAGTTCATTTATCGTCAGTCGTGGGGCTTGAACTCTGGGACTGGGCACTGTCCACAAGCTGCTCAGATCAAGTGTAGGGCTCAATCATTTGAGCCATAACACCACTTCTGGTTTTCTGGTGATTCTTTGGAGATAAGCGTCTCACAGACATTCCTGCCTGGGCTGGCGAGGAACCATGATCCTCATATCTCAATGTGTAGTTACCATTGTAGGCTTGTGCCACCGGCAGCCTGCTTAAGTGTAATTCTCTCCCTCCCTCTCTCTCTCTCTCTCTCTCTCTCTCTCTCTCTCTCTCTCTCTCTCTCTCTCTCTCTCTCTCTCTCTCTCTCTGTCTCTCTGTCTCTGTCTCAGTCTCTGTCTCTCTCTCAGTAACTTGTTGAATTTGTCCTGGAGGAGTTGGCTCAGCATCCCCATGTGGCTGGGACCCAAGGTGACCCTCTCGTTCTGGAGGTAGGCTGTGTGTCACGATCATTCTCGCTTGGACTGTGGAACTAGCTCCCTTAGGTAAGCTCCTGTGTGCCCGGGGTAGACCGCGATGGTTACTCATTGTCAGTCTGTCTGGTGAGTCCTTCCCCACTACCCTCTGCTAAGACGGTTAAAGGAAATTGGATGAGGAGGCATCGCATTGTTCAACTGCACAGCACTATCCCGAGCCTCTGATCCTCACTGCCACCTATCTGGCCAGACCCTGATTATAAGAAACTGAATTCACTCTATGTCTACTTCACGTTGTTGCAGTGTGTCATTTCGGGGAGTAGAGTCAGTGTGCAGAGGAAAGACCCCAGGTCCGACACCTCCTGGGGGACAGTTGTTCTGTGACAGCGCAAAGTCATTGCTGTTGATAAGGAGGAAGCTGGCATCAGACTGAGCCAGAACAATGCTCAAAGGTAGGTAGGCTGTTGAAGTATCAAACCCTCACAGGTCTGCTTCCCAGTCACAAAAAGGAGGATGCAGTGCAGGTATCCCAGCACTGGCCCTAGGGGACTATAAATGGATGGTGACGGTCAGGTGCCAGTGGCTCTCGCCTGTCATCCTGGCTATTCGGGAGGTTGAGTTCTGATGGTCATGACTCAGAGCCAGCCCAGGCAGGTAGGTCTGTGAGATTCTTATCTCCCATAAACTACCTCCTCCCTCCTCCACGAAAAAGCCAGTTTTGGTGCTATGGCTCAAGTTATAGAGCCTCAGCCTTGAGTAAAAGAAGCTCAGGGATGAAACCGAGTCCCTGAATCTGAGACCTGGGACTCAGAAAAAATAGAAGAAATGAAAAGTGGGCACTTGTTATCTTACTACCAAAAAGGATGGATACATTCTTCTCTCTGGTACTTGTAGCCAAAGTAAGTGGCTTCCCTTGATGCTCCTCTAAACATCTCCTTCTCTCTATTATCTCTCCTGGCTTCAGTTGCAGGATAGAATTTGGATCATCCCACTTGATGTGACCTTAAGTACCCTCCCCTACCCGCCTTTCTTGGGGTGGGCATCCTGGATGTACTCACCACTGGGTGAAAGGAAAACCAGAGAGATGGGGGTAGGTATCCCTGAAACTCATGCTTACATGCAAACACACAGACACACAAACACACACACACACACACACACACACACACACACACACACACACACACACACTCAGCTAGGCCAATTCTGACTAGCCTTTTCCAAAGATACTTTATCTCCTTGGGTTAACTGACCTAGGAGAGGAACATGATCCCCTATAAATAACTATTTTAACTAGGGCTTGCTAGTTGACACAAGATAAACAGAAGCTCAAGGGAAAGGTTCTGGAGCCTGGCTCACACTTGACATCCTGGGTCCTCGGTAGGCAGATATCTGAGGATCAAATATCGAAGCCAGCCAGAAGCTGGAAAGCTGATAAGACACTTCTATGGGTGGAACCACCAAAAATCCAGATGTGGAGCTGTGGCTCAAGTGGTAGAGTAGCAGCCTTGAGCATGAAAACTCAGAAAGACAGCTCCCAGATCCTCAGTTCTAGCCCACAAAAGAAATGGCCCCATTTGTTGCCCCCAGACTGCCTGGGTCTCAAGTGCCCTCTCACAGAGTGTGATACTGCACTGGTTCCTGGGTAGTGTATCAGAGCCTTCAGAAATTGGGTGGTGAAAGCCAGGCCTTTGCCTTTGTGGGCTCTCAACCACACCAGATTGAGGCAGAGCATGACAAGGTCAGCAGCCTGGAGAAGATCCCCCTCTGCCAGGGTGATTAGAGCAGGCTTCATAGAGGCAGCACTTGAAAGGGGGTCTTGCTTAACAAGGAGGATAGGACAGGAAGCACAGAGAGAAAAGATGCCATAGATAAAGGACAACATAGCAGACCATGTTCTTTTCCAGCCAAGGCTGCTGGTTAGATACTCAGTAAAGATGTGCAAGACTGTCCTGAGTCAGGCCTAAGGGGTCACAGAAGAACAGCTATCCAATGTTGGGATTTTGTCTCAGCAGTAGTGGGCTCACCTAGCACACAGGAAAACCTGGGTTCGATTGCTAGGTCCCACATACAGAGAAAAAGCCAGAAGTGGTACTGTGGCTCAGGTGGAAGAGTGCTCTCATCAAGCAAAAGAAGCTCAGGGACAGCACCTTTACCCTGAGTTCAAGCCCCAGTTCTGTCAAGGTAAAACTTTACTCCAAGGGACTTGGGTGACAGGTGGATGGTATGCCCTGTAGCACTTAAGAGATCCATCCATGCTTTGTGTCTCCTTCTTTGACAGAGGGGATCTGGTCAGTCTTTGTGCCCTGGGCACCCCTACAACCGGTTATCAGCAACCTTCCAATGTCTTCCACTGGAACATGGAACAGCTGGCCCCATAAATTTTCAGGTACAAGTTGGATGTGCCGGGGGGATACAAGGGAGGCCTAAGAAGTCCAAGTGGGTCTGCTATACCCCAGAAAACCAGGTCATCCAGAGGAAGCAGATGGGAACTTAGAAAGGGGTAGTGATGTGAAGGGGGCACTTTAATGCCTATGGCCTTCCCCAGATTCTGAGCCTCCCTTTGCTGTCCCTGAGGGAGGTATAGGAGGGTCTAGGTGGTAGTGTCTAGAGGAAGACTAGTTGGAAATTGTAAAGAATGAGACACCATTGGCCATGTGCTGATGGCTCACGCCTGTCATCCTGGTTACTGGGAGGCTGAGGTCCAGAGGGACATGTTTCCCAGCACAAGGAGGAAATTCCGATGAAATTCTCATCTCCAATCTCCAACCGGAAGTGGTGCCATGCCTCAAGTGGTAGAGCACTGGCCTTGAGCAAATTCATCATCAGGGACAGAACCCAAGCCCTGAGTTCAAGCCCCTCATGCAAAAAAAGAAGAGAGAAAGACACCCCTTGCTTGTCAGAGATGGTGAAGGAGTGTGGTTGCTGTGGTTGGGACACCAGGTTCTGGCCTCAGTGTACAGCCATTTCTAAGAGCTCCCCAAGTTTTCCCAAGTGTAAAGTTACAGCAGGCTGGACGTTGTCTTACCAAGAACTCCAGAGGTTGTGGCCTATTTTAGGCAGGGAGTGAGCGGATGGGAGTAGGGTTGGAGGGTAGTGTCGATTATATTCTCTGCAACCAAGGAAGAATGGCTTTGGATACTGGTGTCAAAGTCTGAAAGTGAAGGGTTGCATGTGCTTTATGGCCTGACAATTTGGGTTTCCCCTGATTGTAAGAAGGTGGCTTAAAACGGGCACTGCCAGTGCCTCACAACTGTCATCCTAGCTACTCAGGAGGCTGAGATCTGAGGATCACGGTTCAAAGCCATCTTGGGTAGGAAAGTCTGTGAGACTGCATCTCAAGGGAAACACCAGGAAACTGGAAGTGGTGCTGTGGCTCTATTGGTAGAGTGCACACCTTCAGCTGAAGAGCTAAGGGATAGCACGCAGGCCCAAAGTTCAAACCCCATGACTGACAACCGAAATGCTGTGGCTGAGTTTTCATCATAACGGTGTGTACAGTAGGAAATGCCATGCTGTTTTATGAGCCATTCCAGATGTGTGAGAGGCTCTGAGTTTTGTCAAGATTTTGTCTGAGGATGGTAGTGCCATCTTCTTTGAGTTTGGGATGTTCAGGTGCTCAGGGACTACTGAGGCCTTGGGCTACTAGTGTGTGTGTGTGTGTGTGTGTGTGTGTGTGTGTGTGTGTGTGTGTGTGTGTGTGTATTTTTCCCTCATCATTCTCTGCCCACTGCCTGGGTGCTTGTCTGCCTCTTCCTGACCTTGGATGGTGCCCTTCCTCAATAGCAACGTTGTCTTTAGTCCCCTATCATGGTCTACAATGAATCCCAAATTGCCAGAGACCTGCATATTCCAGCTTTTCCTTGGGACCCAAGTCTGGCTGTCCATATCTTTGTCATCATCCAGGGGATTCTGGGTCCTCAGGGCGGGTTGGCATATGTTCTCTCCTGCCTCTGGTAACCAGGGTGACTCATGCTGTGTCCTGTCTTTTTCACAGCTGGGCCCCTGGCTGCATTTCCCACTCCCAGTAGGCTGGTAATGGTGTGGGGGAATATACACAACTCTATACTCATGGGAATAGGTTGTCATCCAGTTCACCACAGTTATATCTGTCATTGTATACTCAAGGAAATACATAATACATCAATGAATAAAACACAAAACAAAGAGAATGACTACACCAAGCACAAGATGCCGCCCACCCATGTTTGGAAATATAGATCCTCTAATTATGAATTTATCACTATATTGGCCCCCACCAGGGCTCCATCCCAGGTCCCAGGAATGGCCTAATTCTTTAGTGGCTCGTAGCCTGCTGTGCTCACCATGACCCATTCACCAATTGGGCCTGCTAGGCTTTGAGTTCAAATTCCTGCACTACCAAAAGATTCATTCTGATGTGAGAAGCCTATGGTGGCACAGGTTTTCCTGTCCTGTGAATGTCCTAGGTCTCATTGAGGATGGAGAATGCTATATAGGCAACTCTTGGTCATGGGAATAGGCTGTCATCCATGTCAGCACAGTTATATCTGTCACCTTATATGCAATAATATACACAATACATCCTTGAAAAAGACACAAAATAGAAAGAATAACTACACTGAATGCAAGATACATATCACACCTGCAGGTAAAGAGAAATCCTATGTTTAAAAAAGGTGGCCTTGCTATTTTGTCCATTGCTGGGGCTTCATATCAGGCTCTGCATCAGGCCTGACATTCTACTCTTCAAAGATGGTGAGCTTCCCCTTCTCCCACAGTGCAACAGATTTACCCAGACCTGTGCTAAAATCCCAGCACTGACAAAGGTTCATCCTTATGTCAGAAGCCAGTTGTTGTGCCTTTTATCCTCTCCTGTGAGAGAATACATAGGCAACCCTGTAACCATGAGAACAGGTTGTCATCCATGTCAGCACAGTTATACCTGTGACCATGCTTATTAAAATACAAAATACCTCCATGAATTAGAGACAAAATAACGAAAATTATTGCACTGAACACAAGATGCTGTTTACACATGTATGTCAATTTAGATCCTATGTTTAAATCATGAATTTCTGACTATAGTGGACCACCCTGGGGATCAATGTCAGATTCTGGGGATGGCCAAACTCCTTATTTGCTCACAGATTTGTATGATCACCTTGACTGATTGGCCAATTGGTTTTGCTCTGCCCTAAGTTCAGATCCCAGCACTACCAACAAGTGGATCGTGGAGTAAGAAGGAGAGTGTGAAACTTTTTTCCTTTTCTCTGAGAATCCTGGGGGTCAGGCATGATGAGAACATTTCTACAAATCTAGATGTTCTGTGATAGGTTGTCATCAATGTAATAAACACAATGGGTTTCATCATAGTAAAATCAATGATGAATAAATGAATAAAACAAAAGATACAAGGAACAACGACACCAAACATGTATGGACTGAACATCTATAGGTAAGGATAAATCCTATCTTTACAATATATATAAATAGCATGTTTTCCAGGGCTGGGTCTTGAATTCAGGACTAGTGAACAGGCCTGACTTTTTTATCTTCATGTAAGGCGATCTTCCCCTTCATCCACATTGCTGCAGATTTACCCAGATTCTGAGTTCAAATCCAAAGCCTGTAAGAATAAACTGTGTGAATTGCAAGCCAGGGAGCTAATTTTTTTTTTCTCAGCATGGGGCTTGAACTCCGGTCTTGGCAAGTCCACCTCAGCTTCGATCACCCTATGTTGGGGTGAAGCCATTGGACACGCAGGTGCTCCTGTGATCCTAGAACCCCAGGTCTTTCAGGGAAAACAATGCACAGAAAAAATGTGGCCTTTATGTTTTCTTCCTTTGCAGTGACCCTTCTGGGTCTGAATGACACTGTTGCAAAGGGTACTTCACCTTGCATTGCTGAAGGCTGACAGACTATCAGGGAAGCCATAGGCCCACGTGGCAACCTAGGCCCTCATTTTGAATCCCCGTCCTGACACCAGCCAATGGCAGGAGATACTAAGAAACTGGTTCCCATCCAAAGGAATAACACTAGAATTTACTCAATGTCACAGTTGAATGAGTTCATGGTGCATGATGATCTTATAAAATTAAACAGCATCATTTCAGAAGGCTGGTTGATTTTATTTAATATTTATGAAGCATTAAAAGAATATTATTACTTACAGGAACACAATAATTTCAGACACTGTGCTTTCATTAATACTTTAAGGATTTAAACAGTAACATTAATTACATGGATGCATAATGAATACTCAAGAATTGGTAGGAATATAGTCTAAATAACTGAATAATGTTTAGACATCTCTAGTACTCTATAAAGATATGTATTTATTAGCATACTGCCATGTGCATGTCCATCTGTTTTTATTTTGTTAACCCCTGGGGCTCGTTCTCATGTCCTGGGAACATCCTGGCAGCTCAAATTGCCCCAGGATGGCCTGTTGACACTCACCCATTCTGCTTGCTTCACAGGATTCTGGCCACACCCCCATTCTTTCATGCTTCTTTCTGACCAATGGGATACAAGAATGCTGGCCACGCACACATTCCATGCTGCCAGGTAGCACTGGGATTCCCTCTATTAGTTTACACCACTACCAGTAGTTGAGGAAGGTAGAGGTGGCTGAGTGGTGAGGAAGAGACTCAAAGTGACGTTGGTGTATAGTAGCCAATTGATGCTCACACCCCCACATGGCCCTTTCCCTCCTTCATGCGGTGCCAGGTTTCAAACCTCAGACAATGGCGTGCTGCCAGCAGGCCTAAATCCCCAACCTGTTCTCTGCCCCTAGTCATCTGCTCTGGGTCCATGTGTCCCCAATGCTGCTGCCATCGCTGCTGCCCCACTTGGAGCAGCTGCCAATAGATTCTCTCAGCAGCACAGGTGAGTGGCCGCCCCAACACCAACCCAGGTCAAACACCCCTCTGGGGGCACCATGACTCCCCTGATTGTTTCGTCTCCCGGCTCTGATGAGCCACCTTTCTGTCTTGAGCATTTCTGAGATAGAAAATAAATATATGCTCAGGCTGGGCTGGATCACAGTCCTCCTGTAAAAGATATGCTCCACCAGGCCTGGTCCTCTCTAGTTGGGATGGTAGACATGTGGCACCATGCTCAGTCATTGGTTTTGATGGATTATCCCAAACTCAGTGAACAGCAGCCGATTCTTGACCACATGTGAAGCTCTTGGTATGGCCTCAACCATTGGACCTGATTCTCCTCACAGGACAGTTGTGAGGAAACAAGGGATTTATACAGACAGAACTCTGGAGAATGGCTAGGCAGAGAGGTAGCGACCTTCAGATATGTTTTTGGCAATTCTGTGAGCATATGACAGGAAGATACCAGAAAGGGCTCAAGTGGGGCCTGTTATTAATCATACCACAGGTGTGGGATTATGAACTGAAACATGGCTCTCTTTCATTATTACCCTATCCCAATGAGGAAGGGGATCCTTCACTTTGTTCAGTTTTGCAGCTGGGGAAATCGAGGCACAGAGAAGCCAGGTGACCTACTTATGACTTCAAGTTCAAAGGCAGCTCGGCCTGACTTCTCTACCATGCTCCCTAGGACAATGGGCGCTATTCAGTCCACTTCTTGTGGTGGGAAGTCCACTTCCTTTCAGTCGTGGGTCTGGAACTCTAGGATTGGGCACTGTTCCTGAGCTCCTCAGCTCAAGGCTAGCGCTTTATCACTTGAGCCCACATTGCCACTTCCAGTTTTCTGGTGGTTCTTTGGAGATAAGATTCTCACAGATGTTCCTGCCTGGGCTGTCTATGAACCATGATTCTCACATCTCTGCCTCCTGTTTAATTAGGATTAGAGTTCTAAGCCACTGGCACCGGATTTAACTATAATGCTGTTCACTTTCTCTCTCTCTCTCTCTTTCTGTCTCTCTGTCTCTGTCTCTGTCTCTGTCTCTCTCTCTCTGGAACTGATTGAATGGGTGCTGTAGGAGGTGGTCCAACATCCCCAGGTTGCTGGAACCCAAGATGGCCTACTCATTCTGGTTCTGGAAGTGGGCTGTGGGTCAGGAGTGGTCTCACTCAGTGTGTTGATACATCGCCATGAGGTAAGCCCTCTGTGCCCTTGTTAGACTGTGAGGGTTATTCATTGTCCAAGTAGCCTTACTGGATTTATTTTATTGTATTCTTTTCTACATCATTTTCTAGCACCTGGCCAATATTATGGTACATATTTATGGAATGAAAATATAGTATCAAATTAAGAAAGTCATTTAGGGTTCTGGGAATGTGGCTTCATGATATGGTGATTGCCTACCATGCATGAAACCCTGAGTTCAATTCCTCTGTACCACATAAACAGAAAAACACTGGAAGTGGTGTTGTGCCTCAAGTGGTAGAGTGATAGGCTTGAGCAAAGAAAATAAATAAATTCAGGAATTATTCCCTAGCCCTGAGTTTAAGCCCCTTGACTAGCAAAAACAAAAAACTAAACAAAACCAAAAAAACATTTAGATAGTAAATACAAAATAAGGAACCCATACTCGGAATATATAATTGCTCCTGCCATACTGACTCCTGACAATAGTCCCTAATTCATGTACTTTACTTATATTAGGATATTGCGTTGAAAAAAAAAGTTTTGTTCATTAGGTCACAGCAATTAATGGCTTGAATGTGCTTAGATGTCAGGTGAAGATTCATTCTGGAAATTCAAAGATTCCAGGTTTTTTTGGGGGGAGGGTCAGATTGTGGGGCCTGAACTCTGGGCCTGGGCGCTGTCCCTCAGCTCTTCAGCTCAAGGTTAGTGCTCTACCACCTGAGCCACAGCGCCACTTCCGGCTTTATTCTTTTCGCTTATGTAGTGCTGAGGAATCGAACCCAGGGCCTCATGCATGCAAAGCAAACACTTTACCACTGAGCCACCTTCCCAGCCCAAAGACTCCAGGTTTTTGAATGATCACTGCTAATGACAATGAGAAGGATAGTCTAAGTGAGATTTGGAAATAGTTTTGGTCATTTATGGCATCAAAACGGCAGAGGCAAATTAACATTTGTGACAGAAGAGAAGCCATAATTCCAGAGTTAATGAATAAAGGACAGTAGCTAAGGTTTACCAGAAATCGTTTTAGAGAACCATTTTTGGTTATTGAACAAATAGTTATCAACTAGTCTTATTCCTCAATGCCTTTAGCATTCTAAATTTCTTAGGCTACTTCTTAATTTCTGTGTAATAAATGTATCTCCTTCTGTGCTGTTCTTTCATATCTTATCTTCTTTGCTTTCTAAAAATCTGTCTTTCTGTATTTCTCTATGAACATTTCCTGATACTAAATACACCTACACAGATGGCAGAGGATGCAAATGTAAGGGTCCCATAGCTCATGAGTCATTAATGAAACAACATGGAAAGGAGGACATATTTATTGCTACCTCAAATTTTCTGAAAAGCTGCAATGCCATCATTTGATTCAAATTTCCATTATTTGTCTACATAGTGTCATTCAGTGCACATAAGGGCAAATATGAGGTGGGTGCTGGTGGTTCATGCCTGTAATCCTAGCTAATCAGGAGGTTGAGACCAGAGGATTGTGGTTCAAGGCCAGCCTGGTCAGGAATGTTCATGAGACCCTTATCTTCAATTAACCACCAGAAACCCGGAAGTGGTGCTGTAGCTTAAGAGGTAGAGCGCTCAACTTGAGCTGAAGAGCTGAGGGAATGCGCCTAGGATCAAGCCTGACAACCAACAAAAAGTGCAAATATTACCTTAAGTTTCCCCAAAAGGAAGGACAAGATCAATAATCTTCTCAAGCAGAAAAAATAATTTCAAAATGATTCAGTGCACCTACTTTTGCTGAGTTATTTAAGTTATGGCTTCTTTGCTAGACATATTCTCTTCCTTTGAAAATTGTCAAATATTAGCTTTACAATAAACTTCATCTAATATTTCTTGTTTCAAAAGAGAAGTCTAGGCAATTGATGTCACTTAGCTTTCTTACTATCTTAATTCAAAGCCAAACCAGGCAGTTGAGTCTGTCAAACTTTTATTAAAAATTGAACACCAAAAAAACAGAAGTGGAGTTTTGGCTCAAGCAGTAGAGTACTAGCTCTGGGGGCAGGTGGGCAGGAAAGACAACTGTTCAGGGACAGGATCCAGCCTCTGGATTAAATCCCCAGAACCAGCACAAACTAAACAAACAAGCAAACAAAAATCCCAGATATTTCTTTGGGAAATATCTTAAAGGTGTACTGTTCAGAGAAGAGGGTCCTTTTGTTGATCATACTCACTGGATCCTGCTTTTTTGGAATCCTCATTGCTCTGGAGAACTCAGGACCAGACCAAAGGAATTGATAACTGACTTCTGCATCAAGAGAATCATCTCAGGGGTGAAATATCCATCCATAAGACACTTTAAAACCTCCATGTCTTTGTTCCTTTGCAGGAGAACACTTTTAAAACAACATTATTTCCTTTTGTTCTATGCTGGCCTTCAAATGGTACATTATTTCCTTTTGTAATACTCTCAAAACTAGAAGTTTACAGAAAAATTTTATATGAGTAAAGAACACACTCGGAAAAGCCAGGGATAGAGTTTCCTTCAAGGCTTGGGGTACTTTTCTTGTACAGTAAAAAGGAAAGCACAAGGTAATTTGAATTTTGTTATTCCTCTATGTTCCACTGCTCTCCTGGGGTCAGTTTCCTCATCCAGTAACAGTTGCTTCCAGTAACAATCAATGGTGCTGCTTGAGGTATAATGAATGTTTTCTGGCTTCACTGAAATAACACTAGGACACCTTTGGACCTGAGGTAACACATGTTTCAGAGACAATTTAATAAAGAGAAAATGTGAAATTTATATTGCTTATAAATACATTATACATGAGTACATTGAGCTCAAACTTTGTAAGTTCTCTGTGAATTAAGGGAATTTTAAATGGGAAGAAGGCTTTCAGAACATTCTTTTTGTGAGTGTACGTGCTGTTCATAATTTCCCAAGTGTACATGAGCTAACAGTAAGGGAAACAATAGCAATAATAGGAGAAAGAGAAGTTCTGAGTTTAAGTATAAGGGTTCAATACAGTATAGAAGACTACAAATAAGACAACATTGAAACAATAAAGCCAAGTCCAGTATGTAGATTTATGGGAGTGATATACAGAAAGGAAGACTCCTACGTGGAACATGAAGTATGAGGCCATTCTCATTCTAAATCATGTTTGCTAATCATGCAACGTTGTAGAAAGTAGAATGGAAGAATAATCCTGTTTCCAAAGCAAGTCAGATATAAGATCATGGATGGTGTGATGGCCACAGCCTGGCTTTCACTCCTGTGCATATAGGCTGTTTTGCCATCGACATTGTGGGTGGCATAATCCGTTTATGGAATATACTGCCCATAAAAACCAACTATGATGTAAACAATGTTTGACAAGGTGTTAACTCCAAAGTTACAGTGGTTTAGCTATTTTTGGGGGGAGGAGGTCCAGTCGTGGGGCCTGAACTCTGGGCCTGTTTGCAGTGCCACTTCTGGCTTTTTTTCTTTTTGCTTATGTAGTGCTGAGGAATCGAACCCAGGGCCTCAGGCATGCAAGGCAAACGCCCTACCACTGAGCCACCTTTCCAGCCCTAGCTTTTTTCTTTAAATAGTTAATTGCTTTTTAAAGTTTATCTGCTTATTTAATGTAGGAAATCAAAAGTTAATATTTGTGTTTTTTGGTGAAATTTGAAACTAGGCAATTAAAAGCACTCATTGTCCTCAAATTGAACATTTAAAATTATTAAAACTTTATTCATATGTTTTAGTGGTCAGAAATTTGAGCCACGCATGAGAGCTCATAGTTGTAATGTTAGCTATTAGGTCTTGACTGATACAGAGAGAATTATGATTTGAAGCTAGCCCAGGGAAACATTCAAAATATTGGATCTCAATCAATATCTGAACCCAATGCATTGTGCTTTATATTTTATCTACTCAGAAAAGGTAAAAAGAAGGATAGTGGACCATGCTGGCCAGGTCATAAACAGAAAACCCTGCCATAAAAATGGATAAAGCAGGGTTGGGAAGGTGGCTCAGTGGTAGAGCGCTTGCCTTGCATGCATGAAGCCCTGTGTTCCATTCCTCAGCATCACATAAGCAGAATAAAAAAATACTGGAAGTGAAACTTTGGCTCAAGTGGTAGAGTGCTATACTTGAGCTGAAGAGCTGAGGGACAGTGTCCAGGCGCAGAGTTGAGCCCCCCCCCAAAAAAAAATAAGGCTAAAGCAGAGCTGGGTGCAGGTGGCTCATGCCTGTAATCTTAGCTACTCAGGAGTTTGAGATGTGAAGATGACAGTTCAATGCCAGTCTAAGCAGAAAAGTCTGTGAGACTCTTATTTCCATTAAATCACCAGAAAATCAGAAGTGGCACTGTGGCTCAAACAGTAGATCACTTGCCATGAGCTGAAGAGTGCAATAACAGTCTCCAGGCCCAGAGATCAAGCCACATGACCAACAAATCAAAAGTGACTAAAGCAAAAAGAGCAGGCGTGTGGCTCATTTTTAGAGGACCTACCTTAAGTGCATGAATCCCTTAATTTAACTGCTAGTATAGAAAGGAGGAAAGGATATGAAGAAAAGAATTAAGGGAGGAATTATGATATAATCAAATACTAGAATGGTAAGTATTAAATAAAGGCATTACAAGTATTTTATATGAAAATATACTGATTGTTTACTAAAAGGAAAATTATAAAATGTGGAATTCAGGCTGAAATACATGTACAATTTTTGTTTTTTTGTAAAATGATACTTATGTGCCCCTTTAGTTTAAAAGTAGAAATAAGTTTAAAACAATATGAGTGGTTAGAACTGAATCATTATTTCTTATCATTTTTCTGCTATATTCACCACTTACAAAATCGAAACAATGTTGATCACTTTAATTATTAATTCATTAATGTAATCTTTCATCTTTAGTATATAGTCTATTGTGCACATCATTTAAATGTTTGAACTATTTTTGTTTGTTTGTTTTTATCCATCATGGATCTTAAACTCTGGCCTGGGCATTGTCCCTTAGCTCTTCACCTCAAGGCTAGCAGCTACCACTTGAGGAACAATGCCACTTCTGGCTTTTTCTGCTTATGTGGTACTGAGTAATTGAACCCAAAGGTTCAACATGCAAGGCAAGGACTCTAGCACTGAGCCAACATACCAGCCCTGATTTCTATTTTTCCTTCAGACATGGGACTTGAACACAGGGCATGGGTATTATCCCAGAACTCCTTTGCTCAATGTTAGTACTCTACCCTACCAGTTTAAACCACAGTGTCATTTCTTGTTTTTTAGTGGTTAATTGGAAATAGCAGTCTCATGGGAACTTTTCTGCCCAGGTTGTCTTTAAACCACCATATTCATTTCTTAGCCTCCTGAAAAGGTAGGATTACAGGCATGAGCCACCTGAACCCAACTGCTCATTTTTTTTTAAAAATGTTATATGTTTAGTTCCCCCTCAAATACATACGAAGTGAGATGCAAATTAACTTTTGATACACCACCAATTGAGGATGTTGAGATTACAAGTGATTGTAAATTTTTTACATTTTTTTATATGTGGGGCTTGAACTCAGGGCCTGGGGGCAGTCCCTGTTCTTTTGTGCTCAAGGCTATCACTCTACCAGTTTGAGCCAGTGCCCCTTCTGGTTTCTTGCTAACCAGATTATGAGATAATGGTCTCACAGACTTTCTTACCCAGGTTGTCTTTAAAACTCAATTATCATATCTCAGCCTCCTGTGGTGCTACGATTACAGGCATGAACCACTGGCACCAGCTTTTTTAAAAAGGGACAACAATTCATAAGTCAGAAGCCTTGACTCATGCCTATAATACTACCTACTCCAGAGGCTGAGATCTGAAGATGATGATTTGAATCTAGCGGTGCAAAAACGTCTCTGTGAATCTTTTATCTCCCATAAACTGTTCAAGAAGATACCGAAGTGGAGCTTTGGCTCAAGTGGTAGAGTGTACTCTTGAATAAAAAAGAAGCTCAGGGATAGCACCTAGATCCTGCGATCAAACTCCATTTCTTACACACACACACACACACAAACCAAAAAGTAAATAGAAAATATGAAGAAATCAATGAAAAATTTGAATATTGTAAGGACTTTTGGGTTTAGAGGTATGACTCAGTTGGTAGGACAATAGATATTGATTGAAACTATCAGATACCAAGGACATAAAAAAAGAATTATCTGCTCTGTATTTTCCTATTCTCATATGTTCTCATTTGGGAACCCTCTTCTTTAAAAAAAAATTGTTTTAGCGGTGATATAGAGCAGGGTTACCTTTCTGTTCCCACAATCTCTTCCATACCCTCCCTCCCATCTTGACCCTCGACTTGCATGGTTCACTTTCATCAATGTCCAGTACAGCCAGAGGGCTCTGGTGCTGCATTTTTTGCACCCACTTCCCACTAATTCTGTGCCCTTCCCCCATCTTCCCTGTATATTAGGTGAAGAATACAGATTCATCATAAAATGAAAAGACAAATTAAGAAAAGTTCCTTTGTTTCCTTATCATTGCAATTCAATTCCCTCTCTCTCTCTCTCTCTCTCTCTCTCTCTCTCTCTCTCTCTCTCTCTCTCTATATATATATATATATATATATATATATATATATAGTTTTATATAGAAAAGGTGCTTGGGTATTACAACTTTGTGATTTTCTCCAAATGCTTCCTCTTCTGTTCTTACTGTAAATGATGCCTAGAGTCCTGTACAGTATGTCATATCCCATTGTGTTTTAAACCTTTCTTCCACATATCAGGGGAACAGGTACCATTTGTCAATTTGATGTTCTCTTAACTTTCTTAACATGATTTATTCTAGTGTCTCCATTTCCCTGCAAATGACATTATTTTATCCTTTCTAATGGCTCTGTAAAATTTCATTGTATATAGATGGCATAATTATTGGTTCCATTCATTTATTGTGGGGCATCTGGGTTGTGTACATTTCTTGTCACTGTGAATTGAGCAGCAAGGAACATGGTTGTACAAATGTCCTTGCCATTTTCTAATTTCTCCACTTCCCCACCAACATTTGTTGTCTAATTCAAGATATTTGGATAAGATGGTATCTCAGGATTACTTTGATTTATATTTTCTTTATGGCCAGGGATGATGAACCTTCTCCTGATATGTTTCTTTGCTATTCTTACCTCTTCTTATGAGAAGTCTCTCCTTAGCTCCTCTGCCCATTTGGTGATTGGTTTATTAGTTTGCGGAGGAGTTGTTCCTTGAGATCCATGTGTACATTGAAAATTAGCCCTTTGTCTGATGTATTGCAGGTAAATATCTTTTCCCAATTTTTTGGCTGTCTTTTTAATTTAGTGGCTATGTCTCTAGCCTGTGTAGGTTTTTTCTTTGGTGTAGTCCCATTTGTTGGGTCTCTTTCCTATCTATTATGCCCCTGGGATTCTATTCAGGAAGTTCCTGCCAGTACCTATAAGTTCTTTTTTTAATTATTATTTTAATGGTAAAAATTTTATTTACTTTTATAAATACATCGCAAGACAAAACTTTTCAAAAAATACTTTCCCCCCCAAAAAATTAAAAAAATAAAGGAAAGCTCGTAATAAGTAGGCAGACTGTCTTGAGGCCTCTTTTTGTTCTTAAGGAGAGCTCTCTGCAGTGTAGGACAGGACAATCGCCACACACCCAACGCTGCCATGGGTTTGGCCTTGGGGAGAGAAAAGCCCAGCCTGGACTGAGTGTCCTCTCCTGGTCAAGGCCATAGTGACACCTTCCAGTATCTAACACTGTCTAGTATTATCTAGTATGGATCCTATTGTAGTTGGGCTACACTGTATACAATGTTAACTATTGAGAACATATAACTCTCTCTGCATATATGTGTGAATTGTAAAGTATAAGTTGGACTCCAAGTTCAACAAACACAAGGTATTCTCTATGTGCTCCCAGTGTCCCTATGAGGCTTCTCAACAAGCTGTTCATCTTTCCTGTTTAGATAACATTAAACACCATTGTTTTGTTAGGTCAAGAATAAAGATGAGGGGTGAAAATAAACCTTTGCCTTTAAATAGTTTATTATCCTCAACCCCAAACTAGGAGTTAAATTAGAAAACATTTTGTTGTTGTTGTTGTTGTCTCCAGAGCGATTACTCCATTACTGGTGAAGTGTGGGGTATACTCCCAGCCTCCTCCATGCCCTGCTGGACCACAGCCAAGGCCACCCTGGGCCTTCCACTGGCCTCCATCCTTGAAAAGCTGCCTAATGGAGGGAAGTCAGAAAGATCTGCATTTACAAGTTTCCCAAAATGTGCTAGAACTTTTTTGGTCAGTTTTATAGAACTTTCTTGGTCAGTTATATTCCACCTCAATGTCTCCAGTATTTTCCAAGCAGATCAAGTCACTTGCAGATAATGAAGAAGCTTTGTGGCCCAGGGGTCCATGCCTTGGAATCAGATAGTTCCAGGAGGGCCAGGGGTCTCATGTATGGTAGAGATGTCCTGTCCAGGTGACTGGAGTTTCTGACTTTCCTGTTCTCCATGAGGCCTGAGCAGGGCGGAGGGCAAAGAGGTGTCTTCTACAATAGCCACTGAAGTGAGGGAGGCAGAAGGTCAGCTGTTCCAATGGGCAGATGTGGAGAGGATTCTAGAAGGGGATCAAATCCAATGCTTTGGGCAGGAGTATCAGTTATTTTTACAGAAAGCAAGAGAGAAATTAATTTTCTTTTCTGACTACTGAAAAGTGGAAAGATGCTCAAGTTTACCATTTAAAGGAACAATAGACATTTCAAAAATCTCTGTCTAAACTTTGGTTTTCTTAAAAAAAAAAACCACACACACAAAACCAAGTCATCACAAAAAGAAATATAAGTTGAGGCTGTAGGCAGGTGCTGTTCTGTCCGTGGCAGTCTTTTGTGAAAAGTAAGGCGTATTGGAGCTGGAGCTCCAATTTAACTGATGCAGTGGGGTTTACTGCCTCTGCATGCCGAGGTAGTGCACGTCATCGGTGCCCTTGCTCTTGAAGCCTGAGAGGGGCTGACCATACTTGTCCACGCACCAGTAGAAGTCCCGCTTTCTGCCTTTGGAGTGGCTACACTGCTTCTTATTATAAAATCCTTTCTTGTCCCAGTTGGGGATGTGCACACCCCTGGGACTCAGCACATTGAGGAACTTCAGGTGATTCAGGGTGTCTTCCATCTCTCTAAGGCAGGGACCATATTCTGTCTCCCGTTTGGACTCCGAGGAGAAGGTCTGGGTGTCCATGCTCTGGGACTCATAGTCAACTTTATAGCGCTGGTTGTCCTTCGCGTGATCTTTCTTGATGGTGTCCAGCTTTGCGTGAATGGAATGGAACTTGGAGTCAGGCACCCTATGTGTGCTGGGCAGGGCATGGCTCTCCACGCTCCCTGTGCCTCGGTCCTTCTCCGACTCACTAGTATTTCCTGAGGTGGAGGGCACCAGCAGCAGGTAAGCCTCAGCTGGCCGGGATGCTGGCATTGGGGGAGAACCCGCAGCCATCCAGTAGCGCCTGCAGTGGGCACGGCTTGCCCAGTGGCAGCTGGCAGCTGAGCCCCTAGCTGCAGCTGCAGCATTCGGTGTAGACACCGCACGGCTGGCCTTTGCGCAGAGCACATGTCAGGCAGCAGGCATAGCCTGGCTCGGGCACCAGATCGGCACACCCCTGCACTGAGCCAGCGCGTTGGCATCACAGGGCTCTCAGCGAAAGATGGGACCCTCGTCACCAGCGGCCTGAGGAACAGAGCCAGGGCGGTGAGCAGAGCTGTCCAGAGTGTGGGGCGCCGCTCGATGCATGGCGCCTGTCGCAGGGGCCAACTGGAATAAGCGGTTACTGGGTCTAGGCAGGCGGTGTGAGATTGCAGGATCTGGAGCGCAACTACTGGTGCTCGGCGTGCAGCTGCCCAGCTCGCACCTCAATACCTATAAGTTCTAATATCACCCTTTTTCTGTGTTATAGTAGTTTGGCTGATTTTAATATAGTTAATCTATTTTGAGTTGATGTTAGTGCAAGCAGAGATACACTTCTAGTTTTCTGCCTGTGGATGTCCAGTTTTCCCAACACCAATAGTTGAAGAGGCTATGATGTGTGTGTATATGTGTGTGTGTGTGTGTGTGTGTGTGTGTGTGTGTGTGTGTGTGTGTCTGTGTGTCTGTGTGTGTTGGTCGTGGGGCTTGAACTCTGGGCCTCGGAGCTACCCCTTTGCATTTCATCTCCAGGCTAGTACTTGAACCACAGTTCCACTTCCCATTTTCTTGAGGTTTATTGGAGCTGAGTCTCATGGACTTCCCTGGCCCTGCTGGCTTTCAACAACCATCCTCAGATCTCAGCCTTCTGAGTAGCTAGATTAAAGGCATGAGCCACAGGCACCCAGCAAGGCTATGTTTTTTCCACATTACATCTTTCGCTCTTTTGTCGAATATCAGATGATTGTAAGTATGTAGTTTTATTTCTGGGTCTTTTCATCTTTTCTAATACGTTTTTTATTGTAAAAATAATGTACAAAGAATTACAGTTACATAAAGTAGGTAATGAGTTCATTTCCTCTCAAGCATTGTTACTTCCTCCTTTGTTTT
Source organism: Dipodomys spectabilis (assembly GCF_019054845.1). Classification (NCBI taxonomy): domain Eukaryota; kingdom Metazoa; phylum Chordata; class Mammalia; order Rodentia; family Heteromyidae; genus Dipodomys; species Dipodomys spectabilis. Next base: position 14,083,676 of record NW_024870813.1, on the reverse strand, counting down.
TCCCCTACCATCCCTACCCTTCCACCTCCACAACTACTCCTTTCCATCCCACCTCCCCACTCCCTGCATAAATTGTAAAGTACGTTTTTGAACATAGTGTCTTGATCTCATTGTTAAAATGGGTCAAACTGTATCCCTAGTTAAGCATTTGTTTTTTCCCTTCTCCCTCCAAAGCTAGAGAAATGTATATACAAGATACAGGGCATCGACATCAAAAACACACACACACACACACACACACACATAACATAGGTTACAAGAGTGGGTCGAAGAATGATGATTGTTGACTTAATTTGATAAGTATTCTATAGCTTTTAATGGTAAGCCTTATTAACTCAAAGGGGGAGCAAAATCATTCAGAATAGTGGAATGTGGCTACCACTCATTTGATGTGTGTGGATAGATTATGATTAATCAAAATATATCTATTAATTCCCAGTGGTAGACTGCTATGCTAACTGGGAGGAGACTTTGTTAATGCCAGGCATTTGAATACTGGTAATGAAGCAGAATATGAGGGGAGAGCATTTGCTAAGGATGTAACTTCCTAGTCTCATACTAAATACATTGAAGTAGAATGCTAAGTGCTGATCGACTGAGCACCAAATTTTATTTGTTGACTTCTTTGTTTTGTGAAGTCCAGGGATTTGAACCTAGAGCCTGTGTGCTGTCCCTTAATTTTTTATCAAGGCTAGTGCTCTACCAGTTGAACACAGCTTCATGTCCATAATTTTGGTGTTTAATTGGAGATCAGTCTTTCCAAATTTCCTCTTTGGGCTTGTTTCAAACCTGATCCTCAGGTATCAGCCTCCCGAGTAGCTAGCATTCCAGTTGTGAGCCACCAGAGCCTGGCTAGAATCACATTTTAAAAGTATATAGGTGAATCAGATGTGTCTAGGTACTATTTGAGCACTTTGGTTCCAGTGGGTCATGTCAGATTTAGAATAACATCAGAATTTTTCTCCTTGTAACTCGCAGCATCCAATATCTATATAATTTATTCTGATCTTCATGTCTGATCTTTTTTTCTTCGTTGTACCTTTTTTTTCTTACTTCACAAGCAAGCACGTCAGTGATGTTTTCCTTTTCTGAAGCAAGTTACGTCCTTTCCCATCACTGAGGGATGTAGTTGCTGCTCTTACTGCCTGGAGTACCTGCTTCTAGTTAATTGCATGGATGATGGCTCTCAGGTTAACTATCTCCTCCTCAGGGATATCTCCTCACATACCCGCTGTGAAATTGTTGCCACAAAACTACCAATGTCATGTCTCTGATTTACAAAAATTATCATTATGATTTCTGGTTTTCTTTTCAGCATGAAATTGATGAGGAGAGAGCCACATTCACTTGTTTCTCCAACACCTATAATAGTGCCTGGTCCTTAGTGCTCAGGAGCCTTGCATGGGGATCAGCCTTCTCCAGCTCAATTTATCCTAGATTCTGGTCAGGACAGCTCTTGAAGCTGATATCTGGTGGCTAGCAGTCATTCCCTCTCATTCTTTGTGCCTTTCTGTGTTGCTGAGTCCACTTCAGAGAAAGATCAGTGCCTGACACCTATTTGCTGTTATGGAAAGATGGCTATGACACCATACAAGTTATGGGCATTGTTTTGTGAAGTTGTGTGCAGAGACGCATCCCCACACAAGTTCTCAAAGGCAAGTGTCTCCCATGCCCAGGAGTGCATTCCACAACTCAGCATCCAAACTATCACCTACTCCCTAATGCACTCAGTGTATATTCCCATTTCCATTAAAAAAAGAAAAATCAAGATATGCCTGTCATGATTTGTCATTGAATTACTGAAACAAAGTATATAATTTGGGGGCTGGAAAGGTGGCTCAGTGGTAGAGTGCTTGCCTTGCATGCATGAGGCTCTGGGTTCGATTCCTCAGAACCACATAAGCAAAAAGAAAATAAGCTAGAAGTGGCCCTGTATCTCAAGTGGTAGAGCACTAGCCTTGAGCTGAAGAGTTGAGGGATAGCACTCAGGCCCAGAGTTCAAGCTGACAACTGGGCACCCCCCAAAAGTATATAATTTTATGTATTTGTAAGTCTTTGTCCATCTCTCTTGAGCCCTTGACATATTTCTATGTGTTTGCAGCTTGGGAAGGGAAAGAAGGTTTAATTCAGGATAGTCAAAAACATTTGGGGAGGGAATGCCAACTTTCCATCTGATGTTCTACAGCTGTCTATCTTGGCACAGGAACTGAGTAGACTGTCATAGCATAAGAGGCTTGTCCTGACTTCTACTGACTTTCCTCTGGGGTCACAGAGTGTGATCCAACTGCATACGTGTCGCTTGGCTACACTCGAGGGACCAGGTCTCCTCTGAAAATCTAATGGCATGGGAGTAAGAGAAACTAAAACTCAGAACTCAGCTTCCCATATCACTAGGATTACAGCCCTGAGTCTCATATACTAACTCATAACCACCTTTTTATACATCGTGTAGCCTGTTTCATTATATTCACCTCATAGACAGATATACAAATATATGTTTATATTTATTCATCTATTTATAATCAGTGTTATATCTAGAAACACAAAAATATGTATTCATATAATTATAATCAAAGTTATATTACCGCTTTCCCCAATAATGTTTTACACTAATATTATGTGAAAAAAATACTTAAGATTGAAAAAGTTAAAAGCCCTTGTAGTATGAAAAATCATATTCGATCTTATATATCATATAATATACTATATAAAATGTAATGAATATAAGATGTATTTCCATATAACTGACTTAATTGCTTCCTGATTTTGTTTGTCCATCTATGTAAACCTTCTTTCTTCTATTGATGATGGCTTTTACTTTCCAGTGTCGATATTTCTTATGTATTTTGTCAAATATATTCAGCCCTAAGTAGAATTTTTATGTTAATGGAGCCAATTTTTTCTTCAATATTTCCCAAAGCACAATGACTATGTATACAGACTTGAGCTCACTGTTGGAAGAAAGTCCCACATACCAGTATAAGTATTGTAGCATATGTCCCAATTGACAGAACAGCTTTCTAGGTCATCTGATCTGGTATGTCCTAGATCTGTTGTAGCCACCTTATCACCACATGCAGGCATGGCCTGGCTTCCTTGCAACTCCCTGTGCATTTAACCATTCCCTTTATATCCAGTAGGCTCTCTTGTTCATCCCCCTGTCACTCTGTTTTCCCACACACAAAACACATGTGCATGGTGCTTTACATTGTAGGTTGAAAAAAAACACATTTAAGGCTCATGAATTGTATAACATAACATAAACATTGACATTTTAATAACATTAGAAAAATAACTAGAATGATCATTTTACAACAATCAGGACCAAAAAGAAATATAAAGATTTTCTAAATAAGGGGGGAAGCAATCTCTAAATCTGGATTGTCTTCTAAGTTGCCTTCAGACACAAATTCTGCCTCAGAGTCCTCAAAATGATCTACTTCTTCATTAAAGGCAGTATTTTCTTCCTGAGTCTAGGGAGGGACAGATCTTATTTCTCAACTGGAAATTGGATCCCCAGCAGAAGGACAGATTGGTCTGGATATTCTGTCAGAACAGATTCCCTTTCCTCAACTGAATCTAGACTTTGGATCTAACTTATTGGTTTTCCTGAACATAGACTGGGGTCATTTTCCATTAGCACATATTTATCCTGCACTCCAAGACCAAAACATTTTTTACTGGTTTGGATGTGATCTAGGTGAATTGTGAACATCAATGGAAGACATTCTGGATCATCTTCTTCCTTGGTGGTATGTGCAGGTACACCTACATAACATGTGGAGTTCAGAACCAGTGGGATGTCCACAGGACTCAAAACCTAGTTGGGTCTTTCTACACATTGAAAAAAGCCTCTATGTTCACATGCTTTCTGGAGTCCAGTGTTGGCTTCCAATCTCCATCAGTCACCATAGGCGACATCACTGATGGGTTCTTTATCTGGAGTTCAGCAGGAAGTTCTCTACAGTGACACAAACATAAGAATGGAAACAGGTACAGGAGTCTTAGAGTACACTCTAGAAGTTAAAGTGTGACTAAACTTCTATGAGGATTTAGTAGGAGAAGCTGTAGAACTTGAGTTTGGACTGAACACTGATGAGAAGGTAGGGTGTTTCTAATGAGTGGTTATGTCCAAGTTCTTTTAAAAAGGGAACAGACATTACCCGGCATAGAACATCCATAAAAGGACATTTTGCCAAGCTGGGTAGTACAAAGGGCTTTTGGCCAAGCAGGCCCATCCTTGAGACCTAGGATCTATCCCTACTCACAAGCTCTAAGGCATCTAAACAAGGATTATTTACTCTTTTTCTTGGTCTCACAGGCCATGCGTTGCTCCAGCTGGTCCAGAAGAATATGTAAGCAGAACAGCAAGTCTGAAGAGGGCACGTTGAGCTTGTCATACTGTTTAAGTTTTTTCATCATGTCAAGTTTCTTGTGCTCATAAAAATCATCAGGGTAGATGTCCATCCAAATAGTTAAGATGGAACAATCGATGCTGTGGGTATATTGGTGACAAGGAAAATGAGAGTCTGCTATCTCCATCCTGAGCCTTCTACTATAGACCCTTTCTGGCAGAACTAGAATGTTGGGAAGTGGGAAGAGACTCCTGGAAGCAGAATGCTCCTCACAACCCACTTCTAGAAATTTCTAATACAATACTCCAAAATTCTCCCTGTGATGGGCAAAGAAAGTTGTTTCCCCACTGTATCTGACTTGCTACACACAACCCTCCCTGTCATCAAGGGATTGTGATCCATGCTGGGCTGGTCATAAACAGAAAACCCTGTCATAAAAATGGCTAAAGCAGCACTGAGCGCAGGTGGCTCATGCTTTTAATCTTAGCTATTCAGGAGGTTGAGATTTGAAGATCCCAGTTCAAAGCAAATCTAGGCAGGAAAGTGTGTGAGACTCCTATCTCAATAATCCACAAGAAAACTAGAAGCGGCACTGTTGCTGAAACAGTAGAGCACTCGCCTTGAGCTGAAGAGTGCAGGGACAGTGTCCAGTTGCAGAGTTCAAACCACATGACCAACAAAAACAAAAGTGACTAAAGCGAAAAGAGCAGGTGTATGGCTCACTTTGTAGAGCACCTACCTAAAATGCATGAAGCCCTGAGTTTAATTGCTAGGATTGAAAGGAGGAAAGGCTATGAAGGAATGGAAAGAAGAAAAGAAGGAAAGGAGGAATTTTGATATAACCAAATACTGGAAAGATGTGAAGTATTAAATAAAGTTATCACAGCTATTTTATATGAAAAGATACTGATTGTTTACTAAAAGGCAAATTATAGAATGTGGAATTCAGGCTAAAATACATGTACAATTTTGTTTTTCTGTAAAGTGATACATGCCTCTTTAGTTTAAAAGTAGTAAATGAGGTTAAAAAATGGAAGAGTTGTTAGAAATGAATCATTTCTCATCACTTTTTCTGCTACATTCATCACCTACAAAATTGAAACAATGTTCATCATTTTAATTATTAATTTATTAATTTAATCTTTCATCTTTAGTGTATAGTCTATTGTGCACATCGTTTGTTTAAACTCTTTTTTTGTTTGTTTTTTGTCCATCATGGGTCCTGAACTCTGGGCCTGGGCACTGTCTATTAGCTCTTCACCTCAAAGATATCACTCTACCACTTGAACCACAGTGCCACTTCTGGCTTTTCTGCTTATGTGGTACTTAGAAATCGAACCCAAAGGCTCATACATGCAAGGCAAGCACTCTACCACTTAGCCACCTTCCCAACCCTGAAATCTTTATTTTTTCCTTCAGACATGGGGCTTGAATACAGGGCATGGGTGCTGTCCCAGAGCTTCTTTGCTCAAGGTTAGTACTCTACCATACAAGTTTAAACCATAGTGCCATTCTTGTTTTTTAGTGGTTAATTGGAAATAGCAGTCTCATGGGAACATTTCTGCCCAGGGCTGGCTTTGAACCACCATCCTCATTTCTCAGCCTCCTGAGAAGATAGGATTACAGGCGTGAGCCACCTGTACACTTGTGCTCATTTTTTTTTTCCTTTTAACTGTTACATAAGTTTAGTTCCCGCACCGATATACGTGCAAACTGAGATGCAAATTGGCTTTAAATTACAAATTGGCTGAAATTACAAATGATGGCAAATTGTTTTTAACGTTTTTTTAATATGAGAAGCTTGAACTTAGGGCCTGGTTGAAATCGCTGTTCTCTTGTGCTCAAGGCTATCACTCTACTAGTTTGGCCCACAGTGCTCCTTTTAGTCTCTTGGTAACCAGTTAATGAGATAATAGTCTCACAGACCTTCTTACCCAGACTGTTATTAATCCTCGATTATCAGATCTCAGCCACCTGAGTTGTTATGATTATAGGCATGAGACACTGGCACCAGTTTTTTAAAAAGCAACAACAGATTACTTTAGGGGAGGATGGAGGAGGAGAAGCTAGAGGCTAAAGAAGCTCTCACATAGAAAATAGTTGTAGTGTTCCAGTGAAGAGTCCTAGCCAGAGAATTACAAAGTGTGCCATCACAGTACAGAGAGTTTGGCCAGAGAGGGAAAATCCAGTCAAGGAAACAGATCTGAGCACTTGCCATTAGCTGCAGCTGCGGTGGTGGTGGCAACCGCAGCAGCCGAGCCGACAAAAGAACAACACAGAGTCTGGGACAATGGTGCCAGACACAGCAGGTGACGGGATTCTACTTCAAACCAGAAAGAACTGACAAGTAGCAGATATCTTCATCCTGCAGATCACAGACCAGAGACAACCCAGGAACCAAGACTCCAGTGTGAGTAGAATCCTGACATACTCACTCTTTCTCAGGGAACAGAGGAGGGAAGGCCACCCTTCCCGCCCTCACCCCTGGAGATCTCCATATTTGATATTGAAAAGGCCCAGCTGAGCAGCTAGTTCCAACTCAGGCCTTGCCTTGGGAAAAAAAAACAAAAGAGTCATTTATGAGGTCACAGGCACCTGACTTGAACTGCCAGGCTCAGCTCCTCCTTAGGAAAAGTCACCCAGCCCAGGCAGACAAAGCTCTGCCCCGAGGGGAGTGACTTTCTTCACTGGGTAAACAGAGCCAGAGGCTGCCCCTCCCTACAGCAGCCTAAACAATCAAGTGAAATTCAGTAAACATAAACCCTGAGAATGGCTCCAGGCTGGGCTCCCTGAGTGTCTCAGAAGCTACCCCTCAGTGAAAAGCTACAATTTGCTGAAAGGCCTCAACTCTACCCAGAACCTAGCCTCATCACAGCATCTTCAAATTAGAGGAAACAGCCATCTCCCTCTTTTGTGAAACTCAAAGCAGATCTCCTTATCATTGAACTATCCTGGGAGGAGGATCACAAAATCCTGAGCATATTTCTGCCTGCTAAAACAAATTGACTTAAGAAACCAATCATGCCACAGGGAAACCAAACACCACAAGCAGACTAGAGACTCCACCAAGAGACTGGTTACAGATACAGGGAGATACAGGATCTTCCCATCTACTTCTACCCCCCCCCAAAAAAAAGAACTCTTTTTTGTACCTTTTCTAATTTTTAGTTTAATAAAATTGTTTTCTATTAATCTTTTTTTCTTCTCTTCTAATTTTTATTTTAGGTGTATGTGTGTGTGAGTATGCTTTGTTTAAATCTCTAATGACCTTTTGGTCCTTTTTTCTTTTTTTTTTTTTCATTCTTTTCATTTTTTCTTCTGTTTCCTTGTTTTTTCTGTGACTTATTTGCTATTCTGCTCATCCTCAGATATATGCCCGTCGTCAAATATTAGACCTTACCCCCATTGTATACACACTTAATCAAGAATTTTATTACTCAATTCAAAACTTCTTAGCCTTAAATAATGTAATAGCAGTATTATCTCTTTAGGCTATATAATTTTTGAGAATTTTTAGTTTATAGTTTTTCATGTCTCCTTTCTATCCTTCCCCTCCTCTCATCGTATCTTTTTCTTCTCTCAATACCACCTTAAACTTAGATAATTTTAAAGATTCATTTCATAAATTTAATATTTGTTTTTCCCATTTTTTTCTTGTCTGTTTTTTTCTCTTTCCTACTATTCTGTCCAATCCATTTCCTCTTTGAGATTAGAACTCGGTTAAATTCACTCTCCTTTTACCTCTCCACATTCTTCTAATCCTATTTTTCCTCATATTTGTCCCTAAATATAATAATTTCTGGTTTGCCAAATTCATCCTTGCTGTTGTTAGCCCATTAATCCATAGTTGTTTGATGTTGAATAAATTGTATCTGTTGAACTAGATTATATCTGAGTCCTTTTGCCTGTGCAACTACAGGACTTTGGTTGATGCATGCCTTTGAAAAAATATTCTACCAGAAAATTGGTGTTACTTTCATATCAAATGGACAGAACAAGCCAGAGAAATACAAGAAAAATCCAAGTCCTGGTATCTCAACTCCCACTCATGATAACCAGTATTCCAGAGGAGAGTTCTCCAATAGCTCAATAAATATTACTGGGAAACAGGGTGAATGAACAGATAGAAAACCTGCAAAGGACTCAGTGTGATCATGATAGGGAGAGAGCAGAACCAAACCAAAGATCAATACAATAATCTCATGAGCATGAGGAAGCTACTCAAAGGTTGATACAGAAATGTGTGAACAGGTTGAGAACACTCAAAGAGAAATAAAGGAATTGTGTGAACAGGCTGAGAACTGTCAGAGAAATACAGGAATTGCATGAGCAGGCTGAAAAGAGACAATGAGAATGTCAGGAATTGCGTGAACAGGCTGAGAACAGTCAAAGAGAACTACAGGAATTGCATGAACATGAGGAAGCTAATTAAAGAGTAATACAGGAATTGCAAGGGAGGGATGAGAATAAACAAAGATCAATAGAGGCATTCATGGAATCCATAAACAGACAGCTGAAAGAATTCAGGGAGACCACAAAGGGAATGCTGATTGGAACCCGAGAGAAGGAATGGGAATATAAGAAAACCATAACCAAACAACTAAGTGATTTGAGAATAAGAACTGAACACCAAATTAAGGAAGTAAAGAAGTCCATACAAGATCTGAAACAAAGCTCCCAAAAAGAATTTGAAGTCATCAAAACCAAACAATTAGAAGGAAAATGAATGAAAAACAAAGAATAAAGTCTTGACAGTAGGTTAGACCATGCAGAAGATCGAATTTCGGTGAATGATGACAGCCTAGATATTATAGAGAAAGAATGTACAACTATCCAAGACAAATCCAGAAATATGATAGATATATTCAGCAATTGGAAGACACCATCAGAAAGCCTAATCTGAGAATAATGGGTATAGAGGAGCACCTAGAGAGAGAAGATAATGGTCTAGGAAATTTGTTTAACAGGATCCTAGCAGAGAAATTCCCAAACATGCAAAAGGATAGGCCTATTCAGATACAAGAAACGTTTAGAACCCCAAATAGACCAGACAAGAGCAGGACATCCCACCATCCCATTATAATATGCACAAGATCAATTCAGACCAAGGAAAAGATCCTTAAAGCTGTCAAGGAAAAAAGATCAATCATCTATGAAGGGGAAACAATTAGAATAACTTCATTTTTTTCAGCAGAGAAAATTAAAGCAAGAAGAGCCTGGGATGATGCATGCCATGACCTAAAGACGAAGGATGAACCACGAATAGTGTAAACAGCTAAATTCTCCTTCATAACCAAAGGTGAAATAAAAACCTTCCATAGCAAAGAAAAACAAAAAAAAATATCTCCACCAAACTGGTCCTACAAAAGATACTTAAAGATGTCCTACACAGACAGAACTGACAATACCACAATAAAGGCAAAGAAACGGCATCCAAACTGAGAATCCAAAAACCATAGGAAGAACCAAGTTGCCACAGCACCCAAGAAGGTGGATAAAATGGCAGAAACTACCAAAAACTTCTCAGTCCTTTCAACATTAACGGACTTAACTCTCCAATTAAGCGACATACACTGTCTAGATGGATTAAAAAGCAACATCCTTTTATCTCCTGCCTTCAGGAATCCCACCTTGCTCATAAAAACAAACACACTTTGAACCTGAAAGTCTGGAACAAAATCTGCCAAGCAAATGGCCCCCCTAAACAGACAGGAATTGCAGTCATAATATCAGATAAAATAGACTTCAAATTAAAATTAGTGAGAAGAGATAAAGAAGGTCACTACATACGAATTAAGGGATCTTTCTTTCAGGAGGATATTACAATAATAAATACTATTCGCCAAACAATGGATCACCGAAATTTATCCAACAAATACTACTTTCCCCAAAATCTCAAGTTGATCCAAAGATAAGAATTGTTGGGGGCTTTAACAGACCACTATCCACACTAGATAGATCAACTCGAAAAAACTCAATAAAGAAAATGCAGATCTAAAGAACTGCCTAGATCAGCTACATTTAACAGACAACTACTGAATATTTCACCCAGCAGCATCAGAATACACTTTTTTCTCATCACTACATGGAACATTTTCCAAAATAGACCACTTATTTTATTGTGAAAATACTGTACAGAGGGGTTGCAATTACATGGGCAAGACAATGAGTACATTTCTCATAAAGCATTGTAGCCTCCTCCTTTGTTTCCCCTTCCCATCCCATTCTCCCCCAGTCCCACCACCCAACCCTCAATCCCCCACCAAAGTTGTAAAGTTCGTTTTTGACATAATGACTTGTACATCTCGTTGCAATGGGTCCACCTGTATGCCTATTTAAATGATTTGTTTTTTCCCTTCCCCTCCACAAATGATAACAACATCAAATACAGTGAAAACAGGGGTTCTAAAGTTGTGCAGGCACATACAAAGCAACAAAGAAATGATCTTATAATTGTTTTAGAAACAATTGCATGAAAGAAAAAAAAACATTTGAATAAATATCTTAGGGTTCATTTCCCTAAAATCGACTTATCTGACCTTTTCTGCTTGATTCAGACTGATACTAGTTATTACAAATAGGGGAAGCTATGGGACCTATGTTTCTTTGGGCCTGTCTTACTTCACTTAATACAATTTTTCCCAAATCTTTCCATTTCCTAACAAATGGGGCAATGTCATTTTTTCTGATGGAGGCATAGAATTCCATTGTGTATATATACCACATTTTCTTGATCCATTCATCTACTGAGGGGCATCTGGGTTGGTTCCAGATCTTAGCTATGGTAAGTAAGTCTGCAATAAACATAGTTGTGCTGGTAACTTTCTTATAGTTTTGCTTGTGAACATTTGATTAAATGCCCCAAAGTGGGACTGCTGGATCATAGGGGAGCCCTATGTGGAGTCTTTTGAGGAAACTCCATACTACTTTCCAAAGTGGTTGTAAAAGTTTATACTCCCACCAATAATGTATTAAGGTTCCCTTCTGTCCACATGCCCTCCAGCATCTGTTGTTATTATAGTTCTTGATTCTAGCCATTCTGACTGGGGTGAAGTGGTATCTAAATGCTGTTTTGATTTGCATTTCTGTTATTGCTAGGGAGGCTGAGCATTTCTTCATGTGTCTATTGGCCATCCTTCTTTCCTCTTCAAAGAAGTTTCTCTTTAAGTCTTTAGCCCACTTATTTATTGGGCAGTTTTTTCTTTGAAGGTTTGCTGTTGGGGGGTTTAATTTTTTGAGTTACAGGTATATTTTAGATATGAAACCCTTGTCTGTTGTATGGCTAGTGAAGACCATCTCCCAATCTGTGGGCTTTCTATTGATCTTGCTAGCTATGTCCTTTGCCATGCAGAAGCTATGCAATTTCATGCAATCCCATTTGTTCAACCCTTCTTAGATTTGTTGTGCTTCTGGGTCTCTATTAAGAAAATTTCAGCCTTTGTCTTTGGATCTATGTGGGATTTGAGTGAAAGTAGTGTTTCTTGGATAAATTTGGGAGCTCCATTTTTTGGCGAGTAGATATTTAGAATTGTAATATCCTCCTGAAGGAGAGATCTCTTAATGAGTATGTGGAGGCCTTCTTAATCTTTTCTCTCTTATTTTAATTTGAAGTCTATTTTATCTGGTATTAAGATTGCAACTCCTGCCTGGTTATGGGGGCCATTTGCTTGGTAGATTTTGTTTCAACCTTTCACATTGAAAATGTGTGTTTTTACAGGCAAGATGTGACTCCTGAAAGAAGCAGATAGAAGGATGTTGCTTTTTAATCCAAGTAGACAGTCTATGTCGTTTAATTGAAGAGTTAAGTCCGTTAATGTTGAGAGATACGACTGAGGTATTTGGGAGCTGCTGCCATTTTATCCACCTTCTTGTGGCTGCGGCAACTTGGTTCTTCCTATGGCTCTTGGATTCTCAGTTTGGGTACTGTTGCTTGGCCTTTATTGTGATCTAGTTGGATATGAAGGACAGTTTATCTGTGTACAGTATTCTTGGTTGATATTTGTTTGTCTTTAGGGCATGGCATACATCATTCTAGGCTCTTCTGGCATTAATTGTTTCTTCTGAGGAGTCTGAGGTGACTCTAATTGGTTTCCCTTTGCCGGTGATTGAGCTTTTCTCCTTGACAGCTTTAAGGAACTTTTCTTTGGTCTGAATCGAACGTGTGTAGTTTATAATGTGATGGTGGTATGCCCTATCCTGGTCTCATCTATTTGGTGATCTAAAAGCTTCTTGTGTCTGAATAGACCTATCTTTTTGCATGTTTGGAAAGTTCTCTGCTAGAATCCTGTTAAACAAATTTCCTAGACCATTAACTTCTTTCTCTACACCCATTAGCCTCAGATTAGGCCTTCTGATGGTGTCTTCCAATTGTTGAATAGCTTTATTATATTTCTTGGATTTGTCTTGGATGGTTGTATGTTCTTTCTCTATAATAACTAGGCTGACTTCAATCCCTGAAATTCGATCTTCAGGATGGTCTAACCTACTATCAAGTCTTTCTACTTTGTTTTTTATTTCTTTTCCTTCTAGTTGGTGGCCTTTGATGGCTTCAGATTCCTTGTTGGAGTTTTGTTTTAGATCTTGTATGTACTTCTTTACTTCCTTAATTTGGTGTCAGTATTTATTCACAAATCACTTAGTTGATTAGTTATGGTTTCCTAGGACTCCCATTCCTTCTGTTGGTTTACGTTCAGCATTTCTTTTTGTGGTCTCCCTGATTTGTTTGGCTCTCTGTTTATGGATTCCTTGAATGCCTTTAGTGATCTTTCTGTATTCTCATCCCCCGTCTTTCAATTCCTCTATTACTCTTTGATTAGCTTATTCATATTCACCCAGTTCCTGTAGTTCTCTTTGAGTGTTTTCAGCCTGCTCACGCCATTCATGACTTTCTCTTTGACTGATCCCAGCCTGCTCATGCAATTCCTTTATTTCTCTTTAAGTGTTCTCAAGCTACTCTCGCAATTCCTGTATCAAACTTTGAGTAGCTTCCTCACACTCATGATATTCTTTGTTTTGCCTCCTCTCTCTCCCTATCACGCTCATACAGAGTCCTTTGCAGGTTTTCAATCTTTTCATTTACCATGTTTACCAGTAGTATTTGTAGACCTTTTTGGGAACACTTCTATGGATTATTCGTTATCTTTTTTGTCCCCTGATTATTATGAGTGGGAGTTGAGTTAACTGAACTTGCCATTTTTCTTGTTTTCCAGATTGCTCTACCCATTTGGGATGAAAATAAACCAGCTTTGTGCTAGCACACTATTTTAAGGCAAGCATCAACCAAAGTCTGTAGTTGCACAGTCAAAAGTCTGCAGATACAATATAATTCAATAGATATATCTATTCAACTTCAAACAACTAAGTATAATTGAGCTATGAACTGCAAAGAATAAGTTGGCAAACAGAAATTATTAGGTTTAGGGAGAGATGTGGTAAAAAATATGCATAGAGTGATGTGGAAAGGCAGTGGGAGAGTTAACATAACAAATCCTAAACTCAAAATGGGAAATAGCTTGGATAGAATGATAGTAGAGAGAGAAAAAAAGAAGAAAGAGAAAGAAAAAAGACAAGAAAAAAACAGGAAAACAAACATTAAAAATTAAGAAGGGCAACACTTAAAAATTATGCAAATTGAAGACATAATATTCAGAGAAGAATGTGGATGGAATAAGAGAACAGGAGGGATGGAAAGGAGATGTGGAAAATTTAAAAATAAAAATGCTAAAAATATTATATAGGTATTAAGAGGTAGTACTGCTATTAAGGAAGTTAAGTCTAAGTATCTTTAAACTGAGTAATAAATTTCTGGATTAAGTGTGTGCACAATGTGGCTAAAGTCAAATAATCAACTACGGGTATATATGAGGATGAGAACAGCAATTAAGTCATGCAAAGCATGAAAGAGAAGAAAACGTGAAAAGAACAAGAAGGAAAAAAAAAGGATCAAATGGTCACTAGAGCTAAATAAAAAAAAATTATTTTAAAAGATAAAAAGAGAGAGTTCTGGGAAGATGGCAGAGGAGAATCTGGAGGTAAAACAATCATTCACATAGAAAGCAGTTTTAGAGTTCCAGTGAACAGTCCTCAGCCAGAGAATCACACCAAGTGTGCCATCACAGGACAGAGAGTTAGGACAGAGAGGGAAAATCCAGACAAGGAGACAGATCTGAGCTCTTGCCAGCTGCTGCCGCCGCTGCAGTAGCAGCGGTGGCGGCGGTGGCCGAACTCGCCATACCTGAATCACAGAGAGTCTGGGACAAAGGATCCAGACACAGTGGGCGAGCGGATTCTACTCAACACCAGCAAGAACCAACAAGGAGTGGAATTCTTCACCCTGCAGTTCGCAGACCAGAGACAACACAGGAAGCAAGACTTGGCATGAGTAGAAGTCTGATGTCCTCACTCCTTCTCAGGGTGCAGAGGAGGGAAGGCCACCCTTCCCCCCCAGTACTGGAGATCTCCATCTTGGATATCGACAAAGCTCAGCGGAGCTGCTAGCTCCAACTCAGGCCTTGGAAGAAAACTAGAGTCATTTAGCAGGTCACAAGAACCTAAGCTGAACTGCCAGACTCAGCTCCACCCAGGGAAAAGTCAGCATGCTTGGGAGCCAGCCCTAGGAGTGGCTTTCTTCGCTGGGTAATCAGAGCCAGAGATTGCTCCTCCCTTTAGCAGCCCTGACAATTGAAATTCAGTAAACATAAACCCTTAGAATGGCTCCAGGCTGGGCTCTGTGAGTTTCTCACAAATTAGCCCCCCGGAAAAGCTACTGATTGCTGAAAGGCCTCAACTCTACCCAGAACCTAGCCTCATCACAGCTTCTCCAAATTTGAGGAAAAAGCCATCTCCCCCTTTTGTGATACTCAAAGCAGATCTCCCTCCCATTGAACTAAACTGGAAGGAAGATCGCAAAATCCTGGGTAAAGCAGAGCATTTCTCTGCCTGTTCAAACAAACTGACTTAAGAAACCAACCAAGCCACAGAACCACAAGCAGACCAGAGACTCCAACAAGAGGCTGGTTACGGATACAAGGGATATGCAGGATTTTTCCCAACCCTCCCAGAAAAACGAAAGAACTATTTTTTCTCTTCTTCATTTTTTTTGTGCCTTTTATAAAAAACTTTTTTTCTTTTCTAAAAATTTTTAATTTTTAAATTATTTGAAAAAAATTGTTTTCTAGTAACTTTTTTTCCTCTTATAATTTTTATTATAGGAGTACATGTGTGTGTGCGTTTTTCTTTCTTTTTTTTTCTTTGTTTTTTTTAAAAAAAATTCTTTTTGTTTACCTCTACTGAACTTCTGATCTTTTTTTTTCTTTCTCTCTTACCCTTTTCACCTTTTCTTCTCTTTCCTTCTTCTTTATGTGACTTAATTGTTGTTCTGCACATCCTCAGATAAACCCGTAGTTGACTATTAGATCCTATCCCCAATTGTGAACACACTTAATCCACAAATTTATTACTCAATTCAAAACCTCTGAGACTTAAATTCCTTAATAGCAGTACTACCTCTTTATACCTATATAATGTTTTAAGTATTATAATTTCTAAGATTTTCACATCTCATTTATATCCCTCTGTTTCTCTCATTATATTCACGTTCTTCTCTGAATAGTTTGTTTTCGATTCTGCATAATATTTTAAATTTTTCTTTTCTATTTTTTCTGGTCTCTTTTTTCCCTTTCTCTTTCTTCTTTTTTTCTCTTTCTCTACTTTCATACTACCCAACCTATTTCCTGCTTTGTGATTAGGACTTAGTTAACTCTCCTTGTCTCTTCCCACATCTCTCTATTCCTATGTTTTACCCACATCTCTCCCTACCCCTAATAATTTCTAATTTTCCAAATTCTTCTTTGCGGTTCATAGCCCATTAATATATAGTTGTTTGATGTTTAATAGATGTATCTGTTGAACTTGATTTTATCTGCAGACCATGGACTGTGCAAATGCAGACTTTGGTTGATGCTTGACTTAAGTTAATGTTCTACCAGAAAACTGGTATTTTCATCCCAAATGGGCAGAGTAAGCTGGAAAAACACAAGAAAAATGGCAAGTCTGGGAATCTCAACTCCCACTCATGATAATCAGGGGACATAACGGATAATGAATAATCCAGAGGAGAATTCCCAAAAAGCTCTAATAAACACTGCAGGAAAACATGATAAATGAAAGGTTGAAAACCGAAAAAGGAATCTGTATGAGCGTGATAGGGAGAGAGAGGAGGCAAACAATAGGTCAAGGCAGGAAAAGATTGAAAACCTACAATGGACTCTGCATGAGAGTGAGAGGGAGAGAGAGGAGGCAATCCAAAGGTTTATACAGGAATATCATGAGCGTGAGGAAGCTACTCAAAAACTGATACAGGATTTGCGTGAGCAGCTTGAGAATACTCAAAGAGAAAGGCAGGAATGGCTTGAACAGGCTGAGAACACTCAAAGAGAACTACAGGAATGGCATGAACAGAAGGAAGCTAAGCAAAAAGTAATACAGGAATTGAGAGAGCAGGATGAGACTACACAAAGATCACTAAAGACATTCATGGGATCCATTAACAAAGAGCTGAAGGAGGTCACAGAGACCACAAAGGGAATGCTGAATGGAACCCAACAGAAGGAATGGGAGTCCAAGGAAACCATAACCAATCAACTAAGTGATTTGAGAATAAACACTGAACACCAAATTAAGGAAGTAAAGAAGTCCATTCAAGGTCTAAAACAAAGCTTCCACAAAGAATTTGAAGCTATCAAAACTGACCAATTAGAAGGAAAAGAAATAAAAACCAAAGTAGAAAGTCTTGACAGCAGGTTAGACCATGTAGAAGATCGAATCTTGGGAATTGAAGACAGCCTAGATATTATAGATAAAGTACATACAACTATCCAAGTCCAAGAAATATGGTAGATCTATCCAACACTTGGAAGACACCATCAGAAGGCCTAATCTAAGGATAATGGGTGTACAGGAGCAACTAGAAACAGAAGTTAATGGCCTAGGAAATTTGTTTAACAGGATCCTAGCAGAGAACTTCCCAAACATGTAAAAAGATAGTCCTATTCAGATACAAGAAGCTTTTAGAACTCCAAATAGACCAGACCAGAATAGGACATCCCACAGTCACATTATAATCCACACAGGATCAACTCAGACCAAGGAAAAGATCCATAAAGCTGTCAAGGAGAAAAGATCAATCACCTATAAATGGAAACCAATTAGAATCTCCTCAGATTTCTCAGCAGATTCAATCAAAGCAAGAAGAGCCTGGAATGATGTATGCCATGCCCTAAAAACAAACAACTATCCTCCAAGAATACTGTACCCATCTAAACTCTCCTTCATAACTAAAAGCCAAATAAAAACCTTCCATAGCAAAGAAATATTGAAACAATACATCTCCACCAAACCAGCCCTACAAAAGATTCTTAAAGATGTCCTACACAAAGAAAACCAACAAGACCAGAATAGAGGCCAAGAAACTGCACGCAAACTGAGAATCCAAGAACCATAGGAAGAACACAGTTGCCACAGCCCCCAAAAATGTGGATAAAATGGCAGGAACTCCCAAATACCTCTCTCTCCTATTTCTTAACATTAACGGACTTAACTCTCCAATTAAGCTACATAGACTGTCTAGCTGGATTAAAGAGCACGATCATACTTTCTGCTGCCTTCAGGAATTTAGCCCATAAAAACAAACACATTTTCAATGTGAAAGATTAGAACAACATCTACCTAGCAAATGGCCTCCATATGCAATCTGGAGTTGCAATCCTAATATTAGATAAAGTAGACTTCAAATTAAAATTAGTTAGAAGAGATAAAGAAGGTCGCTACATACTTATTAACAGATCTCTCTTTCAGGAGGATATTACAATTCTAAATATCTATTCACCAAACAACGGAGCTCCCAAATTTATCCAAGAAACACTACTTTCCCTCAAATTCCACATAGATCCAAAGACATTAATTGTTGGGGATTTTAACACACAACTCTCCCCACTAGATAGATCAACCGGGCAAAAACTCAACCGAGAAACTACAGATCTAAACAGCTGCATAGATCAACTAGATTTAACAGACATCTACCGAACATTTCACCCAGCAGCATCAGAATACACGATTTTCTCAGCAGCACATGGAACATTTTCTAAAATAGAAGACATTTTAGGCCACAAAGCAAACTTGTCCAAATTCAGAAACATTGAAGTTATACCTTGCATTCTTTCAGACCACAAGGGAATAAAATTAGAACTCAACACCAAAAGCCACCAAAGAAAGTCTGGTAACACATGGAAGTTGAACAACACTCTGCTGAATCACGAGTGGGTCATGGAAGAGATTAGAAAGGAAATTCAAATATTCATGCTATTCAACAAAAATGAACACACAAATTACCAGCAACTCTATGACACAGCAAAGGCAGTGAGCAGAGGCAAGTTTATAGCTCTTAGTTCCTAAATCAACATATTGGAGAGATCTGAAACCAACAATTTAATGAGACATCTGAACCTCCTTGAAAAAGAGCAGCAAATAAACCCCAATCCTGTAGACAGAAAGAAATAATTAAAATTAAATCAGAATTAAATGAATTAGAATCCAAAATCTCTATAGAAAGAATCAACAAAACAAAGAGTTGGTTCTTTGAAAAAATTAACAAAATTGACAGACCCTTAGCAAATCTTATCAGAAAAAGAAGAGAACACACCCAAATAAATAAACTCAGAGATGAGAATGGAAACATCACCATGGAAACAACCATGATTCAGAACATTATAAGTGAATACTTCTCAAAACTTTATGCTAGTAAGTTTGAGAACTTGGCAGAAATGGACCTTTTCCTAGCAAATATTGACATGTCAAAACTAAACCAATATGAGTTAAACCATCTTAACGGGTCTATATCAAGCATTGAAATAGAAACAGCAATAAGAGACCTATCAGCTAAGAAAAGTCAAGGACCAGACGGTTTTAAAGCAGACAAAGTTCACTACTAAACACATTCTATGAAGCCATCATAACTCTCATAACTCTCATCCCAAAACCAGGAAGGGACTCATCAAAGAAAGAGAACTATAGACCCATGTTTTGATGAACATTGATACAAAACTTCTCAACAAAATTTTGGCCAATCCAAGTCAACAATTCATCCAAAAAATCACACAACACGATCAAACAGGATTCATTTCAGGGATGCAAATCTGGTTCAATATACGCATATCAATTAATTTTATTCATCACATCATCAGGAGCAAGGATAAGAACCACATGGTTATCTCAATAGATGCAGAAAAAGCATTAGACAAGATCCAACACCCCTTTATGATGAAGGTTTTGGAAAAATTAAGAACCCATGGGATATTCCTCAGTAAAATAAAGGCTTTATATGACAAACCTACAGCCAGCATTATACTTAATAGTGAAAATTAAACCCATTTCCTCTTAACTCAGGAACAAGACAAGGATGTCCACTCTCTCTACTTCTCTTCAATCTAGTATTAGAAAGCCTAGCTACAGCAATAAGAAAAGATGCAAACATAAAGGTGGTCCATATAGGGAAAGAAGAAATGAAACTCGCCCTCTTTGCAGATGACATGATCTTGCATTTAAAGAATCCCATAGAATCTGCTCCCAAATTACACAAGCTGATTCAAAACTTTGGCAAAGTAGCAGGGTATAAAATTAACCCCCCAAAATTAATGGCTTTTCTGTATGCCAACAATGAGAAAAGTGTGGCTGAAATTAGGAAAGCAACTCCATTTGTAATAGCCCCACAAAAAATAAAATACCTCGGAATTAACTTAACTAAAGAAGTGAAGGACCTCTATGATGAAAACTTTAACATCTTGAAAAAGGAAATCAACACAGAACTGAAAAAATGGCAAAACCTCCCATGCTCCTGGATTGGAAAGATTAACATCGTGAAAATGGCAATACTTCCCAAGGCTATCTACAAATTCAACGCAATACCTATCAAAATTCCACCCTCATTCTTCAAGGAAATAGAAGAGGCAATCCAAAAATTCATATGGAACAATAAAAGACCCCGAATAGCAAAAACGCTCCTCAATGGAAAGAACACTGCTGGAGGAATATCAATACCAAATTTCAAACTCTACTATAAATCCATAGTAATCAAAACAGCTTGACACTGGCACAAGAACAGACCTCAGGACCAATGGAATAGAATTGAAAACCCAGAAATGAATCTACAGACTTATAGCCGTCTAATTTTCGATAAGGGAGCTCAAACAATAGAATGGAAGAAAGAAAGCCTCTTCAGTAAATGGTGCTGGCAAAATTGTTTAAATACTTGTAGAAAACTAAAACTAGACGCTTATCTATCACCTTGCACCAGAATCAACTCCAAATGGATCAAAGACCTCGGAGTCAAAGCAGACACTCTGAAAGCATTGCAGGATGGAATAGGAGAAACCCTAGTTCTCCTTGGCGCAGGTCGAAATTTTCTGAATAGAGACCCTGAAACCCAACAAATCAAAGAAAGGTTGGACAAATGGGATTGCATGAAGTAGCAGAGCTTCTGCATGGCAAAGGACATAGTTAGCAAGCTCAATAGAAAGCCTACAGATTGGGAGAAGATCTTCACTAGCCATACACAGGACAAAGGACTCATATCTAAAATATACATGGAAGTCAAAAATTAAATCCCCCAAAAACAAATCCTCAAAGAAACAACTGCCCAATAAATAAGTGGGCTAAAGACTTAAAGAGAAACTTCTCTGAAGAAGAAGGAAGGATGGCCAATAGACACATGAAAAAATGCTCAACTTCCTTAGCCATAAAAGAAATGCAAAACAAAACCATTGAGATACCCCATTTAGAATGTCAAAAATCAAGAACTCTAACAATTACACATGCTGGAGGGGATGTGGACAGAAGAGAACCTTACTTCATTGTTGGTGGGAGTGTAAACTTGTTCAACCACATTGGAAAGTAGTATGGAGGTTCCTCAAAAGACTCCACATAGAGCTCCTCTATGACCCAGCAGTCCCACTTTTGGGCATTTACCCAAATTTTTACAAACAAAACCACACTAAAGCTACCAGCACAACTATGTTTATTGCAGCATTATTTGCCTTAGCTAAGATCTGGAACCAACCCAGATGCCCCTCAGTAGATGAATGGATCAAGAAAATGTGGTATATATACACAATCGAATTCTATGCCTCCATCAGAAAGAATGACATTGCCACATTTGTTAGGAAATTCAAAGTCTTGGAAAAAATTATATTAAGTTTAGTAAGCCAAGCCCAAAGAAACAGTTCCCATGGTTTCCCTTATTTTCAATATCTAGTACATGTATGAGTCCAGCAGAAAAGGACAGATAAGGTGAAGTTAGGAAAATGAACCCTAAGTTATGTATTTAAATGTTTTTTTTTTCTTTCAAGCTTTTGTTTCTAACGCATTTATAAGATTATTTCTTTGTTGCTTTGTATGTCCCTCCCCCACAGTATAACCCCTGCTTTCACTCTATTTGATGTCAGCATAATTTGTGGAGGGGAAGGGGCAAAATAAGTCGTTCAAATAAGGGCACAGGTGGACCCGTTGCAGCAATGAGAAGTGCAAGTTGTCATGTCAAAAACGAACTTTACAACTTTGGTGGGGTGGGGGGAGGATTGGGTGGGAGGACATCGACATCGGGAGTCTGGGAAGGGATGTGAAGGGTAAACAAAGGAGGAGGCTACTATGCTTGATAGGAAATGTACTCATTATCTTCCCATTTAATTGTAACCCCTCTGTACAGTATGTTCGCATAAAAAAAGAAAAAAAAAAAACAAAAGAAAATAATTTCTAAAAAAGAAAAAAAAAACACACAGACATATAACCCCAAAACAAAAATTATAAGGAAGAAAAAAATGTTAATAGAAAACAAAAATTTTTTAAGTTAAAAAATCTAAAAAAAGGTTTAGAAAAAAATTATAAAAGGTACAAAAAAAAAGGTCTTTGATTTTTTGGGGGGATGGAACGTTCATGTATCTCCCTTGTGTCCATAACCAGTCTCTTGTTGGATTATCTGGTCTGCTTGTGGTGTTTGATTTTCCTGTGCTTTGGATGGTTTCTTTAGTCAATTTGTTTGAGCAGGCAGAAAAATGCTCTGCTTTACCAAGGATTTTGTGATCCTACTCCCAGACTAGTTCAATGGGACAGAGATCTACTTTGACTTTCACAAAAGAGGGAGATGGCTCTTTCCTCTAGTTTGGAGATGCTGTGATGAGGCTAGGTTCTGGGTTAAGTTGAGGCCTTTCAGCAAACAGCAGCTTTTCCCTGAGGAGTTAGCTTCTGAGAAACTCACAGAGCCCAGCCTGGAGCCATTCTCAGGGTTTATGTTTACTGAATTTCAATTGATTGTCAAGGCTCCTGTAGGGAGGGGCAACCTCTGGCTCTCTTTACCCAGTGAAGAAAGCCACTCTTGGGGCTGGCTGCTCAAGCTGGGTGATTTTCCCAGGGAGTTGCTGAGCCTGGCAGGTCAGGTTAGGTTCCTGTGACCTGCTAAATGACTCTTGTTTTCTTCCAGGGCCTGAGTTGGAGCTAGCTGAACAGCCAGGCTTCTTCAGTATCCAAGATGGAGATCTCCGGTAATGGGGTGGGGGAGGGTTGGCCTTCCCTCCTCTCCTCCCTGAGAAGGAGTGAGGATGTCAGGCTTCTACTCACGCCAGAGTCTTGGTTCCTGGCTCATCTCTGGTCTGCGAACTTCAGGATGAAGATGTGTGCCCCTTGTCAGTTCTTGCTGGTGTTGAGTAGAAACCGCTCTCTTGCCGCGTCTGACGCTTAAGTCCCAGAATCTCTTTGTTGCAGGTACAGTGGCTATGGCTGCCGCCGCTGCCACCACATCCGTGGCCACTGGCAAGTGCTAATATCTGTCTCCTTGCCTGGATTTTCCCTCTCTGGGCTAACTCTCTGTCCTGTGATGGCACACTTGGTGTGATTCTCTGGCTTAGGACTGTTTATTGGAACACTAAAATTGCTTTCTATGCAAGAGCTTGTTTAGCCTCCAGCTTCTCCTCCACCATCTTCCCAGAACTCATCAAAAAAAAAAAAAACATTTAAAGGCAATCCCAGGCAGGAAAATACATGGAACATTTTTTTCTGTGTGTGCCATTCATGGGGGTTGAATTTGTTCTACTTTATTCAAGGCTGGTGTTCTATTACTCTCAGCTAATCGGTGGGATGACTACCAGCTAATTAGAGGTAAAGAGTCTCATGGAATTCTCTGTGCAGGCTGACTTCAAACTGATAATCAGATTTCGGCTTCCTGAGACATTCTGTGCTTTGCATGAGACACTTATCTCCAATGAGCCACCAAAAAGAAGAAAAACAAAAAAACAAGAAACACCTGGGGTTGAGATGTGGCCCCAATGGCAGAAATGAGACAATGATTTCTGGGACAATACCCACACCTTGAGATCAAGCTCCAGGACCAGCACACACAAGAATAAAATAAATAAATGAAAAGAAAGTTGGAAGAAGAAAAGGGAGAGCCGATTTCTGAGGTTAAAATGAGCAAAATTGAGTTAGCTTACACTTATTACTGTACTTACTCAAGGGTCTCACATCTGAGGATCAGTACTCAAGGCCAGCTAAGGCAGGGGAGTCCATGAACTCAACGCTAATTAGCCAATTACAGTTTTTTTTTAGAAGCTCCGAATTGTGCTGTGTCTCACATATTAGAGGGCTAGTTTTAATAATGTACTGGGAGGGGACTGGGAAGTGACTCAGTGAGAAAGTGCTTGCCTTGCATGCATGAGGCCCTGGGCTCAATTCCTCACCAACTCATAAGCAGGAAAAATCAGAAGTGGCTCAGTAGCACAAGTGGTACGGCTCTAGCCTCAAGCTGAAGAGCTGAGGGACAGCGCCCAGGCCCAGAGTTCAGGCTCCATGACAGGCAAAAAAAAAGGAACTGGGACAATACCTAGGCACTGATTTATAGCTCCAAGCCCAGCATACATATGGAAATAAAAAGTAGAAATTAAAAAATGTATAAGAAAATTCAATTAATTTTTTTTAATGAGTGATGAGATTTTGGTTTTTGTGTATAATCCTCTTTTTTTCAGTCGGTTGTAAGGCTTGAACTCTGGGCCTGAGCACTGTCCCTCAGCTCTTCATTTCAATGCTAGTGCTCTACCACTTGAGCTACAGTGCCACTTCTTTTGTGTGTAATCCTAAATACTAAGATAGATTAAATCTGAGGGCTATGGTCTCTAATCTTCAAATCAACAGCAAAACATGTAAACAAGAAAACAGTAGTGAATCCTGATGGAGTTGTAAAGCACCAGGCTTGAGTGAGAAAGCTATGAAACAGTGCCCTTGCTAAGAGATCCAGCCTCAGGATCACAAAAATGTAAATAAGAAGAGAACCTGGGGCTTGTGACTCATTCCTGTAATTCTCCAGGAGGCAGAAATATGGGTATCCAGTGTAAAGGCCAATTCTAGCAGGAAAGTCCACAAGACAGTTGCTTGTGGGCTATCCTGGGGCTAGAACTGTAGTACTCACAGATTTTTGGCAGTTAATTGGAGGTAAGGATCTGACACTTTCCTGCTCAGCCTGGCTTTGAACCATGATGGTCAGATTTCAGCATCCTGAAACAGGCCAGGCCTTGCATGAGTTCTGGCTCCAGCACTAGCACATTCACAAAGAATGAAATACAAAGAAGACTAGAAGAAAAAGAAGAACCAATAACTGAGGCTGCAATGAGCCAATCAGCCCATTACTGGTGGCTCATAACTGTAATTCTGTTTCCTCAAGAGGCTAAAACATAGGCCCCATGGTTTCCCTTATTTGCAATATCTAGTATATGTATGAGTCAAGCGGAAAAGGTCAGATAATGTGATGTTAAGAAAATGAACCCTTAGATATGTATTTTAATGTTTTTTTTTCATGCATGTGTTTCTAACGCATTTATAAGATTATCTCTTTGTTGCTTTGTATGTCCCTCCCCCACAGTATAACCCCTGCTTTCACTATATTTGATGTCAGTATAACTTGTGGAGGAGATGGGGAAAAACCAGTTGTTTAAGGATACAGGTGGACCTGTTGCAACAATGAGAAGTACAAGTTGTCATGTCCAAAACGAGCTTTACAACATCGGTGCGGGGGAGGGGGGGTGGGAAGGCGGGGAAGGAGAAGGATTGGGATTGGGCGGGGGAGGGGGGAGGCTGGGGAGGGATGTGAAGGGTAAACAAAGGAGGCTGCAATGCTTGGTAAGAAATGTACGCAATATCGTGCCCATGTAATTGTAACCCCTCTGTACAGTATGTTCACAAATAAAATAAAATTAAATTAAAAAAAAATAAAAAATAAAATAAAATAAAAAAAGAAAAAGAATCTCAGACTTCATCTGGGAAGTTGGCTCAGTGGTAGGGTGCTAGCCTTGCATGCATGAGGACCTGGGTTTGATTCCTCAGAACCACATAAGCAGGAAAAGCCGAAAATGTTGCTGCAGCTCAGTTGATAGAGCACTAACCTTAAGCTGGAACGCTGATGGACAGTGCCAAAGCCTAGTTTTCAGGCCCATAACCAATGACAAAATAATAATTAAAAAAAACCCTCAGACTTTGCTGCTCAGACTGGCTTCAAACCAAGATCCTCAGATTTCAGCCTCCTTAGTAGTGCTGGGGTTCGTATGAGACTCTTCAAAAAGAAAGAAGCCGGAAGTTGAGCTGTGGCTCAATTCACAGAACTGAGCAAAATCTCTGAGACAGTGGCCAGTCCCTAGATGGAGAAAAAAAAACATAAAATATTTCAAAAATAAATAATAAATTGTAATACAGAAAAAAACATGTTTAATATGATACAAAGGAAAACTGTTTTCTTTTTTTTTTAAGTGCAGCAAACAAAAACGTACTACAAAGTTTCCAAATGACATACTGAGAGTAAGGGGAAAGTGAAAATTTTTAAAATTCATGTAAATATTATATCCAAACTGATATGACCAAAACCTAATATGATCAGAAACTTATCTCTCACTTGTAATTGCTTACAAACAATTGTCCCTCCAGTTTCAACTCTAGCATCAGAATTTAGGAAGAACTCTCTATGCAGCCTTGACTGAATAGGCATCTTCCTGCTTTAGCCTCTTGAGTTAGAAATACAGGCTTTGCCTGTATTTGAAACTCAACATCAATATTCAAACTTTGAAACTCAATATCAATATTCAAATAATGGATTATATGTAAAAGCATGAATAAACATCCACCAGAGAAGCTCTGAGCATTACAATCATAACAGTAGAAGAGCACCTACCACTTAAGATAGGTAACAGAAGGAAGATTTAGCATTTTTCTGAAGTGCAGGGGTTTGAACACAGGGCCTCATGCTTGCTAAGTATAAAATTCAGTGACATTAATTATATCCACACTACTTTTTAACCATTACCTCTGCTTGTGAACTTTCTTTTCAATACTGATGGAATCCACACAATGACCTGCACCAGAAACTTTTGTTTTGTTTTGTTTGGTTTTTGGTCTGTCATGGGGCTTGACCTCTGGGTTGGGCACTGTCTCTGTGCTCTTCAGCTCCAGGCGAGTTCTCCACCGCTTGAGCTACAGCACCACTTCCGGTTTTCTAGTGTTTTATTGGAGATAATAGTCTCACATACTTTCCTGCCCGGGCTGGCTTTCAACTGTGATCCTCAGATCTCAGCCTCCTGAGTAGTTAGGATTACAGGTGTCAGCCACTGTCCCCCAGCCCCAGAAACTTTTAATCTTCTTTTTTCCCTTATGAACTTTAGTCACTATATTTCACATAAATAGATTATTTTGTGTCCATCCATGACCGACATATATTAATTGCAGCCTTTTGTGGATGAGTCATAATTTATGCACACCTCACATTTTATAAACCAATTCATCTGGGCCCACATTCAGCAGCTTGTTCTGAGAAGAATGGTAGCTATTTTGCTAGCCACCTCTATCCTCTGCCATTCCTACTCAAATTAGTCTTTGGAATCAGTTTGAGTCTGCTCAGAGGGTAGAGTCATATGGGTTGGCTTTGAACCATGATCCTCAGATCTCAGTCTCCTGAATAGCTAGGATTACAGATGTGAGACACCTGCACCAGGCCATCATTTCTTCCAAGAACATGTCAGGGGGATGGAATAGAAGTACTACATACATTCATTAGCAACTGCCCCAGGGTGAGCCAGAAGCTCAGACCAAATCCACTGACCTTGATACTGTCTTTGGTGTCCAAAAGGATATTGTTGGTCTTAAGGTTTTCGTGTATGATTTTGTTTGGTGTAAGTAGTGAACTGCACTTACATGTGTGACAAGCCTCCTGGCTTCATCCTCATATAGGCGGCCGAATTTTCAGATCCACCCCAGGTAGTATCCCCTAGTGGCCAGTTCCATGATGAGATACACATACTCTTCCTTCTCCATTACCTGGTACAACCTGATGATGTGTTTGTGCCATATATTCTTAAAAATGTCCATCTCATTCTTTATCCAATGATGAGGACTGTCACTTCCAGAGTATTTTAAATTCCACGTCCTTGTCTGTGAGGAGGGAATGAGCCAGCTTCACTTTTCCATGGTACCTGTGTGGAAGAGCTCTTTCTTCTGGTATTGTTTGATGATCTCCTCCTTCAAGGTGCTTGAGATTGATTCTTTCTGTACTTCCATCCTTCTGCTACAATAGCAAGTAGCTAGTCTACCTAAATAAATTAAATAAAATAAAGGAAAACCCAGAAAGAGTAAAAAGAAATACCAAAATCCAAATAACAGCCCGTCCCCACTACCAAAAAAATCATTTAACTTTGATTCAGTCCAGTGGGTCATTAAGCAAGAGCTCCAAGCTCTGTTAACTAACATAGGTTGGAGCACACTGGTTTCCTATATATCCTTCATGACCTCACACAATGGAGAAATCACAACCAGGCATAGTGATGTCATAGAAGAAATGGACCAATCAGAGTCTGGCCCAGTGAGGTAAGAGAAATAGCGGACCAATCACAGCCTTCCAGCATTGACACTCTAGCTCTTGGACCTCAAAGACTGTTGCTAAGGAATCCATGTGGCTTAAGGTTGCTTTGGTCATTCTCGTGGCATTTCTGGAACTACTAGGACAGTGGTCAAAATCCTCTGATTTTCTAGAGGACTACTGAATCTTATAAATTGCTTCTCTGTAGACACTAGTTAATAGCCTCCATTCTTGATGGCCACCTTATCCAATGTCTTTTTCCAGCAATAGCACTGCACAAAGGCCTCCGTCCTTCTCAAGGACAGCTGTGTCTTACAACTTCCTCCTGAGGGGACAAGTTCCAGGGTGGCTTTGAGCCACCACCCTCACAATTCACCTTCCTGAGTAGGTAGGATTATATGCCAGAGCCATCGGTAGGTACTTAGCTCATCTCTTACATTTGGAGAAAGTATATTTGTTAGAAAGGTGGTTTTTAGATGTGTACTTTTAACACTTTAAATTTGTTGCCCTTGCTGTCTAATAGTGTATCTAGTTTCTGATGAGAAATTAGTCTTAATATCATTGAAGATTATTTGTGTATGATGAATTTTGTCTTTGTGCTTTGGGAAGTTTTCTGTTTTTGTTTAATTAGAATGTGTCTTAATGTGGACCTGTGTAATTATGTTAATTGACATTTTTGAGCTGATAGATTCCTGCATGGAAGGTTCATGCTTTCAATTAAAATTGGGAAGGTATTTGTTTTTATTCCTTCAAATACTATGTATTTCTATTTTTCCCTCTGTACACACACACACACACACACACACACACATATATATATATATATATATATTATACATTATATATTCACATTGTATATGTGAATATACATATATATGCCTACATGTTTATATTATATATACATTTATATACATATATAGTTTTATATAGCTTCCACTTTTGTGATTGTTTATGGTAGGAAGTTTAGACTGATCCTAGCTACTCCATCAGTTAGAGTTTGAAGTTTTCCTCTTTATTTCTTGATAAAAATATGCATTACTCGCCAAGGATATTGAAATAGGTATTAAGCACAGATAGCCTCTCTCTCTCTCTCTCTCTCTCTCTCTCTCTCTCTCTCTCTCTCTCTCTCTCTCTCTCTCATTTCCTGCCTTGGTTAGGTCTCTGAGCACAGGGCCATTGCTTGTCTGGTCCTTCTAGTGTGCTGTGAAATTTTGCAGTGTCAAACTCTGCTTCAAAGGCCACCAGGCAGGCCTGCACTTGGAAGAGGAGCTTCTCAAAGGCAGCCTCTATGGGTGCACCTGCCTGCCTCTCTCTTGATGTCAGAACTCCACAGCTACTTGAGATGGCCTTAGCAGATGCCCCTTTGCCTGGACTGCTGACTGGTGACTGTGTCAGCACAAGCAGTGTGCTTTTATTACAAATTAGAGGTCTGCGGTGGAACCTGGGGGTGTTCCCTTGTTGGTGGTTATGCTTGGAGCAAAGGTGGGGGCTGCAGAAGCCTCACTGTGGCCTGAATTCTGAGGCACAACAAATGCCAAGGGTTCCTCTGGGCTCTTTACAGAATACATGGGCAGGTTCAGGAGCAGAAGCTGAGCTCAGGGGGCCCCTAAACACAGGGTGGGCTTTAGAGCTGGGCATCACAGATTGATCTTTCTGAAGGGCTGCGGACATCATCTGGAAGCTGTTGAACCTTTAGGAGGTCTGAGTACATCATGAGATTATGTGTGGGCATCTGAGCTTCATCTATTGTTTGTAATAGGGCTGAGCCCTCCCTCTTGTATTGTCCTGGTGCCCTCTGAGTGTGTGATGGTTTCTGGCAGTGAGAAAAGTTTAATGTGTCTTTTCTTCCCTGAGCCTCACTAGGAAGTTTCTATTGTTGGCAGGGATGATTCTGTCATTGGGAGGTCTGTGTGTTCTCTGAGTAAGGGAATCTACAGACTTCAGAGCACATCTTGGCTTTCTCTCTGAAAGGCTTAAGTGTTTAAGGCTTCAGATGCTTTATAGGTTTCCAGACATATCCAGGGCTTGTTCTTTTTGATCTTTCAATGACAGCTCTAATTTCCTCTCTTAGTCATGGTCTATTGACCCCTTTGACTCTGGCATAAATGAGAGAACACAGGCAGGGCTGTTGTGTTGCTAAGGAAAGCAGACAGGGCTGCCTTGTTGCTGAGAAAAAGCAGGCAGGCCTGTCTTGTTACATAGTTTCATTTTATTCCCCAATGTTGGTAAATAAAACCTCTAGGTTGGACTTCAGGAGCTGCCCATGATCATTGTTCCATTCCTTTTCCCTGCTCTTATCATACTGCCTTTCTATTTAAATTCATATTTACTTTTAATTTTTGTCAGAAACAAGCAATTAAAAAGTCTATATGTAATGTTAATTTTTATTCTTGAATTATTAAAATACATGAAGAACATGTCAATTAAAGCAGCATAAAATGGCAGATGGCGTGAGCTTGATCACTGTCCCTCTACTCTGTCTCTCTTGCTCTACCCTGAGGTGACCACTGCGACTAGTTAGTTATGAATCCCTGCATCTAAACCAAATGTGTACAAAGAACAGCCTATTAAAAAGAGACTTGCCCACAGCTATCCAAGTCCCTCAAACTGCTATCTTAGTAAGAGGCCAAATTTCCATTCACACTATGAAGATTCAAACGTCTACAGTCAGGTTCACAGACCTGAGCCAAGTCTGTGCTGGAACCAGGAATGAAGTTGATAACTTATTGTTCACTAAGGGAGAAGTCTGCAATATTTAGTATCAGGTAGAGGACCAAGGAGTTACACAGGCATTTTAGAGGTTACTAGACTTTGGGTTTTAACTTTTGTAATTCCAAGTTTCTCTTCAGATCAAATATTGGGCCTGCACAACAGCAGCCCATGAGGAAGTGATGTCCAGAACTTGTGTAAGTGTCTCAGACTCTTTGAATTTGTTTTTACTGAATTGTCTTTTTTTCTACAATCCACACCAATGGCCAAATAAGTGTAGAAAAACAAGGCCACTTCCACCAAACCAGATTGTTGGTGTTCAAGACCTAACTTGAGTCCACTACATTTGATGCAATACTGTTCAAAGGAACATTCATTCAGTGAGGAGTAAAATATTGTACATCTGTCAGAGATAGATGTTAACAGATATCCTTGACTTTTAACGTTATAGGTGGTATTTGAGCCAGATGCTGGTGGCATATACCTGTAATCCTGGCTACTCAGCATTCTAGTTTGAAGCCACCCATGTCCAGAATGTCTGTGAGACTTTTATCTCCAATAACCCCCAATAAGCCCGAAGTAGAGTTGTGGTTCAAGTGGTAGAGCAATAGTCTTGGACACAAAAGCTCAGGAACAGCACCCAGGCCTTCAGTTCAAGTGCCAGGGCTAGCAAACACATACCAAAAATGTGGTATTTGCAACCAAAGAATAAATTTTAATTTTATCTCTTTTTAGCCAATTTAATATCCGAGTTCTTGATCTGCAAGCCTCTTGGCCACTCTACACCTGGAGACTAACGATTAATCAAGTGGAAAAGAAGGATCTAGAATGATTCATAATTAGAGATGCTGATGTTTGAAAGACTATGCAAAAAAAACTACTTCAGTCTCTAAAAGAATATAGCACTCACAGTGGAAACTCTGAATTTTTTAATTGATGGTCAGTATCTAGGCTTGAACTCATAACCTGTGCTTTGTCCCTCAAGGCTAGCACTCTACCACTTGAGACACATCTCCACCTCTAGTCTTTTTGGCAGTCAATTGGAGTAAGAGGCCCATGGATTTTCCTATCCGAGCTGGCTTTGAATAACGATCCTCAGATCTCAGCCTCCTGAGTAGCTAGGATTACAAGCTTGAGCCTGTGATGGCTAATTGAAATTTAATGGTACCAACTACCAGAGATGGTAGTTAAGACATTTACATCCACCACAAAAGTTCAAGTTAATTTCAGCTTTGGTTTCTACAACACACTTAAGAGAAAGATCAGTAGAGATCTTTCATTAAACCTTAGTAGTAGAATTCATATACACTTGGCTTAGTTTTTTAATTGTGAGAATACCACACAAAGGAGTTACAACTACATGGGAAAGATCTTGGCTTATTTTGAGTCCTGCTGAATCCTAGATTTCAGGGACAAATCCCAAAATACAAGTGTTAGGAGTTCAGAGACAGGAGAGTTCCCTGAAATTGCAATAAAATTAATATTAACAATAATATCATTTGTTTAACTTCCAATCTAACAAATACACTTAATATATTTTTTTCCAAGCCTTTTCATTTCTTAACAAATGGAGCAATGTCATTACTTTTCATGGAGCCATAGAATTCCATTGTGTATATATGCATACATTTTCTTGATCCATTCATCTACTGAGAGGCATCAGGGTTGGTTCCATATCTTACTTATGGTAAATAATGCTGCAATAATTAACATAGTCGTGCTGGTAGCTTTAGTGTGGTCTTATTTGTGATCAATTGGGTAAATGCCCAATAGTGGGATTGCTGGGAAATAGGGGAGCTCTATGTGGAGTACTTTGAGGAACCTCCATATTGCTTTCCAAAGTGGTTGAACAAGTTTACACTCCCACCAACAATGTAGTAATGTTCACTTCTCTCCGCATCCCCTCAAGCATCTGTTGTTATTAGAGTTCTTGATTATTGTCATTCTAACTGGGGTGAGGTTATATCTCTATGGTTTGATTTGCATTTCTTTTATGGCTAGAGAGGCTGAGCATTTCTTCATGTGTCTATTGGCAATCCTTCTTTCCTCTTCAGAGAAGTTTCTCTGTAAGTCTTTAGCCCACTTATTTATTGGGCAGCTGTTTCTTTGGAGATTTGTTATGTGGGGATTTAATTTTTTGAGTTCCGGGTATATTTTAGATATGAGACCCTTGTCAGTTGTATGGCTAGTGAAGATCTTCTCCCAATCTGTGGGCTTTCTATTGATCTTGCTAGCTATGCGCTTGGCCATGCAGAAGCTCTGCACTTTTGTGCAATCCCATTTGTTCAACCTTTCTTTGATTTGTTGTGTTTCTAAGTCTCTATTAAGAAAATTTCGGCCTGTGCCAAGGAGACCTAGGGTTTCTCCTATACCAACCTGTAATGTTTTCAGATTGTCTGCTTTGACTCTGAGGTCTTTGATCCATTTGGAGTTGATTCTGGTGCAGAATGATATATAAGAATCTAGCTTTCATTTTCTACAAGTAGTTAACCAATTTAGAAAGCACCATTTACTGAAGAAGGTGTCTTTCTTCCATTCTATTTTTTGAGCTCCGTTATCGAAGATTAGTTGGCTATAGGTCTCTGTGTTCATTTCTGGGTTTTCAATTCTGTTCCATTGGTCCTGAGGTCTGTTCTTATGCAGGTACAATGCCGTTTTGATTACTATGGCTTCGTAGTAGAGTTTGAAATTTGGTATTGATATTCTTCCAGCCCTGCTCTTTCTGTTGAGGATTGTTTTGGCTATTCGGGGTCTTTTACTGTACCATATGTATTTTTGGATTGCCTCTTCTAATTCCTTGAAGAATGAGGTTGGAATATTGATAGGTATTGCATTGAATTTGGAGATAGCCTTCGGAAGCATGGCCATTTTCCCGATCTTGATCTTTCAAATCCAGCAGCATAGGAGTTTTTGCCACTTTCTAAGTTCTGTTTTGATTTCCTTTTTCACGTTTTCAAAGTTTTCTTCATAGATATCCTTCACTTCTTTGGTTAAGTTAATTCCTTGGTATTTTATTTTTTGTGGGGCTATTACGAATGGAGTTGCTTTCCTAATTTCAGCTTCACTATTTCTTTGTTGGCATACAGAAAAGCCATTGATTTTTGAGGGTTAATTTTATACCCTGCTACTTTGCCAAAGTTTTGAAACAGCTTGAGTAATTTGGGAGTGGGGTCTGTGGGATTCTTTAAACACAAGATCATGTCATCTGCAAAGAAGGAGAGTTTTACTTCTTCTTTCCCTATTTGGATCCCCTTTATGTTTGCATCTCGTCTTATTTGTAGCTAGGCATTCTAATACTAGATTGAAGAGAAGTGGAGAGAGTGGACATCCTTGTCTCTTTCCTGAGGTAAGAGGAAATAGCTTTAGTTTTTCACCATTAACTGTAATGCTGGCTGTAGGTTTGTCATATACAGCCTTTATTGTATTGAGGAATGTTCCATGGATTCCTAATTTTTCCAGAACCTTCATCATAAAGGGGTGTTGGACCTTGTCAAATGCTTTTTCTGCATCTAATGATATAACCATGTGGTTCTTATCCCTGCTCCTGTTGATGTGATGAATTATACTAATTGATTTGCGTATATTGAACCAGCTTTGCATCCCTGAAATGAATCCTGTTTGATCTTGGTGTATGATTTTTTGGATGAATTGTTGAAGTCGATTGGCCAAAATTCTGTTGAGAAGTTTTTCATGAATGTTCATCCTAGAAATGGGTCTATGGTTCCCTTTCTTTGATAAGACCCTGCCTGGATTTGATGAGGGTTATGAGGGCTTCATAGAATGAGTTCCGTAGTGAACTTCGTCTTTCACTTTCATTGAAGATTTCGAGGGGTATTAATGTGAGCTCTGCTTTGAAGACCTTGTAGAATTCCGCTGTGAAACCATCTGGACCTGGACTTTTCTAAGATGAGAGATCTCTTATTACTGTTTATATTTCAGTGCTTGATATGGGCCTGTTAAGGTGATTTAACTCATCTTGGTTTAGTTTTGGCATGTCAGTATTTGCTAGGAAAAGGTCCATTTCTGCCAAGTTATCAAACTTATGCTAATAAGTTTTAGCATAAAGTTTTGAGAAGTATTTCCTTATAATGTTCTGAATCTTGGTGGTTTCTCTGGTGATGTTTCTATTCTCATCTCTGAGTTCATTTATTTGGGTATGTTCTTTTCTTTTTCTGATAAGATTTGCTAAGGGTCTGTCAATTTTGTTAATTTTTTCGAAGAACCAACTGTTTGTTTTGTTGATTCTTTATATGGCTCTTTTGGATTCTAATTCATTCAATTCTGATTTAATTTCAATTATTTCTCTCTGTCCATTGGGTTGGGGTTTATTCTGCTTCTCTTTCTGAAGGAGGCTCAGATGTCTCATTAAATTGTTGGTTTCAGATCTCTCCAATATGTTGATGTAGGAACTCAGAGCTATAAACTTGCCTCTGAGTACTACCTGTGCTGTGTCCCAGAGGAGTTGGTAATTTGTGTGCTCATTTTTGTTGAATATCATGAATATTTGAATTTCATTTCTAATATCTTCCATGATGCACTCATGTTTATCAGCAGAGTGTTGTTTAGCCTCCATGTGTTACAGGACTTTCTTTAGTGGCTTTTGGTGTGGAGTCCTACTTTTAATCCCTTGTGGTCTGAGAGAATGCAAGGTTTAACTTCAATGTTTCTGAATTTGGACAAGTTTGCTTTGTGGCCTAAAATGTGGTCTATTTTGGAAAATGTTCCATATGCTGCTGAGAAAAACGGGTATTCTGGTGCTGCTGGGTGAAATCTTCGGAAGATGTCTGTTAAATATAGTTGATCTGTGCAGTTGTTTAGATATGCACGTTCTTTGTTGAGTTTTTGCCAAGTTGATCTATCTAGTGGGGATAGTGGTGTATTAAAGTCCCAAACAATTAATGTCTTTGGATCTATGTGTGATTTGAGGGAAAGTAGTGTTTCTTGGATAAATTTGGGTGCTCCATTTGGTGAATAGATATTTAGAATTGTAATATCCTCCTGAAGGAGAGATACATTGATTAGTATGTAGCAACCTTCTTTAACTCTTCTCACTTATTTTAAATTGAATTCTATTTTATCTGATATTAGGATTGCAACTCATGCCTTTTTATGGAGGCCGTTTGCTTGGTAGAATTTGGTCCAGCCTTTAACATTGAAAATGTGTTTGTTTTTATGGGCAAGATGTGACTCCTGAAGGCAGCAGATAGAAGGTTCTTGCTTTTTAATCCAACTATACAGTCTGTCTCTTAATTGGAGAGTTAAGTCAGTTAATGTTGAGAGATAGAACTGAGAAGTGTTTGGGAGTTTCTGCCATTTTATCCACCTTCTTGGGGGCTGTGGCAAGTGGGTTCGTTCTGTGGTTCTTGGATTCTCAGTTTGGCTGCGGTTTCTTGGCCTTTTTGTGGTCTTGTTGGTTTTCTATGTGTAGGACATCTTTAAGAATCTTTGGTAGGGCTGGTTTTGTGGAGATATATTGTTTCATTTTTTCTTTGCTATGGAAGGTTTTTATTTGACCTTCGTTTATGAAGGAGAGTTTAGCTGAGTACAGTTTTCTTGGTTGATTGTTGTTTGTCTTTACGGTATGGCATACATCATTCCAGGCACTTCTTGCTTTGATTGTCACTGCTGAGAAATCTGAGGTGATCCTAACTGGTTTCCCTTTATAGGTGATTGATCTTTTCTCCTTGACAGCTTTATGGTTCTTTTCCTTGGTCTGATTTGATCCTGTGAAGATTATAATGTGATGCTGGGTTGTCCTATTCTGGTCTGGTCTATTTGGGGTTCTAAAGGCTTCTTGTATCTGATTAGGCCTATCTTTTTGCATGTTTGGGAAGTTCTCTGCTAGGATCCTGTTAAACAAATTTCCTAGACCATTAACTTCTGTTTCTAGGTGCTTCTCTACACACATTATCCTCTGATTAAGCCTTCTGATGGTGTTTTCCAACTGTTGAAAAGATCTATCATATTTCTTGGACTTTTCTTGGATGGTTATATGTTCTTTCTCCATAATATCTTGGCTGTCTAAATGCCTAAGACTTCGTAGGAACATAGTAGATACCATTGAATACTAAGATACATGGCTTTGGCACTCTCTACTAATATGCATTTACTAGCATAGTACCACCTGCCTATCCATGTATGGCTATTTTGGCCACCTCTAGGGCTTGATCTCAGTGCCTGCCAAGAATTTCATCCTCGAGTAAGAAGTCAAGTGTGACACCTGTTTTCCTTTTCTGGGAGAGTGCTGGGTGTCAGGCATGATGGAGAACAAGTTTACAAATCTAGATGCAATTTGATAGTATGTAAACAATGTCACATATGTTTATGTGTTCTTACAATCGGTAAAATAAATGGTAAATAAATGAATAAAAAAACAAATACAATGAATAACGACACCAAACATGATATAGACTGAACATGTATATGGAAGTTCAATCCTAACTTTAAAACATATATAAGGAGTATGACTGGGGCATGAATTCAGGCCTATGGAACAGGCCTGAATTTCTGGTCTTCAAGCACAGTGAGCTTCCCCTTCCCCCACAGTGCAACATAGTTACCCAGTCCCTAAGTTCAAATCCCAGGCCTTGCAGATAAAAATCACACATTCCAAGCCAAGGAGTTTCATTAGCATTTTTAATATTTTTTTAAAGTTCACTTTGCCTTTATTTGAAACATTTTGATTTTATAACATGTGATTTTTTCAAAAAACGTGTTGAAATTTTTACATTTCAGCATAGCACATTGGTGTTTTTGACCATATGCCATGAAGAGTGAGAATGAAAGTGAGGATATCATTTCTCCCTAGAAGTTCGGGACTGTTGATGTTATTTCTTATTTTTTCTATTTTTTTTTTAATTTGTCGGTTGTGGGGCTTGAACTCTGGGCTTGGTTGCTGTCCCTGTGCTCAAGGCAAACGCTCAAGCACTTGAGCCACAGCAAAACTTCCAGTTTTCTAGAGGTTTATTGGAGATAAGAGTCTCACAGTCTTTTCTCCCTGGCAAGCCTTGAGTCGCCTTCCTCAAATCTCAACCTCCTGAGTAGCTAGGATTATAGGCATAAGCCACCTGTGCCCGGCAGTTGATGTTATTTCTATTTAGAGTAATTTTTGTAATTATAAAATGTCTGCAATTGTGTCCTGTGAGTTTTCCTCAGTGCCTACCACGAAATAGACTAGGGGAGTCCTCATACCACCAAAGGTTGAGTTTCTGAATAAACACTCACTTCTGTGAGGACAGTAGTTACTTGTAAGCATTTTGGGAATGAATGGATTCTAAAATGAAAAACAAAAACATTGGTACTAAGATGTAGCTCAGTAGTGGAATAGTTGCCTAAAGAGCATAAGATCCTGGAAGAAAAGTTTCCTAAGGCTCAGAATGTTAGGATTTTGTATGAACAAACTTCTTTCCTTTTTTTTTTTTTGTCGGTGGTGGGGCTTGAACTCAAGGATTGGACATTATCCCTGTGCTCTTCAGCTCTTTGCAAGCACTCTACAGCTTTAGCCACATTGCCACTTCCTGTTTTCTACTGGTTTATTGGAGGAAAGAGTCTCCCGGGGCTTGCCTTGAACTGCCATCCTCAGCTCTCAGCCTCCTGAGTAACTAGGATTATAGGTGTGAGCCACTGATGCCTGATACATGAACAAACATTTTAAGATTGATTCTAAAGAAAGAAACTTCGAACATACTTTTTGTACAAATAATTTATAATGCCATGGTTAAGGCACTAATTTAGAAGTATTTTTTCATTGGCTGGTTTCTTAGTTTATTTATATATATATATATATATACATTATTAATTTATATATACAAATATTATTAAAAACATAGCTTTGAAGTGTACCTAAGAACATATGGGCTCATGTAAAATTATACAAATGCACAAGATTGATTTTCTTTCAGTTTGTTGGTACCATAAATTAAGTGGGATTTGTGTACTGTTTTTTTGTTCTCTGTTTTTGGAGGATTTCTCTCCCCTTTATCCCCCTACCCCCCCTCTCCCCGTACTTGAACTCAGCTTGCTCTTTCTTGGCTTGGTTGTTCGTAGCTGATTTTCTACCACTTCAGCCATACCTATAGACTGGCTTTTTGCTAGTTAATTGGAGATGATATCTCTCAGGCTTTGCTGCCTGGATTTGCTTTGAAACTTCATCTTCCAGTTCTCACCTCCTGAGTAGCTGGGATTACAGATGTGAGCCACTGGGGTGCCTAGGGATAAATTAATTTGGTTGATGTATTCTTTCTGTTTTTCTAAGCATGGGATGATCTACTCTAAAATTTCAATGAATGTCCTGGGTCTGAAATAAGATATATAATACATATGCAAATCTGTATATTTCTCAAAAGATGTAATCAATTTAATACATGTTATAAGTGTAATAATAGTCAATAACATAATGAATGAATAATACAAAACATAAAATAAATACACTCAAAGAAAATTGCAATAAAAATAAGTATGTAGATATTAATCATTATTTCAATTGTGGATGAATATTACATTAACAGGCCTGGGGATTGAATTCCGGCCGAGGGAACAGGCCTGAATTGCTTGTCTTCCAATAGGGTGAGTTTCCCCATCCCCCCAGTGAATTAGAGTTATCCAGACTCTGAGTTCAATTCCCAGGCCTGGCAGAAAAAAAGGACATGAATTCCAAGCCAGGGAGCTTCATTAGTATTGTATGTTTGTATATATGTATGTATGTATGTATGTATATACATACATACATACATACATATATATATGTATATATATCATGGGACTTGAACTCTGGCCTTGGGAGCTGTCCTTGTGCTCTTCAGCTCAAGGCGAGTGCTATAATACTTGAGACACAGCACCACTTCTGGTTTTCTAGTGGTTTATTGGAGATAAGTGTCTCACAGACTTCCTGACCTGGCTGACTTTTAACCGTGATGTTCAGATCTCAGCATCCTGAGTAGCTTATAGGCATGAACCATAACTGCCACCAGGCTATTATTAATATTTTTTAAAATATTTATTTATTTTTATTTTTTATTTTTTTGCCCAGCACGGGGCTTGAACTCATATCGTGGCAACTCTGCCTCAGCTAACATCAACCTAGGCTGGGATGGTGCAGCCTCTGGACTCACAGACCATCCTGGGATACTAGGCCTCGGGGGCTGACAGGAAAACAAAAATGAAAACAGCACCAAAAAAAAAAAAAAGCCAGGAACCACCTATGGATGGCAGTTCCTTGGTTTTCCATCCTTGCATGGTGACCATCCCGTGTCCAAATAACACTGCTGCAACCTGTAGGTCACCTGGCATTGCTGAAGGCTGACAGGCTGTCAGCGAAGCCATAGGCCAACCAGGACACCTAGGTCCTGAGTTTGAATCCCAGTTATGCTACTTACAAAGGGCTGGAGAGCCTAAGAATCTATTGCTTGTCCATAGGAACGCCAGAGAAATATGATCAATGTCATGGTTGGATGAGTAGTTCATCAATCAGTCTAGTATAAATTTAGACCCAATAATCACAGAACACAGATTGACTTTAATTCATAGTTTATTATGCATTAAAAGAATACTATTCATTAAATGGAGTCCTCACTATAGACCTGAGAATCTGTAAGAACGTAGTATGTGTCATTTAATTCCACATAGACATCACTGGCAGTATCAAAATATCTAAATATATATTTATCTGTATACCAGATATATATATATATATATATATATATATATATATATATATATATATATATGTTATATATACCAGATAGAAAGGTACTGCTATTTTGGCCAAACCTGTGGCTCCATCCTAGGTCCTGGGATCCACTTGGTAGCTGAATGGGCTAGAGGCTGCCATGCTGACACTCACCCATTCATGAACTGGGACTTCTAGGCCCTCAGTTCAGGTACCAGCATTGCCAAAAATTTCATCTTGGAGTAAGATTCCAAGTGAGACACCTGTTTTCCATTTCTGTGCAAGTGCTGGGTGTCAGGTATGATGTACATAATATGTGTGCAAAGCTACATGCTACTGAATAGATTGGAATAAATGTAATAAATGATATAGGTCCACTCACAGTCCATAAAATAAATGTTAATTCAGTCAATCAATAATAATATATAATGAATCACTCGAACAAACACGATACAGCCTGAATATATAAATGTAAATATAAATCACATATTTAAAATGCCTATAAATGTTACATTTTTCGGGCTGGTGCTTGAATTCAGGCCTAGGGAAGAGTTGAGAAGTTCATGCATGATTCACATAGGAAATGTTAGGCAAGACCTCTGGCACAACAATTATTTTTAATTAAGACTTCACGAAATGTGACCATAATAATTACATTCAGGAAATCGAGGAATTGGGAAAGATCCAAGAATTGGTAGTCACATGGTAGATAGGTTTCCAACACAGCTTGCCACATCTTCTCTATACAAATAGGTATTTATTAGCATACTAGCTTCAGCTTATGAATGGATGAATATGGTGCACAAACCCCACCCCGGAGCTCAATCTCAGGTCCTGGGTAGGGCCTAGATCCTTAGGAACTCAAAAGCTGTTGTGCTCATATGGACCCATTAGAAAGTTGGGCCTGATAGGCCCACAGTTCAACTCCCAGCAATGCCAAAAGTTTCATCCTGATGTGAGAAACCAATCCTTACAGCTGTTTTCCTGTCTTGTGAAAGTCCTGGGCTTCATCGAGGATGGAGAATGCAATATAGGCAACTCTATAGCCATGGGAATAGGTTGTTATCCATGGCAACACAGATATACCTGCCACCATACTCAATAAAATACAAATACATCCATGAATAAGACTCAAAATTTAAAAATAACTACATTGAAAGCAAGATGCATAACACACCTGTATGTAAATAGAGATCCTATGTTTAAAAAAGGTAAGCTTGTTATTTTGTCCACTGCTGGGACTTCAAATCAGGCCCTGGACCAGGCCTGACATTCTAGTCTTCAGGGATGATGAGCTTCCCCTTTCCCCACAGTGCAACAGGGTTACCCAGATCTGAGTTCAAATCCCAGGCCTGACAAAAGATTCATCCTGATGTTAGAAGCCAGTCTTTACACCTGTTTTCCTCTCCTATGGAAGTCCTGGGTCTCAGCTAGGATGGAGAATGAATGCATAGGCAACCTCATAACAATGGGAACAGGTCATCATCCATGTCAGCAGAGTTATACCTGTCACCATACTCAGTAAAATACACAATACCTCCATGTATTAGACACAAAATAAGGAGGAATGCACTGAATGCAAGATGCTATACACACATATATGTCATTACATATCCTGTTTCTATTATGAATTTATGCCTATCCTGGCCTTCACTGGGGCACAACCTCAGGTCCTGAGAATGACTTAGCTCCTTAGATGCTCACAGGCTGGTGTCCTCACCTTGACTCTTTTGCCAATTGGGCCTGCTAGGCTCTCAGTTCAAATCCCAACTCTGCCAAAACATGGATCCTGATGTGAGAAGCCCATTGATCCACCTGGTTTCCTGTCCCGAGAATGTCCTGAGTCTCAGCTAGGATGGAGAAGGAGTAGGAAACTCTATAGAAATGGGCATTAGGTTGCCATCCAAGTCAGCACAGTTATATCTGTCATCATATGCAATAAAATATAAAATGCATCCTTGACTAAGACACACAATAAAAAGAACAACTACACAGAAAACATTATGCATTCCACACATGTATGTAAATAGAGATCCTATGTGTAACATAGGTGGGCATATGATTTTTGCCTGAGCTTGGGCTGCAATTCAGACCCTGGGACCAGGCCTGACCTTGCAGTCTTCAATGATAGTGAGCTTCTCCTTCCCCCACAGTGCAAAAGAGTTACCTAGACCTGATTTCACATTCCAGCTCTGGCAGTAAAATGGCGCGAATTCTGAGCTAGGGTGCTTCATTCATACTTTTTCAATTTTTTAATATTTTTTGCCAGACCTGGGGCTTGAACTCAAGTTGTGGCAACTCTGCCTCAGGTCCGATCATCCTAGGCTGCAGCCTCTGGAACCACAGCCCATCCTCGGATCCTAGGACCCCAGTGTTTGTAGGAAAAAATAAGAAGCCGGAGGAGAAAAAGTGGCGGGAAGTTCCAACTGGTGCTTTTAGGTTTATTTTCATTTGAATGTTGACCATGGTGAGACCAAACCCGGTGGACTGCAGATTGAAGGTGACCTGGTGTGGCTGAAGGCCTGCTGGTTGTCGGGGGAGCCACAGGATGACCGGGCAATGGAGGCCCCGAGGTCGAATCCTGGTCAGCCATCCTACATTGAGGGAATGGCAGGAGTTCCTGAGATACTCAATTCTGGACCTAAGAAGAGCCATGAAATACTATAAATCTCTTCCTTGAATGAGTAGTTCCTGAGGATTCGAGTAGGAAATGATAGTCAAGACTCATGGGATATCGATTATTTTTAGTGAAGAGTTGATGAAGCATGACCATAATCATCACACTCATTAAATGGAGGCATTAGGGAAGATCCAAGAATCGGTAGTCACAGGGTAGATTGGATTCAAACACAGGTCTCCATATCTCCTACTCTATACAGATATGTACTTATTTGCTTACTACCTTCAGCTTATGAATAGATGACTATTGTGCTCCCCCTGCCTTTCCCCTGGGACTCAATCTCAGGTCCTGGGAACGGCTGAGCTCCTTAGTGGCTCACAGGCTGGTGTGCTTACGTGAACCCATTCGCCTATTGGGCCTGCTAGGTGCTGAGTTCAGATCCCAACAGTGCCAAAATATTCATCCTGTCAGAAGCCAGACATTTCACCTGTTTTCCTGTGTGAGTCCTGGGTTTCAGCTAGGATGGAGAATGCATGGGCCACCCTGTGGCCATGGGAAAAGGTTGTCATCCATGTCAGCCCAGTTACACCTGTCATATATACTCAAGAACATACATAATACATCCATGAATAGCATACAAAATAGAGAAGATAACTACACTCAATGCATGAGGAAGTCCACACACTGAAGTGAATATACATCCCATGTTTCAATGATGGATTGAGGACTCTTGTGGCCTCCCTGGGGCTTGATCTCAGCTCCTGGGAACAGCCCAGCTCCTTAGTGGCTCACAGGCTGGTTTGCTCATGTGGACCCATTGGACAGATGGGCCTCCTAGGCCTCTAGTTCGAATCACAGCACTTCCAAAAATTCACCCTGATGTGAGAAACCATTCGTTGCACCTGTTCTGTGCTGTGCAAGTTCTGGGTCGCAATTAGGATGCAAAATGTATAGGCAACTCTATACTCATGGGAATAGCTTGTCATCCAGGTCACCACAGTTATATCTGTCATTCTATGCTCAAGAAAATACACAATACATCAATGAGTAAGACACCAGATAAAGACAATAACTACACTGAACCCAAGATGCCGCCCACCCATGTATGGAAATAGAGATCGTCTGTTTAAATTCTGAATTTATGACTACTATAGCGTCCACCAGGGCTTGATCTCAGGTTCCAGGAAAGACCTAGATGCTTAGTGGCTCACGTGCTGGTGTGCTCACCATGCCTCATCCACCACTTGAGCCTGCTAGGCCTTGAGTTCAAATCCCAGCACTACCAAAAGATTCATCCTGATATGAGAAGCCAATAGTTGCACCAGTTTTCCTATGATGTGAAAGT
Organism: Dipodomys spectabilis; assembly: GCF_019054845.1. Classification (NCBI taxonomy): domain Eukaryota; kingdom Metazoa; phylum Chordata; class Mammalia; order Rodentia; family Heteromyidae; genus Dipodomys; species Dipodomys spectabilis. The sequence continues at coordinate 14,039,051 of NW_024870813.1, read as the reverse complement.
CCTGGGTCTCAGCTAGAATGGAATATGCTATATAGGCAACTCTATACTCATGGGAATTGTTTGCCAGCAATGTCAGCATAGTTCTAACTGTTATCACCCTCAGTAAAATACATTTAGCATCTATGAATAAGACACGAAATCAAGAGAATGAGTACACTGAACGCAAGATGCCACCGACCCATGCATGGAAATATAGCTCCTTTCCTTAAATTATGATTTCATGAGTATATTGACCCCCGCAGGGCATGAGCTCAGGTCCTGTGAACGGCCTAGCACCTTAGTGGCTCACATGCTGGTGTGTTCACCTTGACCCATTCCCCAATTCTGCCTGCTAAGCTCTGAGTTCAAACGCCAGGACAGCCAAAAGATTCATCCTGATGTGAGAAACCAATGGATCCACATGATTTCCTGTCCTGTGAAGGTCCTGGGCCTCATTGAGGATGGAGAATGCTATATAGGCTAATCTATAGGCATGGGAATAGGTTGTCATCCACAGCAGCACAGATATACCCGTCACCATACTCAATAAAATACACAATACATCCATGAATAAGACTCAAAATTTAAAAAATAACTACATTGAAAGCAAGATGCATACCACACCTGTATGTAAATAGAGATCCTATGTTTAAAAAAGGTAAGCTTGTTATTTTGACCACTGCTGGGGCTTCGAATAAGGCCCTGGACCAGGCCTGACATTCTAGTCTTCAGGGATGATGAGCTTCCCCTTCCCCCAGTGCAACGGGGTTACCCAGACCTGAGTTCAAATCCCAGGCCTGACAAAAGATTCATCCTGATGTCAGAAGCCAGTCATTGCGCCTGATTTCCTCGAATGTGGAAGTCCTGGGTCTCAGCTAGGATGGAGAATGAATGCATAGGCAACCTTATAACCATGGGAACAGGTCATCATCCATGTCAGTACAGTTATATCTGTCACCATACTCAGTAAAGTTCACAATACCATCATGAATTAGACATAAATTAAGGAGAAGAAATGCACCGAACACAAGATGCTGCCCACACATATATGTCAATACAGATACTATGTTTCAAGTATGAATTTATGCCTGTCCTGGCCCTCCCTGGGGCTCATTGTCAGGTCCTGGGAATGGCCTAGCTCCTCAGTTGTTCACATGCTGGTTTCCTCACCTTGACTCTTTCACCAATTGGGCCTGCTAGGATCTCAGTTCAAATCCCAACATTGCCAAAAGCAGAATCCTGATGTGAGAACCCATAGGTCGACCTGTTTGCCTGTCCTGTGAATGTCCTTGGTCTCAGCTAGAGTGGAGAAGACATAGGCAACTCCATGGACATGGGAATAGGTTGTCATCCATGTCAGCACAGTTATATCTGTCATCATACTCAATAAAATACAAAATGCATCCCTGGCTAAGACACACAATAAAAAGAATAACTACACTGAAAGCATGATGCATTCCACATATGTATGTAAATAGAGAACCTATGTGTAAAATAGTTGGACATATGATTTTTGGCAGTGCTGGGGCTTTAATTCAGGCCCTGGGACCAGTCCTGACCTTTAGTCTTCAAAGATGTTTAGCTTACCCTTCCCCAACAGTGCAACAGAGCTGAAATCTCAGCTCTGGCAGGATAATGGCGCGAATTCTGCACTAGGGTGCTTCCTTCCTTCATATATATATATATATATAATTTTTTTTACCAGACCCGGTGCTCAAACTCAAGTAGTGGCAACTCTTCCTCAGCTTTGATCATCCTATGCTGTGGCCTCTGGGCCTATAGCCCATCCTCAAATCCTAGGACCCCAGGGCTTGCAGGAAAAAAAGAAAGCTGCGAGGGAAAAAAAGCAGTGGGAAGTTCCACCTGGTGCTTTTACGTTCATTTTCCTTTGTACCATGACCATGGTGGGTCTGAACCTGGCGACCTACAGAGTGAAGTTTACCTGGAATGGCTGAAGGCCTGCAGCTGTTGGGGAAGCCCCAGGCCATCCAGGCAAAGAGCCCCAGAGGTCGAATCCCAGTCAGCCCCCTACATTGAAGGATTGGCGTGAGATCCTGAGATACTTGTTTCCGGACCTAGGAAGAGTCGTGGAATGTGATCAATCTCATCCTTGAATGAGTAGTTCCTGCTTGATGTGAGTATTAAATGATAGGCAAGATTCCTGGGGTATCGATTATTTTTAATGAAGAATTGATGAAGCATGACCATAATCATCACAGTCATGAAATGGAGGCATCGGGAAAGATCCAAGAATCAGTAGTCACAAGGTAGATTGGATTCCATCACAGGTCGGCATCTCTCCTACTCTAAACAAATATGCATACTATCTTCAGCTTATGAATGGATGACTATTGTGCTCTCCACCTGCCCTATCCTCAGGGCTCAATCTCAGGTCCTGGGAACAGCCAAGGTCCTTAGATGCTCACATCATGGTGTCCTGACCTTGACCCTTTCTCCAATTGGGCCTGCTAGGCTCTGAGTTCAAATCCCAACACTGCCAAAAGAGGAATGCACGTATGAGAATCCAATCTATCCACCTGTTTCCTGTCCTGTGAAAGTTCAGGGTCTCAGCTAGTATGGAGAAGACTTAAGCAACTCTATAGACATGGGAATAGATTGTCATCCATGCTAGCACAGTTATATCTGTCATCATGCTCAATAAACAAAATGCATCCATGACTAAGACACACAATAAAAAGAATAATTGTACTGAATGAATGAATGTGAATAGAGATCCTATGTTTAAAAGAGATGGGCATATGATTTTTGCCAGTGCTGGGGGTTCAATTTAGGCCCTGGGAGCAGGCCTGACCTTGTAGTCTTCAAGGATGGTAAGCTTCCCCTTCCCCCACAGTGCTATAGTGTTACCTAGACCTGAGTTGGAATCTGAGCTGTGGCAGAAAAATGGTGTGAATTCTGAACTAGAGTGCTTTATTAGTTTTTAGGGGTTTTTTTGTTTTTTTGTTTTTTTGTTTTTTTGTTTTTTTGTTTTTTTTTTTTTTGCTAACCAATGGATTTGAACGCACTTCATGGCAACCCTGCCTCAGCTTCGACCACTTTAGGCAGGTGGGCTGCCATAGGCCCATAGTCGACCCTGTGATCCTAGGCCCTGAAGCCTTGCAGGAGTAAAAAAAAAAACCCACACAGAAAAATAGCCACAGGATGGATTTTTTACATTTTCTTCCTTTTCATGGTGACCAACCTGGGTCCAAATTACACGGCTACAAAGGGTACCTCACTTTGCATTGGCCGTGGCTAGCAGACTATCGGGTAACCCAGACCTGAGTACAAATCCTTGGCCTGGCAGAAAAAATGGCTCTAATTGCGAACCAGGGAGCTAAATATTTTTTTTTTTAATTGTGGGCTTTTGAGGAAGCCATAGTCCCGCATGGCAACATAGGCCTACAGTTCGAATCCCAGTCATGCCACTTCTGGATGGTGGGAGATCCTAGGAGACTCATTCATATTCACAGGAATAACGATGGAATGTTATCAATATCATGGTTGAATAGGTTGTTCATGAATGATACTTGAATAAAATTAGACTTCATGATTTCAGTCAGCTGATTGATTCTATTTAATTATCTTATGAAGCATTAAAAGAATACTATTTCTCACAGGGATGCAATAATTTCAGGACACTAATTTACTTAATAGTTTATTAAGGATGAAAACAATAACATTAATTACATAGAGGCATAATATTTACACAAGAATTTGGTAGAAATGTAGTCTACATAACTGAATATTGTGTAGACATATCTGGCACTCTATTAAGATATATATTTATTAGCATACTACCTCTGGGTGTCACTCTGTTCTTATTTTGTAAAACCCTGGGGCTCAATCTAAGGTCCTTGGAATTGCCTGTCAGCTCGATTTGCCCCAGGATGGCGTGTTGACACTCACCCATTCATGAATTGGGCCTTGTAGGCCATAGTTCAGATGCCAGCACTTCCAATAAATGAATCGTGGAGTAAGAAACTGATGGTGACAAACGTTTTCTTTTTTTGTGAAAGTCCTAGGAGTCAGGTATGAAGTGGAACATATATGCAGACCTATACTATATCCTATGGAATTAATGTTCTATGTGCCATAATAGTCAATAAAATAAATGGCCAATACATGAATAAAACAAAAAATAAAAACGAAAACACTGAAAGCTATATGGAGTCAACCTATGTATATAAATATAAATCAAATATTTAAAATGTGCATGAGTAGGATATTTTCTAGTGCTGGGGATTGATTTCAGGTCTAAGGAACAGACTTGAATTTCATGACTTCAAGGAGGTGAGCTTCCCCTTTCCACACAGTGCAAAAGAGTGACCCAGACCATGCGTTCCAATCCCAGTCCTCACAGAAAAAATGGCAACTGTTCTATGTGATGTCCAATTCTTAGGTATTTCATTCTGCCTCCATTTAATGAATGTGATTGTTTAAATGCTTGATAAAGTATTAATTAAAATTGATCAGTGTCCTATAATATAATTGTGTATAATTTTATCCTAGAATCATTCAAGAACTGCCCATTCAATCACATATATCACATACCATTGGTATTTATATGGATAGGATTGAGTTTTTTAGGATCACCTGCCATTTGGAGGTGGCAGGACCAGGATGTGGGCTCCAACTCTCACCACTTAAACCTGAGGATAAGGAAATCACTGGTCTGTCCAAGAACATCAGCAACATCAATGATTAGGCACGCACCAATGGCTCTCAGCAGTCCTCCTTGATACTTACAAGGCTGTGATAGGAGGATCATGGTCAAAGTCACCCTAGACAGGAAAGTCCTTGAGACCCCTGTCCAACCTCAGCGCCAACAAAGCCAGAAGTAGAGCCATGTGGCTTCACTAGTTGAGGGCTAGCCTTGAGCTAAAGCAGCTCAAGGGCTGTGCCCAGATCCTGAGTTCAAGGTCAGGGACTGGCAACAAACAGACATACACAACAATCTGTGCAGCCATCCAGCTAAAGCAGGTCACCCTCTTGTCCTCAACTGGACTGGACAGAGTTTCATATGAAAGGGGTGCTGTCATCTTGACTCTGCCCATTCTGCCTGCATCACAGGAATCCGTCCACACCCCCATTCTTTTATGTTTCTCTCTGACCAATGGGAAGCAAGAATGGTGGACACGCCCAAATTCCATGCTGCCCAGTAGCACCTGGATTCCCTCAGTTGGTTGACACCACTACTAGCAGTTGAGGAAGGTAGAGGTGGCTGAGTGGTGAGCAAGATACTCGAGGCCACATTGGAGTAGAGTAGGAAATTGAGGTCCTAGACAGTGAGTGGGTGAATAGAGCATTTTCCAGACCTTGGGAAAGTGGCCAGCCCATCTTTCCCAGCGCTCAGATGTCTGAAACAACAGGATTCCATGAGAGAGCTGCGGGCAAGAAATTGCCACAAGAACACTGGCAGAAGAATCCTCCCAACAGATCTGCAACATTCAAGAAAACTAAGAACATGAAAAAGTGAAGGATCCCCAAGACAAACACCACTGGGGAGTGTGACTCAAAGGAGAGTCCAGCCAAATATGATGCTGACCATGGACCTCCCCTGCCTTTGGACACAGCCACAGCCACCAGGGTCCAGAGTGTCAATGGTCCTGATAACACCAAGGATCTGCAGAGGTGTACTGACATGTGGTGCCCACCCTGGATCCCAGCAAAAGAAGAAAAGAGGGGCTCTGTGCCAAGATCCAACCACTGAAGCAGGAAAAGACAGACTTGCAGGATGAACTGGAGTAAGAGAGGAGAAGATAGCCCAACTGCACACAGCAATGAAAAGGGAGCTAGAGATCCACAAGGCACCCATAGAGAGGTTGGTTTGGGAAGAAAGTGATTTACAATGTTCACCAGCCCGCGTGCAGCAGGCGACCAATGATAGAGAAAGGGACAATGAAGCTCTCACCAGCTGCCTGCAGACCGCAGAGTAGCACATGGCAGAGCTGGAGATGGCGGCTTCTGTGGTCACTGCTCACAGAATGAGACCGAAATGTTCTTTGAACAGCTGAATGATGCGACCCTTCAGCTCAAGGAAAAGATCAGAAGCTTCAATGACTTGGAGCAAGTGAACACTGAGTTGCAAGAGAAGCTGGAAGCACTCTGGACACAGTGGAGCAACATGAAGAGCAGAATCAGCAAGTTCCAACAAGTGCTGGCAGGGCGTGAGGTACTAAAGAGACTACTGGACAACCTGAGCTGGATGGTGACTGCAGCGAATCTAGAGAGAGACACCTTCACAGAAGACCTGAGCATTGAGAGGTCTGTGCATAAGGAGGAGGCCCGGCGGCTGACCCACTGGGTGAACCAACTGACAGAGGAGAAGAATCGAGGGGCAAGGCAGGTGTTTAACCTAGAGAAAGAGCTGGGGGAAATGAGAAGGAAGCTGGCAGAGACATGGCCCCCTTCGGGACCATCTCCGGTCAAGCAGCAGATGAAAGCCCAGGCCTATTGCACGCAGATGGAGTTGAAAAACCTGGAGGAACAACTTCACATCCAGGTCCAGGAAAACCAAAGGCTCCATTTCCAGAACACGGAGCAGGAGAAGCAACTGTGGAGACTGGAGAAGGCAAAGGATCAGCAGGAGATCTGCAAGATCCCATGATGCGCATGTGTGCAATGGACAGATGGAAGAACAGCTGGCCCTGCTGAGGGCCTCTCTCCACATGATGAGCAGTGAGAAGGAGAATCTGGCCAGCATCTTAGACTCAGAGCAGCAGGTGAAGAAACATCTGTGAGAACAGCTGGACCACACAGTGAAGAAGATAGAGGAATGGAAAGAGGTGGCTGAGAGAGAGAGAGTCAAGCAGCTTGGTAGCTGCAGGAGCGGCAGGAGCAGTCCCTGGCCCAGATGCAGTAGCTCAGAGCCACCTGTGAGCTGCACATCACCTCCAATGAGCAGCTGAGCTCTGAGAAGGAGGCCCTGCAGCAGCACCTAGAGAGGCAGACCAGCTGCTGGAGCAGCTGAAACAAGTGCAGGCCCCACCAACTGTCGGGACCAGGTGGTGCCCCCAAAGTGGCAGGACACCCTCAAATGCCTGGAAGTGACCAGACCACAAGAGGACAGCCTGCAGGCCCAGTGAGCTTCCTGGCTTTCCATGGGGAAGGGAAAGTTGAGAGCCCTGGAGAAGCAAAAGGTGAGGAGGCAACTCCCCCAGACATGACCATCGCAGAGGATGGAGACATCCCCCAAACCGAGAGGGACGTGGATCTGGGGGCGCTCTCAATGGCTGAAATCCACAGGGAGAAATTCCTGCACCAAGTGTTGCAGGCCCACTGCGGGTGCCAAGTCCACTTGGCAGCTCAGTGCCAGAGAAACTGGAGCCACTGGCCCCCCACCCTGCGAGCTGGCACCACAGCATACGTGAGGATGGGAAGCAGGACACGTGGGCATCCGAGAAGAAAATCTGCTTTGTCCATGACCTGCCTATTGATGTGGACTTCTGTAATCCAGTGGATGGGCACCACCATGGATGCAGCCATCTGTTGGCACACATCTGCACCATCGAGGACTCCCTCGTGGCGTGTAAAGAGCAGATGTTCGTCCTGTGAGCTGTGGCAGGAGAAAGCTGAGCACATGTGCTGGCTGTCCCAGGAGAAGATGAAGAGGAGAGAGCTGTGGGAGCCCCTGTGATTCCTCTCAGGGGAAGGCATGGACAGCAGGCACCAGATGCCAGCACATGCTGAGTCCCCCGCCACCACCACCGCTTCAGACACCTCAGACTCCACGGTGGTCAAAATGAGGGAGGAGCAGAAAGGTTTGGAAGAATTGCCACTTCAAAACAGTGTGGAAACTGCCAAAGGACAGGTCGGGGTACCCTACCCCATAGAGGACTCCCCCATGGAGCACATCCTGCCGCAGAAGCTACAGATGCAGATCACCCACAGCTCACAGGCTCAGGCAAGGAGTATTCCCTCCCTTTCTTCTGTAGACTGATGCAGATGATGAATCTCTATGTGACATACTGACTCTTAAAAGCCTTAGCAGCCACCACAAGTAGGTGGCCAGGTGGCCTTCTCTCAGGCCTCCATCTCCAGGTGATGGGAAGGGAAACTGAGGGTCAGGTAGGGCAGAGGCTTCCGGGAGGTGGCCCATATTCAAGGGACATCTAATGGACCATTCGTGGCCAGGGAAGAGGCCCATGTTAAGCTTATCGCAAAGAATGAAGAGTTTTCAAAGGGTAAACAAGCCTCCAACAAAGATAGATTTGTTCTTCCCGTCCTGGGGCTTGAACTCAGTGCCTGGCCACTGTCCTTGAGATCTTTTTCTCATGGCTAGCACTCCACCACTTGAGCCACAGTGCCACTTCTTGTTTTCTGATGGTTCATCGAGGATAAGAGTCTCACATACTTTCCTGCCCAAGATGGCTTTGAACCGAGGTCCTCTAGATCTCAACTTCCAGAGTAGCTAGGATGACAGGCATGTGCCACCAGTGCCCAGCATGTGATGCCTTTTGAAGGCATCTTGGCTATTCTGTAAAAGGAGCCCCAAAGGGCCTGGATAGACCTTGACCCAGTCAAGGAGCTGGGATGTGGGAAGGCTGATATTCTAGCAATTCTGTTCCCCAAAATAAAAGATGCCAGCTGGTGTTGAATGCATCAAATACCTAGGTCAACAGCCACCAGGCTTAGTGGGGAAAAGGTAGAGAATACCCAAAGATTGCAGTGTAGAAATCTCTCATTTTGCATGCATGTGGTGTGTGTGTGTGTGTGTGTGTGTGTGTGTGTGTGTGAACTCAGGGCCTAGGCTCTATTCCAGAGTTTTCTTGCTCAAGGCTAGTGCTCTTCTGCTTGAGCCACAGCCCCACTTGCTTTTTGATGGTTAATTGTAGGTAAGACTCTCAAGTACATTCCTGTCCAGGGTGGCTTTGAAGCATGATAGGGGCCCAGGGAAGCAAGAGTAAACACAACTCCCAGGTACAATCCCTATGGTGGGTGACTCCTGCCCCCTTGTAGCCAGATGCGGGACATGTGGCCCCGTGTCATCGTGGGGGACTATCGTCATGTAGAGTTCAATTGGGGGAAGTGACCAGGCCAAGCTGACTTTTGCCCACCCTAAATGCTGATTCCAGAGCAGATCTGTTCCATCCTATGCCAAGAGAACTCCAGGAGGCCCAGCTTCCAGGGACACAAGGAAGGGAGAGGTCAGCTCCAGGCCAAGCTAAGAGCCTTTGTCCATGGACACCACAACTTGGCCTTCCTGATCACTGTAAGGCCTGTCAAAGAACAACCCCCACCCCCCCAAAAAACAAAATTGGAGCCGTGTCTCAGAGTGGTTGAGCTCTAACATTGAATCAAAGAGCTCAGAGACAGGGCCCCCACGCTGTGAGTTCAAGACCCCCAGCTGACCCTCCCCCATAAAACAGGTTAACTAAAGGTGAACTAGTAGGATTTGTGAAGTGTTTCTGAAGAATGGTGATACAGAAGAAAGCACCCTAATTCTAATGACAGCTGAACTTGTGACATACAGCTATGTGCTGAGTCCTTCACAGAGTGCTATTTTCTGGGTCCTTCCCACATGGGGGTTTTGTGCTGAGTCCTCTAAAAGCATTTGTGTGCTGAGTCATCACAAAGGGTGCTATATTATGAGTCCTTGAGAAGAGTGGGCCTTACTGGGTTTTTCAAAGGGTGCTGTGTGCTGAGTCCGTTAAAGAATGTACTTTATGCTGAGTCCTTCAAAAGGTGCAGTGTGCTAATTCATCCCAAAGGGTGCTATGTGCTGAGCCCTTGAGAAGGGAGGGACAGGTGAATTTTTCAATGGGTGCTGTGGGCCGAGTCCTTTACACAGAGTACTTTTGCTGAGTCCTTCAAAGGGGGTTGTATGCTGAGTCATCCCAATGGATGCAATGTGCTGCATCCTTGAGAAGAGTCGGATGAGGTGAGTTTTTCAAGTGCTATGTGCTGAGTCCTTTATACGGGGTGCTCTGTACTGTCCTTCAAATGGTGCTGTGTGCTGAGCCCTTCCACAGGGTGGTATATGCTGAGTCCTTCAAAACTCTGCTATGTGCTGAGTTTTGTAAAGGGTGCTGTGCACTGAATGTTTTACACAGGGTGCTACATACTCAGCCCTTCAAAGAGTTGTGTGTGTGGAGCCTTAACACAGGGTGCTATGTGCTGAGTCCTGGAAAAGTGTTCTACGTGCTGAGTTTTTCAAAGCTTGCCATGAACTGAGTCCTATACACTGCATGCTTTGGACTTCCTCCTTTAAGGGGAGCTGTATGTTGAGTTATCCCAAAGGTTACTATATGCTAAGTGCTTCAAAGGGCACACTGTGCTGAGTCTTTTACACAGGGTGCTTTGTGCTGTTTTTTGAAGTGTTCTGTGTGCTGAGTCATCCCAAAGGGTGCTTTGTTCTGAGGTAGTTATCCCCAACAATCTCTCTCTCTCTCTCTCTCTCTCTCTCTCTCTCTCTCTCACACACACACACACACACACACACACACACACACACACAAACACACACACACAAAGACACCTACATACACACACACAGGGGTCACCGTGTACCTGCTTGATGTGTGGAGTGGAGAGGAATGGAGGAGAGTCTCCTCCAGTGGTGGGGCTGAGGGGAGATTTGATTCCCTGGGCAAGTGTTAGGGTTGGCGGGGAGTGCTGAGCTGAGGTGAGGCTGCAATTCCCATGGCCTGGAAGCCTTAGGGCCCAGGCGGGGCTGCTCTTGTAGGCAAGGGTGGAGGGCTGGGATGAGGGGAGTAGGGGGGGTTGAGGAGAGGAGGGGGTGGGGCAGTGGGGAGGAGGAGGCAGGGCTCAGAGGGCTCACTGTGGTGGTAGCAGTGGCCAGGGGCTCTCAGTGGCAGGCAGGCATGCATGGAGGGGTCGAAGTGGCCCGCAAGAGGAGTGGAAGCAGAGAGAGAGAGAGAGCAGAGAGGAGTAAGTACATGCATGAGAGGAAGTGGCTTCAGTGGCTGGCTGAGGCCTCAATTGAAGTGAAGTTCCTGACTGGGAGCGCAGAGCATGAGGAGCTAGCACAGCAGAAACATCACCTCAAGCAGCCCCATGGTGGCATGGTGGCCATGGGCTGTCCCAAGTCCAAGGTTCCAATTATCATGGTGGTGGCAGTGGCCACAGAGGAGGAGGCCACTGAGGAGGAGGTAGGTAAAGAGGCAGCCTTGGGGGCAGCAGTGGCAGGGGTGATGGCGGCATCGGCGGAAACAGGTCTGGCTGTGGATGAGGCGGGAGCTGAGTTGTCTGCAGCTGAGGGGGAAGAGAGGCCATGCTTGCCATACCATGAGCCCTCAGATCCCGCCCCTCCCTCCCCGACCCTCCCCAAGGTGCCATGTTTCAAAAATGGCACTGCTAGCTTAGACCCGGCGAGCCTCTCTCAGTTGCCCAGCTGAGATAACGTGCCCCTGGCTGGCTTGTTTCAGTGACCCGGTCCAAGTCGCTGGTCCTTGGATTCTGGGCCTGCCACACCTGGAGCCACTGCCTACAGTTTCTCCCAGCAGCACACGTGAGTGGCCACCCTGTGGGCCCATACCCTGGGACCCCATTGCCCAGTGAACCCCTCGACCCCCCCTCACAGTCTCCCCCATTCTGCGAACCCGGATCCGACCCGTGCCTCCCGCCTCCCCTCTCCTGTCCCACCTGTGCCTCCCCTGCATCCCATAGTACACCCTGGCTCTGCCCCAAATGCACCCCAGGTGTGGGGGGTGGGGGTGGGTGGCAACCCGAGGATCCCTCTCATGTCCCTAGTGGCCAGTGTCCCAGGAAACGGGAAGATGCAGGGTTGGGTGAGGAGGGGGCACCAGAGAGATCCTGGCCTGTAGTAATGGAGCCACACAGCCACCCATCTGCATCCTTCCTCACCTTGGTGGGAACCTGGTGGCTTCAGTCAGAGGTGGGGAGCAGCATCTCCAAACCTGCCTTCTCAGGTCTTTTCCTTTATTTCTGGGGGTGGGGGTGTTGGATGCAGAAGATAGACCCCCTTGCTGTGTGAGCCCTTGTCCTCTATGCTTGGTCACCCTTTCACCTGAGGAGGGTCCCAGAAAAGCCCACTAGGGAGGTGAGGACACTGGGGATCAGATAGAAGATGAATATCTGGGAGAAACACACCCCCTCTCACCCACACCCAGCCTATTCTCCCCACCCCAGCTGTCATCAGTTCTCACAGGGTGATCACATTTCCCAGCTCTATCAGAATCTGCTGGTGCTCCCGGTCCATCTGGTCTCCTCATCCTCCCCAAGAATGCACCAAGTCACCCAGAAGCATCTAGGCTGGAAGTAGGAAGTCCATCCATGTATGTAACATTTAGGAGCCCATCCATTTCCCCAAAACGGCCCCCATCCCAGGTCAGACACCCCTCTGGGGGAACCATGAACCCCTGCTTGTTATCTGTCCTGGCTCTGAGGAGCCACCTGTCTCAGCACTCTATCCAGCATCCTGGCCTAGGGTTTTGGTTTATGTGGAGTTAAGGTTTGTTGTTCTCAAGAGGAAGATTCTGACCCTGGAGAAAGGGAGAGGCAGGGTGGTTCTTTTTTATTAGAGTGGTGCTCCCCTTTGGTGGGATCCCCTGGTTCTGACAAGGGAACCCCATGCCCCAGCTTGTACATTGTCCCAGATGAGGAACTGACAAACTCAGGAGAGGCACTGTTCTGAGTCTGTGTGTGTGTGTGTGTGTGTGTGTGTGTGTGTGTGTGTGTATGAGAGAGAAAGAAAGAGAGAGAGAGAAATGGAGGGAGAGAGGGAGGGAGAGAGATCATCTTTCAACTTGTACAGCATGACTGTGCTCAGGTGAGCGATCAGTTGGCAAATTTCAGGTGCTGCATGTACCAGTCTTCTGTCACTGGTCTGGATTTTGTGTGTTTGTGTGTGTGTGTGTGTGTGTGTGTGTTTATGTGTGTGTGTGTGTGCGCATGCATGTTGTGCATGTTGGGAGAGCAGGGAGATGAAAACAATGGAAACATATTTAAGTCACCATGTCTAAAAAGAGCGAAAGCATTTTATTTTTGTGTATGTGTATTGTTCTTTTGTCATCAATGCCATGTATGCTCCCAGCCACAATTTTTATTTTCTCCTTCACCGTTACATGAATAGTTTGGGGAAGGTTTTAGTAGATGTTCCTTTCCACCTCTTTCCACCTCTCTCTTCCCCTTTCCTGTAGCTCACAGTAGCTTCTGGGTCTGCGTGGGTCTCCACTTGGAGGTCTGTGTGAATCACAGACCAGAGTGGACACCTGAGGCAAGTGTGACCACAGCCACACTCATACAGCCAGATAACCTGCTCTGGTGTGTAAAGTTGGAGCTAATTCAAGGGTTGGGAATGTGTCTGCCAAACATAATTAGGGAATGTGATGGGGGGAGTAGGGCAGCAGATGTGAAGCTAGGAGGGTCTGGTGGGTGGCAAATGGTGTGACATAACAGATGGTTCACTACAAACAAGGAAGAGAGGGGAACCTTACCCAGGGTTTGGCGGTGTCCATGGGCATCTGTGCAGGGGGCTTCAGGCCCCCACTGGTAGCCTGGATTCCCTCCTAGGGCTGTGCACCGGTGGGCAGTCCTCCCTGGAATCCTGTAGACTCCAATCTGTGTCCTGCCTTGGCTGTTTCCAGCTGGGCAGTGGTAGGCAAGTGCGTTCCCCCTAATGAAGCCTGCACGGTATCAGGCCATGGCAGTTAGCTAGGGCTGGCTGAATGCCAGTTTCTGTAACCTGCTGTTGGCTGTCTAGAAGGAAAAGGGGACCACTGACTTTGGAAGCCTTTAAGTTTGATTGGGACAACTGAAATGCCAGCTTTTCCAGGATTTTTTCTTTAAGCTGGCAATTACTACTAATGATTGGGATTATGGGTCAAATTAGATGGACCATTTCAGCTGCCAAACAATGATGTTCAAGGCGGCATAGGCAGAGTTCCCAAGCCAGATCGTCTCCTGTCAGGAACATCCTGCTTTGACTCCCTTCCTCCAGCAGCTGCTGATTCTCCTCAGGTTCTCTCTAGGGTGACCACCACAGTCAAGGACATCATGGGGAGCAGAGATGGTGACCTCGCAATCCCCAGGTTGCCAGCTGTGAGCCGAGACAATTCCCAGCACTACACTGGAATCTGGGAGATTCAGAGAACTGGGAACCCTCAAGGATTCTTCCTCTGCAACATGAAACTTGGGGGCCGGATGTGGTAGACCATCATGTCTGGCCCCAGGGGGAGGAGAGGAGGCCCCTTGAGCCAGGCTTTCACCTCACATGCCTCATTCACACCTGAGGGTGGAATTGAGTGCCAAACTGTGAGTTAGCCTCTGGACAAAGATTTTTGAGAAGAGAGGCATCGAAGAGCCCCAGAATCCAGCAAGTACATCGTGGCTCACATCCTCAGAGCCTAAAGAGTTAAGTGCGGTGGCTCCAGGAGGGCAGGAAGTGGGACTAGGGAGAACTGTGGAAGAGCTACTTCAGGCTTTAACACCTCCCCCACTAACCCCTCCACCCCCAGGTTGCTTACCTGAGTTGGATGGGAGTTTTCTGTAGTATTGTCATAGAGAGATGCTCATTTATTTATCCAACAAACCGTTAAAGTGAGTGCCAGGTCCAGGAATCATAGACAATGAAATATTCTAGTGCTGGTTCCACAGCACATGAAGAAATCTTGGTTTGAGCTAGATGCCGGTGCTTCACACCTGTCATCCTAGCTACTTAGGAGACTGAGATGGGAGGACTGAGGTTTAAGTCCGAGGAAGAAAAGCCTGTAAAACTCTTATCTCCAACAAACTACCAAAAAGAAAACGCCAGAAGTGGATGAGTGGCTCAAGCTGTAGACTGCTGGCCTTGAGTAAAAAGGCTTAGGGACAGCACCCAGGCTCTGAGTTCAAGGCCCAGGAGTGACACAAAGAAAGGAAAGAGAAAGAGGAGGGAAGGATGGAGGGAGAAAAGGAGGAAAGGAAAGAAGAACGGAACATGCAAGCCTTGGTTTGGAGTCCCTGGATCAAGGGAGCCAACCACTCACAATCTCTGTGGGGACAGTTTCAGAGCCTAAAGCCAGTATGTAGGACGAAGCCACGGACCCCTCAGGAATTTCATAACATCCAGGAGCTGTGTGGTCGCCGACTGCAGAGGGAAACAGCCTTGGGTGGACCCTAGGGCTCAGGGTGTGTCACCAAATTTCAGTCTCCCCTGGCCCACCGAGTTTATTTTCTAGTCAGATAAGAAGAAATTGTCCAAAGTATAGGGAGGTATAGGCTGAGGGAGTGTCAAGAGGGGGGTGGCAAGTGCTAAGCAAGAAGATGAAGAGAGAGGATGATCCCAGGTCAGGTGTGTCAGGCCATTGGAGCCATAACCTCATCTAACAACTTAGACCATCAGTGATAGAGACTTTGACCCAGCCACATGGCTGTTAAAGGTCCTGACACTTTGGGTTTACAATTGACCAGCTGGCTGTCATCCACTGCTGGATGCCTGTGTGGTACATCCTTGGGGACTGGGACTTTTGCTGGCTCAATCTGAAGATGACACTCCCAGTGTTCATTCCTCGACCAGAGACAGAGGTAAGCCTGCCACTGGCACAGGACATCCAGAGAATGAGGGGGGAATCAGACCCGTGTTGCCCCAAGACTTCCTCTAGGGGACTGTAGAGCCCCGTGACTGCATTCTCAGAGATAGAGGTGGGTCCCTTTGCTGGCTCAAACTTTAGTCTAGATGGCAGATCTGGGATTCAGAGAGGGCCGACTGAAGGTGGGGCAGGGCTGGGTAGGGGGTGGTGGGAAAACCAGAGGCACTGAGCTCTGAGCAGGGTTGTTTCATTGAGGATAATCACAACCCAGGAACATTCCTGGGATGGATAGGCCTTTTTTCCTTCCCGAGAGAGAGGGACCTACAGCCCTTCAGTCTGCATCCCTTGACCAAGAAATCCTTTGAATCCCATATCTTGTGGCTGGATAACTAGACCTCAACTGACTGCCTGCCCAGTGTCGAGGGATCTTGAGGCCTTGATTAGGTCACGGGATCCTCAGTATGAGATTGTACTTGAACGTCCTGACTTGGTGCATGGTCTGTCCCATCTAAGACTGACATAATCTAGGACATAGAATTTAGAGAATCAGAGCAGGATGGGGTCTATTCTGTGAGTCTTGAGTATTATGTGTGAGCTTTGAGCTCCCGTGTGCCTACCTGCTTCCCTTTCTTGGGTAGGTCTATGCTAGAAAAAGTTTGTAACTAGGGCCTGGGTCCCATCCCTTGTGTTATGTTCAAAGCTAGCACACTGCCATTTGAGCCATAGCTCCACTTCCAATATTTGGGGGTCTTTAATTAGAGATGAGTTCTCATGGTGCTCAGGGACTGCTGAGGCCTTGGGCTACTCCTGTGTGTGTGTGTGTGTGTGTGTGTGTGTGTGTGTGTGTGTGTGTGTGTGTGTGTGTATTTTTCCCTCATCTTTCTCTGTCCCCTTCCTGGGCACCTGTCTGCCTCTTCCTGACTTCAGAGGGAGCCCCTCCTCCATGGCATGGCACCCTGCCTATAGCCCCCTATCTGGGTCTACAATGAGTCCTAAATTGCCAGAGATCTGTATATTCTAGCTTTTTGTTGGGGCCTAAATCTGGCTGTCCATAACTTTGGCCACCTCCAGAGGATTCTGGGTCAGCAGGGCCAGCTGACATAGGTTCTCCCCTGCCCATGGAGGAGAGGGGCTCAGTCATGCATGTCCTTTCCTTTTCCTCAACTGGGCCTCTGGATGAATGTCCATCCTAGCAGGCTGGCAATGGAGTGGGGGAAGGGTGGTTGCCAATGCCTCTGGCCAACTTCAGCCTGATAGCTGACTGAAGGCCGCCCAAACAAGTGGATCTGGGGCTACATGGAAGGTGAGGCAAAGTTGTCTTCGAAGTACCCATTGTTGTCTAGGAAATGTAAACATACCTTATCGCAGGAAAGTCTATCTCCCCTCCCCCCACTGCCCAGCTGGGCCTCTCAGGTCCTTCTAAACAATTCCGGATAACCATAATACAAAGGCACAGACTAGATTCCAGGGTCAGGGTAGAGGGGGTGAGAGACAGGTATGGCCAGTACCTCAATGTTCTGGGGCATGAGCCTTGACCTGGTTATGTCCCCCTTGTGTAACTTCCATTCTTAACCCAGTGCTAGCCACACACAGGCTACTTGTGACAGTGCCATGGAAGTAGCAGGAACGGAAGTGAGATCTAGGATGACCAAAATCTGGATTTATGGCTTGTGGGGTTGGGGATGGCAAAGGGTATTTATTTTTAAAAAAAATCTTAGAGGGCTTGGAAGGTAGCTCAGTGGTAGAGCGTTTGTCTTGCATGCCTGAGGCCCTGGGTTCGATTCCTCAGCACCACATAAGCAAAAAGGAAAAAGCCGGAAGTGGCGCTGTGGCTCAAGTGGTAGAGTGCTAGCCTTGAGCTGAAGAGCTGAGGGACAGTGCCCAGACCCAGAGTTCAGGGCCCATGACCGGACCCCCCCCCCAAAAAAAAAATCTCAGAACTGGAACTCTGGGCCTAGGCACTGTCCCTGAGCTAACACTCTACCACTTGAATCACAGCTCACCTTTCATCTTTTTTAGTAGTTTAGTGGAGAGAAGAGTCTCACGGATTTACTTGCCTGGGCTGGCTTCAAGCTGCCATCCTAAGAGTTCAGCCTATTGAGTACTAGATAGCTGGTTTGAGACATTGGCATCTGCTAAAGATGTTAGTGTGTGTGTGTGTGTGTGTGTGTGTGTGTGTGTGTGTTTACCGGGACTTGAACTCAGAGCCTAGGTGCTATCCTTTAGCTTGTTTGCACAAGGTTGGTGCTGTACCGTGTGAAATAGTATAACTTTCCTTCCCAGTTTTTTGATGATTCATTGGAGATAAGAGTCTACCCAGGCTAGCTTTGAAACTTGATTGATCCTCAGGTGTCAGCCTTGAGTAGCTAGGATTACAGACATGAGCCACTGGCACCCAGTGGCAAGGATGTCTTTTCATACACTCTTCCGTTCTACAGCTGTCTACTTGCCCTGGCCTAGATTTCTGATCTCTATATCAGCTCCTAGCAGCCCCTGACTGTGTGGAGAACATAAAGCTCAAACCTGATCCCATTTCTTTGTCCTCAGTGGAGGGTATGTTTTGTCTGAAGCCTGGGTTGGAGAAGTAGCTGAACATGGGTGCTCAGCTGGGACAGAGAGGTACTCTGTTTTATCCAAGAAGGAAAGTGTGGCCAGTTAGATACTAATAGCTCATTCTCTCATATTCCTATCTCCTCAAAGGCTGAGATCTGAAGATTGCCTTTCAGTGGCAGCCCAGCTAGAAAAGTCAGTGAGACTCTTTTCTGCAAATAACCACAGAAAGCTGGAAGAAAAGCTGTGGCCCAAGTGGTAGAGTGCTAGCCCTCAATGAAAAAACTCAGGGACAGAGCCTGAGCCCTGAGTTCAAACCCCTGTACAAATATGTGCACGCACACATGCATGCACACACACACACACACACACACACACACACACACACACACACACACACACAGAGGTGTTAATGATGAGCTCAGGTAGAACTGTGGGCAGTCTTGAGGCATAATCATAGTAAACTCTCAAGGCAGATCAAGTTGTTTCTCCCTAAGTCCTTCTTGGGCTAAGGGGTCTGGGTCATGGCAGTAAGTTCCATGGAACCTGCTCCTCAATTCATGCACGGGGCCACAGGACCAAGAGAAGGACACTATGGATGCTCTTTGTAGTTGGCCCACGATTTCAGACCTTCATCTGCCCCTGAGCACTGGTGAGGAAAGCAAGGCTCCAAACCCTGGGACTCCAGGGGTAGTGACTGCTACAAGCAGCAACCAGCCACCCGTGGATTCCTAAGCCTACAAGTCTTTCATGAGCCCAACTCAACACCCGTCAAAGGTGTGCCTGATAGATTCACACTTTTGTGATACTTGTGTGAGTGGGCATTACCTGTTGTATCATCTTGCAGCTCCTGCCCCTCCTGGCCCAGAACCCTGGTATGAGACGTAGATTTACTGCTCAGATCCATAATGCACCCATGACAGATGCCATTCTCGAACGATGACCTCCATGCCCCAAGGTTTGACCCTTCTCTGATACTGTGGCCTACTCTGTAGGGAAAGATATCCAAAGAGGCTGCTCTGAAGACTGGTGGGACACCTAGACATTGGGAGTCCATCAGAGGCCCATTGGAAAATATTCTGCCACAGAGTGAGGTCCAAGCAGGCCAGTTGTTGGTCATGGGGCTTGAACTCTGGGCCTAATTGCTGTTCCCCAGCTCTTCAGCTTACCACTTGAGCCACCGCGCCACTTCCAGTTTTCTGGAGGTTCTCTGGAGTTCAGAGTCTCCCAGACTTTCTGGCCCGGGCTGGCTTTGAACCATGATCCTCAGGTCTCAGCCTCCTGAGGAGCTAGGAGGACAGGTGTGAGCCACCGGTGCCGGGCTGATCTGGAGTGTCACTACAGTGGACTAGGAGCTCCTGAAAGCTTTTTTTATTTTTTTAGGAGCCAGTACTGGGGCTTGAATTCAGGGATCAGGGCTTTGGTCTCAACTTTTTCCCTCAATACTGGCACTCTATCACCTGAGCCACAGCTCCATTTCTGGCTTTTGGTAGTTCATTGGCAAGAAGAGCCTCAGTAATTTCATCCCTCTGATCTCAGTCTCCTGAGTAGCTAGGATTTACAGGGGTTGAGCCACTGGTGGCATTAGGCTAGAAGCTTTTCTTTTTGGGGGGGGGGTGTCCAGTCCTGGGGCTTGAACTCTGGACCTGGGCGCTGTCCCTCAGCTCTTCAGCTCAAGGCGAGCGCTTTATCAATTGATCCACAGCACCACTTCCAGCTTTTTTCTTTTTTGCTTATGTGGTGCTGAGGAATCGAACCTAGGGCCTCAGGCATGCAAGGCAAGAGCTCTACCACTGAGCCACTTCCCAGCCCCTAGAAGCTTTTCTTAAGCAATCTTTCCTCCCTGCATTTGCCCTGACTCCTCCATGAAAAGGAGGCCTGAGGGTCAGGAGCTATGCAAAACAGGCTTCCAGCCACAGGAAATGGCTGGGGTCCATGGTGAAAGACAAGATAATCTTCCCCCTGGGCCCCATTCTGGGACCCCAACCTCTGCCCTACCTGTGACTCAAGTATAAACCTTGACCCAGCCTTGAATGTCCTGCCAGACTTGTCTGAAGCCACAGAACCTTCATTCCACCCACACCACCTGCTCTAAACCACACCTCAGGACCGTTGCCCATGCTGGACCTTCTGCCTGAGACTCTCTGTCCTCTTTCACAATTTAGAACTCCTGTGGAATTTTGGCACTGGGTATATCATCTCATGGAGCAAGTCTTTCCTTCCAATCTCCCTCTTTATTTTAGTATTAAGTTTCTAGAGATGGAACTTGTGCAGGCTGAGTGGCAAATGCTCTATCTTGATGTGTGTGTGTGTGTGTATGTGTGTGAGGTTGTATATGTGTGTGTGTGTGTGTGTGTGTGTGTGTGTGTGTGTGCGCGCGTGCCATTCCTGGGGTTTGAATTCATGGCCTTGATGCTATTCTATCCCTGAGCCTTTGTGCTCAAGGCTAGCGCTCTACTACTTGAACCACAGCTCTACTTCTGGCTTTTTGGGTGTTTAATTGGAGAAAAGTGTCTCATATAGACTTTCCTGCTTGCAATTGTCATCCTCAGATCTCAGCCTCCTAAGTAGCTAAGATTACAGGGGAGAGCCACCAGCACCTGCACTCTACCCTACCTTTACCTATAACCTCGGCCCTCCTCTGAGTCCCAGAACAATATATCTCACCAGGCTGACTTTTTTTTTTGCAGTCTTGGGGCTTGAACTCAGGGTCTGGGCATGTTCCTGAGCTTCTTTTGCTCAAGTCTAGCACTCTACCACTGAAGCCCCAGTGCCACTTTTGGCTTTTTCTGTTTCTGTGGTACTGAGGAATAGAACCCAAGGCTTCGTGCATGCATGTTATGTAAGCACTCTACCACTAAGCCACATACACAACCCAAGTCTCACTTCTAATGGGAGTTATGAGGGTGAGATTAATTAGCTTACCCCTTTTGTTGTAGAAATCACTGACTATTTAATATCTTTGCCAATATTTGGGACCAGCCTTTGACTTGAAAATGAGAAATGATAAATGAGTGATAGCCACTAGGCCCCAGAGGTCTAGGCTCACATCATACAGAGGGATAGAGAATATGAAGTCAGAACCTTTGACAACTTCTGTAGCCTAGAACTGTGGTCTCCCTGGAGGCAGTGTCTGGCTTCTAGGTGTCCCAGAACCTCAGCCAGAACATAATGCTTCAGTTCTTTAAATGGCAGAGAAGGATGCTTTGTTCAAGTTGCCGGCTCAGACTTAGTACTCTCTGAGGGCTTGTCCCAGCTTGCCCAGGATGGATGTCTGGGTATGGGCAACCTGCTGAATGCTCATCATCCATACAAAGATACAAGGAGTTATTGCCTCCTCTTTTTTTTTTTTTTCTTTGGCAGGTCTGTGGTTGTACTATGAGCCTAGGCTCTGTCCCTAAGCTCCTTTTGCTCAAGTGTAGCACTCTGCCCTTGAGCCACACACCCATTCATGGTTTTGCTTTTTCATGTGACCTCTTAGAAAGAAGGGTATCATGGACTTTCCCACCTCGGCTGAATTCAAATTGGCATTCCATTCTTTACATCTCAGCCTCCTAAGGAGCTAGGATTACAGGCAGGAGCCACTGACACCTTGCTTTCTTTTCTTCTTGTTCTTTTTATAAATCATAACAATCTGAAATCTTCATGGTGTCGTTCCAATGGTTTGCATTCAAATTAAACTACTCAGGCTTGGAGTTTGAATGCTAGGTCTGGTACCCACAAATGGAGGGATACCCTGACAAACTCATTCCTGTTCATATGAATGCTAAGGGAATGTTATAAAAGTAATAATTAAATGTGCATTTGCTTCATGATTCTATTTTAGAATGCCACAGAATAATTATTGGATTTATATCTTCCGTTCTATCATCATGGTATGATTGAGGATACTGACTAATTTTTAATTAATGCTTTTATAAGTATTCAACCAGGATACTTCATTAAATGGAAGCATTAATAACTAATAGTTGGTAATAATATATATATATATATATAATTTAATATCCTCACAGACCGTCTCTCTCTATATATATGTACATATATATATGTATATATACATATGTATCTCAATCTACACATCTATCAACATATATATGTATATTTGTATATAATATACATATATCATTATTCCTATGATCAAGCCACACACACTAATCTCATATATATATATGGGACTATATATTTATATATATATATATATATATATGGAACTATATATATACATATGGGACTCAGATCTTACTGGCAGCTCAGTTTGCCAGAGTCCGGTCTGCTAAGACTGTGACACCATTTATGGATTGGGCATTTTAGTCCATGATTTGAAATCCCACGATGGCCAAAAATTTATTCTTTGTAGTAAGAAGCCAATTTTGACACATTGTTTTCCTTCTCTGTGAAAGTCCTTGGTCTCAGTATGATGTATAAAATATATCCTATGTTATATGATATAATAAAAATAACGTTATATGTGTAATAATGCTAAATAAATAAGGGTAATAAATGTCAACACAGTAAACCCATGTATGTAAATAGATCTCATATATGAACATTATTTTTTCCAGTGCTAGGGCTTCAATTCAGGCCCTAGGAACTGGTCTGAATTTCTTGTCTTCAAGGACAGTGAGCCATTCCTCTTCACCCACAGTGTCACAGAGTTACCCAGACTCTGAGTTCCAATCCCATACCTGCCAGAAAAATTGTGCAAATCCAAGCCTGGGTATTACTACTACTACTACTACTACTACTACTACTACTACTACTACTACTATTATTATTATTGCCAACTACGGGGCTTGAAGTCAAGTCTTGGCATCTCTGCCACTGCCAGCACTGAGATCCTAGGACCTGAGTTCAAATCTCGGGACAGGCAAAAACATAAAAAATAAAAAGGAGAAGCATAATACTGAGAAATTCAAGAAGGTAGTTTTACATTTTTATTTCCATTGTATTGTAACCATCCTGGGTCTAAATGCCAAGGCGCAGAAAGTGTACATGACCTTGCATTGCTCATGTTTGGCGGCTATTAAGGAAGCCATAGCCAAAACCGGCAAATTAGGTCTGGAGGTCGAATCCCAGGACTGCCACTAATGAATGGTGGGAGATTCTAAGAAACCCATTCCCATATGCATCCATAGGAATGGAATGTTATAAAAGTAACAATTAAATTAGTAGTTAGTATACGATTATATTATTATAAAATTATACACAACAATTATACTACATTGACTAATTTTCAATTAATATTTTATTATGTATTCAATCATGATACTTTAAAAAGGAAGGAATTTAATTGCCAATAATCAGTAGTAATATTCTATATGCATTTACAATGTATACAGACACATCTCTCTCTTGTTGTATACATATACATCCATTTATCTGTCAACCAATCTATACATTTATCTGTTCATACTTTTGTCACTCCTGGGGCTCAGTGGTAAGGTGCTTGCCTAGTACGTGCAAAGTCCTGGGTTTGATTCCTCACTACCGCGTACACAGAAAAATCTGGTAGTCATGTTGTCCATCAAGCAGTCGAGCACTAGCTTTGAGCATAGAGCTTAGGGACTTTGTCTAGACCCTTACTCAAGACCCAGGACTGGCACCCAAAAAAAGAAAATAGAATGTTCTAACTGCAACGATAAAAGGATAGGACTGCAAATACCTCATCACAGAGCAAACCGGGAGTCTGGTGGTGAAAGTTGACATCTAACCTGACTTAGCCAGAAGTAAACCACTGCAACCCAGCACCACGGAGCCAGATGCTGCTGGCTCACTCAGCTCTGTCATCCAAGATACTCAGGGGCTGAAATCTGGTGGGTTTAAAACCCAGCCCTTGAAGGAAGTCTCCAAAACTCTGAGCTGTGGCTCACAGTGGTAGAGCTCTAGTCTTGAGCAAAAGATCTTATAACAGTACCCCCAACCTTCCAGTGCATTTCCTGTGGCTGACACCCAGCCCTCCCAAAAAGACCCATCCCTCTAAGTCATTAGATGTGAATTTTGTGTGGTTTGTGATGTGTTTCTGAAAGAATGGTGATACCGATGAAAGCACCCTCCTTTTAATGACTGCGTGTGGGTTACAGCTATGTGATGAGTCTTTCATGAGGTGTGTGCTGAGTCCTTTATGGGGTTCATTCTTTCATCTGATCCTTGTAAGAGCTCCACAAGTAAGATGATGGTGCAGATGAGAAATTTGAGGCTAACGAAAATTATGTATGTACTGAAATCTAGTGAGTTGTCTCCTGCAGACAATTATTTATTTTTCTCAGTCGTGAACCTTGGACTCAGGGCCTAGGCACTGGTCCTTCCCTGTTGGCTCATGGCTAACGCCCTACCACGTGGAGCCAAGGACCCTCTTGCAACAGAGAGTTAGATCTAGGCGTCTGTAGCTGAGGTCTGTCACCCTGCCTACTCAAGAAGCTGAGATCTGAGGATCTGGGTGCCAAACCATCCCAGACACAAAGCGTCCCATGAGAATATTATCTCCTATTCATCACTTAGAAACTTGAAGTGGAAGCTGGGCACCACTAACTCACGCCTGTCCTCTTAGATACTCAGGAGCCTGAGAGCTGAGGATCAGTGTCCAAAGCCAGCCTGGGCAGGAAATTCTTGAGATGGACTCTACTCTCCAGTGACCCAACAAAAACCTGAAGAAATGCTGTAGCTCAAGTGGTAGCCCACTTGGCTTTAGCTGAAGAACTCAAGGACAGCGCCCAGGCCTAGACTTCAACTTCTCCAACATACAAGAAGAGAAAGAAAGAAACCTGAAGAGGAAGCATTAGACTGCTTTGCATGTATGAATCCCTGGGTTTGATTCCTCAGTACCACATCACTAAAAAAAAGCCTGAATTGGCCCTGTGGCTCAAGTGGTAGAGTGCTATCCTTGTACAGGAGAATCTCAGGTACAGTGCTGAGGTCCTCAAGTTCCGGGACAAGTGTATGCACACACACACACACACACACACACACACACACACACACAGGTATCAGAACTGAAGCTGTTACACCAAATTGTGGTAAAGCACTGAGCTTCGTTTTCTAAGCTTATGGTTAGCACCTAGGCCCTGTATTCAACCCCAAAAGCTAGCCATCCAGGGCTCAACTAGGACGGGTCAAAGATTTCAAAACCTGATGAGCTTCACCAGCCCTAGATGACAGGAAGCTTGTGATATTACCCATGTGCTTAGATTCAGTGAGCTTCTGATAACCTAAGGAGGCAACTTTGCCAATTAGGAATCTTTTAATTCGGTTCAGCTCTCTAATTGTCTGCCAAACGACCCTTGAATTAATTGTAGCAGTTTGTTTCAACACTGGGAAATAGTCTAACAAAGACAGGATAAGTACAAGGAACTTGGCCTGCCAGAGGAGGTGGCACAAATGAAGGCTTCTTGTCCAAACAGAGCACTGGGGAAAGAGATAGCTTTGGATACAAAGAGGTCGTTTTCTCCTGGCCTTCAGAGCCCGCCCACACTCATCCTCACTAATTGGCCCAGATGGAGTTTTTTATTACACAGCTGTACAGGAGTGAGGCCTTTTGTCTGCCTGTTCCAACAATGAGGCAGACTTCTTCCAGCAGCCTGAGGTTCGCAGAAACACTCAGGCTACACTGGGAACAATGAGGGGAGCCCCGGAATATGCACTGTCTTGAAAGCGCTCTCTGTGCTATGAAAGCATTTTATTCAAAGCAAATTTCCTAGCTGAATGCCTTTCAACATAGGGACTCTGGATCTTCACAGATAGAAATACATGCATACATACATGGGTAGACATGGAGTTACTGTTTTTTGTTTTTGGCAAGTCTGGGGATTATACTATGAGCCTAGGCACTGTCCCTGAGCTCCTTTTGCTCAAAGGTAGTGCTATGCCCTTGAGCCACAGCCCCACTCATGTTTTTTTGTTTTTTTTTTTTGTTTTTTTTTTTAAATTCCTGTGATCCCTTAGAAATAAGATTGTCCTGGGCTTTCCTGTCCGGACTGAATTCAAATTGTCATTCTCTACCTCTCAGACTCCTGAAGAGCTAGAATTACAGGGAGGATCCACTAACACTCGGCTTTCTTTTTTTCTTGTTCTATATTTCTCATGACAATCTGAAATCTTCACAGTGTCATTCTAATGGTTTGCATTTCCGAGTAAACTACTCAGGCCTGGAGTTGGAATGCCAAGACCGCCACCTACAAATGGAGGGAAATCTTGAGCAAATCATTCCTATCCATGGGAATGCTTAATGGAATTTATAAAAGTTACAATTAAATTGACAGTTAGTTCATGATTCTTTTATAGAATACCACACAAAAAATTATTGGATTATGTCTTCCATTCTAACTCCCTGGTTTGGTTTTGCTAATTAAAAACACTGTCTTCTTTTACATTAATACTTTAGTAAGTATTCAACCATGATACTGCATTAAATGGAAACCTAATTTAGTAACTAATAATTCATAATATATATATAATTTAATATCCTCACATTGTCTCTCTCATATATGTAGCAAACTACACATCTATCTATCTATCTGTCTATCTTTCTTTCTATCTATCTATCTATCTATCTATCTATCTATCTATCTATCTATCTATCTATCTCTATCTATCTATCTATCTATCTATCTATCTATCTATTTCTCTATGTCTATATCTATGCCTATATCTAACAATCTATTTATTTATATATATATATAGCCCACTACTATGGCTTAATCTCAGGTCCTCAGAACTGGCTGGCAGCTCAATTTGCCAAAGGCTTTTGTTCTACAATTGACCCATTCATAAATTATGCATTGTGACCTCTGAGTTCAAATTCCAGCATTGCCAAAAGTTTATATGTGCAGTAAGAAGCCAATTTTGACATATTTTTTTCCTTCTCTGTAAAAGTCCTGTGTCTCAGTATGATGTATAATCCATATGCAAATATATTCATGTGATAACATATAATAAATGAAAAAAGTTATATATGTAATAATGCTAAATAAAATAAACAATGAAAAAAGAAGGGTAATAAATGTCATATGGAGTAAACCCACGTATGTAAAAATATCTCATATATGAATATTATTTTTCCAGTGATAGGGCTTGAATTCAGGCCCTTGAAACTGGTCTGAAATTCTTGTCTTCAAAGACGGTGATCTTCCCCTCCCCTACAGTGCCACAGTGTTCCCCAGACCCTGAGTTCAAATCCCAGCCCTAAAGAAAAATGGTGCAAATTCCAAGCCAGGGCCTTAATTTTTTTGGCCAGGCCCGGGCCATGAACTCAGCTTGTGGCAACTCTGCCTCTGCCTTGATCACTCTAGGCTGGGGTGCAGCCTCTGAACCCACAGCCCATCCTGAGGTCCTAGGACCTGAGTTCAAATCTTTGGAGTGGCAAAAAAAGGTGAAGTGTTGGGAAGGTGGATCAGTAGTAGAGTGCTTGCCTTGCATGCATAATGTCCTGAGTTCAATTCTTCAGCACCACATAAGCAGAAAAAAACCGGAAGTGTTGCTATGGCTCAAGTGGTAGAATGATAGCCTTGAGCTGAAGAGTTGAGGGACAGTGCACAGACTCAGACTTCTGCCTGACAACCGACAAAATAAGAGGGTGAAGGAAGGAGAAGAATAAAACTGGGGAGTACCAGAAAGTGGTTTTACATAGTTTTTTCCTTTGAATTGTGACCATCTTGTGTCTAAATGACAGGGTCTGGAAAGTGTACGTGACCTTGCACTGCTGAAGTTTGATGGGTTATCAGGGAAACCATAGCCCAAACCAGCAAACTAGGTCTGGGTTCAAATCCCCGCCACCTACGAATGTCAGGAGATCCTAAAAAATGCATTCCAATAGACAGCCATATGAATGGAATGTTGTAAAAGTAACAATTACATTAGTACTTAGTGTATGTTTATATTATAAAATTATACACAGTAATCATAGTACATTGCCTAATTTTCAATTAATGCTTTATTATAAATTCAAACATGGTACCTAAATAAAGGATGAAATAATTTAATTATTGATAATTGGTAGTAAAATAGTATATATAACTTAATAATATACAGACACCTCTCTCTTGTTTTATATGTGTATATATATATGTATATATAAAACAAACCATATCTATTTCTACACTTGTCACTACTGGGGCTCAGTGGTAGAGTGTTTGCCTAGTATGTATGAAGCTCTGGGTTCATTTCCACACTATCACATGCAGAGTAAAAGCCAAAAGTGGTGCTGTCACTAAAGCACCAAAAACAAGTTAGAATGTTATGACTGCAACTATAGAATGACAGGGCTTCAAATACCTCATGACAGAGCAAGCCAGGAGTCTGAAGCTGATGGCTGACATCTAACCTGACTTAGCCAGAGGTCAACAGCTGCAAACCAACTACATGGAACCAGACGCTGCTGGCTCACCCCTAGCTGCTCGGGGATGAGTTCTGAAACTGGTGGTTTGGATACTCAGCCCTGACAAGAAATCTGCGAGACTGTGAGCTGAGGCTCAAAGTGGTAGAGTTCTAGCCTTGAGGAAAAAGTCTTAGGAGAGTATCCACAACCTATGAGTGCAATCCCCAAGGCTGAGGACCTTCCCCTCCATTAACCACCCCTTTAAACCATTAGATGTGAACATTTGTGGTTTGTGACGTTTTTCTGAAAGAATGGTGATACTGATGAAAGCACCCGAATTCTAATGACAGCTTGTGGGATAGAGCTATGTGATGAGTCCCTCCTGGTGTGCGGGGAGCTATGGTGTTATGTGCTGAGTCCTTCATGGGGTGTATTCTTTCATCTGGTCCTTGTTAGAGCTCCACAAGTAAGACGATTGTGCAGATGAAAAAGTTGAGGCTCAGATATGTCCCCAAGGCAGGGCCAAATTTATGTATGTACTGAACTCTAGTGACTTGTCTCCTGCTGACAATTGGTTTGGTTTCATTTCCTCCATCATGAACCTTCAACCCAGAGCCTAGGTGCTTGACTTTCCTCTTGGGCTCATGGCTTGTACTCTACCACACGGAGCCAAAGACCCCCTTGCAGAAAGTGTCACAGCTTAGGTGTTTTTAGCTGAGGTCTATCATCCTGCCTGCTCAGGAAGCTGAGGATTTGGGTTCCAAACTATCCCAGAAACAAAAAGGCCCATGAGACTATTATCACCTATTCACCACTTAGAAACTTAAAGTGGAAGCTGGGCACCAGTGAGTCGCACCTCTCATCCTAGCTATTCAGGAGCCTGAGAGCTGAGTATCATGGTCCAAAGCCAGCCTCGGCAGGAGATTCCTTGAGATGATTATCTCCAAAGAAACACCAGAAAGCCTGAAGGGGCACTGTAGCTCAAGTGGTAGAGTGCTAGACTTGAGCTGAATTGCTCAGAGACAGCACCCAGGCCCAGGCTTTAACTCCTCCAACTTACAAGAAAAGAAATCAAGAAACCTGAAGTGGAGTGCTGGGAATGTGTCTTAGGGGTAGAGTGCTTTGCATGTATGAAACCCTGGGTTTGAATCCTCAGTACCACATACCTAGAAAAAAAGCCTGAATTGGCTGTGTGGCTCAAGTGGTAGAGTGCTGTCCTTGTGCAGGAGAAACTAAGGTACAGTGCTCAGGTCCTGAATAAAAGCTCCAGGGCTGGTGTATGCACACGCACACACGCACGCACACGCATGCGCACACACACAAACACACACACACTCACACACAATGATACAAGAAATGAAGCAGTGACACCCAATAGTAAAGGAAAGAGCTTCTCCTCTGAGCTCAAGGTCAGCACCCTGGCCCTGTGTTTAACCCGAAATCTACCTACCCAGGGCCCAACTCGGAGAGGGCAAAGGTTTCAATACATGATGAGCTTCACCAGCCCTAGATGACAGGAAGCATTGTGATTTTGCACAAGTGCTTAGATTTAACAAGCTCCTGGAAACCTAGGGAGGCACCTTTGCCAATTAGGAATCTTATTAGGTTCAGCTCCCTAGTTGTCTGCCAGAAGGACTCTTGAATTAATTGTAGTAGTTTTTTTCAACACTGGAACATAGTCTAACAAAGACAGAAAGAGTGCAGCAAACTTGGCCTGCCATGGGAGATGGCACAAATGAAGGCTTCTTGTCAAAACAGAGCACTGGGGAGAGAGATAGCTTGGGTACAAAGAGGCCTTTTTCTCCTGGCCTTCAGAGCCTGCCCACACTCATCCTCACTAATTGCCCTACATGAATTGTTTGTTACACAGCTGTACAGGATTGAGGCTTTTTTTTTTGCCTGTTCCAGCAATGAGGCAGACTTCCCCCAACAGCCTGGGGTGTGCAGAAACCCTCAGGATACACTGCAAACAGTGAAGGGATCCCAGGAACATGCACTGTCTTGAAAGCACTCTCTGTGCTATGAAATCATTCTATTCAAAGCAAATTTCCTATTGGAGTGCCTTTCTTCATAGCGACTCTGGATGTTCACCGATAGAAATACATGCATACATACACAGACACACAGACTTAATGGCTCATTTTTTGTGTGGCCGCTCCTGAGCCTAAACATTGTCCCTGAGGTCCTTTTGCTGAAGGAAGCACATTATTGTGTCTTAAACCATGGTTACCCTAGGCTGGGGTGCAGCATTTACACCCACAGATGATCCAGGGATCCTAGGACCCGAGTTCAACTCCTAGCACTGGCAAAATTCCATCAAAGCAACAAAAATGGAGGAGGAAAAAACCAGGAAGTTTTACACAACCATTTTGCCTTTGTTTCCTTTGCACTGTGACCATCCTAGGTCTCAATGACTCAGCTTGAAAATTGTACATGACCTTGCATGGCCGAAGGCTGCAGGCTGTCAGTGAAGCTTGAGCCCAACCCAGACACCTAGGCCCTGAGTTTGATCCTGGGACTGCCACCTACACATGGCTGAAGATGCTAGGAAACTCATTCCTATCTATTCCTATCTATAGGAAGACTAATAGAATGTTTGGCATGTACTAATTGAATTACTAATTAACTAGTCAATCTAGTATAAGATTGTACACAATCAATATAGGTCATTGATTAATTGAATTAATACTTTATTAAGTCTTCTACCGTGATTAATTAATGGACGCATAATTTTAGACCAAATAATTGGTAGCAATAGAATATATAAGAATAAGATATAGACATCACTTTACATATAGAGTTATGCAATAGAATCTACACAAATGTCTATCTGTCTCTGTATACATTTATTTATCGATGCATATACATATGTAAATACACACACACACTGCAATCTACACATCTATCTGTTTATATATTGGCCACTCCTAGGGTTTGATCTCAGGTCCTCAAATTTGCCTGCCAACTTCACTTGCATCATACTAGTGTGCTAACATTGACCCATTTATGAAGTGGGTCTTGTTCAAATCACAGAAATGCCAAAAACTTAATTCTGGTGGAAGAAGCTAATTGTCCCACTTGTTTTCCTTATAGGCAAAGTCCTGGGTCTCAGGAATGATGGATAATACATAGGCAAATCTATGTTCTATGTAATAGGATGTAAAAAATATTATATGTGTAATCATACTCACTAAAATACATAAGAAATAAGTAAAATACAAAATAAAATCAATAACTACATGAACCGCAATATGCAGTAAACCTGTAAATATAAATCATGTATTTAAAATATATACAAATATTATTGTTTTCAAGTGCTAGGACTTGAATTCAGGTCCTGGGAACAGGCCTGACTTTCCTGTCTTCCAGCATAGTAAGCTTCCCCTTCCCCCACAAAGCTGCAGATTTCCCAGACCCTGAGTTCAAATCCCATGCCTGGCAGAAAAAATGGCGTCAATTCCAAGCCACAGGGCCTCATAATTTTTCAAATATTTTAATGTACTTATTTATTTATTTTTATTTTGTCAAGCATAGAGCTTGAACTCAGATAATGGCAACTCTGTCTCAGCTTTGATCACTCCAGGCTGGGTTGAAGCCACTGGACTCACAGCCAAACCTGGGTTCCTGGGCCTCAAAGACTGACAGGAATAAAAATAAATAAAACGACACAGATAAAGTTTGCCTTATTTGCAATAACTAGTATATGTCTGAGTCAAGCAGAAAAGTTCAGATAAGTTGATGTTAGGGAAATGAACCCAAAGGTAAGTATTCAAAAGGTTTTTTATTTCATTCAATTGTTTCTAACATATTTATAAGATGATTTCTATGTTGCTTTATATGTCCCTTCCCCATGGTATAACCCGTGCTTTCACTGTATTTGATGGTGGTATAATTTGTGGAGGGGAAGGGAAAAATCAAATCGTTTAAATAGGGATACAGGTGGACCTATTGCAACAATGAGATGTACAAGTCATTATGTTGAAAAATGAACTTTACAACATTGGTGGGGGGGAGGATCTGGTAGGAGGGGCAGGGAGGGTATGGAAAGGGATGGGAAGGGGAAACATAGGAGGAGGCAACAATGTTTGATAAGAAATGTACTCATTATCTTGCCCCTGTAATTGTAACCCCTCTGTATGGTATTTTTACAGAAAAAAAAAACAAAAATAAAAACAAAAAACAAATCGGCAACTTTCAGATGGCTGCCTGTTTTACATTTGTTTTATTTGCAAGGTGACCATACTGGGTCTGAATGACATGGCTGAAAAGTGTTTCTAACCTGGCATTGGTGAAGGCTGGCAGGCTACCAAGAAAGCCCTAGGCCAACACAGCCACATAGGCCCTGTGTTTGAAGCCCGGTCCTAACCCCTACCAATGCAGGGAGATCCTAAGAGCCTGGTTCCTATGCATAGGAATACCGATGGAAGGTTATGAATGTCAAGGTTGTATTAGTTGTTCCTGAATGATACTACTATAAAACTAAACAGAGTGATTTTAGGAGGCCAATGGATTTTAATGGATATTTTTTGACACATTAAAAGAATACTATTAATTACATGGATGCAATAGTTTCAAGACTGTAGTTGATTTAATTAATATTTCATTAAGGATGAAAACGAAAATATTAATTACATGGAGGCATAATAAATACCCAAGAATTGCTAGGAATGTAGTTCATATAACTGAAGAATGTATAGACATCTCTGGCACTCTTTAAAGATCTATATTTATTTGTGTAGTACCATCTGCATGTCAATTTCTTCTTATTTTGTCAACCCCAGGGGCTCGATCTCAGGTGCTGGGAACTTCTTGTAAGCTCTATATGCCACAGGCTGGTGTGCTGCGACTCACCCATTCATGAATTGGGCCTTGCAGGCTATGAGTTCAGATGCCAGCACTCACAAAAATTGAATGGTGGAGTAAGAAGCCTAAGGTGACACATGTTTTCCTTTTCTGTGAAATTCCTGGGTGTTAGGTATGAAGTTTCATACATAGGCAAAGCTATATCCTATGTAATAAATGTAGTAAATGTTTCATGTGTAATAACAGTCAATAAAATAAATGGTAAATAAATGAATAAAACAAAAAATAAAATGAATAACTACACTAAGTGCAATATGGAGTCAACATACAGGGCTCGATCTCAGGGCCTGGGAACTGCCTGGCAGCTGAATTGGCTAGAGGCTCCTGTGCTGGCAGTCACCCATTCATGAACTGAGCCTCTAGGCCCTGAGTTTAGATTCAAGCACTGACAAAAATGTAATCATGGAGTGAGAAGCCGAGTGAGACAGGTTTTCCTATTCTTTGAAAGTGTTTGGTGACAGGTAGGATGTATAAATTTTTTGCAAATCTATATGCTATGAAATAGGATGTCACAAATGTAAGAAATGACATAGGTGGAAGAAAAACAGATTGAATTAGTAGTGAATCATTCTGGAATAAAATTAGACACAATAATTATAGGACTTGGATTAAGTTTAATTAATATTTTATTGAGCATTAAGAGAATAAAAATTATATGGAGACATAATTAAGTACTTAATAATTCGTAGTAACACACGATGCATAATTTAATTTGTCTCATTTATGAAATATGTAATTATATGTATGGATGTATGTACATATATGATAAATAATTACAGGATATTGAGTAATTATTAATTAATGCTTTATTAATTGTTCAACTGGGACACATCATTAAATGGAGACATAATTTAAAACCTAATAATTGGTAGTAATATTATCTATAATTCAGTAATATACAGACATCTCTCCTTTTGTGTATATAATACGTATATAAAGGAAGCTCTATCTATTTATACCTCACTCACTCCTGGGGCTTGATGGTTGAGTGCTCACCTAGTAAGCAAGAAGCCCTGGGTTGCATTTCTCAATGCCACATAAACAGAAAATCCAGAAGTTCTGCTGTTTTTCAATCAATTGAATGCTAGCCTGGAGCACCAACACTTAGGGACATTTTCTAAGCCCTTACTCAAACCCCAGGACTGCCGCCAAAAAAAGGTATAATGTTCTACCTGCAATGATATAAGGACAGGACTTCAAATACATCATCACAGAGCAAGCTATGAGTCTGGCGCTGATAGCTGCCACCTATCCTGACTTAGCCATATGTATACCGCTGCAACCCAGCTGCACGGAACCAGATGCTGATGGCTGGCTTAACCCCATCATCCTAGCTGTTTGGGGGCTTTAAAATCCAGCCGTGGCAGGAAGTCTGTGACACTCTTTAAAATGTGGCTCCTAGTGGCAGAGCTCTAACCCTGAGCAAATGTTATTAGAACAGTATGCACATGCTTTGAGTTCAAGCCTCATGGGTAACCCCCCTCACAAAAAACACCCCTCTAAACCATTAGATGTGATCTTGTGTGGTTGGTGAAATGTTCCTCAGTGAAGGGTGATACTGATGAAACCACCCTAATTCTAATGACAATTTGTGGAATAGCGCTATGTGCTGAGCCCTTCATAGGGTGTTCTGTGCTGAGTCTTGCACAGGGTGCTATGTGCTGAGTCCTTTACAGGGTGCTGTGTGCTGAGTCATGCAAAGAGTGTCACGTGCTGTGTCTTTCACAGGGTTCATTCATTCATCTGGTCCTTGTAAGAGCTCCTCAACTGAGATGATTTTGCAGACAAAAAATGTGATATATATATATATATATATATAGAATTCCATATTATACACACACACACACACACACACACACATATATTATGGAATTCTATGGGTCCATAAGAAAAAATGACATTGCCACATTTGTTAGAAAATGGAAAGACTTGGAAAAAATTATATTAATTGAAGTAAGACAGGCTCAAAGAAACATAGGTCCCATGGTTTTCCTTATTTGCAATAACTAGTATAGGCCTGAGACAAGCAGAAATTGTCAGATATGTTGCTCTTAGGTTAAATGAACCACACCGTAAGGATTCAAATACTTTTTCTTTCATGGATAGCCCTCAACCACGTGGAGCCAAGGACCCCCTTGCAGCAGAGTGCCACAGCCTAGGGGTCTATAGCTGAGATCTGTCATCCTGCCATCTCAGGAAGTTGAGATCTGAGGATCTGGGTTCCAAAATATCTCAAACACAAAAGGTCCCATGAGACTATTATCTGCAATTGACCACTAAGAAACCTGAAGTGGAAGTTTGGTGCTTGTGGCTCATGCCTGTCATACTAGCTACTCAGCAGGATGAGATCTGAGGATCATGGTTCAAAGCTAGTCTGGGGCAGGAAAGTCCTTGAAACACTGAACTCCAATGAACCACAAGGAAATCTGATGTGGTGCTGTGGCTCAAGTGGTAGAGCACTAGACTTGAGCTGAGGCACTCAGGGACAGCACCCAGGTCCAGACTTTAACTGCTACAACAGAAAACAACAACAACAAGAAAAAGACAGAAACTAACAAACCTGAAGTAGAAGGCTGGGAATGGGCCTTAGGGGTTGAGTGCTTTGCATATATGAAACCCTGGGCATGATTTCTCAGGACCACCTTACTAGAAAAAAGCTTGAAGTGTCTCTGTGGCTCAAGTAGGAGAGAGATATCCTTGTACAAGAGAAACTAGGTACACTGCTTAGGTCCTATGTTCAATCTCCAGGACTGGTGTATGCATGCATGCACACGGACACACACACACACACACACACACACACACACACACACACAGACTAGAAGTGAAGCTGTGACACCAAATGGTAGAGCACTGGGCTTCTGCACTGTGCTCATGTTCAGCACCCAGGCCCTGTGTTCAACCCCAAAACCTACCCACCCAGGGCCCAACTAGGAGAGGTCAAATGTTTCAAAACATGATGAGCTTCACCAACCTTAGACGACAGGAAGCTTTGTGATATCTGACATGTGTTTGGATTTCCCAAGGTTCCAGAAACCTTGGAGAGGCATCATAGGCCCATCTTCGACAGCAATTAAACATGTCATTAGGTTAAGTGCCCTAGTTGTCTGCCAGAAGGACTATAGTCTATAGTCTCACAAAGGCAAGATAATTGCAGGGAACTTGGCCTGCCAAGGCTGGTGGCATAAATGAAGGCTTCTTGTCAAAACAGAGCACTGGTGAGAGAGATAGCTTGGGGTACAAAGAAGCCTTTTTCTCCTGACTTTCAGCGCCTACCCACACTCATCCTCACTAGTTGGCCCAGATGGAGTTGTTTGTTTCACCGCTGTACAGGAGCGAGGCCTTTTGTCTGCCTGTCCAGACAATTAGAGACTTCTTCCAACAGGCCTGGGATGCAGAGAAACCCTCAGGGTACACTGGGAACAGTGAGGGGAGCCCCCGAACATGCAATGTCTAGAAAGCCCTTTCTGTGCCATGAAATCATTGTATTGAAAACAAATTTCCTAGTTCAGTGCCATTCATCATAGCTACTCTGGAGATTCACCTATAGGGATACATCCATCCATGTACAATACATGGAGCTACACCGTCTTTTTTTTTGGTGGGCGGCAGTTCCTGGGGTTGGACATTAACCCTAGCTGTTGTCCCTGAACTCCTTTTGCTCAGAGGTAGCACATTAAAATTGAGTCACAGCCCCATTTCTGGGTTTTTCTCTGATCTCATAGATATAATATTGTCAACTTTCCTACACTGGCTGGATTCAAAATAAGATTCTATACATCTTAGCCTTCTGAGGAGCTGGGATTACAGTCAGCAGCCACTGGCACCTGCCTTTCTTTTCTTCTTCATTTTTACTCTGTACATCTGACTTCTTAACAGGGTCATTCCAATGGTTTGAATTTATAAGTAAACTACCCAATGTCCTTTATAGCTGCTTTCTCTGAGAAGGATTTTCTCTCCTTATCTTCCCCTCTGGCCACAGGTTTGAAGCCAAAAATGAGAAATGAATGTCCCAGGATTTTGGAGCAAATGTCCACAGGACATGCCAGTTCGGTCACTTAGCATTGAGCTGCAGTGAATTTACTGTCTCAGGACAAAAGGACTGAAACCTTGAGCGATTTTCAGACTGTCTGCATTGCTCCTTTTTTCTATAAAATGACCTAATAATTATGAATGTTTTTGTCTACACCCTTAAGTATCTAGAACACACTAGAAGCATCTTCCTGTTTCTGTTTTTCTCTAGTTCCTCTCAAGATTTAGACTAAAGGTTTTGTGGAGTGGCATGTCAGCGAATCCCTAAGGAAAGGTGCTTAAATCCTCCTCAGGAGATAACCATTCAAAGCCAGCCTGAGCAGGAAAGTATGTGAGCCTCTTATCTCCAATAAACCACCAGAAAACCAGAAGTGGAGCAGTGGCCCAGAGGGTAGAGCTCCAGCTTTGAGAGAGAAAGCCAAGCAGGAGATACTGTCCAGAGCAGGCAGGAAAGCCTGGGAGGAGCTTATGTCCAATTATCAACCAGATGGCTGGACGTGGAACTCTGGCGGTGGTAGAGCCTCAGCCTTGAGCAAAACAGCTCATTGCATTGGGCCCTGTGTTTAAGCCCTGGGATGCCAACAAAAAAATCAAAAAGAGAAGGTCAAGTTTTGTATCAGTGTCCTCCTACCAACTTATGTTTGTATATTACTTCCCTGAGTGAAAACAGACCATAGGCAATGCTTCTGCTTTTACTTACTGATTTGTTTTTCAGATATGCTTGTTGCGCATACTACACCATTTTCTTCATTTCAAGCCCATCGCTTTTCTCTTCCAGGGCTCCACACCTGCATCCTTATATGATGCACACTTAAGCTCTCAGCAGCCTTTATTTACATTTTATTATGAAGCCAACGCAGGAACAGTCACAAATCAGGCAGGGGAAGAGAAGATCAGGATTCATATTTATAACAGGTATTCAGAAAAATTAACTTGGGGATGAAAAACGGCAGGGTACTTATGTAAAAACTACCATTAAGAAAAAGATGAGGGGGCTGGGAATGTGGATTAGTGAGAGAGTGTTTGCCTAGCATGCAAGAAGCCCTGGGTTTGATTCCTCAGTAGCACATACACAGAAACAGCCAGAATTGGTGCTGTGACTCAAGTTGCAGAATGCTAGAGACAGTGCCAAGGCCTTGAGTTCGGCCCAAGAACTGCCAAAGAGATACCAGGTAGGTAGGTAGGTAGGTAGGTAGGTAGATAGATAGATAGATAGATAGATAGATAGATAGATAGATAGATAGATAGATAGATAGATAGATAGATAGATAGATAGATAGATAGATAGATAGATAGATAGATGATAGATAGATAGATAGATAGATAGATAGATAGATAGATAGATAGATAGATAGATAGATAGATAGATAGATAGACTGACAGACAGACAGACAAGCACGCAGGCAGACAGACAGACAGACAGACAGACAGACAGACAGACAGACAGACAGACAGATAGACAGATAGACGATAGATAGATAGATAGATAGATAGATAGATAGATAGATAGATAGATAGATAGATAGATAGATGGATGGATGGATGGATGGATGGATGGATAGATAGATAGATAGATAGATAGATAGATAGATAGATAGATAGATAGATAGATAGATAGATAGATAGATAGATAGATAGATAGACAGATAGATAGATAGATAGACAGATAGATAGATAGATAGACAGATAGATAGACTGATAGACAGACAGATAGACGGACAGACAGATAGACGGACAGACAGATAGACGGACAGATAGATAGATAGATAGATAGATAGATAGATAGATAGATAGATAGATAGATAGATAGATAGATAGATAGATAGATAGATAGATAGACAGACAGATAGATAGATAGAAATATTATAGGTGAGTCTGGTCTTGGATGTCAGTAGGAAAGAAGGGAACACTTCCCAACCATGAGGCCTTCTGCAGTGTGCCAGGACACCAGCATCACCTTCACATAACCACAGAACAGGAAGACTGTCTCTCTCCCACTTCTAAGGCAGGGGAGGGCCCCAGAGTCAAGACGGCAGAGCCAGGTTCTAACTCAGGTGCTTGGAGGTAGAAGAGAAAGGGCCCTGTCTCTCCTTGGACTGGGGATTTACTTTAATGATGTGGAGAATGAAGGAAGAAGAATGGACTGGCAGAGGTAGAAGAAGGGCCTTCAAATCTGACAGATCGAGAGTAAAAAACCCACTCCCTAAGACCAGAGAGCAGGGCTTTTCTACTCTATTCCTCCCCTCTCCCTCACTAAACTGGCTCTCTATTGGTAACTTAAAGATAGCCTGAGGCTCTCTTCACCTGAGGGAGGAAGGTTAGTCATTGTTTGAGGAAGCTGAGAAAAGCCTGACCCTCTAACAAATGTTTCAGGTTTGCCCCCATTGCTGGCTGTGCCTGGAACGAATGAAGTGGTTTTGCAGCTCACTTCCCTGTTGAGTGTGTACATTCTGCCTCCTAATCCTGCAGGCCTAGGTCTCTGCACCTAGCCTGTTTTCTTGAAACTGTTTCCAGTCCTTCAAATAC
Source organism: Dipodomys spectabilis (assembly GCF_019054845.1). Taxonomy (NCBI): domain Eukaryota; kingdom Metazoa; phylum Chordata; class Mammalia; order Rodentia; family Heteromyidae; genus Dipodomys; species Dipodomys spectabilis. Next base: position 13,999,298 of record NW_024870813.1, on the reverse strand, counting down.
AGAGTTACATTGGAGTTTTTCCTGCTAACTGGGCTAGGTCTTGGATCCTGAGAACTACATTTATACCCAGGATGGGTCAATGATGTTTCTTTCCCCTGCTTCTATAGCTTGAGAACTCTAAGAACATTTAGAGTGCAAGTAACTTCTCATCAGCAAGGGAAACCCAGGAATTCTTGAACATGTGACCTTTTGGAAGCCCGCTGGAGGACACAAGATGATTATAATCCACATGAGTGGCTGGGCAGATGCATCTGCTACACTTGAACATTGAACTCAGCCTGCTCTCCTAGTCCATGTCCTTCTTTGGTGCTTGTCCTGTTAGCTCCTAGAAATAGATTGATCAAACCCAAAGGGAGTTGCTGGCTTTTTCCTTCTTTTTCTGTCCTTTGCTTTTAATTTTTTCAGGTCTTTGGGCTTGAATTGTGGATCTAGGCTCTTTGCCTGGGCTCCTTTGGCTCAAGGCTAGCGCTCTGCCACATGAGTCCCTTTCTGCTTTGTCTGTGGTGAAGTGGAAGTCAGAGCCTCATAGACATTCCTGCCCTGGCTGTCTTCACCCTGTGATCCTCAGACCTCAGACTCCTAAGCAAGGGTGACAAGCATGAGCTTCTGTTGCTCTGCTAAGTTCAGAACTGTAATGACATTTAAAATACAAGCCAACTGCTCACCATAAAGGGCTTGGGGAGCATATTAACCCTTTCAACATTTGACCTTTCAGAACCCTGTAGCACACAAGGTTATAATCCTAGAGACAGATAGCCTGAGCATACAGATCTTCAATACTTGAACATTGAGCTCTGATTCCAATTCTGGTGTACACCAGCATTCATTTTCCAGAAAATGTTTTCATAATTAACAAATAGGAAAAGTAATTTGATTAACCCTCACATTTTTTCCAGGTATGTATCTCGAACTCTATCCCTAACTCTATCCCTAACACTATCCCTAAGCCCTTTAGCTCAAGGTGAACATTCTACCACTTGAGTCACAGCTCCACATGGGGTCTTTTGGTGGTTCATTGGAGGTAAGAGTCGAACAGGCTTTCCTTGCCTAGGCTGTCTTTGAACTGTGGTCTTGAGGTCTCAGCCTCCTGATTAGCTACGGTTGTAGGTGTGAGCCACCGGCATCTGGCCTCTTGTTTTTGCCAGTTCTGGAGCTTGAACGTAGGTCCGGCGTACTGTCTCTGAGCTTCTTTTTCTCAAGAATAGCACTCTACCACTTGAGCCATTCCACAGCTTCTGGCTTTTTCTGAGTATGTGGCACTGAGGATTTAAACCCTGGCATTCATGCATGCTGAGCAAGCTCTCTACCTATAAGCCACATTCCCAGCTTCACTCTTACTATTTTATCCCTCAACTTGCCTATCCTCAAGAAAAAGCCTCTGAGTATAAATCATTTAAAGAAATCCCTGTGGGAAGTTGTCCAAAGATGAATAAGACAAAGCTCATACTTGGGACAGACTCTAAACATGTGATGACTGTGACAAATGCCTCCATTTAATTATGTCTCATGTTTCAACACTTAATAAGGTATTAATGAAAAATGACTCAATGTCCTAAATTATTGTATATAATTTTATAATAGATGTACAAAATGTAATAAATATGTATGTAATAACACTAAATACATTAAACAATGAATAAATAAATAAAATAAATAAAAAACAATGACAATAATCGTAATATGTAATAAACATACATATGTAAGTATATATCATAAATATTTTTCAATTGCAGGGCCTTACTGCAGGCCTTGGGAACTCTAGCCTGAATTTGTTTTCCTCAAGGACAGTAAATTTTGCCTTTACCCATGGTGCAAAAGCGTTACCTGGAATGTGAGATCAAATTCCAGCAATAGCAGAAATACTGGCCCCATTTCCAAGACAGAGACAATTTTTTTAATGAAAGCAGTTATGTTTATTCAGTTCAATACTGAACATTTCAAAAAAAATAGCAGTGTAGAATTTTGTATAGCTGTTCAGACATCTTTCCTTTACCCCTAAAGTGCTTCTCTGAGCACTACATTGTTTATTTTTTGTATGATGTTTATTGTAAAAATGATGTACAGAGGGTTACAGTTATATGAGCAAAATAATGAGTACATTTCCTATTGAGCATTGTTGCCTCTTCCATTGTTTTCCCCCTACTATCCCTTCCCTCCCATCTCCAAAACTACCTCCCCCTGCCAAGATCAGTGACTTAATTTTTTAATTTTGGCTTGGCACGTGGTTTGAACTAAAGTAGTGGTGACTCTGCACCTTCCCTCACATTGGTATGGACTTACCAAGAACCTGAGTTCAAATCCCAGGATAGGAAATAAAAATAGCAGAAATTCCAAATCAGGTAGCTTTATTTTTTTAATTTAGTTAAATAATTTATTTATTTATTTGTTTGTTTGTTTGTTCTTTTTTGCCAACCAGTGGTCTTGAACTCAGATCATGGCAACACTGCCTAAGCTTTGATATCCCTAGGCTGGGCTGCAGCCTCTGGACCCATAACCAATCCTGGGATCCCAAGCCAAGAGGGCTTGCAGGAAGAAAAAAAACTGGAACAGTACCAAAAGTAGTGAGCTGCAGAGGGTTGGAGGGGTTTATAATTTTTTTTCTTTGCAGGGTGCTCCTACTGGTTCTGAATGACACAGCTGCAAAGTGGACCTGACCTGCCATTGCTGAAGGCTGGCGGGCTATCAGGGAAGCCATAGGCCCATCTGTCAACATAAGCCCCAGGTTCAAATCCCTGTCCTGACACCTACCAGTGGTGGAGATCCCAAGAGACTCATTCCTACGCATAGGATACTGATTGAAAGAGTAGTTTGTGTATTGGTTTAGTCTAAAATTGGATGCAAGAATCCTAGGATGCTGATTGATCTTAATTAATAGTTTATTAAGCATGAAAAGAATAATATTCCTTCAATGGAAATATAATAAACACCTAAGAGTTGGTAGGAAAGTAGTAGATGTCATTTAATAATACATAGTCGGCTCTGACACTTTTTACCATGTATCACTGTTTTGGCCAAACCTGGGGCTCAATCTCAGCACCTGGGAACAACCTGACAGCTTCATTGGCTAGATGCTGCCAGGCTCACACTCACCCATTCATGAATTGGGCCTGCTAGGCCCTGAGTTCATATCCTAGCACGGTGAAAATTTAATCTTGAATTAAGAAGCCGAGTGTGACACATGTTTTCCTTTTCTGGGAGAGCCCTACGTTTCAGGCATGATGGAGAACACATCTAAAAATCTAGATGCTATGTGATAGGATATAAACAATATAATAAATGGTATAGGTGTCATCAGAGTCAATTACATAAATGGTAAATAAATGAATAAAACAAGAAATAAAATGAATAATCACACTAAACACGATATCGACTGAACATCCGTATGGAATTATAAGTGCTATCTTTAAAATGTATATAAGTATTTGTTTTCCAGGCCTGAGGCTTGAATTCAGCCACCATACTAAGATGGTATGGAGGGAGATCCCGAGATATTAGTTTATGGACCTAGGAAGAGCTATGAAATGTGATTGATGTCATCTTTGAATCAGTAGTTTATGCGTGATGGGAGTAGGAAATGATAGGCAAGAATCATGGGGTATTGCTTATTTGCAATGAAGATTTGATGAAGCATGACAATAATCATCAGTTGTGAAACGGAGGCATCAGGAAAGATCCAAAAATCGGTAGTCACACAGTAGATTCAATTCCATCACAGGTGGCCATCTCTCCTACTCTCTCTCTATATATGTACTTATTTGCATACTATCTTCAGCTTATGAATGGATGACTGCTGTACCCCCTCCCCCTACCCCCACCTGGGGGCTCAATCTCAGGTCCAGGAACAGCCTAGCTCCTTAGTGGCTCACATGCTGGTGTGCTCATGTGGACCCATTCACCTCTTGGGCCTGCTAGGCCCTGAGTTCAGACCCCAACACTGCCAAAAGAATCATCTTGATATCAGAAGCCAATCGCTGCACATGTTTTCCTTTCCTGTTCAAGTTCGGGTCTCAGCTAGGATGGAGAATGCATGGGTTACTCTGTGGCCATGGGAACTGGTAGTCATCCATGTCAGCGCAGTTATACCTGTCATCATGTACTCAAGAAAATACGCACTACATCCATGAATAGCATACAAAATAGAGAGAATAACTACACTAAATGATCGATGCAGTCCACACACAGATGTGAATATACATCCCATGTTTCAATGATGCATTGATGTCTATTGTGGCCTCCCTGGGGCTTGATCTCAGTTTCTGGGAACCGCCCAGCTCCTTCATGGCTCACAGGCTGGAGTGCGCACGTGGACCCATTGGCCAGTTGGGCCTCCTAGGCCTCAAGTTCAAATCCCAGCACTGCCAAGAATTCACCCTGATGTGAGAAGCCAGTCTTTGCACCTTTTTTTTCTGTGCTGTGCATGTTCTGGGTCTCAGCTAAGATGGAGAATGCATAGGCAACTCTGTAATTATGTGAATAGATTGTCATCCAGGTCAACACAGTTATATATTTTTTTTCTTTTTTTTTCTCTCTCTTTTTTTTTTGAGGGTGGGAGCGTTCCAGTCGTGGGCCTTAACTCTGGGCCTGAGCACTGTCCCTTGAACTTATTTAGCTCAAGTCAAGTTAGCACTCTAGTACTTGAGCCACAGCACCACTTCCAGCTTTTTCTTCATATGTGGTGCTGAGGATTCGAACCCAGGGCCTCATGCATGCAAGGCCAGCGATCGACCACTGAGCCACCTTCCCAGCCCAACACAGTTATATTTGTCATTTTATGCTCAAGAAAATACACATCACATGAATGAATAAGGCAAAATAATGAGAATGACTACACAGAATGCAAGGAACTGCCCACCCATGTATGGAAATAGAGGTCCTCTGTTTAAATTGGGAATTTATGACTATATTGGCCCCCACCCTGGGGGGATCGATCTCAGGTCCTGGGAATGGCCAAGCTCCTTAGTGGCTCACAGGATGGTATGCTCACCATGTCCTATTAACCAATTGGGCCTGCTAAGCCTTGAGTTCAAATCTCAGCACTGCCAAAAGCTTCACCCTGATGTGAGAAGCCAATTGATCAATCTGTTTTCCTGTCTTGGTAAAGTCCTTGGTATCAGCGCAGATGGGGTATAGTATATAGGCAACTCTATAGCCATGGGAATATGTTGACATCCATGTGAGCACAGTTATATCTGTCATCATACTCAATAAAACATACAATACATCCATGAATAAGACACAAAATAAAAAGAATAACTACACTGAATGCAAGTTGCATAACATACCTGTAGATAAAGAGAGATCCTATGTTTAAAAAAGATGGGCTTGTTATTTTGTCCAATGCTGGGGCTTCAAATCAGGCCCGGGACCAGGCCTGACATTCTAGTCTTCAAGGATGGTGAGCTTCCCCTTCCATCACAGTTCAACAGAGCTACCCAGACCCAAATTCACATCCCATCACTGACAAAAGTTTCATCCTAATGTCAGAAGCCAGTCGTTGCAAATGTTTTCCTCTCCTGTGAAAGTTCTGGGTCTCAACTAGGATGGAAAATGAATGCATAGGCAACCCTATAACCATGGGAACAGGTTGTAATCCATGTCAGCACAGTTATACCTGTCACCAATAAAATACACAATACCTCCATGAATTAGGAACAAAATAAGGAGAAGTGCACTGAATGCAAGATGCTGCGCACACATTTATGTAAATATAGATCCTATATTTAAATTATGAATTTATGACTATCTGGCTCTCCCTGGCACTCGATGTCAGGTCCTGGGAATGGCCTATCACCTTCATTGCTCACAGACCTGTGTCGTCACCTTGACCCTTTCCTCAATTGGGTCTGCTAGGCTCTGAGTTGAAATCCCAACACAGCGAAAATATGAATCCTGATTTGAGAAGCCAATCGATTCAGCTATTTTCCTGTCTTGCAAATGTCCTGTGTCTCAACTAGGATGGAGAAAACATTAGAAACCCTATAGACATGGAAATAGGTTGTCATCCATGTAAACACTGTTATATCTGTTACCATACTCAGAAAAATACACAATACCTCCATGGATAAGACACAAAATAAGAAGTACACCGAACAAGAGATGCTTTCCACACACATATATATATATATAAATATAGATCCTATATTTAAACAATGAATTTATAACTATTGTGGCCGACCGTGAGGATCAATGTGATATCCTGGGAATGGCCTTCCTTCTTAGTTGCTCACAGGATGGTGTGTTCACATTGACCTATTTGCTAATTAGTGCTGCTAGGCCCTGAGTTCAGATTCCAGCACTACCAACAATTGGATCATGGAGTAAGAAGCTGAGTGTGAAATTTGTTTTCCTTTTCTCTGAGAGTCCTGGGTGTCAGGCATGATGGAGAACACTTCTACAAATCTAGATGCTATGTTATAGGATGTCATTAATGTAATAAACGGAATGGGTGTCATCATCTTCAGTAAAATCAATGGTAAATAAATGAATACAACAATAAATACAAGGAACAACCACACCAAATTTGTATGGACTGAACATCTATAGGTAAGTACAAAGCCTATCTTTATATAAACAGTATGTTTTCAAAGGCTGGGGCTTGAATTCAGGCCTAGTGAACAAGCCTGAAATTCTTATCTTCAAGTACGGTGAGCTTCCCCTTCATCCACTGCAGATTTACCCAGACCCTTAGTTCAAATCCAAAACCTGGCAGAATAAATGGTGGGAATTGCAAGCCAGGGAGCTAAATTTATTTTATTTTATTTTTTCCCAGAGCGTTCCTTGAACTCGGGTCCTGGCAACTCTGCTTCAGCTTCGATCACCCTAAGCTGGGGTGCAGCCACTGGACCCACAGCTGATCCTGGGATCCTAGATCCCTAGGCCTTGAAGAGAAAAAAAAATCACAGGAACAATGTGGAGATGGCCTTTTTATATTTTCTTTCTTTGTGAGGTGACCCTCCTGGGTCCGAATGACACTGTTGCAAAGGATATTTTACCTTGCATTGCTGAAGGCTGGTGGACTATCGGGGAAGCCATAGGACCACGTGGTAACATAGGCCCTGATTTCAAATCCCAGTCCTGACACCTACCAATGGCATGAGATACTAAGAGACTCGTTCCCACCCATAGGAATGTTTTCAATGTCAGGTTGAAGGAGTTGAACGTGAATGATTCTCCTATAAAATTAGACAAGATGATTTGAGGAAGGTGATTGATTTTATTTAATATTTATGAAGCATTAAAAGAATACTATTATTTACAGGAATGCAATAATTTCAAGACACTGATTTAGTTAATAGTTCATTAAGGATGAAAACAATAACATTATTTACATGGAGGCATAATAAATATCCCAGAATTTGTAGAAATGTCGTCTATATAACTGAATAATGTATAGACATCTCTGGCACTATATAAACATATAGATTTATTAGTGTACTGTCATCCGCATGTCAATCTGTTCATATTTTGTCAACCCCTGGGGCTTGATCTCAGGTCCTGGGAACTGCCTGTCAGCTCAATTTGCCCCAGGATGGCGTGTTGACACTCACCCATTCATGAATTTGGCCTTGTAGGCCATGAGTTCAGATGCCAGGACTCCCAAACCATTAATCGTGGCGTAAGAAGCTGATAGTGACACATTTTATTTCCTTTTCTGTGAAAGTCCTGGGTGTCAAGTATAAAGTGGAATACATATGCAGACCTATAATCCTATGTAATCAATGTAATCGATGTTCTATGTGTCATAATAGTCAATAAAATAAATTATCAATACAAGAAAAGACAAAAAAGAATAAGTATACTGAGTGTAATAGGGATTGAACATATGTATATGAATATTAATCATATATTTAAAATGTTCATGAATAGGATGTTTTTAGTGCTGGGGATCTAATTCAGGCCTAAGGAACAGACTTGAATTTCCTGACTTTAAGGAGGCAAGCTTCCCCTTCCCACACAGTGCAACAAAGTTACCGAGACAATGAGTTCTAATTCCAATTCTGGCAGAAAAAATTTGCATCTTTATATTATGTGAGGTCAAATTCTTAGGTAATTCATTCTGCCTCCATTTAATTAATGTGATTGTTGAAATGCTTAATGAAGTATTAACTAAAATCGATCAGTGTCCTAGGATATAATTGTGTATAATTTGATCCTAGAATCATTCAAGAACTACTCATTCAATCTTGACATTGATCACATTCCATTGGTAATCTTATGGATAAGAATGAGTTTCTTAGGTTCTCCTGCCATTTGGAGGTGGCAAGACCAGGATTCCTACTGTGGGCTCCAGCTCCCACCACTTCAACCCGAGGATAGGGAACTCAGGTCTGTGCCAGAACATCAGCAAGACCAATGATTTGGCAGGCACCAGTGGCTCTCAGCAGTCCTCCTTGATACTTACAAGGCTGTGATAGGAGGATCATGTTCAAACTCACCCTAGGCAAGAAAGTCCTTGAGACCCCTGTCCAACTTCAATGCCAACAAAGTCAGAAGTAGAGCTGTGTGGCTCCAATGGTAGAGGGCTAGTCTTGAACAAAAGCAGCTTACAGACTGTGTCCAGGTCCTGAGTTTAAGGTCCAGGACTGGCAACAAACAGACATACACAACAATCTAAAACCAGTCACTCTCTTGTCCCCAACTGAATTAGTAGACAGAGTTCCCTGGGAAAGGGGCTGAGGAAGCCACTGTCATCTTCACTCTGCCCATTCTGCCTGTATCACAGGATTTCGGCCACACTCCCATTCTTTCATGGTTCTTTCTGACCAATGGGATATAAGAATGGTGGTCACACCCACATTCCATGCTGCTTGATAGCACTGGAATTCTTCTGTTGGTTGACACCACTACCAACAGTTGAGGAAGGTAGAGGTGGCTGAGTGGTGATCAAGAGACTCAAGCCATAGGAGGAAAGGCCTTGCTCAGCACTGCCATGCACCTGTCCACTCACCGGTCCCCTTTAGCATTCCACACGGCACTGCATTTCAAACCGAGCACTGCTTGCTTGGACCCATGGCACCTCTTGGAGTCCTCAGGTGATGGCACTCCACAGGCAGGCTTGTGGCCCCAACCTGGTCCAGCCCCCCCTGTCTCTGCTCCAGGCCTGAGTATTTGCCATGCTACTGCCTTTGCTGCTCAAACCCACCCGGAGCTGCCTCCAAAAGCTTCTCCCAGCAGCACAAGTGAATGGCCTCCTCCTGGGCCCATACCCTATGACCCCCAAACCACGTGATCCTCCCCCTCCAGACTGGATCTCCGGATCCCCCATGCCCTACAGTCTGGCCAGGGCTGTGCCACAAATATGCCCCAAGGGTGGGAGTGGGTGTTGACCAGTGTATCCCACCCCCATCCCTAGTTGCCAGTGTCCCAAGAAACAGGGAGATGCAGGGATGGGTGAGGAGGGGGCACCACAGAGGCCCTGGACTGGAGCAGTGGGAGCCACACAGCCACCTATCTGCACCCTTCATCTTCCTGTTGGGAACCTGGTGGCTTTAGTCAGAGGTGGGGAGTAGCACCTTCACACCTGCCTTCTTGGGTCTTTTCTTTTTCTGGGGTTGGGGGCACTGGATGCAGGTCTCTCTTGCTGTGTGAGCCCTTGTCCTCTGTGCTCGGTCACACTTTCACCTGAAGAGAGGGTCCCAGAAGAGCCCATTAGGGAAGTGAGAGTGCTGGGGGTCAAGGCAGAATGTAAATATTGGGAGGAACACACCCCCCAAACACACATACACATACACCCAGCCTGTCCCCTCCCCCAACTCTCAACTGTTCTCAGAGTGATCACATTTCCCAGCTCTGCCAGTTTCTGCTGGTGCTCCCAGTCCATCTGGTCTCCTTGTCCTTCCCAAGAATCTGCCATGTGGACCAGAAGCATGCAGGCTGGATGTAGGGACTAAATCCATGTATGTATCCTTTAGGACCCCATCCATATCCCCAATACCGCCCCCACCTCATGTCAGATACCCCTCTGGGATCACCATGACCCCCTGCTTGTTTCCTCTCCTGGCTCTGAGGAGCCACTTGTTTCAGAACTCCTTCACCCAGCGTCCTGGCCTATGCTTTTGGTGAATGGGGAGTCAAGGGTCTGGCCCTGGAGAAAGTGATAAGCAGGGTATGCTGCATCATTAGAGTGGTGCTCCCCTTGGGTGGGAGCTCCTGATTACTCCAAGGGAACCCCTGTGCTCTAGCTTGTACATTGTCCCAGATGAGGAACCAACAAACTCTGGAGAGGCACTGCTCTGAGTCTCTGTGTGTGTGTGTGTGTGTGTGGTGCTGCATCATTAGAGTGATGCTCCACTTGGGTGGGAACCCCTGATTCTTCTAAGGGAACTCCTGTGCTCCAGCTTGCACATTGTCCCAGATGAGGAACCAACAACTCTGGAGAGGCACTTCTCTGAGACTCTGTGTGTGTGTGTATGTGTGTGTGTGTGTGTGTGTGTGTGTGTGTGTGTGTGTGCATGAGAGACAGAGAAGGAGAGAGAGAGATATAACATCCTCCTCCTTGTATAACCTGACTGTGCTCAGGTGAGTGATCATTTGGAAAATTGCAGGTGCTGCATTGACGAGTCTTCTGTCACTGGTCTGGATTTGTGTGTGTGTGTGTGTGTGTGTGTGTGTGTGTGTGTGTGTGTGTGTGTGTGTGTGTGTAGAAGTGGATTGTAATGAGGAGGCGTGGTCCCTTGGTAACTTCTGCTTGCTACATTTGGGGGATGCATGGGCTTTGTGACTGAGGTCTGGGGACCTGGAAGTGTGAGACACTTGAAGGGGACTCAGCAATATTATATTATAAGACCAAGGGACCTGTGTGCCTTGGAGCTGTCTACTCCTTTGGGCCTGGTTGGTGGCAGCTGGAGCTTGGTAGGACCTGAGTATGGGGCCCACAGGGGTTGGCTTCCCAGGGGGACAGAAAGCATGGCCAGCACTTAGTAAGGATGTGAGCCCTGCTGGTATGGAGTGCACCAGCATAAGTCAGACTCCGGGTTTTCTCATTATGACTTCTGATGGGTGAGGCCAAACCTATTTTAAATCTTTTGCTGTGATCTTCATATCTCAGCCTCCTGAGTAGCTAGGATTATAGACATGAGCCTCTGCCACCGGGACTCTTGTTCTTTTTGGTGTATTAGGGTTTGAACTCAAGGCCTTACGCTTGCCAGTCAGGTCTTCTACCACGGCAGCCAAGCCTTTCTGTCTTGGGCATTTCCGAAATAGAGACTCACTCAATATGTGCATAGGCTGGGCTGGATCGTGGTCCTCCTATCTGTGACAGGTGTGCACCACGAGGCCCGGTCCTCCTTAGTTGGGATGGTAGACATATAGCGCCATGCTCAGTCATCAGTTTAGATGATTGTCCCAAACTTAGTTTACAGCAGCCATAAAGCTCTGGGTTGGGCCTCCACCATTGTACCTCAGGCTCATCTTGGGACAGTTGTGAGGAAACAAGGGATCAATACAGAAGGATCTCTGGAGCAGGGCCAGGCACAGAAGGAGCGGCTGTCAGATACGGTTCTTGGCAATATTGTGAGCATACGACAGTAAGATAACTGGGAAAGGGCTCCGATGAGGCCTGTTATTATTCCTGTGACATGTACAGGTTTATGAAACAAAACACGGTTCTCTTTCATCCTTATCCTATTCCTATGAGGAAGGAGATCCTTCCCTGTGTTCAGTTATGTACCTGGGGAAAATGAGGCACGGAGAAGCCAGGTGACCAACTCATGCCCTCCAGTTGACAGAAAGCTCAGCCTGACTTCTTTGCCATGGTCCCTAGGAAAATGTGTGGTATTCAGCAAACTTCTTGTGGTGGGAAGTCCAATTCTTGTCAATCGTGGGGCTTGAACTCTGGGCCTGGGTGCTGTCTTCGAGCTCCTCAGCTCAAGACTAGCACTCTACCACTTGAGCCCCAGTGCCACTTCCAGTTTTCTGGTGGTTCTTTGGAGATTAAGGGTCTCATGGACGTTCCTGGCTGGGCTGGCTATGAACCATGTTCATCATATCTCAGCCTCTTAGTTAGGATTATAGTCCTGAGCCACTGGCACCGGGCTTAATTGCAATTTTGACTTTCTTTCTTTCTTTCTTTCTTTCTTTCTTTCTTTCTTTCTTTCTTTCTTTCTTTCTTTCTTTCTTTCTTTCTTTCTTTCTCTCTCTCTTTCTTTCTCTCTCTCTCTCTCTCTCTCTCTCTCTCTCTTTCTTTCTCTGTCTCTCTCTCTCTGTCTCTCTGTCTCTCTCTCAGGAACTGGTTGAATGGGGACTGAATAGGTGGCCCAGTGTCCCCATGTGGCTGGAACCCAAGGTGGCCCTCTCATTCTGGAGGTGTGCTGTGGGTCAGCAACTGTCTTAGCCTGTTGAACCAGCCCTATGAAGTAAGCCCCTCTGTGCCCTGGCTAGACCGTGACAGTTACTCATTGTCCATCCAGCCTTATTGAACTTAATATTGTTTTCTATGTCCTTTTCTAGCAACTGGCCAAAATTATGATACATAGTTATGGAATGAAAATATAATACCATTTTAAGAAAGTCATTTAGAGCTCTGGGAATGTGGCTTCATGGTATGGTGATTGCTTACCATGCGTGAACCCCTGGGTTCCAGTCCCATGACCAACAAAAAGTCCAAATATGACTTTAAGTTTCCCCAAGTGGGAACATGAAGTATGAGGCCACTCCCTTTCTAAATCACACTTCCAATCGTGCAAATTTGTAAAAAGTAGAATAGAAGTATGATTCTGGTTCCATGCAATTCAGATATAAGAGAATGGACTTAACTGGAAAAAACATCCATCTTGAAAGAGCAGGGATTATACTAGCAATGAACCTGGAGGCAAAGATCATATTTCTTTTTATTTCCTATATATATATATATATATATATATATATATATATACATATATATATATATATATATTGTTGTTGTTGTTGTTTTTGGTCATGGCACTTGAACCCTGGGCACTGTCCCTCTGCTATTCAGCTCCAGGCTAGTGCTCTACCACTTGAGCCACAGTGCCACTTCCAGTTTTCTTGTAGTTAATTAGAGAAAAGAGTCTCTGGGACTTTCCTACTGTCTTTGAACCTCAATCCTCAGATCTCACTGCCACCCAGATTAAGATCACATTTCTAACAGTGTACATTCAGCATATGTAATGTGTATGTTCATCTACCTTTATATGAATTCTTGAGTTAAAAATCTGGGCTACAGGTTAGACTTAACACTCACAAAAATGTTTGTAGTTTAAAAGTTGATACTCTTGGAAAAATAAAACTTAAGAATGTAAAGGAGTCTGGGAAGTTCAGTTTGCATCCAGCCTGGGCAGAACAATCTTTGAGACACTATCTATAATTAACAGCCAAATCTGCATTGGAAGAACAGTTCAAGTGATGGAATACCACTCATGAGCAAGATTGTTGAATAAGAGCTTGAGGCTTTTGCATACATACATACAAACATACGCATACACACAGAGGCACTTATATGTGCACCCATGAATACACAAATGAAACAACTCTCCGAATATGTAGAAAAGTTACAAAGCAATAGAAAATATGTCCTGAGTAATACTAGAATCAAGTGATAAATTTTAATATTAAAAGTCCTCTAGTGAACTTTCTTCAAAAAAGTTTGAGACTATTATATAGGTAGGGACCAGAGATAGTAAGAAAGTCAAGAATTCATTATTAAAGGGATCAGATCCATGGAGGAATGAATCAGAGACCCCTGCAGGTACATCTGAAAATGTTCATATCCTGTGTCAAATGTTAGAACATCTTTCAAAACTGTACATAAACAATCTGAGCAGTCAATGGATAAGATCATCAGAGAAGTTCAGAATTGCTAGTGTGTTTCTAGATTAAATAAACCAACAAACTATGGCAGGGCAATGTGATACAAGCCTGGAATTCTAGCACTCAGACTAAGACCGGAGATTAGAGAGTGGAATTACATAGTGATACCGTCCTTGGACCAGGTAGTATAATTTTGTCTCAATAAAACAAACCAAATTACAAGAAAGAAATACACAGTTGGAAGTTTGGGCTAATTTTGTCATTATGTTTTGAGAAGTGAAGTTTCCAGTTGAAATGCAACTAATATATAATCCTCAGTTGTGTTTTAAATCTCTCTTCATTACAGAATATTCTTAGATGCAAAATAGCTCATGATTCCCATCCAAAATTTGAAAAAGTAAGTAAGCGTCATTCTGTTGGATGCCAAAGAAATGATGAAGTTTTACAAAACTTAAGCCCGGAGAAATAGCACAGTTCGTCTAATGTAGGACTTTGTGGACCTAGCAAAATTAGAATTTAGATTCAAAATAAATTGTTTCTTTTTGTAATTCCATATTCTATTGGATACTACAAAATTCTTTTTAAGTAGAGGTTTTAACTGACAAATTCACAAATGATTCTGGCATTCAATTTGCCTAGAATATTCTTTCAAGAGAGTTATAATTAGAACTTAGTTAATAGATCATTCCAACAGTTCATGTATAAAATGATAATGTGAATAATCTAGACAGAGTTGCCAACGAATGGATGATATTAATTTATAAATTTAGAAAGAACACTTTTTGAGAGTTTGGTATAACATGGTATGAAGAGAATAATTGTGTGACATCTTCTTTCTTCTACTTATATGTTACACTGGAAGCAATTTCCTTAATTATGTGCCTCTGTATACAATGAGAAAAATGCTAGATTTGGGTTAATTTTTAGTTTTTTTTGGGGGGGGGGGTCAGGTCGTGAGGCCTGAACTCTGGGCCTGGATGCTGTCCCTCAGCTCTCCAGCTCAAGGCTAGCACTCTACCACTTAAGCCACAGCGCCCCTTCCGGCTTTATTTCTTTTTGCTTATGTGGTGCTGAGGAATCGAACCCAGGGCCTCATGCATGCAAGGCAATTGCTCTACCACTGAGCCACCTTCCCAGCCCAATTTTTGTTTTTGTTTTATTGGTTTGACCTAGGACTTTAACTCTGGGCCTTGACACTGTCTCTGAGCTCAAGGCTCCTGCCCTACCACTTCAACCTCAGTGCCACTTGTGTCTGGCTTTTTCTGAGAAGTTTATTGGAGATAAGATTCTAAGCACCTTCCTGCCTGGATGGGCTTTGAACCATAATCTTCTGATCTTAGTATCCTGAATATCTATGATAGTTAAAAAGTATAAATATAAATAATATTTGCAAGAGTTCTGATCTCAAGAATACCACTGGGGGAAAATTGATACTACTGAGTTTATTGTGGTGTTCTTTGCAGAACAAGGAAGGCATCACAATACCAGAGGTGCAGTATTTTTTCACAGTACAGATAAGCTATTCATGATGTGAAATAAGGGAATTTTAAGGTGCACCTTACAAGTTGGAAACTGCTGGGCTAAGATGACTTTATGGCATAAAGCTTGGGATTGCTTACTCTTGAAGAATTATTACAGATGATTCATAGTTTTATCCTCTACAAGAATGTGGCTATTTTTCTGTTGACTTCTCAATGTGTAACACCCCATTAGAATCTGCATCCATGGCAGAATTATATAACATGAAAACAAGTACTGTTTTGAATCTCTCAGGTATGGAATGTTCAGAATCTGAAAATGAGTAGTTATTAGTCATAGGAATTTTGAAGAACACATATATTCTGTCCTCACAACTTATTTAATTTTAAAAGTTATGGGTTTCCATAGAAGTAAATTGTTTTCGGTTTTATGTGTGTGAAGTGCTAAATTTATTTTTTTCCAAAATATGCAAATATATTGTGAAAATATTGTCTAGTTGGATAACATTCAAGTTGACGACCTTCTGATAAAGAAAGGGTAATTAAATTAGATGCCAAATAGTATTGATTTTTTTAATTTTGCTATATAAAGAATAATGTTAACTATACCAATACAGAGAAATTTTATTTTATGCAGCTTATTTTTTAAATATAATTTTATTGTCAAAGTGATGTGCAGTCGGGTTACAGTGATTGTAAGGTAGTGAATACATAACTTTTCAAACTTGTTACCCCCTCCCTCACTTTTCTCACAGTTTTCCTTCACCTACGTACCCCCTCACAAGTTGTAATGTATATTTCCAACATATTGTCTTGTGAGTATTGCTAATGCATTGGTTTGGCCTTTGTCATTTGTGTCACCATTGTGATGTTCCTCTTCCCTTCCCTAATTAAGGTAAATGTATACACAATACACAGGGTACCAAAATCAAATACAGCAAGGGATAAACCAAAGGGGAAAAACCAAAGAAAATAGAAATCACATAATACATAAAAAACAACAACTGCAAATAAAATTCTCTGATTCCATATCTTGGAGTTCATTTTGTTCAACATCAGCTTATATGGTCATATATATGCATAACGAAGCCACTGGAAAATAATAGTTGCATGGACACTATATCGTGAAAACAACATGTTAACTGTTTTTGATGGTAAAGGTGGAATTAGGATTGGTGAATTTGCGGTTTTGATAAAGGAATTTCAAAAGAGTTTTAAAAATATGACACATAAATTTTAATTGTTCAAACTTTTAAACAACGTAGCCTATTAAGAAAATTTAAAATTGCCTGGGAAAATAGGCTTTCATGCAAAGACATCCATGGAGACTTAGTGGAAAGGGAGCAATGTGAGTGAAGATGGCTCATTTTCACACTAAACAAACAAACCTCAGAAACCTTGCTGTAAATCCTGTAGCTTTCCTTGAAAACTGTCCTTACCCAGGAAATATTCTCTCACTGTGTGAAACAAGGTTATAGTGCAATTTAATTCAAATTTCTTAAAAAAAAAAAAAAGACATCAAAATTTGTGAATTGACCTTTAATTACCAAACAGTAATCCTCTGAAAAAGATAATTTGGGTCAAAATATTTAGGGAGAAAGTGCCCTCCACAATGAAAAAAGCTATTGGGTTTACACTTTTTGTTTGTAATACTTTCCACAATTTCTTTGCACGTGAATCATTGAAACACAGAAAAAATTCTGATTGGATACTTCAAACCAGTGATTTCACATTTCTAAGTGGCTCACAAATATAAATCCTTATTAAAATGAGATAGTGAATACTTCTCTTATTACATAAGCCAAAAAGTTTTGGGATCAGAAAAGAATTGACCACATGGAAAAAGTAAGAAAAGAGTGTTCTTAGAAGCCCTAGCTAAGCAAATTGGCTTCAACAGTGGAGGGAGGCCAAAACTTTTTGATATAGATTGTAATATTTTTGCTACCTAAAGTGATTTTACAGAGCAGATTTGGCTCACTACAATGCAGAACTGATTGAATGAGGACATGAAAATAAATCCCACATCCAATGCAGGCAACTTAAAAGAGTTTTAAAGGAGAAACCATGAAGATGTAGCAGTGGGGGAGGTCTTAGAGTCCTTCACCTTCACTAGACTTGGAGCCAAGAAGCTGTGATTAATCGGAAATCAGGCAAGAGCTAAGAGGAGGACATAGAAATAGGACATAGAAGCATTGTCCTTTGTAACAGACACTGTCATCCAAGGTATGGGTGCTTTAACTTTATTCTCTTCCATATATCTTGTTGACCAAATGCAAGACTAAGAGAAAAATAATCTATTGAAATAATTTTGCAAAGAATAACTTCACTGTTTCTGATATGGTATCTAAGGAGAGTCTTAAGAGAGAAGATAAAAGTGGAGTATTCTGTGGTTTCCTCTAAGCATCTTATTAGCAAAGGATATCTTTGAGGTTAGACGTTATTGAACCAAAAAGTGTTGGAGTACTTATGTTTGTGGGCACTTTAGACACAAGAAGACTTTCTTTCTTTTTTTTTTTTTGGGGGGTCCGGTCGTGGGACTTGAACTCTGGGCTTGGGCGTTGTCCCTCAGCTCTTCAGCTCAAAACTAGTGCTCTACCACTTGAGCCACAATGCCACTTCCGGTTTTTTTCTTTTTGCTTATATGGTGCTGAGAAATCGAACTCGGGGCAGCAAGCATGCAAGGCAAGCACTCCACCACTGAGCCACCTTCCCAGCCCGACACAAGAAGACTTTCAAGGCAAAAGAAAAAAAGAAAAACGGATATCCAAACATTTGTGATCACAGTTTCTTGGACTGGTTTTTTTGGAGACAAAGTTTTACATTACAGTTTGTCCTGATTAACATCAATGTTGGGTTCTTATGGCAACCAAATGCAGGGGTGAAGTTTAATGGACTCCCTTGAACAGTAAACAGCATGATAAAAAAAATTGTAAATAATATTTAGTGAATTACTTTCACCAATTACTTTTCCAGAATAAAGAAGGAAATATATAATTCAAAATCAATTGACTTAAAAGTATGAAGAAAGAGTAGTGAAGAGAGATGAAAGAAAACACAGAGAATTGTTTTCTTTCCAGCGGAGTAATGGGTTCTTGATCTTTTCTCTTGCATTCTATCTTCACAAGCTATCAAGTGTGGCTCAGGAGTGGAGTATCCAGTTCAGAGAGAACTCGCAGAAGGAAGATAACATTTGCAGCAGATATAGGTGATTTATAACCTGAGACAATCTATTTAAATCTGTTCAAATTTCTCCCCTACCCCAAACTGCCCTCTTTTAATAGTTTTGTTTGCTTTTCCTAATACTGCCCTTCATTAACTGCTTAAAATTTTGAGAGGTCATATTCATACTCTCTAGAGATTGCTGTTTGGTTATAATTTTTGTGTGTTTTTTAACTGAATTTCAAAAGGTTGTGCAAGTGTGTTACAATTAAATATGTCCATCTAATTGTCCAATGCTCCTGGATCAGATTTCACTCCTTCTATCATAGTCAACCAACTCCTTCTCCAAGATGTATTTCAGATTTACCACTTCCTTATCACATGTGTACATTGATATTCTAGCTGTGCTTGCCCCTTGTTCCATTTTTCATTCATTCTATGTATTTACAATTATTCCTCTCTAGCTTCAACTTCCTGATAGTCATTCTGTTAAACTCTCTGTTGATAGTTTGAAAGGTTTATATACATTCCATGGAGTTTCAATCCTGCATATACTTGAACTTATGTCAGCTTATATTTCCATAATTCATTCATCTGCAATAATAATTTGCAAGATTGGAGGCGTGAAGCACCTAGACATGATTTAATTCTCATCCATTTAGAAGATTAATCGTTAGTCAACAAGAAAGTTTAAAAATGGTTTAGAATGTATTCCAAACTACCAATTTTTATAAATGGCTTTGTACAAGGGTGTGTGATTATTTTATTTTACATGGGATAATATTTTGTACTACATTTAAGTTTTGAAAAAAAGAAAATTAAAATTTACTATTATAGAGGAATATGATAGAAATAGAAGACAGATTTTATGTTTGTCTCATCTCTGACGAGTACCCATATTCAAGATTTACTATGTTAGACAGATAGGAAAAACATAAAATAACATATGATAAGGCAACTATTTGTGACTTTTTAAAATGTACCTTATTAAATGATGAAATTTACTTTATTATCTAACGTTTGGGTTTGAAATATGGGAGGCTGATACATTTAACAAATTTGAAAGGCACCTAATGAATAACACAAATGGTGGGTGGTACTATTTCTACAGTTTAATGAATGGTTGAACCTGATTGGCATTAGTGCTGGGTAAGTAAATCAACTCTATTGTACCTCTATTGTAACTCTATTGCCAGTAAGTATCATTTATTTGTCAAATGTTATTTTGGCGAATGTGATTTTTTTTTTGGTAGTTCGTGGGGCTTGAACTCTGGGCTTGGGCACTGTCCCTGTGTTCTTCAGCTCAAGGCAAGCACTCTCTCACTTGAGCCACAGTGCCACTTCTGATATTCGAGTGGTTTATTGGAGATAAGAGTTTAATGGACTTTCCTGCCTGGGCTGGCTTTGAACCGTGATCCTCAAATCTCAGCCTCCTGAGTATTTAGGATTACATGCGTGAGCCACTAGTACCTGGTTTGCGAATTTGATTTTTCAAAGATTATTTGAAAAAGAATACACTTTCAGGAGATTAAATATTTTGAGAATGACAACATTTTTATACCACAGAACCAAGTTTTACTGAAGTACCAGTGTATTTTTTTTTATTGTGAAAATACTGTACAGAGGGGTTACAATTACGTGGGGAAGATAATGAGTACATTTCTTATCAAGCATTGTAGCCTCCTCCTTTGTTTCCACTTCTCATCCTTTAGCATCCTCCCCCTGTGCCCCGACCCAATCTTCCCTCCCCTCCCCCGCACCCAAGTTGTAAAGTTTGTTTTCAACATGGCAACTTGTACATATCACAGTGTTATCAAGCACTAAGGATATTCTCAATTAATTTTTTTCTGAATTACATTTGACCTCTAAGTCAAGTTTTCCTGACCTTTATAGACCAATTGTGGATCTATCCTTCCAGGAGCTATTTTTCAGGCCCACTTATGCTGGACTGAAATCGTTCATTAATCATTAGGGAAGGGGTATTAAAAATAGTCTTGTGACACTTTGTGATCTTGTTCACTCCTATGGGCTAGTCACCTGTAAACCGAAAGTTTGAATTGCAGTACTTTCTCATAGATTTTGTGGTCTCATCCTTCATTTTAAGTTGACTTGCATTTCACTATTGCTTACTGCTAATTCCTGCTTCTCAAGGAATTGGGGCCCTGAAATATTATTGGAAATGAGAAATTGACATGGCTCTTCAATTATTTCTGTTGGCATGTTGCCTGGGTCTAGTTGAGAAGTCTTGACCCTGTTATATGATGATGCGGGTAACTGGGACATGGAATCCTAGTACCCATACATCTTGCAGAAGATAATATCTTGTATACATAATATCAGAAAAATTTGGGTATAATCAATAGGTATGCTTCAGAAATATGGAGAAAAAACAGTTTGGAACAAGCGAGTTGAAACAATAAACAGAGCAGCAGAGTAAAATTTTAGAGGAAATCAACATTTTTTTTTTTACCATGTGAATTCAGAAGAACAAGAACACTTAGAAGGTATCACAAGTTTATAGTGAAGACATTACATTGATACTTTTTATATTGTAGTTTGTATTCTAAACCTAATTATTTGTATTCTAATTCTCTTTATTGGAATAAATAATTATCAATTTATTTGTCAAATTATCAATTAATTCTACTAAGTTTCACTGTGTGAAATATGAAATCAGCACATATAAATATAAAATATATAACTATATATAATATAATAAAAAGGGCACATGTTTTGCATTTTTCTGTTGTGGTTAGGGTATCAAAGACAACTCTGTTTTAAAGTATTATTGCATTATCTGTACCTCAGTGATAGGTAGAGTTAGACCTAAATCTTTAGCATTTGTAGATTTACAGCCTGGGGGCAAGAGGAAACACTGTGATTAAAACATTACCAATTTAAGGCTTAATAATGAGGAGAAACATGGACTTCTCCTGGAGCTATGGAAATATTTGGTGATAGAAAGGCAGTAGTGTGAACGGACTTCCGGGAAGATGGCGGAGGAGAAGCTGGAATCTGAACAAGCTCTTGCATAGAAAACAGTTTCAGAGTTCCAGTGAACAGTCCCAAGCCAGAGAATCACACCAAGTGTGCCATCATAGGACAGAGAGTTAGTCAAGAGAGGGGAAGCCAAGCAGACACATCTGAGCAGCTGCCGCTGCGGCGGCAGGGTCGCAGCGGCGACCACCGCCGCGGAGGCATACCTGAGACGCAGTCCGGGACGAAGGAGCCAGACGCAGCGGACGAGCGGATTCTACTCAACACCAGCAAGAACCGACAAGGAGCGGACAACTTCATCCTGCACTTTGCAGACCAGAGACGACCCGGGATCCAAGACTCCGCGTGAGTAGAAGCCCCACTTCCTCACTCCTTCTCTGGGAGCAGAGGAGGGAAGGCCACCCCTCCCACCCCAGCACCGGTGATCTCCATCTTGGATACCGACAAAGCTCGGAGGAGCGGCTAGCTCCAGCTCAGGCCTTGGAATAAAACGAGTCATTTAGCAGGTCACAAGAACTTAACGGCGAAGTGACCTCACAGACTCAGTTCCATCCAGGGAAAAGTCACCCAGCTCAGGCGCCAGCCATTGGAGTGGCTCTCCTCACCGGGTAACCAGAGCCAGAGGCTGCCCCTCCCTCTAGCAGCCACCACAATCAATTGAAAAACAGAAACCCTGAGAATGGCTCCAGGCTGGGTGCTGTGAGTTTTTTTTTCACAAAATAGCCCCAGGGAAAAGCTACTGTTCGTTGAAAGGCCTCAACTCTACCCAGAACCTAGCCTCATCACTGCATCCCCCTCTTTTGTGATTCTCAAAGCAGATCACCCTCCCAGTAAACTAACCTGGGAGGGGGATCTCAAAATCTTGGGTAAAGCAGAGCATTTTTCTGCCTGTTCCAACAAACTGACTTAAGAAACCAATCAAGCCACAGGACCTCAAGCCGACCAGAGACTCCAACCACACTCTGGTTACAGACAAAAGGGAGATAGAGGACTCTTCCCACCCCTCCCAAAAAAAAAAAAAAATCAAAGAACTTTTTTTTTCTTCTTCTTCTTTTCTTTTTTTTCTTTTTCTTGTTTTGTTTTTTTTCATTTTTTTGTTACCTTATATATATATATAATTTTTTTTGCTTTTCTAAAACTTTTATTAATCTTTAATTTTTGCCTCTTCTGAAAAAATAATTGTTTTCCATTAACTTTTTTTTTTCTCCTCTTATAATTTTTATTTTAGGAATACGTGAATGTGTGTTTTCTTTTCTTTTCTTGTCTTCTTTCTCTTTTTCTTTCATTCTTAATTATCTTTTTGTTTTTTTTTCTAGCTCTACTGAACTTCTGATCTTTTCTTCTCACTTTCCTATCCTTTCCATCTTTTCCTCTTTGTTCATCTTTATGTGACTTAACTCTTGTCCTGCACATCCTCAGATAAACCCGTAGTTAACCAGTAGACCCTATCCCCCATTGTGTACACACTTAATCCACAAACTTATTACTCAATTCAAAACCTCTGAGACTTAAATTCATTAATAGCAGTACTACCTCTTTATACCTATATAATATTTTAAGCATTTTTTTAAAGTTTTTCTCATCTCCTCTATGTCCCTCCCTTTCTCTCAACATATTCATATTCCTCTATAAATAGATGGTCTTTTAATCTCTAAAATAACATTAATTTTTACGTTTCTATTTTATTTTCTGGTCTCTTTTCATTCCCCTTTCCCTTTCTTCTTTTTCTCTCTCTCTCTACTTACATCCTACCCAACCTATTTCCTGCATTGTGATTAGGACATAGTTAACTCTCCCTGTGCCTCCCCACACCAATCTATTCCTATTTTTTACCCCCATCTCTCCCTAACCCTAATAATTTCTGGTTTTCCAAATTCTTCTCTGCGGTTCGAAGTCCTTTAACATAAAGTTGTTTGATGTCGAATAGATGTATCTGTTGAACTAGACTGTATCTGTAGACTATTGACTGTACAAATGCAAACTTTGGTTGATGGTTGCCTTAAGATAGTGTTCTAGCACAAAACTGGTGCTATCTTCATCTCAAATGGGCAGAGTAAGCCGGAAAAACACAAGAAAAATGGCAAATTCGGGTATCTCAATTCCCAATCCTGATAATCAGGGGTTAGAACAGATAATGAATAATCCAGAGGAGAGTTCCCAAACAGCTCTACAAACACTGCTGGCAAACATGATAAATGAAAAGTTTGACAACGTACAAAGGACTCTGTATGAGCGTGATAGGGAGAGAGAGGAGGCATCCCAGAAGTTTATACAGGAATATCATAAGCGTGAGGAAGCTACTCAAAAACTGATACAGGATTTGCGTGAACAACTTGAGAATACTCAAAGAGAAAGAGAGGAATGGCGTGAGCAGGCTGAGAACACTCAAAGAGATCTGCAGGAATCCCACGAACGGGAGGAAGCTAATCAAAGAGTAATACAGGAATTGAGAGACCAGGTAGAGAACACACAAAAATCACTAAAGGCATTCATGGAATCCATTAACAAAGAGCTGAAGGAAGTCAGGAAGACCACAAAGGGAATGCTGAATGGAACCCAATAGAAGGAATGGGAGCCCAAAGAAACCATAACCAATCAACTAAGTGATTTGAGGACAAACACTGAACACCAAATTAAGGAAGTAAAGAAATTCATACAAGACCTAAAACAGAGCTTCAACAAAGAACTTGAAGCCATCAAAGCTGACCAACTAGAAGGAAAAGAGATAAAAAACAAAGTAGAGAGTCTTGACAGCAGGTTAGATCATGCAGAAGATCGAATCTCAGGGATTGAAGACAGCCTAGATATTATAGAGAAAGAACATACAACCATCCAAGACAAGTCCAAGAAATATGATAGATCTATCCAACACCTGGAAGACACCATCAGAAGGCCTAATCTAAGGATAATGGGTGTAGAGGAGCACCTAGAAACAGAAGTTAATGGTCTAGGAAATCTGTTTAACAGGATCCTAGCAGAGAACTTCCCAAACATGCAAAAAGATAGGCCTGTCCAGATACAAGAAACCTTTAGAACCCCAAATAGACCAGACCAGAATAGGACATCCCACCGTCACATTATAATCCACACAGGATCAACTCAGAACAAGGAAAAGATCCTTAAAGCTGTCAGAGAGAAAAGGGTAATCACTTATAAAGGGAAACCAATTAGAATCACCTCAGATTTCTCAGCAGAGACAATCAAAGCAAGAAGAGCCTGGAATGATGTATGCCATGCCCTAAAAACAAACAACTATCAACCAAGAATACTGTACCCAGCTAAACTCTCCTTCATAACTGAAGGCCAAATAAAAACCTTCCATAGCAAAGAAAAATTGAAACAATACATCTCCACCAAACCAGCCCTACAAAAGATTCTTAAAGATGTCCTACACATAGAAAACCAACAAGACCGCAATAAAGGCCAAGAAACTGCACCCAAACTGAGAATCCAAGAACCATAGGAAGAACCCAGTTTTCGCAGCCCCCAAGAAGGGAGATAACATGGCAGGAACTCCCAAATACCTCTCAGTCCTATCTCTTAATGTTAACGGACTGAACTCTCCAATTAAGCGACATAGACTGTCTAGTTGGATTAAAAAACAAGACCCTTCTATCTGCTGCCTGCAGGAGTCACATCTTGCCCGTAAAAACAAACACATTTTCAATGTTAAAGGCTGGAACAAAATCTACCAAGCAAACGGCCCCCATAAACAGGCGGGAGTTGCAATCCTAATATCAGATAAAATAGACTTCAAATTAAAATTCGTGAAAAGAGATAAAGAAGGTCGCTACATACTAATTAAAGGATCTCTCCTTCAGGAGGATATTACAATTCTAAATATCTATTCGCCAAACAATGGAGCACCCAAATTTATCAAAGAAACACTACTTTCCCTCAAATCCCATATAGATCCAAAGACATTAATTGTTGGGGATTTTAACACACCACTCTCCCCACTAGATAGATCAACTCGGCAAAAACTCAACAGAGAAACCGCAGATCTAAACAGCTGCATAGATCAACTAGACTTAACAGACATTTACCGAACATTTCACCCAGCAGCATCAGAATACACGTTTTTCTCAGCAGCACATGGAACGTTTTCTAAAATAGACCACATTTTAGGCCACAAAGCAAACTTGTCTAAATTCAGAAACATTGAAGTTATACCTTGCATTCTCTCTGACCACAAGGGAATAAAGTTAGAACTCAACACCAAAAGCCACCAAAGAAAGTCCGGTATCACATGGAGGCTGAACAACACACTGCTGAATCATGAGTGGGTCATGGAAGAGATTAGAAAGGAAATTCAAATGTTCATGCTATTCAACAAAAATGAACACACAAAATACCAGCTCCTCTGGGACACAGCAAAGGCAGTACTCAGAGGCAAGTTTATAGCTCTGAGCTCCTACGTCAACAAATTGGAGAGATCTGAAACTAACAATTTAATGACACATCTAAACCTCCTTGAAAAAGAGCAGCAACATAAACCCCAATCCAGTAGACAGAAAGAAATAATCAAAATTAAATCAGAATTAAATGAATTAGAATCCAAAAAAACTATAGAAAGAATCAACAAAACAAAGAGTTGGTTCTTCGAAAAACTTAACAAAATTGACAGACCCTTAGCAAATCTTATCAGAAAAAGAAGAGAACACACCCAAATTAATAAACTCAGAGATGAGAATGGAAACATCACCACGGAAACAACCAAGATTCAGAACATTATAAGGGAATACTTCTCAAAACTTTATGCTAATAAGTACGAGAACTTGACAGAAATGGACCTCTTCCTAGCAAATATTGACATGCCAAAACTAAACCAAGATGAGGCAAACTATCTTAACAGGCCCATATCAAGCATTGAAATAGAAACAGCAATAAGAGACCTCCCAGCTAAGAAAAGTCCAGGACCAGATGGTTTCACAGTGGAATTTTACAAGGCCTTCAAAGCAGAGCTCACACCAATTCTCCTCCAACTCTTCAATGAAATTGAAAGAGAAAGCTCACTACCGAACACATTCTATGAAGCCATCATAACCCTCATCCCAAAACCAGGCAGGGACTCATCAAAGAAAGAGAACTATAGACCCATTTCTTTGATGAACATTGATGCAAAACTTCTCAACAAAATTTTGGCCAACCGACTTCAACATTTCATCCACAAAATCATACACCACGATCAAACAGGATTCATTTCAGGGATGCAAAGCTGGTTCAATATACGCAAATCAATTAATATTATTCATCACATCAACAGGAGCAAGAATAAGAACCACATGGTTATCTCAATAGACGCAGAAAAAGCATTCGACAAGATCCAACACCCCTTTATGATGAAGGTTTTGGAAAAATTAGGAATCCATGGAACATTCCTCAATACAATAAAGGCTGTATATGACAAACCTACAGCCAGCATTATACTCAATGGTGAAAAACTAAAGCCATTTCCTCTTAACTCAGGAACAAGACAAGGATGCCCACTCTCTCCACTCCTCTTCAATCTAGTATTAGAATGCCTAGCTACAGCAATAAGACAAGATGCAGACATAAAGGGGATCCAAATAGGGAAAGAAGAAATAAAACTCTCCCTCTTTGCAGATGACATGATCTTGTATTTAAAGAATCCCTTAGACTCCACTCCCAAATTACTCAAGCTGATTCAAAACTTTGGCAAAGTAGCAGGTTATAAAATTAACCCCCAAAAATCAATGGCTTTTCTGTATGCCAACAATGAGAAAAGTGTGGCTGAAATTAGGAAAGCAACTCCATTTGTAATAGCCCCACAAAAAATAAAATACCTCGGAATTAACTTAACTAAAGAAGTGAAGGACCTCTATGATGAAAACTTTAACATCTTGAAAAAGGAAATCAACACAGAACTGAAAAAATGGCAAAACCTCCCATGCTCCTGGATTGGAAAGATTAACATCGTGAAAATGGCAATACTTCCCAAGGCTATCTACAAATTCAACGCAATACCTATCAAAATTCCACCCTCATTCTTCAAGGAAATAGAAGAGGCAATCCAAAAATTCATATGGAACAATAAAAGACCCCGAATAGCAAAAACGCTCCTCAACGGAAAGAACACTGCTGGAGGAATATCAATACCAAATTTCAAACTCTACTATAAAGCCATAGTAATCAAAACAGCTTGGTATTGGCATAAGAACAGACCTCAGGACCAATGGAATAGAATTGAAAACCCAGAAATGAACCTACAGACCTATAGCCATCTAATCTTCGATAAGGGAGCTAAAACAATAGAATGGAAGACAGACAGCCTCTTCAGTAAATGGTGCTGGCAAAACTGGTTAACTACATGTAGAAAACTAAAGCTAGATCCTTATATATCACCCTGCACCAGAATCAACTCCAAATGGATCAAAGACCTTGAAGTCAAAGCAGACACTCTGAAAACATTACAGGATGGAATAGGAGAAACCCTGGGTCTCCTTGGCTCAGGCCGAAATTTTCTGAATAGAGACCCGGAAACACAACAAATCAAAGAAAGGTTGGACAAATGGGATTGTATAAGGTTGCAGAGCTTCTGCAGGGCAAATGACATAGCTAGCAAGATCAATAGAAAGCCCACTGACTGGGAGAAGATCTTTACTAGCCATACAACGGACAAGGGTCTCATATCTAAAATATACTTGGAACTCAAAAAATTAAACCACCCAACAACAAATCCTCAAAGAAACAACTGCCCAATAAGTAAGTGGGCGAAAGACTTAAAGAGAAGCTTCTCTGAAGAAGAAAGAAGGATGGCCAATAGACACATGAAGAAATGTTCAACATCCCTAGCCATAAAAGAAATGCAAATCAAAACAACATTGAGATATCACCTCACTCCAGTTAGAACAGCAAAAATCAAGAACTCTAACAACAACAGATGCTGGAGGGGATGTGGACAGAAAGGAACCTTACTTCATTGTTGGTGGGAATGTAAACTTGTTCAACCACTTTGGAAAGCAGTATGGAGGTTCCTCAAAAGACTCCACATAGAGCTCCCCAATGACCCAGCAATCCCACTTTTGGGCATTTACCCAAATGATCACAAACAAGGCCACACTAAAGCTACCAGCACAACTATGTTTATTGCAGCATTATTTACCATAGCTAAGACATGGAACCAACCCAGATGCCCCTCAGTAGATGAATGGATCAAGAAGATGTGGTATATATACACAATGGAATTCTATGCCTCCATCAGAAAGAATGACATTTCCCCATTTGTTAGGAAATGGAAAGGCTTGGAAAAAATTATATTAAGTGAAGTAAGCCAGGCCCAAAGAAACATAGGTCCCATGGTTTCCCTTATTTGCAATATCTAGTATAGGTATGAGTCAAGCGGAAAAAGTCAGATAATGTGATGTTAGGAAAACGAAACCTCAAATATGTATTTTAATGTTTTTGTTTCTTTCATGCAAGTGTTTCTAACGCATTTATAAGATTATTTCTTTGTTGCTTTGTATGTCCCTCCCCCACAGTGTAACCCCCGCTTTCACTATATTTGATGTCAGTATAACATGTGGAGGAGATGGGGACAAACAAGTCGTTTAAGGATTCAGGTCGACCTGTTGCAACAATGAGAAGTACAAAATGTCATGTCAAAACCAGCTTTACAATGTCGGTGTGGGGGGGAGGGGGGGTATGATTGGGTGGGAGGGAGGGGGGAGGCTGGGAAGGGAGGTGAAGGGTAAACAAAGGAGGAGGCTGCAATGCTTGGTAAGAAATGTATGCATTATCCTGCCCATGTAATTGTAACCCCTCTGTACAGTATGTTCTCAAATAAAATAAAATAAAATTAAAAAAAAAAAAAAAAAAAAGAAAGGCAGTAGTGTAAGTTCCTGCCTGGTTGGAAGGTAGACAGTCCAGACATTAGGAAATCATGCATATGATGAATTTTTTTCACCTTGGCGTTAGTTACTTTTGAAATGGTAGGTATAATAGACACTTAAATTTTAATAAAATACCTTCTAGTCTGAACAGTTCTGCTGAACTGTTCATGTCTCTATGATCCCTTGTAACTAAGATTAGTTTTGTTCCAGTAAGACAATCTATGCTGTCAGGGTAGGATATTCTGGTTGGTCTGTTCCTACATGGAAGAAGGATAAAGGGTCAGGTAGAAATTTGTGCCAGTAAGACCTCATTTGGAGAATTTAAGCTGAAGAAGTTTAGAAGTAGCTCTTAAGCAAGGCTTACGTTGAATCTATTAGCTCCACAAAGCTAACTCAGTTACATAAATAAGAACTTGAAAAAGCCATCACCTTAGGACCTAGCTATAAGTGCTTCAAAGTATGATCAAATCTAAAATGAAAGAGCCTTAAAATTGTCATTGACAAAAAAACGCAAATGTGAGCAATCGACCGAACAATATAATTTTTTTTCACTATACACATTATTTTAGGGAAATAAGATCAATAGTATTGTTAGGAACAATAAGGTTTCCTTGCTACAAATAGGCACCCAAGGATATAAGCCTGTATAAAGATTGCATCATTAACTACTTAAATTTAGAGGATACTACATGCTTCAGCAGCACGTTTACCCAAATTACAACAATACAGAGATTAACATAACACTTGCACAAGGATAATATGAAAATTTGTGAAGTATTCCATATTTTTCATTGTTCAATTGCAGAAATGAAAAACAGTTATTAAAAGGTTAATTACAAAATTACAAGTGTAACAATATATGCAAGTGTTAGAATTAAACGTTAGTTTGACATCAGTGTATTAAATCTTCACCTTAGAAAGGCCTTTACATAGAACTTCACAAAACTTTTGAAATTAGTTAACATTATCATTTTATCCCAAAGAAACAAACTACTATAAGAACCTAAAAAAGGGGCTGGGAAGGTGGCTCAGTGGTAGAGCGCTTGCCTTGCATGCTTGAGGCCCTGGGTTCGATATCTCAGCACCACATACGCAAAAAGAAAAAAGTCAGAAGTAGCTCTGTGGCTCAAGTGGTAAAGCGCTAGCCTTGAGCTGAAGAGCTGAGGGTCAGCGTTCAGAGTTCAGAGGCTGAGACTTCAGGCCCATGACTGGACCAAAAAAAAAAAAGAACCTAGAAAAAAATAATCTTAAATTTTCTATATGAAATGCAATCTGAAAGGACACATTTATTAATAAATAACATATTATAAAACAATGTTGAATTCAAAGTATATCTAGGAAAGAATTAAATAGATTATGGATATTATGCAAACACAGAATATAGAATATTTTAAAATATACTTTTTTCAGTCAAGAACCAGAAATATCTTTAGCTTCTGTACCACTCATTTCAACAGATAAGATCAAATTATTTCTGATTAAAAAATCACAAACTCTGCAGAAATCATTATAGATGTACACAAACAACTCAAATACATTTTGACATCAAAGTCAGGCAATTCAATTGGAAAAATTCCACGGAATTTTTACAGTAAGATATTGCTGTTATTTGGATTGTGAAAATATTTTGTATGGACACAAAGAATGGACTGGCATTTTGATGTTTAAGAAACCTAACTGATATCTTAGCTAAACTAAATAATGCTGCGATAAACATAGTTGTTCTGGTAGCTTTAGTATGGTCTTGTTTGATGCCCCTAAGTAGATGAATGGATTAAGAAAATAGAATTCTATGCAATGGAATTTTATGCCTCCCTCAGAAAGAATGCCATTACCCCATTTGTTAGGAAATGGAAAGAATTGGAAAACAATATATTAAGTGAAGTAAACCAGGCCCAAAGAAACAGATCCCATGGTTTCCCTTATTTGCAATAACTAATATATGTCTGAGACAAACAGAAATGGTCAGATAAGTTGATATTAGTTGAATTGAACCCCAAGATAAGGATTCAAATGTTATTTTTTTCTTTCTTGCAATTGTTTCTAACATATTTATAAGATGATATCTTTGCTGCTTTGTATGTCCCTCCACCACCGTAAAACCCCTACTTTAATTTTATTTGATGTTCGTATGATTTGTGGAGGGGAAGGGAAAAAACAAATTGTTTAAATAGGGATACAGGTTGACCCATTGCAACAATGAGATATACAAGACGTCAGGTAGAAAAACGAACTTTACAACTTTGACGGGGGGGAGGGGTAGTGAGGGGGGATGGGAGTGGGGGGGAGATGAGAAGGTATGGGAAGGGGAAATAAAGGAGGAGGCAACAATGCTTGATAAGAAATGTACTCATTACCTTGCCCATGTAATTTTAACCCCTCTGTATGGTGTTTTCACAGTAAAATAATAAAATTCAACAAAAAAAAAAAAGATAAAAGAAAAGAAACTTAACCGAACCATTACAACTTAATAGAACAATTTGTACAACCTTCCACAACTTCAAAGAGTAGTGATACATACTTATCCTTTTGGTAATATGAAAGGCAGTTTCTTCCAAGTTTTTCTTCAGACCTGGTTTGATATAATGGTTCAACAGAAGGAGATCTAGTGTATCTTTGCTATCTATATTCCCAGCAGCAAGATGCAAGAGAGTCAAGAGGCATTTAGTTTGGGCATTGGTATCTGCATCATGATGAAGTAAGAAAGACGCCACACTGGTATTATTCCACGAGTAAGCACTGCGCAGGGTTATCCAGCCATTAAAAATTATTGCATGAATATCTGCTGCTTGAGCCACCAACTCATGGACAATGTCTACATGTCCACTGTAGGCTTCCCAATGAAGAGGGGTATATTCATTGTCATCCCTAGTATTCACATGAGTGGCCTTTATGGAAAGTAGTCACCACACTCTAGTAAGCCGATTATTTTCAGCAGCACAAAGAAGAAATTTGCTTGGATCCTACTTCTTTTTTTTTTCTTGCAATTGATACGATTTCTCACTTTTTCGTTTTGTTACTCATCTTCATCAGAATTGCCTAACTAGAGTCTTTCAGTGCCAGTGGGAATAAGGTGTCCATGTATTTCCCCAATAGTTCATATTGGTTGAACTTCTGGGAAAAATACAGTGAATTTTCTGCATCTGTTTCTTTCATGATGATTTATTTTCTCTTTTTACGTTTTTATTATTCTAAGTCATTCTAACTGGAAAGTAGGGAATTGATGGAGAGCAAAGGAGAGATGTTTCTCCGTATCCAAAGGTACAGACTGAAAATGAGGATCATGTGCAGCTTCTCCCAGGAATGAGAAAATAGAAGGTGGCTCAGTGGTAGAGTGCTTGCCTTGCATGTATGAGCAACAGCAGGTCATGTCCACTTTGTAGCCTTGTCATTCAGACCCACGGTGCAAAGAAAAAGACATAATACCCCAGCCCTCTGAAGCTCGCCACTTTTTGTGGTATCCTACTTTTTTTTCTTCCTGCAAACCCTCAGGGCCTAGGATCCCAGGATACGCTATGGGTCCAGAGACTGCACCACAGCCTAGGGTGATGGAAGCTGAGTCAGCATAGCCACAACCTGAGTTCAAGCCCCGTGGTTAAAAATAAAGAATAAATAAAACAATTAATTAATTATTTAACTAAATTAAAAAGAAATAAAGATCTGTGGTTTGGAATTTCTGCCAGTTTCCTTCCTTAACCTGGAATTGGTACTCAGGGTCTTGGTAAATCTGTAGCAATGTGAGGGAAGGTGCAGCATTGCCACTACTTGAGTTCAAACCCCGTGCCAAGCCAAAAATAAAAAAAAGTCACTGAGCTCTGCAGGGGGAGTAGTTGTGGAGATGGGAGGGAAGGGAAGGTAGGGGGAAAACAAACAAAAGAGGAGGCAAAAATGCTCAATAGGAAATGAACTCATTACCTTGCTCATGTAACTGTGATCCCTCTGTACAACATTTTTGCTATAAAAATGTACAAAAAAAAGAAAAGATGTAGTGCTCAGAGAAGCACTTTGGGGATAATGGAAGGATGTCTGAAAAGCTGTATAAAATTCTACACTGCTTTTTTTTTTTTTTAATGCTCTGTATGAAACTGAATGAACATAACTGCTTTCAGTAAAAAAAAAAAAAAATTAAGCTACTGTCGTGGAACTGGGGTCAGTATTTCTGTAATTGCTGTGATTTGATCTCACCCTCCAGGTAACTCTTTTGCACCAAGAGTGAAGACGAAGCTTACTGTCTTTGAGGAAAACAAATTCAGGCTAGAGTTCTGAAAGCTCAAATGAATGCCCTGCAATTGAAAATAATATTACTATACATGTGTAATATATGATATATACTTACATATGTATGTTTATTACATATAAATTTTATTATTGATTTTGAATTTTATTTTTTATTTGATTCATTTATTTATTGTTTATTGTATTTAGTATTATTATACACATAATATTTAGTACATGTTTTACATCTATTATAAAATGATTCACAATAATTTAAGACATTGACTCATTTTCATTTATACTATATTAAGTGTTGAAACATGATACATAATTAAATGGAAGCATTTGTTACAGTCTTCACATGTTTAGAGTCTCGCCCACAGATGAGCTTTGTCTTCTTTATCTTTGGAAACCTTCCTATAGGGATTTCTTTAGATGATTTATAATCAGAGGCCTTTTCTTGAGGATAGGCAAGTTGAGGGATAAAATTTAAGGGTGGGGCTAGAAATGTGACTTAGTGGTAAGGAGCTTGCTCAGCATGCATGAATGCCATGGTTTGAATCCTCAGTGCCACATACTCAGAAAAACCCAGAAGCTGTGGAGTGGCTCAAGTGGTAGAGCTCTAGTCTTGAGATAAAGAAGCTCACAGAGAGTGCCCAGGCCCTAAGATCAAGCCCCAGGATTTTCAAAAATAATAGGCCAGATTCTGGTGCTGACATCTGGAAAACTAGCTTCTCAGGAGACTGGGAGCTGAAGACCACAGTTCAAAGAAAGGCTAAGCAAGGAAAGCCTGTTAGACTCTTATCTCCAATGAACAACCAAAAGACACTGTGGCTCAAGTGGTACTGTTTGCCTTGAGCTGAAGGGCTCAGAGACAGTGCCCAGGCTTGAGTTCGAGACACACAACTGGAAAAATGTGAGGGTTAATCAAAGTACTTTTCCTATTTGCTAATTAAGAGAACATTCTCTGGAAAATGAATGCTGATGTATACCAGAATTGGAGTCAGAGCTCAAGGTTCAAGTTTAGTAGATCCATATGCCCAGTCTCTGAGACTCTAGCATTATAACCTTGTGTGCTACAGGGTTCTGAAAGATCCAATGTTGAAAGGGTTAATATGCTCCCCAAGCCCTTTGTGATAAGCAGTTGACTTGTACTGAAAATGTCATTACAGTTCTGAACCTAGCAGAGAATCAGTAGCTCACGCCCATCACCCTATCTTAGGAGGCTGAGGTCTCAGGATCACAGGGTAAAGTCAGCCAGAGTAGGAAAGTCTATGACACTCTGACTTCCACTTCTGAAACCTCAGATGTTCAAGAGCTTCCTGGGTTTCCCTTGGTGATGAGAAGTTACTTGCACTCTAAATGTTCTTAAAGTTCTCAAGCTATAGAAGCAGGAAAGAAACATTATTGACCCATCATGGGTTCAAATGAAGTTTTCAGGGTCAAAGCCCTGTTAGCAGGAAGAACTCCATTGTATCACTGTATTTGAAGGACAGAAAATAGTTGCAAAAGCCAGGCTAGGTGAAAAGACCAAGGCCTGCAGGATTAGGAGGCAGAATGTACACACTCAACAGGAAAGTGAGCTGCAAAACCACTTCATTAATTCCAGGCACAACCAGCAATGGGGGAGGGGGGACTTCAAACATTTGTTAGAGTTATACCAGGGTCAGGCTTTTCTCGGCCTCTTCAAACAATGACTGATTAACCTTCCTCCCTCAGGTGAAGGGAGCCTCAAACTATCTTTAAGTTACCAACAGAGAGCCAGTTTAGTGTGCGAGTGTGTGTGTGTGTGGGGGGGGGGGAAGGAACAGAGTTGAAAACCCTGATCTCTGGTTTTAAGGAGTGGGTTTTTCACTCTTCATTTCTCAGATTTGAAGGCCCTTCTTCTACCTCGGTGAGTCCAATCTCCTTCCTTCCTTCTGCACATCATTAATGCCAATCCCCAGTCCAAGGAGAAGCAGGGCCATTTCTCTTCTCTCTCCAAGCACCTGGCTCTTCCCTCTTGGCTCTGGGGCCCTCAGCTGCCTGAGAAGTGGGAGAGAGACAGTCTTCCTGCTCTGTGGTTATGTGAATGCGATGCTGGTATCCTGGCACACTGCAGAAGGCCTCATGACTGCTAATTGTTCCCTTCTTCCCTCTTGACGTCCAAGAGCAGATTCATCGATCATGTTTGTATCTATCTATCTATCTATCTATCTATCTATCTATCTATCTATCTATCTATCTATTATCTACCCACCCACCTACCTACCTACCTATCTATCTCTTTGTCAGTTCTCCGTTGAACTCAAGGCCTGGGCACTATATGTAGCACTCTATTACTTGAGCCACAGCACCAATTCTGGCTTTTTTTGTGTATGTCCTACTGAGGAATCGAACCCAGGGCTTCTTGCATGCTAGGCAAACAGTCTCTCACTAATCCACATTCCCAGCCCTCTCATCTTTTTCTTAATGGTATTTTTTACATAAGTATGCTGCCATTTTTCATCCGCAAGTTAATTTTTCTGAATACCGGTTACTTCTAAGAAACCTGATCTTGTCTTCCCTTGCCTGATTTGTGATTGTTCCTGTGTTGGCCTCATAATAAAATGTAAATAAACCCTGCTGAAAGCCTAAGTGTGCATCATATAAGGACACAGGCCTGAAACCCTGGAAGAGAAAAGCGATGGGCCTGAAATGAAGATTAAGATGCAGTTCATGCAACAGACATCTCTGAAAAATAAATCAGTAAATAAAAGCAGAAGCATTGCATATGGTCTGTTTGCACTCAGGGAGGTAATACACACATAAGTAGGTAAGGCACTGATACATAACTTGGCCTTCTCCCTTTGAATTTTTTTGTAGTCATCCCAGGGCTTAAACTCAGGGCCCTATACAATCCTGAGTTGTGTTACTCAAGGCTGAGGCTCTACCACCACCACAGCTCCACTTCCAGCCATCTGATCGATAAAAATTGGACATAAGCACCTCCCAGGCTTTCCAGCCTGCTCTGGCCAATATCTCCTGCTTGGCTTTCTCTCTCAAAGCTGGAGCTCTTCCCTCTAGGCCACTGCTCCACTTCTGGTTTTCTGGTGGTTTATTGGAGAAAAGAGACTCACAACTTCCTGCTCAGGCTGGCTTTGGACAGTGATCTGAGGAAGATTCAAGCAACTTTCCTCAGGGATTCGCCGAGGAACCGCTCCACACAAACCTTTAGTCTAAATCTCGAGAGGTACTGGAGAAAAACAGAAACAGGAAGATGTTTCTAGTGTGTCCTAGATACTTAAGGTTGGAAACACTCATAATTAGTAGGTCATTTTATAGGCAAAAGGAGCAGTGCAGACTGCATGAGGATCATTCCAGCTTTTGTTCCACTCATCCTGAGACAGTAAATTTACTGCAGCTCAATGCTAAGTGACTGAACTGATGTGTCCTGTGGACATTTGCTCCCAAATCCTGGAACACTCATTTCTCACTTTTGGTTGCAAGCCTGTGACCAGAGGAGAAGATGAGGAGAGAAAATCGTTTTCAGAGAAAGCAGCTATAAAGAACATTGGGTAGTTTACTTATAAATTCAAACCAATGGAATGACCCTGTTAAGAAGTCAGCTTGTCCACAGTAAAAAATGAAGAAGGAAAGAAAGGGAAGAGCCAGTGGCTGCTGACTCTAATCTCATCTCTGAGGAGGCTGAGATGTAGAGAACCTTAGTTTGAATCCAGCCAGTATTGGAAAGTCCATGACACTGTTATTTCTAAGAGCTCAGAGAAAAGTCCCAGATGTGGGGCTTTTAATGCAATACCTGAGCAAAAGCAGCTCAGGAACAATGCCTACGCTCATAATCCAACCCCAGGACCTGCCCCCACAAAAAGGTCCTGTACGTCCATGTGTTTGCGTGTGTATGGATGTTCCTTTAGGTGTAGCTCCAGAGTAGTTATAATGAACAGCACCAAACTAGGAAATTTGTTTATAATACAATGATTTCATAGCATAGAGAGTGCTTTCGAAACAGTGCATGTTCAGGTACTCCCCTTACTGTTCCGTGTAGCCTGAGGGTTTCTCTCTACCCCATGCTGTGGGAAGAAGTCTCACTCATTGTCTGAACAGGAAAACAAAAGGCCTTACTCTTGTACAGCGGTGAAACAACTCCATCTGGGCCAATTAGTGAGGATGAGTGTGGGTAGGCTCTGAAGGCCCAGAGAAAAAGGCCTCTTTGTACCCCAAGCTATCTCTCTCCCCAGTTCGCTGTTTTGACAGGATGCCTTCATTTGTGTAACCTCCATTGGCAGGCCAAGTTCCCTGCACTTATCCTGCCTTTGTGAGACTATATTCCGGTGTTCAGATACAGTGCTCAATAAAATTCAGGAGTTCTTCTGGCAGAAAACTAAGATATTGAACCTAATGAAATGTTTAATTGCAGGTGATGATGGGCCCATGATGCGTTTCCTAGGTTTCTGGAAGCTTGGGAAATCCAAGCACATATCACATAACAGAAAGCTTCCTGTCATCTAGGGCTGGTGAAGCTCATCATGTTTTGAAACATTTGACCTCTCCTTGTTGGGCCCTGGGTGGCTAGGTTTGGGTTGAACACAGGGCCTGGGTGCTGAACATGAGCTCAATGGAGAAGCCCAGTGCTTTACCATTCTGTGTCTCAGTTTCACTTCTGGTCTGTGTGTGTGTGTGTGTGTGTGTGTGTGTGTGTGTGTGTGTGTGTGCGCGCGCGCGCATACACCAGTCCTGGAGCTTGAACTCAGCACTGTACTTTGTTTTTCTTGCACAAGGATAGCTCTCTCCCACTTGAACCACGTAGCTAATTCAGGCTTTATTCTAGTGAGGTGGTCCTGAGAAATGAAGCCCAGGGTTTCATATATGCAAAGCACTCTACCCCTAAGGCCCATTCCCAGCCCTCTACTTCAGGTTTGTTAGATTTTTTTCTGCTTTTTTGTTGTTGTTGGTTGTAGGAGATGATGCATGGGCCTGCGTGCTGTCCCTGAGTTCTTCAGCTCAAGTCTAGTGCTCTACCACTTGAGCCACAGAGCCACTTCAGGTTTTCTGGTGACCCATTGGAGCTAAGTGTCTAAAGGACTTTCTTGCCCCAGACTAGCTTTGAACTATGATCCTCAGATCTCATCCCCCTGAGTAGCTAGGATGACAGGCATGAGCCAAAAGAACCAAGCTTCCACTTCAGGTTTCTTAGGGGTCAATTGGACATAATAGTCTCATAGGACCTTTTGTGTCTGGGATAGTTTGGAACCTAGATCCTCAGATCTCAGCTTCCTGAGAAGGCAGCTATCGACCCCTAGGTCATGGCACTCTGCTGCAAGGGGATCCGTGGTTCCACATGGTGGAGTGGTAGCCATGTGCCCAAGAGGTAAGGGTCAGAGCCTAGGCCCTGAGTTCAAGGTCATGACTTAGCCAAAGCAGAACAAAACAATTTTCTTCAGGAGACAACTCACTAGTCTTCAGTAATACATAATTTTGTCCCTGCCATGGAGACATATCTGAGCTCAAACTTCTTGTCTGCATAATCGTCTCAGTATGTAGCTCTTACAAATACCCAATGAAAGAATGCATCCTGAGAAGGACTCAGCACATGGCACTCTTAGCTTGACTCAGCACACAGCATCCTGTGAAAGACTCAGAACACAGCACCCAATGCAAGACTCAGCACACTGCACCCTACGAAAGACTCTGCACATAGCTCCCTGTGCAAGACTCAGCACAGAGCATGCAATGAAGGACTCAGCACATAGATCTATTCCACAAGCTGTCATTAGAATTAGGGAAATACTAGAAATATACTGTGACATCATGAATATTGTGACATCACATTGTTAGATGTAATGACTGTTGTGTCACATTGTCACATCACAAATCTGTTCTGACTTCATCACATTTGTGCCAACAAATGCCTTTGGAATCCTCACAATCACATTCTAAAATTATATACTCATTGTGAGTTAATGACAATTGAGGTCTGGCATGCCATTGTCACATCAGCAATCTATTGCAACATCACAAAGGTATTTTGAACTCATCACTATTATGGCATCACCAACTAATTGTCACATAACACTCATGACATAATTTGACATCATATTGCAGTTGTGGTATTACTGTACCATCGTGCTTTCACAAATCTATTATGCCCTCATCACATCTTAGAAAATTCATGGCCTTTGGGATATCAAGCTCTTTCTATGAACATGTTTCATTATGAACTTGTAGCAATTGAAATTTGAAATAAGATGTGACATTACAAACTAGTTTTGACATCACTAACCCATTTTTATATCATTAACATTTTGAAAACTGAAATCTGTTAGGAATTTTAGCACTTTTGACAAAAACACATGGCCTTTGTGTCATCACAGTTCATTTGTGTATGTCATTATGATTTCATTCTCATATCCTCACTATAAACTAATGGCAATTGAGATTTGACATGCCATTTTGACATCACAAACCCTTTGTGACATCATCACCAATTTGACATCAGACTGTCGTTATGACACCATCAGCTCATGGTGACATCACCAAGCTACAGTGACATCATAGCATTGTCATTTTGCTGCCATAGACACACTGTGAATGTATATCCTGTGATTTCATAATATTTCAAATGTGGCATATCAGTTGATATCAGAAACACATTGTGACCTCATAACCATTGTAACATTATAAACCCTGTGTGACGTCATAAACAGTGTCATATCACATTGCTATTATGACATCTTTAGCTTATGGTGACATCACAAAATGACAATGACATTATAGGATTTGCCATTATGTCATTGTGATATCATAGTCACATTATGAGTGCCTGATCTGTGATTTCATTGTATTTGAAATGTGGCATATGGATTGATATTAGAAACTCATTGTGATGTCATAACCATTGTCACATCAAAATCCCTTTGTGACATCAATTTGGCAATGTGACATAACAAAGGCAATGTGATGCTACTAAGGTACCGTGATATCACAATGGTCATGAACTCACAATGGGTTTCTGATATCAACCAACATGCCACATTAGAAATAGAATCAAATAACATAATAGGCAAACACAACGTGTATATGACATCAGAATGACAATGTGATGTTACAATGCTATGATGTCATTGTAGTTTTACATGTGAAAATTAGCTGATGGTGTCATAATGGCAACATGATTTCACAATTATGATGATGTCAGAAAAGATTTGTTATGTTTCAATGGTATGTCTGATGTCAGTTGTCATTAGTTCCCCATGAGGATATGGATACAAAAAAGTTCTGTGATGTCACAGAGGTCACGTGTGTTTTCAAAGGTGGTAAGAAGTCATAATAGGTTTGTGATGGCAAAATGTGATCCATAATGTCACAATGGGAATGAGATGTCACAATGGAAATGAGATGTCTTATTGGGTTTTTGATGTCACAGTGGTGATGAGGTCACAAAAGTCTTGTGATGTCAGTTTATTTATAATATCAGAATGATATATCCAATTCCAATTACTCATAATTCAATGTGAGGATACCAGGTGATAGAAGAAGCTTCATAGAATGATGTCATAGCATGTGAAAACCCAATAGGACAGTGATTTTACAATGACAATGTAATGTCTTAACATCATGTTATAATAATGTTTTGAGGTCACAATTGGTGACGCCATAGGGATAAGGGGTCTCAATAGATTTGAGATGTCCCAAGGGGTTGGTGATGTCACAATGGCATGTAGGATCTCAATTGTCATTAACTCATCATACATATATGAGTTTGGGAAGGGATTCTGATGGCACCAAAGTTTATGTAATCAAAAAGGTGAAGAAATTACAGGTCTGAGATGTCCAAAGTGACACAATGGTTATGATGTCCAGTGCTGTGATATCATGATGTTACATTGGATTTTAGATATCTCATGTCATATCTGAAATATGAGGTCGAACACAGTATTTCAACTCACAAAGGGCCTAAGATATCACAATGGCATGTCACAAAAATTATGAGGACAGGAGAGGTATTTGATGTCACAGTGGGTTAGTGATATAACAAAAGCAATGTTCTGTGACAAAGAAATTTGATGTCACAAAGGTTATGAGTTCACAATGGCTTCCTGATATCAACTCACATGGCACATTTGAAATTGAATGAAATCAAAGAATAGGCATTCACAATGGGTCTATGACATCCAAATGAAAATATAATGTCAAGGCAGCAATGTTTGATAGGATATGTACTCATTACCTCTCTAATGTAACTGCAATCCCTCTCTACACTATACTTACAATAAATAACAGAGAAGAAAATAAAAAGAAAAAATGATATGGTGTCATTGGGGTTTGGTGATGTCACAATGAGATGAAGATGTCATGATGACAATGTGATTTCACAGTCATAATTATTGCTCAAAGTATTTGTGATGATACAATGCTATGTGTGATCACAATTTTCATTAGTTCACTATGAGGATATGGGTACACAAAGGGTCTGTGATGCCACAGAGGTCATGTGTTTTATAAAGGTGCTAAGAGTTCACAATAGCTTTGTGATGTCACAATGTGATTGCAAAGGCACAACAGCAAGGTGATGTCACAAAGGGTTTGTGTTGTCACAGTGGTGATGAGACCAAATGAATTTGTGATGTCACTATGAGTTTGTAATATCACAATGACATGTGTAATTTCAATTTCTACTAGTTCACAATGAGAAAACAATTTCGAAGAAATAAATTTAAGCTCCAAAGACCTTGAGTTTTTAATCATAACTTGTGTGATATGCTGCCTTTAGTAAGCTTATAATGTTTTCAAACTCATAATAATTCTGGTATGACATATGATATTCGAAATTGACTCTGACATCATGAATATTGTGACATCACATTGATAGATATCAAGACCATGGTATCATATTGTGAACTCACAAATCTGTTAGGACTTCATCACATTTGTGCCAATACATGACTTTGGAGACAACACAGTCCCTTTGTGACCTCATATCTTCATTGTGAATTAATGACATTTGAGATCTGGCATGGCATGGTGACATTTCCAACCAATTGTGACAACACAAACCTATTATAGTAGAAACACATTGTGTTCTAATAGCCATTGTGGTAGCACAATCCCTTTGTGATCCCACATTTTCATTGTGATATCACTAACCCACTGTGAAATTGCAATCCTCTCATACCCAATCCAGGAACGAAATGTGATACCTGAATTCAATTGACATCTAGATCATGGTGACATCACACTGATAGATGTTATGAGTATTTTGTCACATCCTGACAACACACACCTGTTAGGACTGCATCACTTTTGAGACAACACATGCCTTTGGAGACATCACATTAACTTTGTGAGCTCATATACTCATTGAGAGTTAATGACAATTGAGATCATATGTGTCATTTTGATAGCACCAACCTATTGTGACCTCACACACCTCTTGTAAATTCATCACCAGTGTGGCCTCACCAATTGTGATATCAAAACTATATTGTCATCATATTGCAACATCCATTACCATTGTGATATCACTGTTCCATTGTTTTTTCAAAAATCTAGTATGTCTTCATAGCATTTTAGAAAATTCATGGCCTTTTATATTTCATTCTTCTTCTGTGAACTCATATCCTCATTGTGAAATAGTTGCAACTGAAATTGGACATGTGATTATGAGATGTGACTTCACAAAACTATTTGATTTCATCACCAATGTGACATCACAAACCCATTGTGAGCTTTCATTGTCATTTGACATCACTATCACATTGTGACATCCCAAACCTATTAGAACCTCTTAGCACCTTTGAAAAAACACATATCCTTTGTGACATCACAATCCCTTTGTGTAACTATACCCTCATTATGAACTGACAATTGATATCAGACATGCCATTGTAACATAACGAACCCTTTGTGACATCACCAATGTGATATAACATTCTCATTATGCCAGCATCAACTACTTTTGACATCACAAAACTACAGTGATAAGAGGACACATTTTCATTGTGATATTATAGACAGAATGTGAATGTCCATTTTTAATCTTTTTTTTTGTGTGTGTGTGGGTCGTGGGTCGTGGAGCTTGAAATCTGAGCTTGGGTGCACTCCCTGCTCTTCAGCTCTAGGTGAGCATTCTATCGCTTGAGCCACAGCGCCACTTCTGGTTTTCTAGTGGTTTTTATTGGATATAAGAGTCTCATGGACTTTCCTGCTTGAGCTTGCTTTGAACTGTTATCTTCAGATCACAGCCTCCTGAGTAGCTAGGATTACAGGTGTGAGCCACCAGCGCCCAACTTTTTCATTGTATTTCAAATTTGACATGTGTGTTGATATCAGAAACATCATGTGACCTAATAACCATTGTAGCATTATAAATCAGCAGTGACATCAAATTGTTATTATGACACCATCAGCTCATTGTGACATCACCAAACGATAATGGCATCATAGCATTATAAATCAGTGACATTGTTACATCATAGATGTAACAGTGTGAAGGCCTATTCTAGGAATTCATTCTATTTCTGAAACCCATTTTGACCATATAACCATTCTGATATCACAATCCTTTGTGACATCACATTGGCATTGTGATATCATTAACCTACTGTGCCATCACAAACCAGTCCTGTCCTTATAGGTTTAGTGACATGTTGCCGTTGTCATATATTAGGCTCTTTGCGAGCTCACAATCTGTTTTCAATTTCATGTTTCTGGTATGACATGTGATATCAGA
Organism: Dipodomys spectabilis; assembly: GCF_019054845.1. Classification (NCBI taxonomy): domain Eukaryota; kingdom Metazoa; phylum Chordata; class Mammalia; order Rodentia; family Heteromyidae; genus Dipodomys; species Dipodomys spectabilis. Next base: position 13,955,121 of record NW_024870813.1, on the reverse strand, counting down.
AATCCCCTGTGACATCATACTGCCAGAGGTCATGACCATTGTGTCACATTGTGATATCACAAAACTGTTAGAATGGCATCACATTTGTGACAACACATGCTTTTGGGGACATTACATTCCCTTTTTGAACTCATATATTCATTGCCAATTAATGACAATTGAGAACTGCCATGCCACTCTGACATCATGAACCCATTGTGACATCACAAACTTATTGTAACCTCATGATGACAATGGCATCAACAACTAATTGTGGTCTTAAAGCATTGACATGACATTGTGGTATTGCCAGCATGATATCACTGTCCCATTGTGTTTTTACAAACCTATTATGGCCACATCACATCTTAGAAAATTCATGGCCTTTGAGACTTCAAGCTCTTTCTGTGAACTCCTGTACTTATGACCTCTAAGGCAAGGAGAAAAACCATTGAGTCATATTTAATATAATAAACCAATTTACACTAGAAAGGGGACTGATTACCTTACCCTGGACTTGATACCCAGGTCCAAGAGCAGCCATAACCACCAAACCTCAGACCTCCAACGGGCACCCTTTCTTAATTGGTCTGCAAACCAACAACCAAAAAATTATCATCTCCAAAGCTCCAAACTTCAATGGGCAAGGCATTTTACTTTTCCATTCCTCCCTCCTTCGCCACAGACCTGTCCTTCCTTCCTGGTCTGTCCCTTTTTCCCTTCCACCACTTCCTTCTTCTGTTCAGGCCACTCCACTCTACACAGGCCTGCCCTTCTCTGTGCCAGTGACCACTTGCCAACCTTCTGCTCTCCTTCAACTTCCTCTCTTCTCAGATTTTTTCCTTCCTGCTGTCCCACCACTTTCTTCCATCCGTGAGCTCCCATTTTTATCTCCCCTTCCAGTGCTCTGAAAATGCAACCTATATATAGGTTGTAACCCTCCTCACTCAAACGGGTCTCCTGCCTAACAGTTTTCAACCATCACTTCCCAAACTGCCCAATGTTCAATCACTTCTTGACAGCTCACCATGTGAGGTTAGACACCTCCACCTTTGGCAGCATTCCTCACACTCTCCAGGGGGCCAGGCCAAGAATTTAAGATGATAATCAGCTCCCACAGATAATTCTGTCCCCACTGGTTATTACAGTATCCTCATAGTGAATTAGAAGAAATTGAAGTTGTATATGTCACTGTTATATAACAAACTTGATGAGACATCACTATCCCATTGTGACCTCATCACCACGGTGACATCACAAACTCATTGTGATATCACATTGCCATTGTGCCACCATGATCACATTGTGATGTCTCAAACTTACTGTGATCTCAAAAGCATTGAAAAAAGCATGCCCTTTGTGACATCACAGACCTTTGTGTACCCATATCACTTTGAGCTAATGACAATTGAGATCTCAAAACCTTTGTGACATCATTACCAGTGTAACATCACATTGTCATTATGACAACATCAGCCCATTGTGACATAATAAAACAAGATTGACATCGCAGCATTATGACATCACAATATCATTGTGATGTTACAGATACCTTGGAATGCCTATTCTGTGATTTCATTCTATATCAAATGTGGCAGGTGAGTTGATATCAGAAATACATTGTGAGGGCTGGGAAGGTGGCTCAGTGGTAGAGCGTTTGCCTTGCATGCTCAAGACCCTGGGTTCGATTCCGCAGCACCACATAAGCAAAAAGAAAAAAACGGAAGTGGCGCTGTGGCTTAAATGGTAGAGCGCTAGCCTTGAGCTGAGAGCTGAGGGACAGTGCCCAGGCCCAGAGTTCAGGCCCCACGACCGACCGGACCCAAAAAGAAAAAAAAAAAAAGAAATGCATTGTGACCACTAACCATTATGATATCACAATACCTTTATGACACCATATTGGCATTATGATATCACTAACCCACTGTGACATCATAAAACTGTCCTATCCTCATAATTTTTGACATGCTTCCAGTGTGTTATCTTTGGCTTCTCTGAGATCATAAATTGTTTAACTCATAATACTTCAGGTATGACACGTGATATCATAAATCCACTGTGACATCATGACCATTGTGACATCACACTGCCAGATGTCATGACCACTGAGTCGCATTATGACACAATCCTGTTAAAACTCATTAAACTTGTGCCAATATATTCCTTTGGAGAGACCATTAACATTTGTGAACTTATATATTCATTGTCAATTAGAGATCTGGCATGAGACTGTGAGATCACCATCCCATTGTGAAATCGCAAATCTATGTGACCTCCTCACCTGTATGGCATCACCAACTGTTTGTGACTTCAAAAAAATACTATCTCATGTAATGGTAACATCACATTGTCAATGGGATTTTCACCATTGCATTTTCACCAATCTATTATTTCCTAGTATTTTACAAAATTCATGGCCTTTCTGGTTTCTAGCTCCTTATGTGAACTCGTATCTTGTGATCTAGTAGAATGAAATTGGACATATAATGGTGATATCACAAATTCATTGTGACATCACTATCCATGTGTGACCTTATCACCAAAGTGATATCACAAACCCTTTGTGACATCACCTTACCACAGTGATATCATGATCACCTTGTGACATCCCAAACCTGTTGTGACCTCTTAGCACCTTTGAAAAAGCACATGGTGTTTTTGACATCACAGTCCCTTTGGATAACCATGTCTTCATTGTGAACAAAGGACAACTGACATCAGGCATCCCATTGTACCATTACAAATGCTTTGTGACATCATCTCAAGTGAGATCACGTTGTTATGATACCAAATGCCCATTGTGACATATCAAAATGACAATGACCTCATAGCATTATGACATCACATTTTCATTGTGAGGTCATAGAGACAATGTGATTGCCTATTCTGTGATTTCATTCTATCTCAAATGTGGCATATAGGTTGATTTCAGAAACCTATTGTGACCACATCACCTTTGTGACGTTACAATCCCTTTGTGAACTCATGTTGACATTGTGATATTATTAATGCAATGTAACATCACAAACCTGTCTTGACCTTACAAATTTTGTAATAAGCGACTACCTTGACCTGAGCTGGATGCCCAGAGCTAAATGCAGCCTCAACCACGAATCCTCAGACCTCTCAAGATCAACCCAGCCATTTGTTAACTGGTCTGCAAACAACCAGCCCCCAACATAATGAACTCCAAAGCTCTACACTTCAAAGGACAAGGCTTTTTCCTTTCTCTTCATCCTACTTCTATCCAGACCTGTCCTATCTTTCAGGTCTTTTCAGTTTTTCCTTCAACCATTCCCTTCTTCTCTACAGGCTGCTCTATTCTTGACAGACCTGCCCTGCCCTGTCCAGGTGGCCAGTTGCCATCCTTCACCACCTGCTCTCCCTCAATTTCCTCTGCTCCCAGGTCTTTACTCTCCTGTAGTCTCATCACTTCTTTCCTTCCAGGACTTTCTCCTTTTTCTCTCCCCTTCTGTTGCTCTGAACATGCATCTTATATATAGGCTGTACCCTTCCCCCAATGGAATATATTTCCTGCATAAGAGTTTTCAAACATAACTTCCCAAATGTCCATGCCAAATCACTTCTTGGCAGCTCACCATGTGGGGCTTGACATCCGATCTCCTTCACCAGCATGTCCTTCCCCCTCCAGTGGCATGCACTCCCCTCTCCGGTGGTCTAGACCAGGAGGCCATGATGACTATCTGTTCCCGTGGATTATAGGGGCACTGCTGGTTATTACAATGTCCTCATGGTGAACTAGGAGCAATTGAAATTGGACAAATAATTGTGATATTACAGCTTGTGACATAACTAACCCATTGTGACCTCATCACCACTGTGACATTACAAACCCATTGTGAAATCACATTGTTGTTTTGACACTAGGATCACACTGTGACATCCCAAATCTATTATGACCTCTTATAACCTTTGAAAAAAATACATAGCTTTGTGGCATCACAGTCCCTTTGTGCACCCAAATCCCCACTGTGAAATAGTAACAATTGAGAATCATACATGACATTTTCACATCAAAAACAATTTGTGAGATCATCACAATTGTGACATCACATTGAAGTTTTGACACCATCTGCTCATTGTGAAATCACAAAACGAAAATGATATGATAGAATTAGAACTTCACATTGTCATTGTGACATCATAGACACAGTATGAATGCCTTTTCTGATTTCATTCTATTTCAAATGTGGCCTGTAGGTTGATATCATAAACAAATCATGAACTCATAACCATTGTGACATCACAATCCCTTTGTACATCACGTTGCCATTGTAATATCACAAACCCACCGTGACGTCACAAACCTATCCTGTCATCATCTTTTGTGACATGCTGCAATTCTGATACCTTAGGCCTTTTTGTCCTCATAATCTGTTGTCGACCTCATTAGATTTCACATATGACATTTGATATCACAAATTCCCCGTGACATCATGACCATGGTGAGATCACACTGCCAGATGTCATAACCATTGTGCCAAATTCTGACATCACAAATCTTTTAGGATTTCAATATATGTGTGACAACACATACTTTTGGAGAAGCCACAGTACCTTTGTGAATTCATATACTCATTGTAAGTTAAAGACAATTTAGAACTATCATGTAATTGTGATATGCCCAACACATTGTGACATCACTGATCTTTTGTGACTTCATCACGAATGTGGCATCATCAACTAATTGTGACACCAAAAGAATATTTTGAAATGATATAATGAGTTTATATTGCCATGGTGATATCACTGTCCTATTGTGTATTCACAAAACTAATATGACCTCATAACATTTTTAAAATCCATGTCAATTAGGACTTCAAGCCCCTTTTGTGAACTTTATGCACATTGTGAAATACTAGCAATTGAATTGGGACATGTGTTTGAGATATTACAAAATCATCATGATATCAAAAACCCATGGTGACCTCATCACAACTGTGTATCATAAAGCTATCATGACCCCTAAGTACCTCTGAAAACACACATGGCATTTGTGACATCACAGTCCATACGTGTACCCATATCCTCATTGTGAACACATGACAATTGAATTCATATATGCCGTTGTAACATCACAAACCCTTTGTGACCCCATCACCACATATTCATTATGTCATCATTACTTCCTTGCAACATCACCAATTTACAATGACCTCATAGCATTATGACATTATATTGTCATTGTGATGTTATAGACACATTGTAAATGCCTATTCTCTTATTTCATTCTATTTCAAATGTGGCATGTGGGTTGATATCAGAAAACCATTGTGATCTCATAAATATATGGCATCATAATCACTTTGTGACATCACAGTGCCATGGTGATATCACTAACACACTGTGGCATCACAAATCTGCCCTGTCCTCATAAGTCTTGAGATGTGCTGCAATTGTGATGTCTTAGGGCCTTTATAAGCTTGTAATCTGCTTTAAACTTTATAATATTTCAGTTATGATATGTGACATCATAAATCCACTGTGACATCATGATCATTATGACATCATACTGACAGACACCATGAATATTGTGTCACACTGTGACATCACAAGCCTCTTAGGACATTTGTGACAACACCTGCCTTTGGAGATACCTCAGTCTGTTTGTGAACTCTTATTCTCTGTGATTTCATGACAAATGGAATTCTTTTTATCATTTGGATATCACCAACCAATTATGACATCATAGACCTACGATTACCCCTTATCTGTATGGCATCAGAAACTAACTGTGACATCAAAATTTGTGAAGTCATAATATTACACGATGATCATGACATCTGTCAGTGTGATATCACAATGGTCATGATGTCACAGTGGATTTCTGGTATCTCATGTAACACATGAAATATGAGGTTGAAAACAAATTCTGAGGGCAAAAGGTCTAAGATATCACAATGTCAGCATGTCACAAAAGTTATGAGGACAGGAGAAGTTTGTGTTGTCACATTGTGTTAGTGATAGCACAATGGCACTGTGATGTCACAAAGTGATTATGATGTCAAAATGGTTGTGTAGGCACAAAAGTGCCTTTCTCATATCAATTCTCATACCACAGAATCACAGAATAGGCATTCACAATATGTCTATGATGTTATAATGAGAATTGTTGTCATAGTACAATATGTCATTGAGTTTGGTGATGTCACAATGAGCTGATGTTTCCATAATGAAAAAGTGATATGACACTGTTGAGGATGTCACAAACAGTTTTTGATGTTATAGTGGCATGTCTGATCTCAATTGTCATTACTTAACAACAAGGATATGGATACAAAAAGGGCATGTGATTTTTCAAAGAAGTTAAGAGGTCATAATAGATTTGAGATGTCACAATGGAATCATGATGTAACAATGACAATGTGGTCACAATTGCTTTCTGATGTCGTGGTGGTGATGATGTCAAAATGTGTTTGTGATGTCACAACGAGTTTGTAATATCACAATCAAATTTCCAATTTCAGTTGCTACCAGTTCACAAGGAAGATATTGTAATAATCAGCAGGGTCCCAATAATATATAGGGTCCAATAATAAGCGTGGCCCTATCTCCTGGCAAGCTGGAGAGGACAAAGTATGCCACCAAAGAAGGTGGGGCATTTGGTGGGAGGTGCTGGTGCATTAATCTCCACGTGTTGAGCTGTTAAGAATTTATTGGGCTGTGGGCAGTTTGGGATGTGACAGTTGAAAAATGTTAGGCAGTTGGAGTGGAGAAGGGGTACAGACTTCAATAGAAGTGGAGAGAAAAAGGGAAAAGTCCTGGAAGGAAAAAAGTGGTATGATAGAATAAGGGGAAAGACCTCGGAGGAGAGGATGTTGAGGGAGAGCAGGAGGTGAAGAATGGCAACTGACGACCCAGGCAAAGCAGTTCAGGCCTGTGGAGAGTGGAGAGGCCTGAAGAGAAGAAAGAACTGGTAGAAGAGAAAAAGGGAAAGACCTCGAAGGAAGTATAGGACTGTGAAGGAGAGACAAAGGAAGGGGAGAAAAAGGCTTGCCCTTTGATGTTTGGAGCTCTTGATATCATAATTTTGGGGGTTGATGGTTTGGAGAACATTTATTATATTAACTGTGTCTCGATGGATTCTCTTGAACTATAAAGGTCCTAATTTTTAGAGACCACATTGACATAATCCATTTGGATGGCAACAGGCCTTGGCCCCAGAGAAAAATCCCCATAGGAGAGAGTGTCAGCACTCAGGGTTGAGAGTTTACCTCGAGTGTTTGTCTCCAGAGGAACAACAGGGACAAAAGTCATTTAGGAACCTCTAAGGCTACATCTGGGCAAGCTTGCCAGCCTGTTTTGAGGACCCCCTCTAGAGGTCAAGTGTGGCTTCCTTGGGAAGCCATCTGGGAACTCTTTGAGAGGCTGTGTAGGGCTTCCAAAGAAAGCCATCTGGAACCTCATCAAGAGTACATCTGTGACTTCCTTAAGAAACCATCTGAGACCTACTCTGGAGTTCATCTGGGGCCTTCTCCAGGGGCCATCTTGGACTTTCTCCAGAGGTCATCTGGGGCTTCTTCAGGAGGCCACCTGAGACCTCTTCAAAAGTAGTCATTGGGGCTTCGTTATGAGGCAATCTAGGACCACCTCCTGAGGTCGTCAGGAGCTTCTTTGGGTGGTCATCTCGGGTTACCTTGATGAGAAACGTATGACTATCTTCGGACATCATCTGTGACTTCCTTGAGGAGCCATATAGGACCGTCTCTGGATGTAATCTGTGGCTTTCTCAAGAGGGTTATCTGGAACCTCCTCTGAAGTTCATATGTGGCCTCTGTGAGTGGCCATCTGGGAGCTAATCGAGAGGTAATCTCAGCCACATTGAGAGGACATCTGGGACATCCCTTGGAGGTCATCTAACACTTCCTTGGGAAGCCATTTGAAACCTCCATGAGAGGTCTTTTAGGGCCTCTTAGGAATGACATATGTGACATTCTCCAAAGATCATCTGTGGCCTCCTCAAGAGACAATCTGGGACATTCTCTCTGTCATCTGGGACCTCCTGTAGAGGTCAACATTGAGAGGCATGGGAGATGTGGGTTGTCTGTGGCTATTGGTCTGTGTATGTATGCTGATAGTTCTGTGTCCTGTATGCACCTCTGTTTACTCCTTTTCTCAGGATGGGAGAACAAGTCCTAAAGGTGTCATATCCAAAACATATTCTCCTCCAGGTTTACAGAATTCCTCAGAGGAAGATGCACTGATGTACTCTCTCTCCTATTCTTTGCCATCATCACCTCTAATGTTAAGTCCTCCCATACCAAAAGTGGTTACTTGTACCAATCTGAGGTGGTACAATGTGGTATGTTACCCTTATTACCTTTGAGACAGGAACATGGAGGAGATGGTGGGCAAGCCCCATTTCTAATATATGTTCCCTTTACAACTAGTGACCTGTATAACTGGAAACAGCAAAATCCATGCTTTTCAGAAAAAAGGGGCTCATTACTTCGTTAGAGACAGTAATTTTCAAACACAAGCACATCTGGGATGAGTGTCAGCAAATTTTACAGTCACTTTTCACCTGGTAGAAAAGGGAGTGAATCCTGCTTGGTGACTTGAAGGTGGTCCTTCGACCAGAGAGTAGCCCCACTATTGAACCAGCAAGTCTTTGCACAGACTTACCCAAGCTGAGACTAACAGCAATTGAGGTATGGAGGTGCTTACCTATTATTGCCAGGTTCTGTTAGCAGGGATACCGCAGTGGCTAAAAAGCCAAATCATCAATCTAAGGTGGGTGAGATTTTACAGTTCCCCAGTGAGTACTCTAATGCTTTTCTGAAACTTCTCCCAGAAGCCTATAGAATGTATAGGCCTATAGATCTTGAAGCCCTGGAGAATGAAAGAGTCCTCCTAAATATGGCATTTGTTACCCAGACAGCCCCAAATATTAGAATAAAGCTCCAAAGTCAGAAGGTTTTGAGGGAAAAGTTTATTCTACTTTGGAATTAGTCGCCCAGAGGGTGTTTGTTAACAGAGATACCTGGGAAAAAGAGTCTAAGAAAAGGGTTTGAGTTTTGGTAGTAACACCAGAATAGGGATCAAGAAACCCTTGGCAAAGACAGTACAATTCATTTGCAAATGGCAATAGGGAACCTCTAGGACTACATCAGTGTGCTTATTGCAAACAAAATAGACATTGGGAAAAGGAATGCCCAAGGAGGAGAAAGATAGAAAATGACAGGTTAATTAATCACATTAACCACCTGGAAAATGTGTTCATATATCTGGAGAAACATGCAAAGGAGCTTGGGGTTCTGAATTCCAACTATGTTTAATTTAAAAAGCAGCCCTCTGAAGTTAAGAAATGTGGCAAAGAAAAAATTCCACCATTCTATCTCAAAACATAGTCTTATAAAAGACTGAGTCTCCAATATATACCAGTCAAAACCCACTAAGAGATTAAAAGCACATAGAAGAGCACATTGGAGAATACAGAGAAAATTATTTGACGTGAATAAAAGATTTAAAGATATAAATTAAGAAATTGTGCGAGTCAAAAAGGAGAAGAAAATCGTCAAAAAGAACCTAGAAAACACTCAAAATCAAATGAAATTCAAGTACATTAGCCTGGGTGAGCATGAGGCAAATTAGGGGACCACAGGTCAGAGGCAAACAAGCACAGGACAGCAATGCTGCCATCCTTGCTAACCACAAGTGAGGCCAAGAAGAGATCCTAATGCTGCATTAAGAAACCATCACCATGACAAAGGAGCTGGACCTGATATAAGAATGTATTAGGTTGAAGTACATGTTGGTTATAAGCTTTGAAGAGTGTCACCAGAAATTCAAAGCAACAGAGAAAGAAGGAAAGAGTAGTTAGCAGAGAAGACGGGGAAGTGCTGTGTCATAGAAGAGGAGGCCAGGAAAAGTGAACTGGAAAATATCAGGCTCAAGAAAGAGATTGGTACTATTCAGAAAGAGTTAAAGGACCACATGCTCTGACAGAGAGTGCCGGGGAAAGGAAAAGAGCATTAGGAACAAAAACAGAAGAGCTAAACAAACAGTTGGAAGATCTGTCACAAAAATACACTAAAGTGGAAAACTAGAAAGAGAGACTACTAGAATAAAAAGCCAAAAAGACTGCTGAAATCTTCACCATAAATGTAATGCAGAAAGTTCATGTCCCAATGGAACAGGTGGAGGTGGGAAAAATTACCTCTCAATAGCACCTTTGTGAACTTATGGGAGGAGCTGAAGAGCAAGCAAAGGTGTTGTGAGAAGGAGCAGCAGTTGGCTAGTCAAAGAACTCTCCTGTGACCCTGCCAAAACACTTGCAGGTTAAGGAGCACATTGAGAACTAGAGTGGGATCACGAAAGCAAGCTTGAGAGAAAAGGAGGAGAATAAAATGGAAGAAGACTCCAAGGTTCAGAGTACAATATAGGAAGGAAAGAAACTAGAGACCCTAAGATACAGGGAAACATCTGAGCTGATCACGTAGCTTGGGAGACCACTCTAAAACCAGTTGGTTCTCTAGAGCTACTAGTTGTTAAGATTAAAAGAAGAAGCGAACACAATAGTAATAAGTGTGCAAATGTTGATACTGAACTTGTGAAAATAACATACAGGCTCAAGCTTTCTGTCAGTTTACATATAGATATTTGCACCCAGGTAAATTGAATGAGGCCACTGCCTAAAACTTCTGAAACTAGTGGGGCCTCAGCCTGACAATTCTTTGTAATGTGTGTAGGTAATTTCCATCAGGTAAATGCTGAAAAGCTGGAACCTATGGAAAGAATTCATATATGAAGAACCTCAGATCATGAATTTGGGAAAGTGGACTCCACAGATGTAAAGCCTGGAAAGTATGGCGATTGGTATCTGTTAGTAATAGTGGACAATTTTTCAGGCTGAGCTGAGGTGTGTACTAATTCCTTGATTTGGCTTACCCTTAGATTTGGGGTCCAAAGATGGCCCTGCATTCATGGTCCAAGTTCTTAATTATTAACTAACAACCTAGGAATAAATTGGAAGTTACAATCCATTTATAGACCTTAGAGTTCAAGGCACTAGAAAGAATGAATATGACCTTAAAGAAAACTAACTAAATTAAATAAAGATACTGGCCATGGCTACGTAAGCCTCCTCCACTTTGCTCTCCTTTGAGCAAGATGTAGCTTCTATGTTAAAGGATTTAATCCCTTTGAAATACTTTAGTGTAGACCACCCCCTTTGGTTACTAATCTTGGGAAGAAATGTCTAACTACAGACTGCAGGCATTAAAACATATTCTTTTATGTACCTATCCTTTGGTAATCAAGGCCCACTGGCCACCTAAGAAAAACTCCACCTGAAAGGGAGGGGCCAAGATGGTGATGGAACAGCAGGGAAACACCTCAGCTCTCTCCAACCAAATACAGAGTTTGGATTTCAATGCTCTGTTTCTCGAAATGACCCACAAAAAAGGCAATTACTCAGAGAGATACAGGAAGTGAAAAAAGAAAAGGGAAAAATCTACACAGACAGTAAAGTGGGAAGACCCTTCCCCCATCCGTTGTTGGTGATGGGGCTCCACACTAAGCAGCTTAATTGGTGGGGTTTCATGCCCGGTTCCTTAAGTGGCCAGGCTCTGGACTGTCTGTGGACCACACACTCACAAGCATCCCAAGGCTCTCAGAAGACTGCCAAGAGGTGGTGCCAACCTAGAGAATACAAGCAGAAATCTCAGAAGGCAGAGCCAGCACGAAAACTAGCCTCACCCTCCCTGGCATAGCACTTCTTCCTGGCTGGTACAAGCAGCCCAATCCAGTCAGGAGCAGCAGCAGCTGTCAGCAGTGGCAAATGACCCAAGACTGGCAGCGTGGCTCCTCTGTCCTGGTGGTTTAAACAGCCTAGCCTAACCTGGAGAAGCAGCGGCAGCTGGCAGTGGTGGCAAACCACCCAGACTCCGGGCACAATGCCTCTTGACACTAACCCACAGGAACAGCCCAGACCAGCCCGGGGCGGCAGCAGTGAATGGGGCGGGGACAGCTGCAGTGAACAACTCCAGATCCGTGACGGTTTGTGCCTCTCCATACTGGTCCGCATAAGGAGCCCAGCCTAGCCTGAGGTAGCAGCAGTGGTTAACACCTGACTGGTGGTGGGGTGCCTGGCTTGCATAAGTGGCCCAGCTGATCATGGAGCAGTGGCAGCAGCTAAGGCAGTGGCAACAGCTGTGGCAGCAGCAGCGGCATCAACAGCAGCAGCGAACAACTCCGGACCCATAGTGGGGTGCAGCGCTTCTCCATACTGGTTTTCATAAGCAGCCCAGCCAGGCCAATGATGGCAAAGGGGGTGAACAACCCCAGACTTGAGGCAGGGTGTGGTCCTGAACAACCCCAGAAAAGTCTCATGAACTTTCCTGCCTGGACTGGCTTTGAACCTGAATACACATATCTGAGCCTCCTGAATAGTTAGAATTACAGGCATTCACACCAGCAAGGTCTTATTCTTGCCAACCCCCTATTTTTTTTCTGAAATAGATCATTTCTTAGTTCATACAAGGAATTTAAGCAAATACAAGAGAATCGATATAATACCCTGTATTCTATCTGACCATAGTGGAATCAAACTAGTTCTCAATAATAAGGCATAAAGTAGAAAAAACTTAAACACATGGAAATTAAACAGAACTCAGTTGACCAATACATGGGTCACAGAAGAAATTAAAAACTTCCTACAATTCAATGAAAATGAAGAAACATCACAGCGAAATCTATGGGGCACACCAAAAGCAGTCCTGAGGAGCAAATTTATTGCTCTCAGTGCACACATCAAGAAAACAAAGACCGGATTGGGAAAGTGGCTCAGTAGTAGAATACTTGCCTTGCATGCATGAGGCCCTGTGTTCAATTCCTCAGCACCACATAAGCAAAAAGAAAAAAAGCCAGAAGTAGCATTGTGGTTCAAGTGGTAGAGTGGTAGCCTTGAGCTGAAGAGCTGAGGGACAGTGCCCAGGCCCAGAGTTCAGGCACCATGACCAGACCCCACCCTCCAAAAAAAAAAAAAAAAAAGAAAAAAAGAAAACAAAGATCAAGTAAACAATCTTATGATGCAACTAAAACTGCTAGAGAAACAAGAAAAATTTGAACCTAAATTTGCTAGACAGAAAGAGATAACTGAAATAAGAGCTGAAATTAATGAGGTAGAGACTAAGAAAATTATAAATAAAATTAATAAAATAAAAAGTTTTTTTTTAAAAGTTAATAAAACTGAAGGACCATTGGCAAGAGTAACTAACAAAATAAGAGAGGAGACCCAAATCAATAATATCAGAGATATCCCAGGAAAATTACAACAGACATCCAAGATATCCAAACAATCATAAAGAAGTAATTCTAGACTCTAATCACAAAGGAAGGAAAACCTAGCAGAGAGGGATAAATTTCTACAGAAATTCAAATTTCTGTTCTGCCCTTTCCTTTTCAGCCATGCTTCTCTACCATGTATTGTGGGGGTAGCAGTTCGGTAAACAAACTTCTTTCCCTGCCTGAATAGCATGTGGTGTCCTCTTCATTGGCTACCTAATGAAACCTACCTATTTCATATACCTTACATATGGTGCCATGATTCGGATGTGGTTTTTGAGTCAGAAATGTTAGAATTTCCTAACCACCACTTTTCTGTGAACCAAACTGCCTTGAGACTTTTAACCAATACCATTGCTGGCCTTCACATCCACATCCACATTACTTGTCCAGTCTGGTGAGTGAAACTACTCTCTATGGCTCTCTGTTGGTCAATCTCTCTGCAGATGTGGCACCATGACAGATAGCTCGTATGGCCTTTAGCCGAAAGGCTGGTCACCTATGAAGCTGAGGATGCTGGGTTTGTGGGGCTTGGCCATTTCTCTCTAGAGGTCTCTGTGGAAAGTCGGGATGCTGCTTCTGCCTGGTCAGCTCTTCTTCATTCACCAGACTGACTCTCCTACACATTTACTGGGGTGCTGTGAGTCATGCCCGAGCCGTGAAACCCCTTTGATATGCCCCCTGTGCTCTTTGGATAGCCAGAGCACCTAATGTTTTAATACTGTTCTCAGATTTAGACGATTATTGCCTCTGCAATGGTACATGGTCAGAAGTCTGTTTACTTTCAGGTTCTCTATGCTCTCTGCTATTCATGTCCAACTTTCTATATCTCTCCCTTTCTTTTCTACAACTTTTTGGATTGTGTCCTGAAGAATGGAATATGGGCTGGGTTCCAGGGATCCCCTCTGGGTTCCCTCTCAAAGGCTTGCCAAACTAAGCTTGATTTTTTTGTTTAGGCTTTCTTTGCATTTTTTTCAGAAATTTGCCATCTTGAGTTCACCATCTTGGCCACATGGTTGATTAAGGGTTTGGCCCCACACAACCCTTTCAGCTCCACCAAGCTTACTACTCCTCCAACCACCTATTCTAATGTGCCTTGCTATCAAGTTGCTCTTTTCACAGACCCTGGTAACTGAGGCCCAACCATCTGATGTGATTTGTTAGCAAAGATGTCTAAAAAATATTGTCAAAAAATTTAGGTTTTGCGTTTTGCCTTTTTTGTTTTGTGTTGTGTTCTAGTACTGACAACATGATTCTAAAATATTGGGCATATGTGTCCTAAGATTCTCTCATCTAATGAGTTTTTTCATTGCAGAATATTTGGTCAATTCTTGATAAGGACCAGGCAAGCTCTAATTATTCTATTTGATCTCCTTGTTACTTTAGTTGGAAATAACAAAGGGCTTTTGTGGCAAAGATTGCAGTTCAAAGTCAGGCCGGGCTGAAAAATCCCTCAGACTCCATTTCCCAACTAACCTGCAATCAGCCAGGCAGGAAGCATTTGCTCAAGCCTCTTATCTCTAACCAGCAAACACTGCAAGTGGTACTATAACTCAAAGTGGTAGAGTGCTAGTCTTGAGCAGAAGTGCTCAGGGACAGTGCCCAGGTCTTGAGTTCAAACCTCCTTGAATACCAACTGGGACAAACCATCCCAGTAACAAGCACCTAGATTCAGCCAGTCTGGGGAACAAGGAAAAATGGAAAGGAGTAAGAGGAGATATTATCACATCATCCATTTTGTGCCTGCACTTTAAAAATTAACCAGAGCCGGGAGATCAACAGAAGTAAGAAGACTGCCCATCTAATATCAATACCTGTTTAACTTTCAACTGGAAAGGAATTTATATTCTTGCCTTTGTTACTTGACTTATTCTCTACCTAGTCACCAGATGTCAGAAATAGCTAGCGACATTTGTACCAACATTTTCAGCCCCAAGTCCTTCCTCTTGTTATTTATTTGCTCTATATTATTTTTTTCAGTCCCTCAATGCCTGAGTCTTCTCCAGACTTCATCCAAGAGACTTGTCTCCTCTAGACTTCATCTAAACACTCAATGCCCAAGTGACAGCTGTTTCCTGCTGCCTTCTCCTAGAGGGGACCATATCTCAGCCTTTTACCCCTACTGTTGACACCCGTGAAAACAGGAAGTAGCCAGAGAGAATCTTCGCCCTTTTTCATAATTATCAAAAGGCTGGAATATAAGGTGTGAACAGGGACACCTTCCTCCCTCGTGGCTAAGTTTCAGCCCAGTATCTGTTACATAGGTAACTGGCAGACCTGGAAGCAGTCACTTTCCCCTCCTCTTAGGTCACATCCTGGGCCACCTCTGATCTTAAGAGGGTACCAGACCCTGAGGTCACATCTGGATCCAGTGTGACCACACCTTTCCCCCACCTGGCCACACCTTCTCCTGTTCTTGGCCTAGATAAGTCCTGGTCCAGAGGTGGGTCACCCCTTCCTTTTCAGCCATGCTTCTCCACCATACATGGTGGGGGAAGCAGTTCAGTAAATAAATTCTTTTCCTGCCTGAAAAAAAAATTGCCCAAACAGAACCAAGAAGAAATAAATCGATTAAACATGTCAATAACCTACAAAGAGATAATAGAAGTAATCAGAAGTCTTCCAACTGTAAAAGGCCAGGACCTGATGGATTCACTACAGAATTCTATATGGCCTTTAAAGAGGAACTAATTCCCATACTCCTCAAGCTCTTCAGAGAAATAGAAACAGAGGGAGTAATCCTAAACTCATTCTATGAAGCCAATATCACCTTCACACCCAAACCAGGCAAAGACTCAACAAAAAAAGAACTATACACCAATCTCTTTTATTAAGACAGATGCAAAGCTCCTCAATAAAATTGCAGACAACAGAATCCAGAAACCTCACAAAAAATATCATGCATTATAACCAAGTAGGCTCCATCCCAGAGATGCAGGGATGGTTTAACATATGTAAGTTAATAAATGTAATCCATCACATCAACAGATCCAAGGTCAAGAACCACATGAATATCAACATTGATGCAGAAAAGGTTTTTGATGAAATTCAGCACTCATTCATGTTAAAAGTTCTGGAAAAAAAATAGGAATATATGGAACATTTGAAAAGACCATAAAAGCCCTACACGGCAGATCAAAGGCCAATATTATACTTAATGAGGAAAAACTACAACCAATTCCCCTAAAAACAGGAAAAAGGCAAGGATGCCCAATATCTCCACTCTTCTTCAGTATAATTCTGGAATTCTTACCCAGAGCAATAAGGCAAGAAGAAGACATTAAAGGGATCCACACAGGAAAGGAAGAAGACAAACTATCTTTTTTTTTTTCAGATGGCATTATTTTATAAATTAATGATCCCTAAAGCTCAGCCCCAAACTCTTAGAGCTTATAAACCAATTTGTCAAAGTAGCAGGATACAAAATTAACCCACAAAAATCAGTCGTCTTTCTGCACACCAACAATATACAAGCAGAAATGGAAATCAAGAAAACAACCCTATTCACAATAAAAAAGTATATAGGAATTAAACTAACCAAAGATGTAAAGGGTCTATTTCATGGAAAGTGTAAAAGCCTTAAAATATGAATCATAGAGTGTGAAGACTCAGTGTCTATGTTGAGGGGGCAGAATGATACAGGCTCCAGCCTCAGGATTATCTGAGGACTGTGTTTGGGATTAGGAAAGCTCTTAGCACGCCGGGCTAGAGAGGGAAAATGTTCTCTCTCCCTATCTCAAAACACATGTCACAGACTCCTGGCAGCTGAGGAAGTAGCTCTTCTGCTTGCTTAAGCATAGATGAACAGCTGGTCAAGCATTTTCCTGAGATTGGTGAAGTGGTTTGAGCTTGCTCTAAAATAGTTTAGATAATAATATACCAAGAAATTTTCTCATAGGTCAAGTACAAAAGTATCTGTTGAAATTTTTGTGTGAAGGTCTTCTGACCAAATCTTGGCAAAGATCATGCTTGCTTGTCTTTAAATACCTACTAACAATAAAGCACAGCATGCAGTGGCAATTGCTGTTTGCACTCTGCATCCCCTGTGTCCTGGTGATTTCCTGACCCTTACCCAGGGACCCCAATGAACTAGACGTTGACAATTGGCGCCCAAACAGGGACCCTGCATTGTTGAATTCAGGAAGGGATATTCAGGTAAGTACTTTTAATTACAGGGTGATGGGACAAGTTAAGTCTACTCCGTACTTACATATGCTTAAACATTTTCTTTCTGCCTATGGTGTAAATATTTCTTCTTTTGACATAGAAATGTGTATTAATGTAGTTAGGGAATGGAATCCTTGGTTCCCCGATAAAGGAACATTAGATGTTGATAATTGTAAACGAGTAAAGAATAATGAAGAAAGAGCTGTTCGAGAAGGGGAAGAGATTAGATTTTGGTCCTATTAGATTTTGGGCTATTTTACATACCCTTTTTAAAGCTTTGAATGAGGAAACATTAATAGCAGACTTAAAGAAAGAGGCCACCCCATCTATTGTAGATTTACAATTGGAATCTGAGGTTAAGGACGCAATAGATAAGGATGCATTGCAATTAACAGAGAAAAAACTAGAGGTAAAAATGGGCTGAAAAGGAACAAACTGAAAGTGTAAATAAAATGTCTGAGCAAATGGAATTGATTTTATCAAAATTACAACATATGGAGTTGGAAGTTAGCAGAGTGAAAGAAGAACCTGAGAAAGTGAAAGTAAAGCAGCCTTCGGCTCCTCTGCTGGCTGATACAATTTTTACAGTGTCACTCCCTCACGAAACAGAGGACTAAGACAGTTAGTTTGATGATGAAATGCCTATTTTTTCTTATGCTGTAATTCGACCACCCCGTATGAATGGTATAGCTCAACCAGCCAGATATGAAAGTGTTGCTGTTTATGATATTGGTAAACTTAAAAAGGCAGTGACTTTGTATGGACCTCAGTATCATTATGTTAAGGAATTGCTTAATGGGCTTGCTCGACATTACAATAATTTTGCTCCCGAGGATCGGAAGATGCTTTGTAGAGACTTGCTTAAGAAACCTAAATACCTACAATGGCAAATGTGGTTTACTGAGTTATGTACAGAAAGGTCTAGACAAAATGCACAGAGCAGTAATCCACGCCTACAGGTCATAACCTTTCCCATGTTGAGTGTAACAGAACAATATGTGGAGGCTGGTATGCAAGTGAACTCTCTGAAAGAGATCCATGAGCAGTTACAAGACATAGCATGGGAAAGGATTGGGACAGTAGAAGAGCATTATGGCTCTTGGACTAAAGTAATTCAAAAAACTAATAAACCCTGTGTTAAATTTTTATCACAATTAAAATAGCACCTAAAAAATACAAAAAGATACAGTGGTTAAATATTTAGGATATGTTATTTCCAGACAAACAGTGACACCTCAAAAATATCTTTATGACGTGATCAATTACATACGTTAAATGATTTTTAAAAGCTATTAGGAGATATTAATTGGATGCGACCAGCCTTAGAAATTCCTACTTATCTATTACATAATTTGTTTTAATTGTTACAAGGGGAGCCTGATTTACATAGCAAAAAATTTTAACTAAGAAGGCTAAAAATAAATTACAATTTGTAGAGCAAAAAATAAAAAAGAAATGTTTTTACATCCAGTAATGCTGAATCAACCCATAAATTTATATATTTTGGATACATGGAAATACCCAACATGAATTATAGGACAAAATGAGCTATGATTAGAATGGATTTATACACGGCATAGATTTACAAAGAATATTATGCCTTATGAACAACAGTTGACAGTTATTATTCAACAGGCCAGGCAACGGGTATTTACACTATCGGGGTACGATTTACTTAAAATTATTTTTCCTTTGCAAAAGACCAAGTAAAATATTTGTTAAACATGTATGAAATGCTACAAATAGCATTAGTAAATTTTAGTGGGCAATTTTCCTATCATTTTCCTAAAGGTAGATTGTGGGATTGCTTGCATAAACAACAATTTGTCATTAATGATATAATTACCAAGGCCCCTATTCCCACTGCTATTACCGGTTTTACAGATGGCTTGAAAAAAAAAGTGCTTATTGTGCAACAAATAAATATTGGGTACAAACAACTACTTTAGCATCAGTTCAACAAAATCAACTTTTGCTATTATTAAGGTGTTGCAAGATTTTGTGGGAGATATTAATATTGTTACTGATTCTGCCTAAGTTGTAGTAGATGTGACTAATATAGTCACTGCTATTACATATTCATCTAAACCCCAGTTAACTCAGTTATTTAAACAATTACAAGCATTACTGCAACAACGTAAAGCCAAAGTATTTGGAACTCACATTAAGGGTCATTCTTCATTACCTGGGTACCTTGTATATGGCAATAATCAGGTTGATAAATTAGTTAGTTTTGCTTCTGCTGAACAGGATCATGCTCATTTACATACAAATGCTGGCCATTCACATATGCATTATAAAATACCTTATTCTCAAGCTAAATAAATTATTAAAAGGTGTCCTATCTGCAGACCAATGCATTTGAGAGTTGTAACTGCTAGAGTAAATACTCGAGGATTACCACCTAACAAGCTCTGACAAATGGATATAACCCATGTACAAGCCTTTGACCATTTTTCGTTTGTACATGTTACAATAGATACTTATTCAAAATTTGTTTGGGCTTCTGCCCTTATAGGAGAAACTGTTAACCATGTAATAGAATACTTCTTGGAAGCTTTTGACATTATGGGATTGCTTGCCAAAATAAAGATTGATAATGGACCAGCCTAAAAATATCAAATTTAAAAGATTTTGAGAACTTTATGATGTGGTACATATTACAGGAATAGAATATAACCCCCAAGGACAAACTAGTATTAAACGAGTTCATGGCACACTAAAACAACAAATTAAAAAATTAAAAAGGAGGAAAAGGTTGGATGAAGGTATGAATAATTTGTGGTTTTCCATGCAAAAACCTAAAATAATTTTACATCATGCTCTTTTTGTTCTTAACTTTTTAAACTTACCAGAAGGAGATATTTTAACTAGAGCTGAGCGCCATTTTGAACAAATATCACAAAAACATTATTTAAATGCTCCCACATGGATTAAGATTACATTGAAGCAGAATGGCAACTAGGAACATTATTACATAAGGGGCGAGGATAGAGTTTTGTGTCTACACAGGATGGCAAACAATACTGGCTTCCTGTACGATGGATATAGACGAGGCCCAGTGAGGACAGCCCCATATCCTGCAAGAAATCGTCCACCAGTTGAGGAAGAATAAATTACCACTGCCCACCTGGGGGCAGGTTTAAAAGTTGACTGGAGAAGGACAAATGATGATACAACACACTGGTAAACCTGTCACAGGTGAGAACTTGTTCTGGCCATGTGTGCCCTGCTTACTGTGAATCCTGTCCATGCTAATGCTAATGTAAGTTATTGGGCCTTTGTTCCTAACCCTCCTTTTTTGGAACCTGTTGTTTGGGGAGACATGGATATAACCGTCTATACTGTTCCTGCTGTTTTATCTCCTCCTTGGAATAATTTGACATTTTACAATAAGGATAATGATAGCTTTTTAAATTTTACTTACTATACTCATTCCTTGCCTGTTTTTCTGGAGCCTCCTCCATGTTTACTTATGAATTGGCAACATTGGGTTTTACCTGGGAAACACACTTCCAATTCTAAAACACAGCTGCAGCGATTAACTACTTAGTCCATTAATAGTAGCTGGGAAAGAGTCACCTTTGATGGCGAGTTATCCTTACCAATGTGCCCTGATTTTACTTATATTGATTTAAAATATCAGCCTTTTGTGTGGCAAGAGTGTAGAGGAACATTTGGAAAAATGTTCAATAATTGTATTAATTGGGGAACTTTTGGACAATTTATTAACACATGTTCAGAATGAAATATTACCAGATGTGATTTATCAAATGTCACTAGGATGCCGGATGCCATTAATGGATCGCTTACTGGAGCTCGATTGATGGCCTGGGGAGATGGGGGCATTACAGATGCTCAATGGCCTTTCATGTCTGTACCCACTGCTGATCAAACTCATCTTTAGAAGATCGCAGCGGCGCTGAAACCCATGATGCTACCAAATGGATTGTTTTCAGGGATGGCGAACTCTGCATCCACTTATAATTTTACTTTGTACAAATCTTATAATGTAACTGCTTGTGTGCCTCTGCCTTATGTATTTTTAGTGGGAAATTTTACATTTTATCCTACTATTTTTTGTTTTAATTGTCCCCTGTATTCTTGCATTAATTCCTCTCTTAATTTTAATGACAGTGATAGTATTATGATTTTCCACAAAGAACTCATATTTGGCTACCTGTTAAATTAGGAAGAGAATGGTCCCAAAATCCTTTGGATAGTGTTGTTATTGAATTTTTTACCAAACTACTAAAACGTACAAAACGTATGATTGGAGCCATTATAGCTGTGATTTTAATCCAAATTGCTATTACCACTGTTGCTGCGGTGTCTGGAATTGACCTACACACTTCCTTATAAACTAAACACTTTTTGAAAGAATGGCACCGGGATTCACATAAATTGTGGGTCTTACAGGCAAAAATTGATGCTCAATTACAAACACAGATTAATATTATTAAACAGACAGTGGGATGGTTAGGAAAAAGTTATTGGTTTTGGAGAAACAGTTATTGTTAAAATGTGATTGGAATTCTACTACCTTTTGCATTACTAATGTAAAATATAATAAATCTATACATGATTGAAATGGATTACAGCAGTATTTATCTGGAAATTCTACTGCTGCTCAATTGATTGCTCAGTTACAATTTAATGTACATGATATTTTTTGTAAACAATTTGCCAATGATGATGCTTCTAATATTGCTGATACATTTATTAAACAGTTGGAAGGATTGGATCTGAAAAGAATACTACAAACCATGTCACATACTGCTAATGGTATGGGAATTATGATTGTGATTATTCTGTTTGCACTTGTGCTGTTATATTTGATTTTTATGAACCCAATGCAAGCTTTTATGATAACCCTGTGGAAAGCTTTACTTTTAAAACAAAAGAAAAAAGAAGGAAATTGTGAAGACTCAGGGTCTATGTTGAGGGGGCAGAATGGTACAGGCTCCAGCCTCAGGATTATCTGAGGACTGTGTTTGGGATTAGGAAAGCTCTTGGCACGCCGGGCTAGAGAGGGAAAATTTTCTCTCTCCCTATCTCAAAACACATGTCACAGACTCCTGAAAGCTGAGGAAGTAGCTTTTCTGCTTGCTTAAGCATAGATGAACAGCTGGTCAAGCATTTTCCTGAGATTGGTGAAGTGGTTTGAGCTTGCTCTAAAATGGTTTAGATAATAATATACCAAGACATTGTCTCATATGTCAAGTAAAAATGTATCTGTTGAAATTTTTGTGTGAAGGTTTTCTGACCAAATCTTGGCAAAGATCATGCTTGCTTGTCTTTAAATAACCATTAACAATAAAGCACAGCATGCAGTGGCAATTGCTGTTTGCACTCTGCATCCCCTGTGTCCTGGTGATTTCGTGACCCTTACCCAGGGATCTCAACACACTAGACCTTGACAATAGAGGATACCAGTAATCAAAAGATTTCCCGTATTCCTGGATAGGCAGAATTAATATGGTGAAAATGGCCATACTGCCAAAATTAATAAACACATTCAATGCTATTTCCAATAAAATTCCAGTGACCTACTTTTCTGAAATAGAGAAAATAGTCCAAAAATTCATATGGAACAACAAAGGACCCAGCAAAGCCAAAACAATTTTAGGCAAAACAAAGAATGCAGGAGAGATCATGATACAGGACTTCAAGCTATACAATAGAGCCATATTAACAAAGACAGCTTGGTACTGGCACAAAAAGAGACCCAAAAATAAATGAGACAGGTTAGAGGAACCAGAAATATAGCCACATTTGAACAGTCAGTTGATATTTGACAAAGGAGCCAAAGACATACAGTGGAGAAACACAACCTCTTCAACTACTGGTGTTGGGAAAACTAGCCACATGCAGAAAACTAAAAGTGGATCCTAGCCTATCACAATGCACTAACATCAACTCAAAATGAATTAAAGATCTTAACATCAAGCCTGAAACTCTGAAACTACTGCAGGACTGAGTATGAGAGACACTTGAACTTATAGGCATAGGCAGGAACTTCCAGAACAGATTTCCACGGTCACTACAAATTTGAGAATGACTTGATGGTACTACCTTGAAATAAATAGTTTCTGCACAGATAAAAAATAGCAATCAAACTAGAAAGAAAGCCAAATAATTGGGGAAAATATTTACCAGCAATTAACTTGCCCATGTAATTGTAACCCCTCTGTACAGTTTTTTCACAATAAAAATAAAATAAAATAAATATTTGCCAGCAATATATTAGACAAGGGTCTAATAGCCACTATATATGATGAACTTAAGAATCTAACTCTTCATAAATCTAACAAACCAATCTTAAGATGGTCAAGGGAGCTAAACAGATAGTCCTCAGAAGAAGAGAAAAAAAAAAAACAGCAAAGAAACACATGAGGAAATGTTCATAATCCCTGGTTTTAAAAGAAATGCAAATAAAAACAAATCTGAGATGCCACCTTACTCCATTCAGAATGGCCCACATCCTAAATTTAGCCAATGACAAATGCTGGAAGGGATGCAAAGAAAGAGAAACATTACTGCATTGCTGGTGGTAATGTATATTAATACAACCACTTTGGAAAGCAGTCTAGAGGAACCTCAGAAAGCTCAATATCGACCTCTCCTATGAACTGGTCATACCACTCCTAGGCATCTACTATGAACAAGAACCAGTATACAAAGACACATACCTCATTGATTATTGCAGCACTGTTCACAATAGCCAAGATTTGGAAACAATCCAGATGAGCCACTACTGATAAGTGGATCCAAAAATTGTGGTACCTATATAGAATGGAACACTATGCAGCCTTTAAAAAGGACAAAATGATGGCATTTGCAGGGAAATGAATGGAACTAGACCAAATTATTTGAGTGAGGTAAGCCAAGAACAACAAGACAAATGGCACAGGGTCTACCTGATATGTGGAGGCTAAAGCCAAAATGCAAGAAGGTATGACAAAGTAAACAGGACTCGAGATACAAAAGACAGCCACTCATTTTGTTGTATCACCATTAATGACCCCATGTTCTTGACCATGTAGACGTTTGAAATATGCACGCAATGGAGGGAAGCCAGGAGGAGGAACACAATAAGTGGAAAATGGAACAACATAAAACAAAGTGGCCCATCAGCTGCACTGGACATAGAAGAAAAATAACTAAGCAACACAAACACAGTGATGGGAAGGGAGGAATGAGTGGGAAAGAGGGAAAGAGGGAATAGCCTACACTAAGCAAAAGGAAAAAATGTAAACATCATCTGAGGTGGGAAAAATAATTTGGATTGTCAAAGCTCATATAATTAACAAACTTTAGACCATGATAACAATAATTTGCCTTGTCAAGGTTAAAAAGTGTTTGTGACTTTACTACGTATCACAATTCCACAATACTGTGAAATATGTGAAATATATGTAATCACCTATCTCGATTTTTTCAAAACGTGTGAGAAGGGAAGGGTTATGAAGGATGAGTGATAATGTTGTCAGACACCTTGTATTCATGTACTGTTTTGTAGGATGGGAACTTCTTTGTAAAACTACTTATAGATAATAATAATAAAAACTGTGTAAAAATAAATAAACATTAGGTTGACGATAAAATAAGTTCAAATATAAAATAAGAAATTAAATCCAGTTGGAAGGAAAATTTCTTTGGGGAGAGTAATGTAGTGTATTCGATAGCAAGTCTCACTTCAGCATTAAATTCAAAAGCTAGACCTCAAGTAAATGAAATAAACTAAGAAATTGAGTTGAAAAAAGAAAAAAAAGAAACTCCACCCACTCTTCCTTGCCTGGACAGCTGGTGTGTGTAAAATTGCATCATACTCCTGAATTGGAACCGAAGTAGCAAGGACCTTACTTGGTCGTGCTAACTTCACTGTTGCCTATTATATTAGCACGAAAAACAGCATTAGATACATCAGTCTCTAGTGAAATAGGCAGTGGACCCATATAAAGAGAAGGCTACAAGATGGACTGTGCAGACACTCCGAGGGTCCCTTAAGGTTAAGACTTACTAAGTGTTAATTAGTAATAACTATTGTGTTTTTATAATTTACTTGTTTAAAATTAAATTTACATTTTAAGCCTGTTCAGTGGGTGGAGAGATGGGAATTTTTAGGATTTGGTAAGAAGGAATCAAGGATTTGATTTGACATGAAAACCAGTAGGGGATGTATAAAGCAGCAAAGCCCTAATAATCAGCATGACCCACTAATCAATGTGGCCCCATGTCCTGGCCCACAGGAGTGCATGGGTCATGCCACAAACGGGGACAGGGCATGCTGCTGGAGGGGGTAGGATGTCATTCTCAAATGAGCTGTGAAGAAGTTACTGAGGAATGTGCAGTTCATGAAGTGATGGTTGAAAACTGTTAGGCAAGAGACCCACTGGGTCTGAGAGGGGTTCAACCTATATATAGGCTGCATGGTCAGCGCAATGGAATTGGAGAAAATCAAGTGAAGACCTTGAAGGAAGGAAGTGGTGAGATAGCAGGAGGGGAAAGACTTGGGAGGAGAGGAATTTGAGGGAGTGCAGGAGGAGAAGGATGCTAATTGGCCACCAGGCCAGAGAAGTGTAGGCCTGTGGATAGTGGAGAGGCCTAAAGAGAAGAAGGAAGTGATGGAAGGGAAAAAGGGAAATGAAGAACATGTCTATAAAGAAGGAGGGAGTAAGAGAAAAGGAAAAAGCCTTACCTATTGAAGTGTGGAGTTTCGAGATGATAATGTGGGGGGTTGGTGGTTTGCACACTAATTAACTATGTGCAGGGTTGCCCATTGGAGGTCTGAGATTTGGTGTTTGGGGCTGGCTTGTCAATGTGTGTACAGCCCAGGACAAGGTAAATGCAGGCCCATTACTAGCATAAATAAAGTTATCCTCAATGTGCCTTATTAGATTGTCTTGTGTTTTGTGCAACATAAGTATACGAGTTTACAAGTTAATAGTGTCAAAGGCCATGAATTTTGTAAAATGTTATAAGGTCATAATAGGTTTGCAATACCCAATGGGACAATGATATCACAATGGCAATATGATGTCACAATATCAAGTCATAATAATATTTTGATGTCATAATTAGTTGGTGATGCCATAATGGTGGTGAGGTCACAATAGGTTTATGATGTCACAATGGATTGATGATGTCACAATGACATGCTAGACCAATTTTCCTTTAACAAATGTGAATATAAATCCAGAATGGGATTGTGAGATCTACAATGTTATGCATTAGCCCAAACGTTATGAACTCCCAACAAGTATGTAATGTCACAATGGATTACAATGTGCATGATATCTGACAAAGTGATGACATAATTTTCATGATATCAGAGTGCATTTCTAATATCACATGTCATACCTGAAATAAGTAAAAAACAGATTATCAGATCAAAAAGGGTTTATGTATCACAAGGGCATCATGTCAAATTTATGAGGAGAGGACTGGTTAATGATGTCACACTGGTGATTCTGCTTCGAAGGGTTTGTAATATAACAATGGTATAACTGATCTCAATTGTTAGACCACAATGAATACATAGGTAAACTAATGAATTTTTTTGTCACAAAGGCCATATGCTGTTTCAAAGATGCTAAGAGGTCATAACTGATTAAAACGTCACAATGTGATGGTGATGTCACAATGGCAATGTGATGATGCAATAGGTTTGTGATATCATTGGGGTCATGAGGTCACCCATGGAATAGTGATGTCATTATGAGTTTGTAATATTACAATCACATGTCTGATTTCAATTGCTACTAGTTTACAATGAGGAAAAGAGTTCAAGGAAGGAGATAGAAGTCCTAAAACCCATGAGTTCTCTAACATGTGATGTCATAATAGGTGTGTGAAAAAAGAATGGTAGAGTAATATCACAATGTCAATATGATGTCACAATATCATGTCATAATAAAGTGTTAAGGGAGTTCTGAGGAAGATGGTGGAGGAGAAGCTGGAAACTAAAAAGCTTTCTCATAGATAGCAGTTTTAGTGTTCCAGTGAACAGTCCTAGGGTAGAGAATCACACCAAATGTACCATCACATTACAGAGAGTGTGTCCAGAAAGGGAAAATCCAGTCATGGAGACAGATCTGAGCACTTGCTAGTAGCCGTGGCTGCTGTGGCTGCAGCAGCAGCAGCGGCGGCCATAGCCATCATCCCTACAACAGAGAGATCCTAGGACAAAGGTGCCAGACACAGCGGACAGGGGATTCTACTCAACACCAGCAAGAACTGAGAAGGAGCAGATACCTTCATCCTTCAGATTGCAGACCAGACAGTGCCCAGGAACTAAGATACTGACAGGAGTAGAACCCTGAAATCCTCACTCCTTCTCAAGGAGCAGAGGTGGGAATGCCAGCCCTCTCCCCTTCCACCACTGGAAATCTCCATCTTTGATACTAACAAAGGCCTGGCTGAGCAGGTAGCTACAACTCAGCCCTTTGAAGAAAACAAAAGAGTCATTTTGCAAATCACAGGAACTAGAAGGGACCTGCCAGGCTCAGTTCCACCCAGGGGAAAGTCACCCCGCCCAGGCAGAGAGAGCTCTGCCCTCAGAGAAGTGACTTTCTTCACCGTGTAAACAGAGGCAGAGTCTGTCCCTCCCTACAGAAGCCTAGACAAACAATTGAAATTCAGTAAACATAAATCCTGAGAATGACTCAAAGCTGGACTCTGTGTCTCAGGAGCTAGCCCCTCAGGGAAAAGCTACTGTTTGTTGAAAGGCCTCAAATCTACACAGAACCTAGCCTCATCACAGCTTCTCCAAACTAGAGGAAATTGCCATTTCCCTCTTTTCGGATACTCAAAGCAGATCTCCCTCCCATTGAACTAGCCTGGGAGGAGGAACACAAAATCCTGCCTAACACAGAGCATTTTCTGCCCAAACAAACTGACTTAAGAAACCAATCAAGCTATAGGAAAACCAAACACCACAAACAGACCAGAGACTCGACGAAGAGACTGGTTATGGACACAGGGGAGATACAGGTTCTTCCCATTCCCTGCCCCCCTAAAAAAACTCAAAAAACCAAAGACCTCTTTTATGATTTTTTTAAATTTTCATTTTTAAAGTGTTTTCTGTAAATATTTTTCTCATAATTTTTTTTTGGTGTATGTGTGTGTGTTCAATATCTTTTGACCTTTTGGTCCTTTTTATTGTTTTCATATTTTCTCTTTCTTTTTTGCATGACTTAATTGCTGTTCCGCTCATCCCCAGATATATACCTGTTGTCAATTATTACACCTTATCCCCCATTTTGTACATAATTAATACAGAAATTTATTACTCAATTCACAACCTCTTAGGCTTAAATTCTTTACGAGCAGTCTTATCTCTTTATACCTACATAATTTTCTAGTAACCAATATAAAAAATTATTTTTTAATTTTTCATGTCTCCTTCTCTCCTCCCCTCTTCTCGTCCTATTCTTTTCTTCTCTCAATATCATTTCTTTAAACTTACATAAATTGTGTTTCACTTCTTAAACTTGAATTTTTGTTTTCCCATTTTTCTTTAAAATATCTCTCCTATAATTCTGCCCAATCCATTTCCCTCTCAGAGATTAGGACTTGGTTCAATTTACTCTCCTTTAATCTGTCCACATCCCTCTAGTCCTATTTTTCCACACATTTCTACCTAAAGCTAATAATTTCTGGTTTGCCAACTCCTTCTTTGCTGTTTGTAACCCATTAATCCATGGTTGTTTGATGTTGAATAGATTGTATCTGTTGAACTATATTGTATTTGAAGCCATTTTGATTGTGCGACTACAGGACTCTGGTTGATGCTTACCTTAAAATAATATTCTAGCACAAAATTGGTGTTACTTTCATACCAAATTGGCACAATAAGCTGGAAGAACACAAGAAAAATGGCAAGTCCAGGTGTCTGAACTCCCACTCATGATAGTCAGTTGACAGAACAGTTAATGAATAATTCAGAGGAGAGTTATCAAAAGCTCTACAAACACTGCTGGTAAACATGGTGAATGAAATAATTGAAAACTTGCAAAGGACTCAGTGTGAGTATGATAGAGAGCGAGAGGAGGCAAACAAAAATTAATACAGGAATCTTGTGAGCATTAGGGAGCTACTTAAAGATTAAAACAGGAATTGCATAAGCCGGTTGAGAACAGTTAAAGAGAAATACAGGGATAACATGAGAAGGCTGAAAACAGTCATAGAGAATTACAGGAATTGTGTGAATGTGAGGAAACTTATCAAAGTGTAATACAGGAATTGAGAGAGTGGGATGAGATTAGACGAAGATCAATACAGGCATTCATGGAATTCATAAACAGACAGCTGAAACAATTCAGAGAGACCACAAAAGGAATGATGAATGGAGCCCAACAGAAGGAATGGGAGTCCAAGGAAACAATAACCAATCAACTAAGTGATTTGAGAATAAACACTGAACATCAAATTAAGCAAGTAAAGTTCAAACAATATCTAAAACAAATCTCCAACAAAGAATTTGAAGCCATCAAAGCAAACCAATTAGAAGGAAAAGAAATAAAAAACAAAGTAGAAAGACTTGACAGTAAGTTAGACCATGCAGAATATCGAATCTCGGGGATTGAAGAGAGCCTGGATATTATAGAGAAAGAACATACAATTATCCAAGATAAATCCTAGAAATATGATCTATTCAACACTTGGAAGACACCATCAGAAGGCGAATGTGAGGATACTGGGTGTAGAGGAGCACCTAGAGACAGACGTTAATGGTCTAGGAAATTTATTTAACAGAATCCTAGCAGAGAACTTCCCAAACATGCAAAAATATTGGCCTATTCAGATACAAGAAGCTTTTAGAACCCCATGTAGACCAGACCAAAACAGAACATCCCACCGTCATATTGTAATCTGCACAGGATCAATTCAGACCAAGGAAAGGTCCTTAAAGCTGTCAAGGAGAACAGATCAGTCGCCTCTAAAAGGAAAACAATTATAATAACCTCAGATTTCTCAGCAGAGATGAATAAAGCAAGAGCTTGGCATGATGTATGCCATGCCCTAAGGATAGTAAGTATCAGCCAAGAATACCGTTCCCAGCTAAACCCTCCTTCATAACCGAAGGTCAAATAAAAAGAGTCCATTTCAAAGAAAAATTGAAACAATAAATCTCCACCAAACCAGCTGTACAAAAGATACTTAAAGGTGTCCTACTCATAGAAAATGAACAAGACCACAGTAAAGAGTGAGAAACTGCATTCAAGGGAATAAAATTAGAACTCAACACCAAAAGCCACAAATGAAGTCCTGTAACACATGGAGGTTGAACAACACACTGTTGAATCACAAATGGGTCATGGAAGAAATTAGAAAGGAAATACAAATGTTCATGATATTCAACAAAAATAAACACACAAATTACCAGCTCCTCTGGGACACAGCAAAGGCAGTACAGAGAGCTGTGATTTCCTATATCAATAAATTAGAGAGATCTGAAACCAACAATTTAATCAAACATCTGAACCTCCTTAAAAAAGAGCAGCAAAGATAAACCCCAATCCAAGAAATGGAAAGAAATAATTAAAATTAAATCAGAATTAAATGAATTAGAATCCAAAAACACCATATAAAGAATCAACAAAACAAAGAATTGGTTCTTCAAAAAAATTTAACAAAATTGATAGACGCTTAGCAATTCTTACCAAAGAAGACAAGACACCCAAATAAGCTCAAAGATGAGAATGGAAACATCACCACAGAAACAACCAAGATTCAGAACACTGTAAGGGAATACTTCTCAAACCATTATGCTAATAAGTTTGAGAACCTGGCAGAAATGGACATTTTCCTAGCTAATATCGACTTGCAGAAACTCAACAAAGATGAGATATATCAAGTAACATGACCATAAGAAGCATAGAAATAGAAAGAGCAGTAAGAAACCTCCCATCTAAGAAAAGCCCAGGACCAGATGGATTTAAAAAGGAATATTACAAGGCCTTCAAACCAGAGCTCACACGAATACACCAAAAACTCTTCAATGAAATTGACAGAGAAAGTTCGCTACAGAAATCTTTCTATTAAGCCATCATAATCCTCATCCCAAAGCGAGGCAGGGACTCATCAAAGAAAGAGAACTATAAACCCATTTCTTTGATGAACATTGATGTAAAACACCTCAAAAAAATTTTGGCCAATAGACATCAACATTTCATCCAAAAACTCACACACAACGATCAATCAGTATTTATTTCAGTGATGAAAAGTTGGTTCAATATATGCAAATCAATTAATGTAACTCATCACATCAACAAGAGCAAGGGTGAGAACCACATTGTTATCTCAATAGATGCAGTGAAAGCATTCGACAAGATCCAACACCCCTTTATAATGAAGGCTCTGGGAAAACTATGAATCCAGGGAACATTCCTCAATACAATAAAGGCTTTATATGACAAACCTACAGCCAGCATTATACTTAATGGTGAAAAACTAAAGCCATTTTCTCTTAGGAAGGAGACAAGGATGTCCACTCTGCCTGCTTCTCTTCAATCTAGTATTAGAATGACTATCTACATCAATAAGAAAAGATACACATAAAAAAGGGATCCAAATAGGGAAAGATGAAGTAAAATTCTCCCTCTTTGAGATGACATGATCTTGTATTTAAAAAATCCCATGGACCCATTCAGAAATTACTCATGATGATTCAAAACTTTGGCAAATTAGCAGGGTATAAAATTAACTCTCAGAAATCAATGACTTTTTTGTATGCCAACAATGAGAAAAGCGTGGCTGAAATTAGGAAAGCAACTCCATTCATAATACTCCACAAAAAATAAAATACCTAGGAATTAACTTAATCAAAGAAGTGAAGGATCTTTATGATGAAAACTTTAAAAGGAAATCAAATCAGAACTTAGAAAGTGGTAAAAAAAAAAAAAAAAAACTCCCATGCTCCTGGATTAGAAAGATCAACATCATGAATATGGTAATACTTCCCAAGGCTATCTACAAATTCAATGTGATACCTATCAATATTCCAAACTCATTCTTCAAGGAAATAGAAGAAGCAATCCAAAAATTCATATGGAACAATAAAAGATCCCGAATAGCAAAAACAATCCTCAACAGAAACAACAGTGCTGAAGGAATATCAATACCAAATTTCAAACTGTACTACAAAACCATAGTAATCAAAACAGCTTGGTACTTGCACAAAAACAGATCTCAGGATCAATGGAATAGAATTGAGCCCCCAGAAAATGAACACACAGATCTATAGTCACCTAATCTTGAAGAAAGGAGCTAAAAAATAGAATGGAAGAAAGCCTCTTTAGTAAATTGTGTTTGCAAAGTTGGTTAATCACTTGTAGAAAACTAAAGCTACATCGTTATATATCACCCTGCACCAGAATCAATTCCAAATGAATCAAAGACCTCGGAGTCAAAGCAGACACTCTAAAAACATTACAGTACAAAATAGGAGATACTCTAGATATCCTTGGAACAGGACTAAATTTTCTTAATAGATACCCATAAACACAACAAATCAAAGAAAGGTTGGACAAATGGGATTGCATGAAATTGCATAGCTTCTGGAAGGCAAAGGACAAAGCTCTCAAGATCAATAGAAAGCCCATGGATTAGGAGAAAATCTTCACTAGCCATAAAAGGGACAAGGGGCTCATATCTATAATATACCTGGAACTCAAAAAATTAAATCCCCCAACTACAAATCCTCAAAGAAACCACTGCCCAATAAATAAGTGGGCTAAAGACTTACAGAGAATCTTCTCAGAAGAGGAAAGTATGATCACCAATAGACACAAGAAGAAATGCTCAGCCCCCATAGCCATAAAAGAAATGCAAATCTAAACAACACTGATATACAACATCACTCTAGTTAGAATGGCTATAATCAAGAACTCTAATAATAACAGATCCTGAACGGGATGTTGGTGAGATTGTAAACTTGTTCAAACACTTTGGAAAGTAGTATGGAGGTTCCTCAAAAGACTCTACATAGAGCTCCTTGATGACCCAGCAATCCCACTTTTGACATTTACCCAAGTGATCACAAACAAGAACATACTAAAACTACCAGCAAAACTATGTTCATTGCAGCATTATTTACCATAGCTAAGATATGGAACCAACCCAGATGCCCCTCAGTAGATGAATGGATCAAGAAAATTTGTTATATATACACAATGAAATTCTATGCCTCCATCAGAAAGAATGACATTTCCCCATTTGTTAGGAAATGGAAAGACTTGGAAAAAATTAAGTGAAGTAAACCAGACCCAAAGAAATATAGGTCCCATGGTTTCCCTTATTTGCAATAACTAATTTATGTCTGAGACAAGCAGAAATGGTCACATATGTTGATGTTAGGCGAAATGAACCCCTTGGTAAGGACTCAAATTTTTTTTCTTTTCTTTTTTCTAGTGTATTTATAAGATGATTTCTCTGTTGCTTTGCATGTTCCTACTCCACGGTTTAACCCCTGTTTTCAGAATATTTGATGTTGGTATTATTTTGAGAGGGGAAGGGAAAAACAAATAGGGATACAGGGTGACCCATTACAACAATGACATCTACGAGATATTCTGTCGAAAAGCAAACTTTATAACTTTGGCGTGGGGTGTGGAGGTGCAGAGGGGGAGATGGGAAGGGATGGGAAGGGGAAACAAAGGAGGAGGCAACAATGATTGATAAGAAATGTACTCATTACCTTATTCATGTAATTGTAAACCCTCTGTGTGTATTTTTACAATAAAAATCATGAAATTATAAAGTAAAAATCCATGTCACTTTTTTTTGTCGGTCATGGGTCTTGAACTCTGAGCCTTGGCACTGTCCCTCAGCTCTTCAGTTCAAGGATACCACTATACCACTTGAGCCACAGTACCATTTCTAGTTTTCAAGAGTTATGTTGGAGATAAGAGTCTCACAGGCTTTTCTACCCAGGCTGGCTTTGAACCACTATCCTCAGATCTCAGACTTTGGTGTAGCTAGGATTACAGGCATGAGTGAACAAAGCGCAGATCCAAGACAATTTTAAAAAAGCAAGCTTATTGAAACTTCTGGCTTTTTCCAAGAAACAATCTTACTTTGTCAGCATTAGTTTATAACTATGAGTTACTTTTAGATGTAACTGTGAGTTTTTCGATAGAATCAAATACAAGTTTTATTATTACTAAGTATCTCACAAAAATCCACTGCAATTGATTTCCCCCAAAGTCAATTATTACATACTATATTACTCACTATTATTGTTAGAGTCTATATTACATATAGTGTGAAGTGAACCATTTCATATAAATTAGTAGATGCTATTTTAGCATTATAAATTCACATCTGTGATTTTAAACGAAGGAAAAAATTTTTTCAAGTTTAAATGAAATATGAATGTGTAGTGTGTCCCAACTGAACCTAAAATTCTGAGTTCATACAGACATAATTATTTTCTTTCCACTAAAGACTTTGAAGTAACACTATTAGAAATAGTGAGGCAAGAGGAGGAAGAATTAAAATCATGTCAAACAATGTCTCCGTTATTCTGCTAACCCCACCTCTTTGATGACCTGCCAATTCCCAGTTGTCACAAAGCTTCAAGTGTCTCTCTTAGAATTCTATTTGGAAAAGTTCTCAATAACTGATTCTTTTTGTACTTTCTGTTATATGAAACAAAATATAGACACAAAACAATTTATATATAATGCACACATATGTTGAAGTCACTACAACTGAAAAAACAACCAACAAAGTAGAACTCCCCCCGGAACAAAAACATGTTGTGTCCATTTTTTTTTTTGAAAGCACAAATAACTCAAATACATATTAACTTGGAGTAGAGCCATAAAGATAACTGTGTCTCAAAAATACAGTTGTGTTAATTTGTAATTAAATTCGTCTAGATGAACCTAATATAGCAAATCCCTTGAATGGATAAAATTGTTTAAAACAAATGTGACTGTATGAGAATTGAGATTTGCACAAAATTAAAAGAATAAAATAACAAAATCATGACATATTTTAAAAATTCAGAAATGCAATGAATAAGTCCAATAATATCCATATTGAAAACTGATTCCTACTGATTTAACAAGAAAAAAATATGCAACTATACAATCTGAGCAGTGTACATGAGTCTACATAATTTTAAACTACTCCAAATTACACTTTGTAGAAGACTGAATGTGGGTTATCTAAAGGAAAACTTCAATACATGATATAAATGAAATAAAAATCTCATGAAAAGAGAGAAGTAGTTACTGGAAAATACTAGTTTAATAAATGGTGGTCAAAATCTTTCTAGTACTGAAAAAATTGCACACCTATTTAGTTAGATCCAGAAAAAGACCCAAGTTACTCGAGCTGATTTGAAACTTTGGCAAAGTTGCAGGATACATCTGTAACATTTTTATGGATGTTGACTCTGGCAAGGAATTCATTTCCTCTTTGACCTGACAAATAAATATATGAAAAAACATAACTTCTACAACTAAATATCAAGACCTAACTAAACATATAACCAGAAAAGTCATCATGTAAGCTGTATTGCAACTGGGGTAAAATTGAGATACCACTTCACCCCAATTAGAATGGCTATAATCAAGAACTCTAGTAACAACAGATACTGCACAGGATGTGGACACAAGGGAAACTTACTACATTGTTGGTGGGAGTGTAAACTTGTTCAACCACTTTGGAAAGCAGTATGGAGGGTCCTCAAAAGACTACACATAGAGCTCCCCTATAACCCAGCAATTCCACTTTTGGGCATTTACACAAATGTTCACACACAAGA
This sequence comes from Dipodomys spectabilis, assembly GCF_019054845.1. Taxonomy (NCBI): domain Eukaryota; kingdom Metazoa; phylum Chordata; class Mammalia; order Rodentia; family Heteromyidae; genus Dipodomys; species Dipodomys spectabilis. The sequence continues at coordinate 13,918,886 of NW_024870813.1, read as the reverse complement.
CCACACTAAAGCTACAGGCACGACTATGTTCATTGCACTCTTATTTACCATAGCTAGGATATGGAACCAACCCAGATGTCCCTCAGTAGATGAATGGATCAAGGAAATGTGGTATATATACACAATGGAATTTTATGCCTCCATCAGAAAGAATGACATTGCCCCATTTGTTAGGAAATGGAAAAACTTGGAAAAAATGATAGCAAGTGAAGCAAGTCAGGCCCAAAGAAACATATGTCCTATAGTTTCCCTTATTTGTGATAACTAGTATATGTCTGAGTCAAGCAGAAAAGGTCAGATAAGTTGATGTTAGGGAAATGAACCCTAAGATATATATTCAAATGTTTTTTTTTCTTTCATGAGATTGATTTTTAACACATTTATAAGATGATTTCTCTGTTGCTTTTTATGTCCCTCCTCACTGTATAACCCCTGCTTTCACAGTATTTGATGTCTGTATAATTTGTGGAGGGGAAGGGAAAAAACAAATCGTTTAAATAGGGATACAGGTGGACCCATTTCAACAATGAGATGTAAAAGTCGTTATGTCGAAAATGAACTTTACAAATTTGGTGGGGGGAGGATGATGGGGGTGCGGGAGGAGGATGGGAAGGGATGGGAAGGGGAAACAAAGGAGGAGGCTACAATGTTTGATAAGAAATGCACTCATTATTTGCTCATGTAATTGTAACCCCTCTGTATAGTACTTTTCACAATTAAAAAGATAAATCAGTCATACTGATTCTGTATTTATTGTAAATGTTGATTTTTTCATTAATTATTTCCTTTAGTTTGCTATTTTTAAAACATTGTGTTAAATGATGTATAACTTGGTAACTAATTTTGGATGCCTCCTTAAATTTTGTTCTGAGTGTAATGTCTCACTTCCGTTCCTAACCCGTGAAATGATGTTGATTACAAAATAATTCTAATAGCCACTGTTTATAATACACAAAATCTCATAAGCATGACACCAAAAGCATTGGTTAACATTTGGATATCAGGGTCTCATGACTGATGAGGCCTATCTGCATGAGTATCATTGTACCTAGATACCTCAGCCTAAATTCAGCCACTGTTTAAAAATGTTTATATCTTTGTCACCCATTAGAGATTAAGTCTGAATATAAAGCCTAAGGAAAATGATAAAGTAAGAATTTAGCCTTTCTGGATATAAAATAACAATATGCATCATAGAGCAACTCACTGGTTTAAAGTCAACCTATTTCTCCAAAACATTCTAAGTATTTCCTTAAAATGTGTATTATTCTCTTGAAAGGAATGGGGAATGTGAGAAGAGGACTAACCAAGCATTGCCTTCAAATATACGTAATTTGGATGTACCTCTACAATTCGCTTTAAGCATTACTAATAAAAAATGTTTAAATAATTGATTTTCTGGTCAGATATAATATATCCTAGTTTCATATACTAAACTACATTCAGAAAATGGTATATACCGATTAACTAAAGAAAGTCCTGGAAGAAAAAATGGCATCTCTATACTATGTGATGCCCAATTCTTAGGTATTTCATCCTACCTCCATTTAATGAATTTGATTGTTTAATTCCTTCATAATTTAGTAATTAAAATCGATCAGTGTCCTATAATATAATTGTGTATGATTTTATCCTAGAATGATTCAAGGAGTGCCCATTCAACCAGGACAAACATCACATTCCATTGGTATTCATATGGATAGTAATGAGTTTCTTAGGCTCTCCTGCCATTTGAAGGTGGCAGGATCAGGATTCGAACTGTGGGCTCCAGCTCCCACCACTTAAACCTGAGAATAGGGAACTCACCTGTCTGTCCAAGAACATCAGCAAGAGCAGTGATAAGGCAGGCACAAGTGTCTCTCAGCATTCCTCCTTGATACTTATAAGGCTGTGATAGGAGGATCATGGTCAATGTCACCCTAGGCAGAAATGTCCTTGAGCCCATTTTCCTACTTCAGTGCCAACAAACCAGAAGTTGGGGCGTATGGCTCCAGTTGTAGGAGGCTAGCCTTAAGCAAAAGCAGCTCATCGACTGTGCCCAGATCCTTAGTTCAAGATCTGGAACTGGCAACAAACAGATATACAGAACAATCTGTGCAGCCATCCAGGTAAAGCAGGTGACCCTCAGCAGCCTTTATTTACATTTTATGCTGAGGCCAATGCAGGAACAAGCACAAACCAGGCAGGGAAAGAGAAGATGAGGTTTCTTAGAAGTAATCAATATTCAGAAAATTAAACTTTGGAACATAAAATGGTAGCATAAAAACTACCATTAAAAAAAGATGAAGGGGATGGGAATGTGGATTACTGAGAGTCATTTCCTTCCATGCAAGAAGACCTGGGTTCGATTCCTCAGTAGCACATACACAGAAAAAGCCAGAATTAGTTCTGTGGCTCAAGTAGTAGAGAGCTACAGACAGTGCCAAGGCCTTGTGTTCAACCCAAGAACTGGCAAAGAGATAGCTAGGTATATAGGTACGTAGGTAGGTAGGTAGATACATAGATACATAGATAGATACATAGAAAGATGAGAGATGAATCTGGTTTTGGATGTCAGGAGGAAAGAAGGGCTTTCATAACTGTTTTCTACCTTCAAATACAATGTTACCCTGGAGTTCTTCCTGCTAACAAGGCAGGAAGATCTCAGATCCTGAGAACTTCATTTGAACCCAGGATGGGTCAATAATGTTTCTTTCCTGCTTCTATACCTGGAGAACTCTAAGAACATTTAGAGTGCAAGTACTTATCACCAACGGAAACACAGGAAACTCTTGAAATTCTGACATTTCAGCAGTGGAAGCCTGAGTGTCATAGACATTCCTGCCCTGGCTGGCTTCACCCTGTGATCCTGAGACCTCAGCTAGGATGACAGGTGTGAGGTACTGGTGCTCTGCTAGGTTCAGAACTGTAATGACATTGACAATACAAGTGAAGGCTCATCATAAAGGGTTTGGGGAGCATATTAAGCCTTTCAACAATGGACCTTTCAGAACCCTGTAGGACACAATGTTGTAATTCTAGAGTCTGAGAGACTGGGCATATGGATGTGCTACACTTGAACCTGGAGCTCTGACTCCAATTCTGGTGTACATCAGCGTTCATTTCCAGAGAATGTTCTCCTAATCAGCAAAGAGGAAAAGTAATTTGATTGACCCTCACTTTTTTCCAGTTGTCTGTCTAGAACTCAAACCTGGGCACTGTCCCTGAGCCCTTCAGTTCAAGGTGAACACTCTACCACTTGAGTCATAGTGCCACATGTGGTCTTTTTGTGGTTCATTGAAGATAAGAGTCTAACAGGCTTTCCTTGCCTAGGCTGTATTTGAACTGTGGTCTTCAGATTTCAGTCTCCTGAGAAGGTAGGTATACAGTTGTGAGCCACCGGCATCTGGCCTATTGTTTCTACTCTCCTGGGGCTTGATCTTCGGGTATGGGTACTGTCTCTGAGCTTCTTTTTCTCAAGGCTAGCGTTCTACCACTTGAACCACTCCACAGCTTCTAGGTTTTTCTGAGTATGTGGCACTGAGGATTCAAACCCTGGCATTCATGCATGCTGAGCAAGCTCTATACCACTAAGCCACATTCCCAGCCCCACCCTTAAAATTTTATCCCACAACTTGCCTATCCTCAAGAAAAGGCTTCTGAGTGTAAATCATCTAAAGAAATCCCTTAGGAAGTTGTCAAAAGATAACTAAGACAAAGCTCACACTTGGGAGAGACTCTAAAGGTGATGACTGTGACTAATGCCTCCATTTAATTATGTATCATGTTTCAACACTTAATAAAGTATTAATGAAAAACAAGTCAATGACCTAATTTATTTTGTATAATTTTCTAATAGATGTGAAAAACATAATAAATATTATGTGTATAATAATACTAAATACAATAAACTATAAAATGTATAAAATAAAATAAATACAAAATCAATTAAAATCATAATATGTAATAAACATACACATGTAAATATATAATATATTACACATATATAGAAATTTTTTTTATTGCAGGTCCTTCATTCAGAACTCTAACCTGAATTTCTTTTCCTACAGGACAGTGAGTTTTTCGTTCACCCATGGTGCAAAAGAGTTACCTGGAATGTGAGATCAAATCCCAGCAATGATGGAAATACTGCCCCCAGTTCCAAGACAGTGACTAAATTTTTAAAAATCAAGCAGTTATGCTTATTCAGTTCCATACTGAACATTAAGAAAAAGCAGTGTAGAATTTTGTATATCTATTCAGACATTTTTCCCTTACCCCCAAAAGGCTTCTCTGAGCATGACTTTTTTCATTTTTTTATTGTAAAAATATTATACAGATGGGTTACAGTTAAATGAGCAAGGCATATTTCCTATTGAACATTGTTGCCTCTTCCTTTGTTTTCCCCAAAACATCCCTTCCCTCCCATCTCCACATCTACTCCCCCTGCCGATCTCAGTGACTTTTTTTTTTTTTTTTTGGCTTTGCACAGGGTTTGATCTCAAGTAGTGGCAACTCTGAACTTTTCTTCACATTGCAACACATTTACCAAGACCCAGAGTTCAAATTCCAGGCTAGGAAAGAAAACTGGCACAAATTCCAAACCAGGGAGCTTTATTTTTTTATTTAGTTAAATGATTAATTAATTTTTTAATTTAATCTTTATTTTGCCAAAACAGGGGTTGAACTCAGGTCATGCAACTCTGCCTCAGCTTCGATCGCCCTAGGCTGGAGTACAATCTCTGGACCCATAGCCGATCTTGGGATCCTAGGCCCAGAGGGCTTGCACGAAGAAAAATAAAGTAGGATACCACAAAAAGTGGTGAGCTGCAGAGGGCTGGGGTTTACATTTTTTATCTTTACACGGTGACCATCCTGGTTCTGAATGACACAGCTGCAATTGGACCTGACCAGCCATTGCTGAAGGCTGGTGGGCTATCAGGGAAACCATAGGCCTACCTGTCAACCATAGGCCCTGGGTTCAAATCCCGATCCCGACACCTACCAATGGCAGGAGATCACAAGAGACTAATTCCTGTGCATAGGAATACCTATTGAAAGAGTACTTCATGCTCCAGTGTAGTCTAAAATTGGATGCAATAATCCTATCATACAGATTGATCTTAATTAATAGTTTATTGAACATGAAAAGAATAATATTCCTTCAGTGGCAGTATAATAAATGCCTAAAAGTTGTTAGGAATATAGTAGGTTTCATTCAATCATAGACAAACAGATCTGGTGCTCCTTTCCAATATGTATTTATTTGTATACCACCATCTGCCTATCCATGTATCACTGTTTTGGCCAAAACTGGGGCTGGATCTCAGCACTTGGGAACCACCTGACAGCTTCATTGGCTAGAGGCTGCTGTGCTCACACACATCCATTCATGAATTGGGACTGCTAGGCCCTGACATCAGATCCAAGCACTGCCAAAAATATAATCTTGCAGTAAGAAGCCGAGTATGACACATGTTTTCCTTTTCTGGGAGAGTCCTGAGTGTCAGGCATGATGGATATCATATCTACAAATCTGGATGCTGTGATAGGATGTAAACAATGTAATAAATGGTAGCAGTGTCATCAGAGTCAATAAAATAATTGCTAAATAAATGAATAAAACCAGAAATAAAATGAATAACTACACCAAACACAATACGTACTGAATATCTGTATGGAAGTATAAATCCTGTGTTTAAAATGGATATGAAGAGTATGTTTTCCCAGCCTGAAGCTTGAATTCAGACCTAGGGAACAGGCCTGACTTTCTTGTCTTCAAGCATGGTCAGCGATGCAGCCAGCTGTTGGCACACATCTGCACTGTCTTGGAGTCCCTCATGGCGTGTAAAGAGCAGATGTTCATCCTGGATGAACTGTGTCTGGAGAAAGCCAAGCGTGTGTGCTGGCTCTCCCAGGAGAAGATGGAGAAAAGAGAGCTGGGGGAGCTGCTGTCCCTTCTTGCAGGGGAAGGAGCAGATAGAAGGCTCCAGATGCCGGCACAGGATGAGCCCCCATAACTGCAGCTGCTTCAGATGCCTCAGGCTCTGGGGTGGGCAAAATGAGGGAGGAGCAGAAAGGTTTTGAAGAATTGCAACTTCAAGACAGCTTGGAAACTGCCAGAGGAGTGGTCTGGGTTCCCGACCCTATAGATGACTCCCCTTTGGAGCACATCCTGCAGCAGATGCCCCACATCCAGAGCCACCTACAGCTGGTAGGCTTGGTCAAGGAGTGCTCCCTTTCTTTCTTCTGTAGACTGATGTGGATGATGACTCTCTATGTGACATACTGATTCTCAAAAGCCACGTCAGCCACCAGAAATAAGTGGCCAGGTAGCCTTCTCTCAGGCCTCCATCTGCCGTGTGATGGGAAGGGTAAACTGAAGGTCAGTTAGGGCAGAAGCTGCCGCGAAGCGGCCCGAATTCAAGAGACATCTAATAGCCCATTGGTGGCCAGGGAAGAGACCTATGTTATGCTTATCTCAAACAATAAATTGTTTTCAAAGGAAAGAAAAACCTCCAACAAAGATTTGTTCTTCAAGGCCTCTGGCTTGAACTCAGGGCCTGGCCCCTGTCCCTGAGCTCTTTTTGGTTAAGGCTGGCATTCTACCAGTTGAGTGTTTTCTGATAGTTCATCGAAGATAAGAGTCTCACACACTTTCCTACCCAAGCTGGCTTGGCACCATGATCCTCCAGATCGCAGCTTCCTGAGTATCTAGGATGACAGGTATGAGCCCCCAGTGCCCAGCTTGTGATGACTATTGAAGGCATTTTGTCAAGTCTGTAAAAGGAGTCGCAAAGGGCCTGGATAGACCATGACCCAATCAAGGAGCTGGGATGGGAGAAGGCTCACCTTCTAGCCATTCTGTTCTCCAAAATTAAAGATGCCAGTTGGTGTTGTATGCATCAAATACCTAGGCCAACAGCTATCAGGCTTAGTGGGGGAATAGGTAGAGAATACCCAAAGATTGCAGTGTAGAAATCTCTGATTTTGCATGCATGTGGTGTGTGTGTGTGTGTGTGTGTGTGTGTGTGTGTGTGTCTGTGTGTGTGTGTGTGTGTGTGTGTGTGTGAACTCAGGGCCTAGGCTCTATCCCTGAGTTTTCTTGGTCAAGCCTAGTACTCTGCCACTTGAGCCACAGTCCCACTTGTTTTATGATGGTTAATTTTAGGTAGGAGTCTCATGCACTTTCCTGTCCAAGCTGGCTTGGATCAAGAGTAAACACAACTCACAGGTACAATCCCCATGGTGGGCAACTCCTGCCCCCTGCTGGCCAGACGTGGAACATGAGAGGCCGTGCCATTTTCCTCTAGATTTCAACTGGGGGAAGTGACCAGGGCCAAGCTGACTTTTGCTCACCATGGGTGCTGATGCCAGAGCAGGTCTGTTCCACCCTAGGCCAAGAGAGTGCCAGGAGTCCCGGATCCCAGGGGCACAAGGAAGGGAGAGGTCAGCTCCAGGCTGAGCTAAGAGTCTTTGCCCACAGACACCCCAACTTGGCCTTCCTGATCACCATAAGATCTGACAAAGAACAACCCCAAAAAAACAAAATTGGAGCTATGGGTCAAAGTGCTAGAGCTCTAGCATTGAACCAAAGAGATCAGGGACAGAGCCCCCAAGCTTTGAGTTCAAGACCCCCAGCTGACCCTGCCCCATAAAACACAGGTTGGCTAAAGTAACCTTGTAGGATTTGTGAAGTGTTTCTGAAGAATGTTGATACTAAAGAAAGCACCCTAATTCTAATGACAGCTGAAATTGTGACATACAGCTATGTGCTGAGTCCTTCACAGGGTGCTGTTTGCTGGGGCCTTCCCACATGGAGTTTTGTGCTGAGTCCTCAAAAAGGTGTTGTTTTCTGAGTCATCCCAAAGGGTGCTATGTGCTGAGTCCCTGAGAAGAGTGGGCCATGCTGGGTTTTTAAAAGGGTGCTGTGTGATGAGTCCCTTACACAACGTACTATATGCTGAGTCCTTCAAAAGTTGCGGTGTGCTAATTCACCCCAAAGGGTCCTGCTATGTGCTGAGCCTTTGAGAAGGGAGGGAGGAGGTGAATTTTTCAAGTGCTTTGTGCCAAGACCTTAAAATAGAGTGCTCTGTACTGTCCTGCAAATGGTGCGATGGGCTGAATCCTTTGACAGTGTGGTATGTACTGAGTCCTTCCACACTGTGGTATGTGCTGAATCTTTCAAAATTGTGCTATCTGCTTAGTTTTTGAAGGGTGCTATGCACTGAGTGCTTTACACAGAGTGCAATGTACTCAGTCTTCCAAAGGGGGCTGTGTGTGTATTAACACAGGATGCTATGTACTGAGTCCCTGGGAAACAGTGCTGTGCGCTTGAGTTTTTCAAAGCATGCCATGTGCTGAGTCCTTTACACTGTGGGCTATGGACTCCCTCTTTCAAAGGATGCTGTGTGCTGAGTGCTCTACACAGTGTACTATATACTGAGTCATTCAAAGGGAGCTGTGTACTGAGTCCTTTACACAGGGTGCTTTGGGCTGTTTTTTGAAGTGTGTTGTGTGCTGAGTCATCTCAAAGGGTGCTATGTTCTGAGTCCCTGAGAGGAAGTTATCCCCAACAAGCACACACACACAAACACACACATACACACACACACACACACACACACACACACACACGCACACAAGGGTCACTGTACACCTGCTTGGTGTGTAGAGTGGAGGGGGAAGGAGGAGAGTCTCCTCCCGTGGTGGGGCTGAGGGGAGATTCGATCACCCTGGCAGGTACTGGGATTAGGGGGGAGTGATGAGCTGAGGTGAGGCCACAATTCCGTGGCCTGGAAGCCTTAGGGCCCAGTCAGGACTGGGCTTGCAGCAGGGGTGGGGGCGGGGGCAAAGGGGAAGGGAGCATGGCAAGGGGAGGAGGGGTAGGACCCAGGGCACACTGTGTTCGCAGCAGGGGGCGGGTGCACTCCGTGGGAACAAGGCAGCCCAGGAGAGGAGTGAGGGCAGAGAGAGAGAGAGAGCAGATCGAAGAGTGAGCACACACACAAAGGCAAGCAGCTTTATAGGCTGGCAACCTCCCAAATCTTAGCGCATGTCCTTTCGGGGAGCACAGAGCATGTGGCGCTTATGCAGCAGGACATTGCCACAGGCAGCTACTCGGAGGTGTGGTGGCCATGGCAGGCCTGAGTCTGAGGTCCCTGCACAGGGAGTATGGCAGTGGAGGTGGCTGAGGTGGGGGCAGTGTTGGCTGATGAGGAGGAGCAGAGGCCATGTGCAGCCCCTACATGCCCCGCAGACGTGAGCCTGCCCACTTCCTGCAGCATCGCGTTTCAAACATGGTGTGTTTGGCTCAGACCCATGGTGCCTCTTGAAGTCGCCCAGCAGAGATGGCACGCCCCTGGTTTGCTTGCAGCCCCTAGCAGGTCTCGGATCCCAGTCCTCATACTCTGGCCCTGCATGCCTCTGGAGCCTCTGCCTACAGCTTCTCCCAGTAGCACACATGAGTGGCTGCCCCATGGGCCTGCACCCTGGGAACCCTCCTGCCAAAAGACCCTCTCCTGCTGACATGGACCCGCCCTTCCTGCCTCCCCTCTCCTGTCCTGCTATTGTGTGCCCCATGCCCCACAGCCTGTCATGTCCCTGCCACAAATGTACCCCAGGGTTGGAGAGTGGGAGTGGGTGTTGACCCCGGGATCCCACCCCCACACTAGTAAACGGTGTACCAGGAAATGGAGTGATGCAGGAATGGGTGAGGAGGGGTCGCCACAGAGCTCGTGGCCTGGAACAGTGGGAGCCACACAGCTGTGCATCTGCACCCTTCCGCTCCCTGTTGGGAACCTGGTGGCTTTAGTCAGAGGTGGGAAGCAGCACCTCCACACCTGCCTTCTTGGGTCTTTTGCTTTTTGCTGGGGGTGGTGGGTGTTGGATGCAAAAGATAGGCCCTCCTTGCTGTGTGAGCCCTTATGTTCTGTGCTCGGTCACCCTTTCACCTGAGGAGGGTCCCAGAAAAGCCCAATAGTTATGTGAGGGCACTTGGAATCAGATAGAAGGTGAATATCTGGGAAGAACACACTCACTCTGACACGCATATACCTGACCTGTCCCCCCACATCAGCTGTCAACAGTTCTCACAGGGTGATCACATTTCCTAGCTCTCCCAGTATCTGCTGGCTCACATTCCATCTGCTCTCCTAGTCCTTCACAAGAATCCCCGAAGTCACCCAGAAGCATCTAGACTGGAAATAGGGAGTCTGTCCATGTATGTAGCCTTTAGGACCCCATGCATTTTGCAACACTGCCCCCACCCCAGGTCAGACACCCCTCTGGGACACTGTGACACCCCTGCTTGTTTTTAATCCTGGCTCTGAGGATCCACCTATCTCAGGACACCTTCATAGAGAATCCTGGCCTGGGATTTTGGTGAATGGTGAGTAAATGCTGGTAGTTCCCAAGGGAAAGTGTCTGGCCCTTGAGAAAGGGAGAGGCAGAGTGGTTCTGCATTATTAGAGCGGTGCTCCTTTTGGTGGGAGCCACTAGTTTGACAAGGGAATCCCTGTGCTCCAGCTTGTACCTTGTCCCAGAGGAGGAACCAACAAACTCAGGAGAGACACTGCTGGGTCTATTTGTGTGTGTGTGTGTGTGTGTGTGTGTGTGTGTGTGTGTGTGTGTGTGTGTGTGTGTGTATGCATGAGAGAGAGAGAGAGGGATGGAGGGAGAGAGAGAGACAGAGAGTGAGAGGGATAGAGAGAGGAAGAGAGACAGAGAGGGAGAGAGAGAAGGAGAGAGAGAGATCATCGTTCTCCTTACACTTGCCTGTCTGTGCTCAGGTGAGTGATCAGTTGGCAAATTGCAGGTGCTGCATGGAGGAGTCTTCTGTCACAGGTCTGGATTTATGTGTGTGTGTGTGTGTGTGTGTGTGTGTGTGTGTTCGGAGAACAGGGAGAACAATGAAAACATATTTAAGTCATTGTGTCTAAAAAGAGCAAAAGCATTTTATATGTATGCGTGTGTGTGTGTGTGTGTGTGTGTGTGTGTGTATGTATGCTTCTTTTTTCATCAATGCCAAGTATGAGTCCAGCCATAATTTTTGTTTTCTCCTTGAACGTTTCTTGGCTCCTTTTTGGAGAAATTTTCAGTAGACGTTCCTTTCCACCTACCTCTTCCCTATTTCCTCTAGCCCACAGTAGCTGCTGGGCCTGTGTGGGTCTCCGCTAGGAGGCCTGTGTGATTTGCAGACCAGAGTGGACACCTGTCCTTCTGTCTTCAGCCAGAAGGATGATGAGGCAAGTGTGAATGCAGCCGTATTCTTCTAGCCAGACAGTCTGCTCTCATGTGTATACTTGGAGCTAATTCAAGGGTTGGGAATGTGCCTGCCAAATATAATTAAGGAATTAAATGCTGGGGGGGGTGAGGGAGGAGGGCAGGGGCTGTGAGGCTAGGAGGGTTTGGAGAGTGGTGAACGGTGTGACATGGCACATGGTTCACCACGACCAAGGATGAGAAGGCAAACTTACCCAGAGCATTGACTGTGTCCGTGGGAATCTGGGCAGGGTGCTCTGGACCCCCACTGGTGACATGGATTCCCTCGTGCGGCATTGTACCAGTGGTCAATCATCTCTGGGGTCCAGAAAACTCCAATCTGTGTCCCGCCTGGGCAGTTTCCAGCTGGGCAGTGGTAGGCACGTGCATTCCCCCTGCGGATCCCACTCGTTATCAGGCCATGGCAGTTAGCAAGGGCTCTCTGAATGCCAGTTTCTTTTTTTTTTATTTTAAATTTTATTTTTTGTGAACACACTGTACAGAGGGGTTACAATTATATAAGCAAGATAATGAGTATATTTCTTACCAAGCATTGCAGCCTCCTCCTTTGTTTACCCTTCACATCCCTTCCCAGCCTCCACCCACCCCCCCCCGACACAACCTCCGCACCCCTCCTGCACCAAAGTTGTAAAGTTCGTTTTCGACATGACAACTTCTACTTCTCAAAGTTGAAACGTTAAACGACTTGTTTTTCCCCATCTCCTCCACAAATTACAGATATCAAATATAGTGAAAGCAGGGGTTATACTGTGGAGGAGGGACACACAAAGCAACAAAGAAATAATCTTATAAATGGGTTAGAAACACATGCATGAAAGAAAAAAAAACATTGAAATACATATCTAAAGGTTCATTTTCCTAACATCACATTATCTGACCTTTTCTGCTTGACTCATACATGTAGTAGATATTGCAAATAAGGGAAACCATTGGACCTATGTTTCTTTGGGCTTGGCTTACTTCACTTAATATAATTTTTTCCAAGCCTTTCCATTTCCTAACAAATGGGGAAATGTCATTCTTTTTGATGGAGACATAGAATTCCATTGTGTATATATACCACATTTTCTTGATTCATTCATCTACTGAGGTGCATCTGGGTTGGTTCCATATCTTAGTTATGGTAAATAATGCTCCAATAAACATAGTTGTGTTGGTAGCTTTAGTGTGGTCTTGTTTGTAAACATGAGGGTAAATGCCCAAAAGTGGTATTGCTGGGTCATAGGGGAGCTCTATGTGAAGTCTTTTGAGGAACCTCCATACTGTTTCCAAAGTGGTTGAACAAGTTTACACTCCCACCGACAATGAAGTAAGGTTTCCTTCTGTCCACATCCCCTCCAGCATCTGCTGTTGTTGATTATAACCATTCTAACTGGGGTGAGGTGATATCGCAATGTTGTTTTGATTTGCATTTCTTTTATGGCTAGGGTTGTTGAGCATTTCTTCATGTGTCTATTGCCCATCCTTCTTTCTTCTTCAGAGAAGTTTCTCTTTAAGTCTTTAGCACACTTATTTATTGGGCAGTTGTTTCTTTGAGGATTTGTTGTTGGAGGATTTAATTTTTTGATTCCCAAGTATATTTTAGAAATGAGACCCTTGTCCATTGTAAGGCTATTGAAGATCTTCTCCCAATCTGTGGGCTTTCTATTGATCTTGCAAGATATGTCCTTTGCCATGCAGAAGCTCTGCAACTTCATGCAATCCCATTTGTCAAACCTTTCTTTGATTTGTTGTGTTTCCGGGTCTCTATTAAGAAAATTTCGGCCTGAGCCAAGGAGACCTAGGGTTTCTCCTATTCCATCCTGTAATGTTTTCAGAGTGTCTGCTTTGACTCAGAGGTCTTTGATCCATTTGGAGTTGATACTGGTGCAGGGTGATATATAAGGATCTAGCTTTAGTTTTCTACAAGTAGTTAACCAATTTTGCCAGCACCATTTGCTGAAGAGGCTGTCTTTCTTCCATTCTATTATTTTAGCTCCCTTATCGAAGATTAAATGGTTATAGGTCTGTAGGTTCATTTCTGGGTTTTCAATTCTATTCCATTTGTCCTGAGGTCTGCTCTTATGCCAGTACCAAGCTGTTTTGATTACTATGGCTTTATAATAGAGTTTGAAATTTGGTATTGATATTCCTCCAGCAGTGTTCTTTGCCTTGAGGAGCGTTTTAGCTATTCTGGGTCTTTTATTATTCCATATGAATTTTTGGATTGCCTCTTCTATTTCCTTGAAGAATGAGGTTGGAATTTTGATAGGTATCGCATTAAATTTGTAGATAGCTTTGGGAAGTACTGCCGTTTTCACGATGTTGATATTTCCAATCCAGGAGCATGGGAGGTTTTGCCATTTTCTAAGTTCTGTTTTGAATTCCTTTTTGAAGATTGTAAAGTTTTAACCATAGAGGTCCTTCACTTCTTTCGTTAAGTTAATTCCTAGGTATTTTATTTTTTGAGGGGCTATTACAAATGGAGTTACTTTCCTAATTTCAGCCACACTTTTCTCATTGTTGACATACAGAAAAGCCATTGAGTTTGGGGGGTTAATTTTATACCCTGCTACGTTGCCAAAGTTTTGAATCAGCTTGAGTAATTCGGGATTGGAGTCTATGGGTTTCTTTAAATACAAGATCATATCATCTGCAAAAAAGTGAGAGTTTTTTTTCTTCTTTCCCTCTTTGGATCCCTTTTATGTTTGCATCTTTTCTTATTGCTGTAGCTAGGCATTCTAATACGAGATTGAAGAGAAGTGGAGAGAGTGGTCGTCCTTATATTGTTCGTGAGTTAAAAGGAAATGGCTTTATTTTTTCACCATTAAGTATAATGCTGGCTGTAGGTTTGTCATATACAGCCTTTATTGTATTGAGGAATGTTCCATAGATTCCTAATTTTTCCAAAACCTTCATCATAAAGGGATGTTGGATCTTGTCGAATGCATTTTCTGCATCTATTGAGATAACCATGTAGTTCTTATCCTTGCTCCTGTTGATGTGATGAATAATATTAATTGATTTGCATATATTGAACCAGCTGTGCATCCCTGAAATGAATCCTATTTGATCGTGGTGTATAATTTTTTGGATGAATTGTTGGAGTCGATTGGCCAAAATTTTGTTGAGAAGTTTTGCATCAATGTTAATCAAAGAAATGGGTCTATCGTTCTCTTTCTTTGATGAGTCCCTGCCTGGTTTTTGGATGAGGGTTATGATGGCTTCATAGAATGTGTCCGGTAGTGAACTTTCTCTTTCAATTTCATTGAAGAGTTGGAGGAGTATTGGTGTGAGCTCTGCTTTGAAGGCCTTGTAGAATTCCACTGTAAAACCATCTGGTCCTGGACTTTTCTTAGCTGGGAGGTCTCTTATTGCTGTTTCTATTTCAATGCTTGATATGGGCCTGTTAAGATGGTTTAACTCATCTTGGTTTAGTTTTGGCATGTCAATATTTGCTAGGAAAAGGTCCATTTCTGTCAAGTTCTCAAACTTATTAGCATAAAGTTTTGAGAAGTATTCCCTTAAAATGTTCTTTGGTTTTCTTGGTTGTTTCCGTGGTGATGTTTCCATTCTCATCTCTGAGTTTATTTATTTGGGTGTGTTCTCTTCTTTTTCTGATAAGATTTGCTAAGGGTCTGTCAATTTTGTTAATTTTTTTGAAGAACCAACTTTGGTTTTGTTGATTCTTTCTGTAGTTTTTGTGGATTCTAATTCATTTAATTCTGATTTAATTTTGATTATTTCTTTCCATCTACTGGATTGGAGTTTATCTTGCTGCTCTTTTCCAAGGAGTATCAGATGTGTCATTAAATTGTTGGTTTCAGATCTCTCCAATATGTTGATGTAGGACCTCAGAGCTATAAACTTGCCTCTGAGTACTTAATTGCTTTGTCCCAGAGGAGCTGGTAATTTGTGTGCTCATTTTTGTTGAATAGCATGAACATTTGAATTTCCTTTCTAATCTCTTCCATGACCCACTCATGATTCAGTAGTGTGTTGTTCAGCCTCCATGTGTTACCGGACTTTCTTTGGTGGCTTTTGGTGTTGAGTTCTAATTTTATTTCCTTGTGGTCAGAGAGAATGCAAGGTATAATTTCAATATTTCTGAATTTGGACAAGTTTGCTTTGTGGCCTAAAATGTGGTCTATTTTAGAAATGTTCCATGTGCTGCTGAGAAAAACGTGTATTATGATATTGCTGGGTGAAATATTCGGTAGATGTCTGTTAAATCTAGTTGATTTTGCAGGTGTTTAGATCTGCAGTTTCTCTGTTGAGTTTTTGCAGAGTTGATCTATCTAGTGGGGAGAGTGGTGTGTTAAAATCCCCAATAATTAATGTCTTTGGATCTATGTGGGATTTGAGGGAAAGTAGTGTTTCTTGGATAAATTTGGGTGCTCCATTGTTTGCGAATAGATATTTAGAATTGTAATATCCTCCTGAAGGAGGGATCCCTTAATTAGTATTTAATGACCTTCTTTACATAGTCTCACGAATTTTAATTTGAAGTCTATTTTATCTGATATTAGGATTGCAGCTCCAGCTTGTTTATGGGGTCCGTTTGTTTGGTAGATTTTTCTCCAGCCTTTAATATTGAAATTGTGTTTGTTTTTATGGGCAACATGTGACTCCTGAAAGCAGCAGATAGAAGGATCTTGTTTTTAATCAAACTAGACAGTCTATGTCGCTTAATTGGAGAGTTAAGTCCGTTAATGTTAAGATATAGGACTGAGAGGTATTTGGGAGTTCCTGCCATGTTATCCACCTTCTTGGGCGTTGCAAAAACTGAGTTCTTACTATGGTTCTTGGATTCTCAGTTTGGGTGCAGTTTCTTGGCCTTTATTGTGGTCTTGTTGGTTTTCTATATGTAGGACATCTTTAAGAATCTTTTGTAGGGCTGGTTTGGTAGAGATGTATTGTTTCAATTTTTCTTTGATATGGAAGTTTTATATTTGGCCTTCAGTTATGAAGGAGAGTTTAGATGGGTACAGTATTCTTGGTTGATAGTTGTTTGTTTTTAGGGCTGGGCATACATCATTCCAGGCTCTTCTTGCTTTGATTGTCTCTGCTGAGAAATCTGAGGTGATTCTAATTGGTTTTCCTTTATAGGTGATTAATCTTTTCTCCTTTACAGGTTTAAGGATCTTTTCCTTGGTCTGAGTTGATCCTGTGGGGATTATAATGTGATGGTGGGATGGTCTATTTGGAGTTCTAAAAGCTTCTTGTATCTGAATAGGTCCATCTTTTTGCATGTTTGGGGAGGTCTCTGCTAGGATCCTGTTAAACAAATTTCCTAGACCATTAACTTCTGTTCCTACGTGCTCCTCTACACCCATTATCCTTAGATTAGGTCTTCTGATGGTGTCTTCCAAGTGTTGGATAGATCTATCATATTTCTTGGACTTGTCTTGGATGGTTGTATGTTCTTTCTCTATAATATCCAGGCTGTCTTCAATCCCTGAGATTCGGTCTTCTGCATGGTCTAACCTGATGTCAAGACTTTCTACTTTGTTTTTTATTTCTTTTCCTTCCAATTGGTCAGCTTTGATGGTTTCAAATTCTTTGTTGAAGCTTTGTTTTAGATCTTGTATGAACTTCTTTACTTCCTTAATTTACTTCTTTACTTCCTTAGTTCAGTGTTTATTTTCAAATCACTTAGTTTATTGGTTATGGTTTCCTTGGACTCCCATTCCTTCTGTTGGGTTCCATTCAGCATTCCCTTTGTGGTCTCCCTGACTTGTTTCAACTCTTTGTTAATGGATCCCATGAATGCCTTTAGTGATCTTTTTGTATTCTCATCCTGTTCTCTCAATTCTTGTATTCCTCTTTGCTTAGCTTCCTCCTGTTCATGCCATTCCTGTAGTTCTCTTTGAGTGTTCTCAGCCTGTTCACACCATTCCTGCCTTTCTCTTTGAGTATTCTCAAGCTGCTCATGCAAATCCTGTAGCAGTTTTTGAGTAGCTTCCTCACGCTCATGATATTCCTGTATAAACCTTTGGATTGCCTCCTCTCTCTTTCTCTCACTCTCATACAGAGTCCTTTGTAGGATTCCAATCTTTTCCTGCATTGACCTATTGTTTGCCTATTCTCTCTTCCTATCATGCTCATACAGAGTCTTTTGTAGGTTTTCAATCTTTTCCTGTATTGACCTTTTGTTTGCCTCCTCTCTCTTCCTATCTTGCTCATACAGGGTTCTTTGTATGTTTTCATTTATCATGTTTGTCAGCAGTGTTTGTAGAGCTATTTGGGAACTCTCCTCTGGATTATTCATTATCTGTTCTGTCCCCTGATTATAATGCCATTTTTCTTGTGGTTTTCCAGCTTACTCTGCCCATTTGCGATAAAAAGAACACCAGTTTTGTGCTAGAACACTAACTTAAGGCAAGCATCAACGGAAGTCTGAATTTGCACAGTCAATAGTCTGCAGATACAATCTAGTTCAACAGATACCTCTATTCAACATCAAACAGCTATATATTAATGGACTATGAACCTCAAAGAAGAATTATTAGGGTTAGGGAGAGTTGTGGGTAAAATATAGGAATAGTGTGATATGGGAAGGTACAGGGAGAGTTAACTTGACTAAGTCCTAGTCTCAAAGCAGGAAATAGGTTGGATAGGATGAAAGTAGAGAGAGAGAATTCAAGAAGAAAGAGAAAGCAATAAAAAAAGAGACCAGAAAAAATACAAAAATAAAAATTAATAATATGCAGAAACCAGAACAAACTATTCAAAGAACGTGAATGTAATGAAAGAAAGGGAGGGATATAAAGGAGATGTGAAAAATTTAAAAATAAAAATACTTAAAATATTATATAGGTATAAAGAGGTAGTACTGCTATTAAGGAATTTAAGTCTCAGAGGTTTTGAATTGAGTAATAAATTTGTGGATTAAGTTTGTACACAATATGGGATAGGGTCTAAGAGTCAACTACGGGTTTATGTGAGGATGTGCAGAACAACAATTAAGTCCCATAAAGAAGAACGAAAGACAGAAAAAGTTGAGAAGGATAAGGAAGAAAGCAAAAAAAAAGATCAGAAGTTCAGTCAAGCTAAGCAAAAAACAAAAAGAAAAAAAATTTTTTTAAAAAGGGAAAAAAAAGAAAAACACACACACGCATGTATCACTAAAATAAAGATTATAAGGGGAAAAATGTTTCTAGAAAACAATTTTTTTCAAAAAATTTAAAAATTAAAATAAAGTTTTAGAAAAGAAAAAAAATTTTGTAAAATGTATAAAAAAGAAGAAGAAGAAAAATTTCTTCGATTTTTTTTGGGAGGGTTGGGAAAAATCCTGTATCTCCCTTGTGTCTGTAATCAGCCTCTGGTTGCAGTCTATGGTCTGCTTGTGGTCCTGTGGCTTTGTTGATTTCTTAAGTCAGTTTGTTTGGACAGGCAGAAAAATGCTCTGCTTTACACAGGATTTTGCGATCCTCCTCCCAAGTTAGTTCAATGGGAGGGGGGTCTGCTTTGATTATCACAAAAGAAGGAGATGGCTTTTTCCTCAAGTTTGGAGATGCTGTGATGAGGCTAGGTTCTGGGTAGAGTTGAGGCCTTTCAGTAAACAGTAGCTTTTCCCGGGCGCTAGTTTGTGAGAAACTCACAGAGCCCAGCCTGGAGCCACTCTCAGGGTTTCTCTTTACTGATATAGAGGCTGCTAAAGGTAGGGGCAGCCTCTGGCTCTGATTACCCAGTGAAGAAAGCCACTCCTAGGGCTGGCACCCGAACTGGGTGACTTTTCCCTGGGTGGAGCTGAGTCTGGCAGTTCATGCCGTTAAGTTCTTGTTACCTGATAAATGACGCCTTCTATTCCAAGGCCTGAGTTGGAGCTAGCAGCTCCGCCGAGCTTTGTTGGTATCCAAGATGGAGATCTCCCATACTGGGAGGGAGGGGTGGCCTTCCCTCTTCTGCTCTCTACGAAGGATTGAGGATGTCAGGCTTCTACTCAGGCCGAGTCTTGGTTCCTGGGTCGTCTCTGGTCTGCGAACTGCAGGATGAGGATGGCTGCTCCTTGGTGGTGTTGAGTGGAATCCGCTTGCCTGCCGCATCTGGCTCTTTCGTCCCAGACTCTCTCTCTTTCAGGTATGGCGGTACGGCCACCGCAGCAGCAGAAGCGGCGGCCGCTGCTGGCAATAGCTCAGATCTGTCTCCTTGCCTGGATTTTCCCTCTCTGGCCTAACTCTCTGTCCTGTGCTGGGACACTTGGTGTGATTCTCTGGCTTAGGACTGTTCACTGGAACTCTAAAACTGCTGTCTTTGCGAGAGCTTGCTGAGCCTCGAGCTTCTCCTCCGCCATCTTCCAGGAACTCCTCTGAATGCCAGTTTCTGTAACCTGCTGTAGTCTGTCTAGAAGGAAAAGGGGACAGCTGACTTTGGAACCTTTTGATTGGGACAAATTAAATACCATGTTTTCCAGGGTTTTATCATGAAGCTGGCAATTTCCACTAACATCTGGGATTATGGGTCAAATTTGACAGACCATTTCAGCCACCAAACAATGACGTTCAAAGCACCACAGGCAGAGTTCCCTAGCCAGATGGTCTCCTGCTATGAACATCATGCCTTGACTGCCTTTCTCTGGCAGCTGTTGATTCTATTCCTGCTCTCTCTAGGGTAACCACCACAGTCGAGGACATCGGGGGGGGGGCAGAGATTGTGACCTCACCATCTCCAGCTTGCCTGCTGTGAGCAGAGATTATTCCCAGCATCTGCACTGGACTCTTGGAGATTCAGAAACCCGGGATCCTTCAAGGATCCTTTCTCTGCAACATGAATCTTGGGGGCCGGATATGGTAGACCATCCTGGCTAGCCCTAGGGGGAGAAGAGGAGGCCCCTTCAGCCAGGCCTTCAGCTCAAGGCAACCTCGTTCACAACTGTGTGGGGAATTGAGTGCCACAGAGATGGTCAGCCACTGGACAGAGATCTTTGAGAAGATAGGCATCCCAGAGGCCCCAGAATCCAGCAAGTACATCGTGGCTCACTTCCTCGGAGCCAAAACAGTTAAGTGCAGTGGCACCAGGAGGGCAGGAAGAGGGAAGACAGAGAACTGTGGGAGAGCTACATCAGGCTTCCCCCCCACCTGGATGCTTAGCTGTATCAGATGGGACTTTTCTGTAGTATTGTCGTAGGAAGATGCTCATTTATTTATCCAAAAAACAGTTACAGTGTGAGCCAGGCTCCGGGGGGTCGATAGACAATGAAAGGTTCCAGTGCTGATTCCACAGTACATGAAGAAACCTTGGTTTGAGCTGGATGCCGATGCTTCACACCTGTCATCCTAGCTACTAAGAGGCTGAGATGGGAGGATAGAGGCTTAAGGCCGGGGCAGGAAAGCCTGTAAGACTATTATGTACAACTAACTAACAAAAAGAAAACAGCAGAAGTGTTTGTATGGCTGAAGCTGTAGTCTGTTGGCCTTGAGTAAATAGGCTCAGTCACATAACCCAGGTTCTGAGTTCAAGGCCCAGGAATGAGAGAAAGAAAGGAAAGAGAAAGAGGAGGGAATTACAGAGAGAGAAAAGGAAGAAAGGAAGGAAGAAGGAAGAACATGCAAACCTTGGTTTGGAGTCCCTGGATCAAGGAGCCAACCATTCACATCTCTGTGGGGACAGTTTCAGAGCATAAAGGCAGTATGTAGGACCAAGCCACAGACCCCTCAGCAACTTCATGACATCCAGAAGCCTGGTGGTCACCGACTGCAGCGGGAAGCAGCCTCGAGTAGACCCTTGGGCTCAGGGTGGGTCACCAGGTTTCAATCATCTCCGGCCCCAAGGAGTTTATTTTCTGGTCAGATAAGAAGGAAATGTGTAAGGGCTAGGAAGGTGTTGGGGTGATGGAGTGTCAAGAAGGGGGAGCAAGGGATAAAAAGGAAGATGAAGAGGGAGGATGATCCCAGTTGAGGTGTGTCAGGACCTCGCCTGTCAACCTAGACCATCACTGATAGAGCTTTTGACCCAGCCACGTTGCAATTAAATGTCCTGGTGCCCGTTGACCACCTGGCTAT
Organism: Dipodomys spectabilis; assembly: GCF_019054845.1. Taxonomy (NCBI): domain Eukaryota; kingdom Metazoa; phylum Chordata; class Mammalia; order Rodentia; family Heteromyidae; genus Dipodomys; species Dipodomys spectabilis. The sequence continues at coordinate 13,897,641 of NW_024870813.1, read as the reverse complement.
AATCCACCGCAGGAGCCTGTGCAGTACGACTTTGGGGACTGGGATTTCCAGGCTCAATCTGAAGGTCACATCCCCGGTGTTCATTTCTCGACCAGAGAAAGAGGTAAGCATGCCACTGGCACAGGATAGACAGGGAATGAGGGCGGGAGTCGGGTTCAGTGGTGCCAGTCTTCCTCGAGTGGGTTTTAGGACCCTGTGATTGCCATTCTCAGAGGCAGAGGTGGGTGTCTTTGCTGGCTCAGCCTTTAGTCTAGATGGCAGATCTGGGACTCAGAGAGGGCCAACTGAAGGTGGGGAAACGTTGGGTAGAGGCTGGTGGGAAAACTAGAGGCACTAGGCTCTGAGCATTGTTGTTTCTTTGAGGATACTCACCATCTAGGAACATTCCTGGGATGGATGAGCCCTTTTCTCCTTTCGATGAGAGAGGGACCCTTGGCCCAGAAATCCTTTCGTTCCCACATCTTGTGGTTGGATAACTAGAACTCACCTCACTGCTCAGTAATGAGGCAGTACAGTGAGAGATCCTGAGTCTTTGATAAGGTCAGGGGATCCTCAGTATGAGATTGTACTTGAATGTCCTAACTAGGTGCATGGTCAGTCCCATCTAAGACTGTCATGATGTAGGACATAGAATCTAAAGAATCAGAGCATGATGGAGCCTGTTCTGGGAGTCTTGAGTATTATGTGTTAACTTCGAGCTCCCATGTGCCCAACTGCTTCTCTTTCTTGGGTGGGTCTTTGCTAGAAAAAGCATGAAACTAGGAACTGGGTCCTATCCTTTGGCTTTGATGCTGAAAGCCAGCACACTACCACTTCCGGTTTTCTGTCAGTTCCTTGATGACAAGAGTCTCAGGGTCTATCCAGACCCGGCTGGCTTTGACATATGGTCCTCAGATCTCAGCTCCTGAGTACCTAGGATGACAAACATGAGCTACTGGCATCCAGTGAAAGATATTTTCCATGCTTGTCATCCTATCCCCTCAGGAGACTGAGATCTGAGGACTGTAGTTGCATGCCACCCTTGGCATCAAAGTCAATGAGAACTCATTATCTTCAATTAAACACCCCAAAAAAGTTGGAAGTGAAGCTGTGGCTCTAGTTGTTGAGTGCTTGCTTTGAGCTGAAGAGATCAGGGACAGCACCCAGACCCAGAGTTCAAGCCCCACAACAGAAAAAAAGGAAGAAAGTCAGACATCTTTGCCTGCAAAGGGTGGGGGAGGTGGGGGGGGGGGGGTCAGGCAGGCGGTTGCTGTGGTTGGGAGACTAGGTGATGGCATCACTGTACAGACATTTCTATGAACTCCCCAATTTTGCCCCAGTTTGAAGCCACAGCTTCAGGAGGACGTGGCCTGTAGCAGGCAGGGATTGGGTGAATGGGTGCAGGGGTGGGATTATTGTGTCTGTATTCTCTCCATTGAAGGATGGATTTGGATGCTGGGTGTCAGAGTCTGAAGTGAAGGTTTGCAAGAAGTTTGTGGCTTGACAAATTGGGTTTCCTCTGGGTATATAAAGGTGGCTGAAGCCGGGCGCCGCCGGTGCTCACAACTGTCATCCTAGCTACTCATAAAGCTGTAAAGATCATGGTTCAAAGCCAGCTTGGGCAGGAAAGTCTGTGAGATTCGATGGCCAATGGACCACCAGAGAACAGGAAGTAGTGCTGTGGCTCAATTGGGGAGTGCTCATCTTCAGCTGAAGAGCTGAGGGACAGTACCCTGGCCTAGTGTTCAAACCCCATGACCAACAAGAAAATAAGAGGTGACTAAGTTTTCTGTATAGCATTGTGTATGGTAGGAAATTCTATGCTGGGTTGTGAGACATTTCAGATATGTGAGAGGCTCATTGTTTTGTCTACAGTGGGTCTGAAGTCGGGAGTGCCAGCTTCTTGGGGATGGGATATGACCCTAATGGAGGGAGTTCATGGTTCCGTTCTCAGGGACTGCTGAAGTTTTGGGCTATACATGTGTGTGTGTGTGTGTGTGTGTGTGTGTGTGTGTGTCTGTGTGTCTGTGTGTCTGTGTGTCTGTGTGTGTGTGTCTGTCTGTCTGTGTCTGCGTCTGTGTGTGTTTGGAGGTAGAAAAAGTGGCCTTGAACTCAGGGCTTAGGTGCTGTGCCTGAGTTTTGTGCTCAAAGCTATTGCTCTGACTCTTGAGCCACAGCTCCACCTCTGGCTATTTGGTGGTTCACTGTAGATAAGGACCTCACAGACTTTCCTGCATGAGCTGGCTTTGAATAGTGATCCTCAGATGTCAGCCTCCTAAGTAACTAGGATGACAGACAGGAGCCACTTGAGCTGGCTTTGTGTGTGTGTGTGTGTGTGTGTGTGTGTGTGTGTGTATAGAAGTGGGTTGTAACAAGGAGCACCTGAATCTTTGATAACTTCTAACCGCTGTCTTTGGGGGGTGAATGGGCTTTATGGCTGAGGTCTGGGGGCCTGGAAGGGTGAGACTTGAAGGGGACTCAGGGCTGCTAAATTATAAGATGAAGGGATTTGTGTGCCCTGGAACTGTTCACTCCCTTGGGCCTGGTTGGTGACAGAGGGAGATTGAGAGGACCTGGGGGTGGGGCCCACAGGGGGTGGCTCCCCAGGGCAACAGGGAACGTGGCCAGCACTTAGTATGGATGTGAGCCCCGTTAGTATGGAACATATTTGCATGGGTCAGACTGGGTCTTCTCATCATGATGTCTGATGGAAGAGGCCAACCCTATTTTAAATATTGACCTGTGATCTTCAGATCTCAGCCTCCTAAGTATCTAGGATTATAGGCACGAGCCTCTGGCAGTGGGCCTCTGATTATTTTCGGTATATTAGGGTATAAACTCAAGGCCTTAGGCTTTCCAGGCAGGTCTTCTACCACAGGAGCCAAGCCTTTCTGTCTTGGTCATTTCTGAGATAGAGACTCAATATATGCTCAGGCTGGGTTGGATTGCGGTCCTCCTGTGACAGGAATTGGTCACCATGCCTGGTCCTTCTCTAGTTGGGATGCTAGACATATAACGCCATGCTCAGTCATTGGTTAGATGGATTGTCCCAAACTCTTAATCCATGGCAGCTGATTCTTGACCGCAGTTGAAGCTCTGCATTGGGCCTCAACACTCTGACCTCAGTCTCTTCACAGGACAGTTGTGAGGAAAGAAGGGATCAATACAGGGGGATCTGTGGGGTAGAACCAGGCATTGAGGGAGTGGTCATCAGATATGGTTATTGGCAATTATGTGAGCATATGACAGGAAGATACCTGGAAAGAGTTCAGATGGGGCCTATTATTTATCGTGATGCAGGTATGGGATTATGAAACAAAACATGGCTCCCTTTCATCCTTACACTATCCAATGAGGAAGGGGATCCTTCAGTGTTGAGTTTTGTAGCTGGAGAAAATGAGGCACAGAGAAACTGGGTGACCTACTCATGACCCCCAGCTGACAGGAAGCTCAGCCTGACTTCTCTGCCATGCTCCCTAGGACAATGAGTGCTATTCAGTCCACTTCTTGTGGTGGAAAGTCCACTTATTGTCAGTTGTTGGGCTTGAACTCTGGGCCTGGGCGTTATCTCCAAGCTCCTCAGATAAAGGCTACCACTCTACCACTTGAGCCACAGCACCACTTCCGGTTTTCTGGTGGTTTTTTGGAGATAAGAGTCTCACAGACATTCCTGCCTGGGCTGCTATGAACCATGATCCTCATATCTCAGCCTCCTGTGTAGTTACCATTATAGGCCTGTGCTACTCTCACCCGGCTTAAGTGTATTTCTGACTCTCTCTCTCTCTCACTCTCTCACAGGAACTGGTTAAATGGGTGTTGGAGGAGGTGGCCCAGGGTCCCCATGTGGCTGTGAGTCATGGTGTCCCTCTCATTCTGGAGGTGGGCTGTGGTTTAGGAGCTGTCTCGCTCAGCCTGTTGAACTACCTCCTTGAAGTAAGCCTCTCTGTGCCCGGGATAGACTGTGATGGTTATTCCTTGTCAGTCCGTCTGGTGAGACCTTCCCCACTACCCTCTGCTAAGACATTTAAAGGAAAGTGGATGAGGAAGTGTTCCGTTGTCCAACTGCACAGCACGATCCCGGGCCTCTGATCTTCACTGCCACCTATCTGGCCAGACTCTGACTATAAGAAAATGAATTCACTTTATGTCTACTTCGTTTTGCTGTGGTGTGTTGTTTCGGAGAGGTGGGGGGCGGTGTGCAGTGGAAAGACCTGAAAACTAACATCTCCTGGGGAACATTTGTTCTTGTGACAGAGCCAAGTCATTGCTGTGGATAAGGAAGAAGCAGCCATCAGACTGACCCAGAACAATGCTCAAAGGTAGGTAGGCTGTTGAAGTATCAAACCCACCCATGTATGCTTCCCACTCACAACAAGGAGGGTGCACTGAGGGTGGCCCGGCACTGGCCCTAGGGGATTATACATGGATGGTGGCGGTCAGGTGCCAGTGGCTCTCACCCATCATCCTGGCTATTCAGAAGGCTGAGGACTGATGGTTATGACTAAGAGCCAGCCCAGGCAGGAGAGTCTGAGGGATTCTAATCTCCCATAAACCACCTCTTCCCCCACAAAAAGGCAGATGTGGTGCTGTCGCTCAAGGGTTAGAGCCTCAGCCTTGAGTAAAAGAAGCTCAGGGAATGAATCCAAGACCTAGGACTCACAAAAAAAAATAAATGAATAGTGGGCACCTGTTATCTTACAACCAAAAAGGATGGATTCAGTCTTCTCTCTGGTACTTGTAGCCAAAGGTAAGGGGCTTCCTTTGATGTTCCACTAAACCTCTCCTTCTCTCTATTAACTCTCCCGGCTTCAGTTGTGGGATAGAATTCAGATCATCATACTTAGTGTGACCTTATGTACCCTATTCTACCCACCTTCCTTGGGGTGGAGATCCTGGATGTACTCACCGCTGGGAGAATGAAGCACCAGAGTGATGTGGGTAGGTATCCCAGAAACTCATACTCAAACACATACACACACTCACCTAGACAATTCAGACTAACCTTTTCCAAAGGCACTTTATCTCCTTGGATTAACTGACCTAGGAGAGGAACTTGATCCCCTGTAAATGATTATTTTAACTAGGGCTTGCTAGTTGACATGAGATAAACAAAATCTCAAAAGAAAGGCCCTGGTGCCTGTCACCTCTGGCTCAGGATCACACCTGACAACCTGGCTACTCGAGAAGCAGAGATCTGAGGATCAAAAATTGTAGCCAACCATAAGCTGCAAAGTCAGTGAGACTCTACTCTCCATGGAACCACCAAAAAGCCAGAAGTGGAGCTGTGGCTCAAGTGATAGAGTAGCAGCCTTGAGCACAAAATCTCAGAGAGACAGCTCCCAGACCCTCAGTTCAAGCCCACACAAAGAAATGGCCCCATTTGTTGCCCCCAGATTGCCTGGGCCTCGAGTGCCTTGTCATGGAGTTAAATACAGCACTGGTCCTTGGGTAGTATATCAGAGCCTTCAGAAAGAAATTGGATGGTGGAAGCCAGGCCTTCCCCTTTCTGTGCTCTCAACCCACATCAACTGGAAGGCAGAGCATGACAATACTGGAAGCTTGCAGAGTGGAAAAGATCCTCCTCTGCCAGGGTTTTTGGAGTGGGCTTCTTAGAGACAGCACTTGAAATGGGGCATTGCTTAACAAGGAGGATCTGACAAGAAGCACAGAGAGCAAAGATGCTGTAAATCAAGGACAACATAGCAGAGTGTGTTCATTTCCAGCCAGGGCTGCTGTTGAGAAACTCGGTAAATATGTGCAAGACTGTGCTGAGACAGGTCCAAGGGGTCACAGAAGAACAGCTTTCCAAGGTTGGGATTGTGTCTTAGCAGTAGTGGGCTTGCGTGGCACTCAGGAAACCCTAGTTTTGATTACTAGGTTCCATATACACAGAAAAAACCAGAAGTCACACATTGGCTCAGGTGGACGAGTGCTGGCCTCGAGCAAAAGTAACTCGGGGACAGCGCCTGGGCCACGAGGTCAAGCCCCAGGACTGACAATATAAAACAGCATTCCACAGGACCTGGGTGACAGGTGGATGGCTATGCCTTGTAGCTCTTAGTAGATCAATCCATGCATTGTGTCTCCTTCTTTGACAGCGGGGATCTGGACACTCCTTCTGTCCTGAGCACTCCTAGACCCACTTATCAGCAACCCTCCCAACATTTTCCACTGGGACATGGAGCAGCTGGCCCCAGAAATTCTCAGGTACTGGTTGGGTTCAGCGGGGGGATACAGGGCAGGCTGCTGAACACCTAGTGGTCTCATCTGCCCTGGAAGACCAGGCCATCCAGAGGAGGCAGATGAGAACTTAGAGAGAGGTAGTGATGTGAAGGGGGCGCTTTAATACCCATGGCCCTACCCCAATTCTGAGCCTCCATTTGCCACGCCTGAATGTTTACAACCACGGCAGAGCTATGCAGGCGCAATTGTGCAGCAATGCAAACGGTGTATCCTGGCCAAACTTCATGGGTGTACAAGAAAAAAGAGGGGATTTACAAGGAGATGTTCACCCGGAACAGACGGAGGCCTGCCGGCAGCAAGATGTAGGAATTCTTCCTAAGAAGTCTTGAAAGCAGTGAAACGCTCCTATATTGCAATAACTCAGAACCTCATTCTGAGTCTTCCCGGCAGAGGTCATTTGGTTGAACACAACCGTGGCCTAATTAGAGCCAGATGTAGGCAGTGCCGTCCACAGTGCTGGATGGACAGTGGTCGCATGCCAAACAACTGAGCTCTAGTTCTCCAAACTTTCACAGAGTGCCATAAGTAGAGGTTCCACTTACTGCTCCGGTTGAGTAGAGTATAGCTGTCAAAGGTGGAATCAGTAGCACTCAAGTGAAAAGAAAGTGAAGCAGATATAAGCAGTCCGCAGACAGTGTCCTACCGGGACCAGCCTATCTGGCTGCCACGCCTGAATATTTGCAACCGCGGCAGAGCTATGCAGGCGCAATTGTGGAGGAATGCAAACTGCGTACACTGGCTAAACTTCACTGGTGTAAAAGAAACCAAGGGGAATTTACAAGTTGATGTTCACCCGGAACAGCCGGTGGCCTGCTGGCAGCAAGATTCCGTAATTCTTCCTAAGAAGCCTAGAAAGCAGTGAAACGCTCCTATGTTGCAATAACTCAGAACCTCATTCTGAGTGTTCCCAGCAGAGGTCATTCGGCTGAACACAACCGTGGACTAATTAGAGCCAGATGGAGGCAGTGCCCTCCATAGTGCTGGATGGACATTGGTCGCGTGTCAAACAACTGAGCTCTAGTTCTCCAAACTTTCTCACAGTGCCATAAGTGAGGTTCAACTTACTGCTCCGGTTGAGTAGAGTATAGCCGTCAAAGCTGGAATCAGTAGCACTAAGGTGAGAAGAACGGGAAGCAGATATACCCAGTATGCTCGCAGCGTCTTAGGGGTACCAGCCTATCTGGCTGCCATGCCTGAATGTTTGCAAACAAGGCAGAGCTATGCAGGCGCAATTGTGCAGCAATGCAAACTGTGTACCCTGGCCAAACTTCACGAGTGTACAAGAAAACACGGGGGATTTACAAGAAGAAGTTCACCCAGAACAGCTAGATACCGGCCGGCAGCAAGATTCCGGAATTCTTCCTAAGAAGTCTTGAAAGCAGTGAAATGCTCCTATGTTGCAATAACTCAGAACCTCAGTCTGAGTGTTCCCGGCAGAAGTCATTCGGTTGAACACAACCGTGGACTAATTAGAGCCAGATGTAGGCAGTGTCATCCATAGTGCTGGATGGACAGTGGTCGCGTGCCACACAACTGAGCTCTAGTTCTCCAAACTTTCACAGAGTGCCATAAGTAGAGCTTCAACTTACTGCACCGGTTGAGTAGAGTGTAGCCGTCAAAGGTGGAATCAGTAGCACTCATGTCAGAAGAACGGGAAGCAGATAAACCCAGTCTGCTGGCAGTGTCCTACGGGGAGGAGCTTATCTGGTTGCCACGCCTGAATGTTTGCAACCACGGCAGAGCTATGCAGGAGCAATTGTGCAGGATTGCAAACTGCGTACCCTGGCCAAACGTCACAGGTGTACAAGAAACCACGGGTGATTTACAAGGAGATGTTCACCTGGAACAGCCGGAGACCTGCCGGCAGCAGATTCCGGAATTCTTCCTAAGAGGCCTTGAAAGCAGTGAAACGCTCCCATGTTGCAATAACTCAGAACCTCATTCTGAGTGTTCCCGGCAGAGGTCATTTGGCTGAACACAACCGTGGACTAATTAGAGCCAGATGTAGGCAGTGCCATCCATAGTGCTGGATGGACAGTGGTCACGTGCGACACAACTGAGCTCTAGTTCTCCAAACTTTCACAGAGTGCCATAAGTAGAGGTTGAACTTACTGCTCCAGTTTTGTAGGGTGTAGCTGTCAAAGCTGGAATCAGTAGCACTCAGGTGAGAAGAACCGGAAGCAGATATACCCAGTTCGCTGGCAGAATCCTACGGGGACCAGCCAATCTGGCTGCCAGGCCCGAATGTTTGCAACCGCGGCAGAACTATGCAGGCACAATTGTGCAGCATTGCAAACTGCATACCCTGGCCAAATTTCACGAGTGTACAAGAAACCACGGGGGATTTACAAGGAGATGTTCACCCGGAATAGTCAGAGACCTGCCGGCAGCAAGATGTAGGAATTCTTCCTAAGAGGCCTTGAAAGCAGTGAAACCCTCCAATGTTGCAATAACTCAGATCTTCATTCTGAGTATTCCCGGCAGAGGTTATTCGGTTGAAAACAACCGTGGACTAATTAGAGCCAGATGTAGGCAGTGCCGTCCATAGTGCTGGATGGATAGTGGTCGCGTGCCAAACAACTGAGCTCTAGTTCTCCAAACTTTCACGGAGTGCACTAAGTAAAGGTTCAACTTACTGCTCCGGTTGAGTAGAGTGTAGCCGTCAAAGCTGGAATCAGTAGCACTCATGTGAGGAGAACAGGAAGCAGATTTACCCAGTCCGCTGGCAGTGTCCTACCGAGACCAGCCTATCTGGCTGCCACGCCTGAATGTTTCAACTGCGGCAGAGCTATGTAGGCAAAATTGTGCAGCAATGCAAACTCCGTACCCTGGCGAAACTTCAGGGGTGTACAAGAAACCACGAGGGATTTAAAAGATGTTCACCCGGAACAGCCGGAGGCCTGCCGGAAGCAAGATTACGGAATTCTTCCTTAGAAGCCTTAAAAGCAGTGAAACACTCTCTTGTTGTAATAACTCAGAAGCTCATTCTGAGTGTTCCCGGCAGAGGTCATTCGGCTGAACACAACCGTGGACAAATTAGAGCCAGATGTAGGCAGTGCCGTCCACAGTGCTGGATGGACAGTGGTCGCGTGCCAAACAACTGAGCTCTAGTTCTCCAAACTTTCAGAGTGCCACAAGTAGAGGTTCAACTTACTGCTCCGGTTGAGTAGAGTGTAGGCGTCAAAGCTGTAATCAGTAGCACTCAGGTGAGAAGAACGGGAAGCAGATATACCCATTCCGCTGGCAGTGTCCTACGGGGACCAGCCTATCTGGCTGCCACGCCTGAATGTTTGCAACCGCAGCAGAGCTATGCAGGCGCAATTGTGCAGCAATGCAAACTGCGTATCCTGGCCAAACTTCACGGGTGTAGAAGAAAACACGGGGGATTTACAAGGAGATGTTCACCCGGAATACCCGGAGGCCTGCAGGCAGCAAGATTCCGGAATTCTTCTTAAGAAGCCTTGAAAGCAGTGAAACGCTCCTATCTTGCAATAACTCAGAACCTCATCCTGAGTGTTCAAGGCAGAGGTCATTTGGCTGAACACAACCGTGGACTGATTAGAGCCAGATGTAGGCAGTGTCCTCCATAGTGCTGGATGGACAGTGGTCGCGTGCCAAACAACTGAGCTCTAGTTCTCCAAACTTTCACAGAGTGCCATAAGTAGAGGTTCCACTTATTGCTCCGGTTGAGTAGAGTATAGCCGTCAAAGCTGGAATCAGTAGCACTCAGGTGAAAAGAAAGGGAAGCAGATATAAGCAGTCCGCAGACAGTGCCCTACGGGGACCAGCCTATCTGGCTGCCAAGCCTGAATATTTGCAACCGCGTCAGAGCTATGCAGGCGCAATTGTGCAGGAATGCAAACTGCGTACCCTGGGCAAACTTCACTGGTGTAAAAGAAACCACGGGGGATATACAAGTTGATGTTCACCCGGAACAGCCGGTGGCCTGCTGGCAGCAAGATTCCGTAATTCTTCCTAAGAAGACTAGAAAGCAGTGAAACGCTCCTATGTTGCAATAACTCAGAACCACATTCTGAGTGTTCCCGGCAGAGGTCATTCGGCTGAACACAATCGTGGACTAATTAGCACCAGATATAGGAAGTTCCGTCCATAGTACTGGATGGACAGTGGTCGCGTGGGAAACAACTGAGCTCTAGTTCTCCAAACTTTCACAGAGTGCCATAAGTAGAGGTTCAACTTACTGCTCTGGTTGAGTAGAGTGTAGCCGTCAAAGCTGGAATCAGTAGCACTCAGGTGAGAAGAACGGGAAGCAGATATACCCAGTCCGCTTGCATTGTGTTAAGGGGACCAGCCTATCTGGCTGCCACGCCTGTATGTTTGCACCCGCAGCAGCGCTATGCAGGCACAATTGTGCAGCAATGCAAACTGCATACCTTGGCCAAACTTCAGGGATGTAGAAGAAACCACGGGGGATTTACTAGGAGGTGTTCACCCGGGACAGCCGGAGGCCTGCGGCAGCAAGATTCCGGATTTCTTCCTAAAAAGCATTGAATGCAGTGAACCGCTCCTATGTTGCAATAACTCAGAACCTCAGTCTGAGTGTTCCTGGCAGAGGTCATTCGGTTGAACACAACCGTGGACTAATTAGAGCCAGATGTATGCAGTGTCATCCATAGTGCTGGATGGACAGTGGTCGCGTGCCAAACAACTGAGCTCTAGTTATCCCAACTTTCACAGAGTGCCATAAGTAGAGCTTCAACTTACTGCACCGGTTGAGTAGAGTGTAGCCGTCAAAGCTGGAATCAGTAGCACTCATGTCAGAAGAACGGGAAGCAGATAAACCCAGTCCGCTGGCAGTGCCCTACTAGGACCAGCCTATCTGGTTGCCACGCCTGAATGTTTGCAACCACGACAGAGCTATGCAGGTGCAATTGTGCAGGAATGCAAACTGCGTACAGTGGCCAAACTTCACGGGTGTACAAGAAACCACAGGTGATTTACAATTAGATGTTCACCCGGGACAGCAGGAGAGCTGCCGGCAGCAAGATTCCGGAATTCTTCCTAAGAGGCCTTGAAAGCAGTGAAACGCTCCCATGTTGCAATAACTCAGAACCTCATTCTGAGTGTTCCCGGCAGAGGTCATTTGGCTGAACACAACCGTGGACTAATTAGAGACAGATGTAGGCAATGCCATGCGGAGTGCTGAATGGACAGTGGTCGCGTGCCACACAACTGAGCTCTAGTTCTCCAAACTTTCACAGAGTGCCATAAGTAGAGGTTGAACTTACTGCTCCGTTTGAGTAGAGTGTAGCCGTCAAAGCTGGATTCAGTAGCACTCAGTTGAGAAGAACGGGAAGCTGTTATACCCAGTCCACTGGCAGTGTCTTAGGGGGACCAGCCTATCTGGCTGCCACACCTGTATGTTTGCACCCCCAGCAAAGCTATGAAGGCGCAATTGTGCAGCAATGCAAACTGCATACCCTGGCCAAACTTCACGGGTGTACAAGAAACCAGGGGAGATTTATAAGGAGATGTTCACCCGGAACAGCCGGAGGCCTGCCGGCAGCAAGATTCCAGAATTCTTCCAAAGAATCCTTGAAAGCAGTGAAACGCTCCTATGTTGCAATAACTCAGACCCTCATTCTGAGTGTTCCCGGCAGAGGTCATTCGGCTGAACACAACGGTGGACTAATTAGAGCCGGATGTAGGCAGTGCCATCCATAGTGCTGGATGGACAGTGGTCGAGTGCCAAACAACTGAGTTCTAGTTCTTCAAACTTTCACAGAGTGCCATAATTCGAGGTTCAATTTACTGCTCTGGTTGAGTAGAGTGTGGCCGTCAAAGCTGGAATCAGTAGCACTCAGGTGAGAAGTACTGGAAGCAGATATACCCAGTCAGCTGGTAGTGTCCTACGGGGACCAGCCAATCTGGCTGCCACGCCTGAATGTTTGCAACCGCGGCAGAGCTATGCAGGCGCAATTGTGCACCAATTCAAACTTCGTACCCTGGCCAAACTTCACTTGTGTAGAAGAAACCACGGGGGATTTACAAGGAGATGTTTACCCAGAGCAGCCGGAGGCCTGCAGACAGCAAGATTCCGGAATTCTTCCTAAGAAGCCTTGAAAGCAGTGAAACGCTCCTATGTTGCAAGAACTCTGAACCGCATTCTGAGTGTTCCCGGCAGAAGTCATTCGGCTGAACACAACCGTGGACTAAATAGAGCCAGATGTAGGCAGTGCCGTCCATAGTGCTGCATGGACAGTGGACGCGTGGCAAACAACTGAGCTCTAGTTCTCCAAACTTTCACACAGTGCCATAAGTAGAGGTTCAACTTACTGCTCCAGTTGTGTAGAGTGTAGCTGTCAAAGCTGGAATCAGTAGCACTAAGGTGAGAAGAAGGGGAAGCAGATATACCCAGTTCGCTGGCAGTGTCTTACGGGGACCAGCCAATCTGGCTGCCAGGCCCGAATGTTTGCAACCGCGGCAGAGCTATGTCAGCGCAATTGTGCAGCAATGCAAACTGCGTACCCTGGCCAAACTTCACGAGTGTACAAGAAACCACGGGGGATTTACAAGATGTTCACCGGGAACAGACGGAGGCCTGCCGGAAGCAAGATTCCGGAATTCTTCCTTAGAAGCCTTGAAAGCAGTGAAACACTCCCTTGTTGTAATAACTCAGAACCTCATGCTGAGTGTTCCCGGCAGAGGTCATTCGGCTGAACACAACCGTGGACAAATTAGAGCCAGATGTAGGCAGTGCCGTCCACAGTGCTGGATGGACAGTGGTCGCGTGCCAAACAACTGAGCTCTAGTTCTCCAGACTTTCACAGAGTGCCACAAGTAGAGGTTCAACTTACTGCTCCGGTTGAGTAGACTGTAGGCGTCAAAGCTGTAATCAGTAGCACTCAGGTGAGAAGAACGGGAAGCAGATATACCGATTCCGCTGGCAGTGTCCCACGGGGACCAGCCTATCTTGCTGCCACATCTGAATGTTTGCAACCACGGCGGAGCTATGCAGGCGTAATTGTGCAGCAATACAAACTGAGTACCCTGGCCAAACTTCACGAGTGTACAAGAAAACACGGGGGATTTACAAGGAGAAGTTCACCCGGAACAGCCAGAGACCTGCCGGCAGCAAGATGTAGGAATTCTTCCTAAGAGGCCTTGAAAGCAGTGAAACCCTCCTATGTTGCAATAACTCAGAACGTCATTTTGAGTATTCCCGGCAGAGTTCATTCGGCTGAACACAACCGTGGACTAATTATAGACAGATGTAGGCAGTGCCATCCATAGTGCTGGATAGACAATGGTCCCGTGACAAACAACTGAGCTCCAGTTCTCCAAACTTTCACAGAGTGCGTTAGGTAAAGGTTGAACTTACTGCTCCGGTTGAGTAGAGTGTAGCTGTCAAAGCTGGAATCAGTAGCGCTCAGGTGAGAAGTACGGGAAGCAGATATACCCAGTCCGCTGGCAGTGGCCTACAGGGACCAGCCTATCTGGTTGCCACGCCTGAATGTTTGCAACCACGGCAGAGCTATGCAGGCGCAATTGTGCAGGAATGCAAACTGCGTACCCTGGCCAAACTTCACGGGTGTACAAGAAACCACGGGTGATTTACAAGGAGATGTTCACCCGGAACAGCCGGAGACCTGCCGGCAGCAAGATTCCGGAATTCTTCCTAAGAGGCCTTGAAAGCAGTGAAACGATCCCATGTTGCAATAACTCAGAACATCATTCTGAGTGTTCCCGGCAGAGGTCATTTGGCAGAACACAACCGTGGACTAATTAGAGCCAGATGTAGGCAGTGCCATCCATAGTGCTGGATGGACAGTGGTCGCGAGCCACACAACTGAGCTCTAGTTCTCCAAACTTTCACAGAGTGCCATAAGTAGAGGTTGAACATACTGCTCCGGTTGAGTAGAGTGTAGTCGTCAAAGCTGGAATCAGTAGCACTCAGTTGAGAAGAACGGGAAGCAGTTATACCCAGTCCGCTGGCAGTGTCTAACGGGGACCAGCCTATCTGGCTGCCACACCTGTATGTTTGCACCCCCAGCAGAGCTATGCAGGCGCAATTGTGCAGCAATGCAAACTGCATACCCTGGCCAAACTTCACGGATGTACAAGAAACCACGGGGGATTTATAAGGATATGTTCACCCGGAACAGCCGGAGGCCTGCCGGCAGCAAGATGTAGGAATTCTTCCCAAGAAGCCTTGAAAGCAGTGAAACGCTCCTATGTTGCAATAACTCAGAACCTTATTCTGAGTGTTCCCAGCAGAAGTCATTCGGCTGAACACAACAGTGGACTAATTAGAGCCAGATCTAGGCAGTGCCATCCATAGTGCTGGATGGACAGTGGTCCCGTGCCAAACAACTGAGCTCTAGTTCTCCAAACTTTCACAGAGTGCCATAACTAGAGGTTCAACTTACCTCTCCAGTTGAGCAGAGTGTAGCCGTCAAAGCTGGAATCAGTAGCACTCAGGTGAGAAGAACGGGAAGCAGATATACCCAGTCCGCTGGCAGTGTCCTACTGGGACCAGCCTATCTGGCTCCCACGCCTGAATGTTTGCAAATGCGGCAGAGCTGATCATGTGCAATTGTGCAGCAATGCAAACGGTTTACCCGGGCCAAACTTCACAGGTGTAGAAGAAACCACGGGGGATTTACAAGGAGATGTTCACCTGGAACAGCCGGAGGCCTGCTGGCAGAAAGATTCCGGAATTCTTCCTAAGAAGCCTTGAAAGCAGTGAAACGCTCCTATGTTGCAATAACTCAGAACCTCATTCTGAGTGTTCCCGGCAAAGGTCATTCGTCTGAACACAACCGTAGACTAATTAGTACCAGAGGTATGCAGTGCTGTCCATAGTGCTGGATGGACAGTGGTCGCGTGCCCAACAACTGAGCTCTAGTTCTCCAAACTTTCAGAGTGCCATAAGTAGAGGTTCAACTTACTGCTCAGGTTGAGTAGAGTGTAGCCGTCAAAGCTCGGCAGAGGTCATTCGGCTGAACACAACCGGGCACTAATTAGAGCCAGATGTAGGCAGTACTGTCCATAGTGCTGGATGGACAGTGGATGCGTGCCAAACAACTGAGCTCTAGTTCTACAAACTTTCACAGAGTGCCATAAGCAGAGGTTCAACTTACTGCTCTGATTGAGTAGAGGATAGGGGTCAAAGCTGGAATCAGGAGAACTCGGTGAGAAGAACGGGAAGCAGAAATACCAAGTCAACTGGCAGTGTCCTATGGGGACCAGCCAATCTGGCTGCCACGCCTGAATGTTTGCAACCGCGGCGGAGCTATGCAGGCGCAATTGAGCAGCAATGCAAACTTCGCACCCTGGCCAAACTACACGGGTGCAGAAGAAACCACGGGGGATTTACAAGGGGATGTTCACCCGGAACAGCCGGAGGCCTGCCGGCAGCAAGATTCCGGAATTCTTATTAAGACGCCTTGAAAGCAGTGAAACGCTCCTATGTTGCAATAACTCAGAACCTCATTCTGAGTGTTCCCGGAAGAGGTCATTCGGCTGAACACAACCGTGGACTATTTAGAGCCAGATCTAGGAAGTGTCGTCCATAGTGCTGGATGGACAGTGGTCGCGTACTAAACAACTGAGCTCTAGTTCTCCAAACTTTCACAGAATAACATAAGTAGAGGTTCAACTTACTGCTCCGGTTGAGTAGAGTGTAGCTGTCAAAGCTGGAATCAGTAGCACTTAGGTGAGAAGAACAGGAAGCAGATTTACCCAGTCCGCTGGCAGTGCCCTAAGTGGACCAGCCTATCAGGCTGCCACTCCTGAATGTTTGCAACCGCGGCAGACCATGCAGGCGCAGTTGTGCAGCAATGCAAACTTCGAACCCTGGCCAAACTTCACGGGTGTACAAGAAAACACGGGGAATTACAAGGAGATGTTCAACCGGAAGAGCCGGAGGCCAGCTGACAGCAAGATTACGGAATTCTTCCTAAGAAGCCTTGAAAGCAGTGAAACGCTCCTATGTTGCAATAACTCAGAACCTCATTCTGAGTGTTCCCGGCAGAGGTCATTCGGCTGAACACAACCGTGGACTAATTACATCCAGATGTAGGCAGTGCGGTCCGTGGTTCTGGATGGAAAGTGGTCGTGTGCCAACAACTGAGCTCTAGTGATCCAAACGTTCACAGAGTGCCATAAGTAGAGGTTCAACTTACTGCTCCAGTTGAGTAGAGTGTAGCCGTCAAAGCTCGGCAGAGGCCATTCGGCTGAACACAACCATGGACTAATTAGAGCCAGATGTAGGCAGTACCGTCCATAGGGCTGGATGGACTGTGGTCGCGTGCCAAACAACTGAGCTCTAGTTTTCGAAACTTTCACAGAGTGCCATTGTAGAGGTTCAACTTACTGCTCCGGTTGAGTAGAGTGTAGCCGTCAAAGCTGGAATCAGTATCACTCAGGTGAGAAGAACGGAAAGCAGATATACCCAGTCAGCTGGCAGTGTCGTTCAGGGAGCAGCCTATCTTTGTGCCACGCCTGAATGTTTGCAACCGCGGCAGAACTATGCAGGCGCAATCGTGCCACAGTGCAAACTGCATACCCTGGCCAAACTTCATGGGTGTACAAGAAAAAACGGGGGATTTACAAGGAGATGTTCACCCGGAACAGCCGGAGGCCTTCCGGCAGCAAGATTCCGGAATTATTCCTAAGAAGCCTTGAAAGCACTGAAACGCTCCTATGTTGCAATAACTCAGAACCTCATTCTGAGTGTTCCCGGCAGAGGTCATTCGGCTGAACACAACCGTGGACTAATTAGAGCCAGATGTAGGCAGTGCCGTCCATAGTGCTGGATGGACAGTGGTCGCATGCCTAACAACTGAGCTCTAGTTCTCCAAACTTTCACAGAGTGCCATAAGTAGAGGTTCTACTTACTGCTCTGGTTGAGTAAAGTGTAGCCGTCAAAGCTGGAATCAGTAGCACTCAGGTGAGAAGAATGGAAAGCAGATATACCCAGTCCGCTTGCAGTGTGCTAAGGGGACCAGCCTATCTGGTTGTCATGCCTGAATGTTAGCAACCGCGGCAGAGCTATGACGGTGCAATTGTGCATCAATGCAAACAGCGTACCCTGGGCAAAATTCACGGGTGTACAAGAAACCACCGGGGATTTACAAGGAGATGTTCACCCAGAATGGCCGGAGGCCTACCGGCAGCAAGATTCCGGAATTGTTCATAAGAAGCCTTGAAAGCAGTGAAACGCTCCTACATTGCAATAACTCAGAACCTCATTCTGAGTGTTCCCGGAAGAGGTCATTCGGCTGAACACAACCGTAGACTAATTAAAGCCAGATGTAGGCAGTGCCCTCCATAGAGGTGGATGGACATTGGTCGCATGCCAAACAACTGAGCTCTAGTTATCCAAACTGTCACAGAGTGCCAGAAGTAGAGATTCCACTTACTGCTCCTTTTGAGTAGAGTGCAGCGGTCAAAGCTGGAATCCGTAGCACTCAGGTGAGAAGAACGGGATGCAGATATACCCAGTCAGCTGGCAGAGTCCTACGGGGAGCAGCCTATCTGGCTGCCACGCCTGAATGTTTGCATCCGCGGCAGAGCAATGCAGTTGCAATTGTGCAGCAATGCAAACTGCGTACCCTGGCCAAACTTCACGGGTGTACAAGAAACCACGGGGGATTTACAAGGAGATGTTCACCCGGAACAGCAGGAGGTCTGCCGGCAGCAAGATTCCGGAATACTTCCTATGAAGCCTTGACAGCAGTGAAACGCTCCTATGTTGCAATAACTCAGAACCTCATTCTGAGTGTTTCCCGCAGAGATCATTCGGCTGAACACAACCGTGGACTAATTAGAGCCAGATGTAGGCAGTGCCATCCATCGTGCTGGATGTACAGTGGTCCCGTGCCAAACAACTGAGCTCTAGTTCTCCAAACTTTCACAGAGTGCCATAAGTAGAGGTTCAACTTACTGCTCCGGTTGAGTAGAGTGTAGCCGTCAAAGCTGGAATCAGTAGCACTCAGGTGAGAAGAACAGGACGCAGATATATCCAGTCCGCTGGCAGTGTCCTACGGGGAGCAGCCTATCTGGCTGCCACGCCTGAATGTTTGCAACCCCGGCAGAGCTATGCAGGCGCAGTTGTGCAGCAATTCAAACTTCGCACCCTGGCCAAACTTCACGGGTTTACAAGAAACCACGGGTTGTTTACAAGGAGATGTTCACCCGGAACAGCCGGAGGCCTGCCGGCAGCAAGATTCCAGAATTCTTCCTAAGAAGCCTTGAAAGCAGTGAAATGCTCCTATGTTGCAATAACTCAGAACCTCATTCTGAGTGTTCCTGGCAGAGGACATTCGGCTGAACACAACTGTGGACTATTTAGAGCCAGATCTAGGCAGTGCATTCCATAGTGCTGGATGGACAGTGGTCGCGTGCCAGACAAATGAGCTCTAGCTCTCCAAACTTTCACAGAGTGCCATAAGTAGATGTTCAAATTACGGCTCTGTTTGAGTAGAGGGTAGCCGTCAGAGCTGGAATCAGTAGCACTCAGGTGAGACGAACGGGAAGAAGATATACCCAGTCCGCTGGCAATGAACTACGGGGACCAGCCTTTCGGGCTGCCACGCCTGAATGTTTGCAACCGCGGCAGAGCTATGCAGGCGCAATTGTGCAGCAATGCAAACGGCACACCCTGGCCAAACTTCACGGGTGTAGAAGAAACCACAGGGGAATTACAAGGAGATGTTCACCCGGAACAGACCGAGGCCTGCCGGCAGCAAGATGGCGGAATTCTTCCTAAGAAGCCTTGAAAGCAGTGAAACGCTCCTATGTTGCAATAACTCAGAACCTCATTCTGAGTGTTCTTGGCAGAGGTCATTCGGCTGAACACAACCGTGGACTAATTAGAGCCAGATGTAGGCAGTGCCGTCCATAGTGCTGGATGGACAGTGGTCGGGTGCCAAACAACTGAGCTCTAGTCCTCCAAACTTTCACAGAGTGCCATAAGAAGAGTTTCAACTTACTGCTCCGGTTGAGTAGAGTGTAGCCGTCAAAGCTGGAATCAGTAGCACTCAGGTGAGCAGAACGGGAAGCAGATATAGGCAGTCCGCTGGCAGTGTCCTACGGGAACCAGCCTATCTGGCTGCCACTCCTGAATGGTTGCACCAGCGGTATACCTATGCAGGCGCAGTTGTGCAGCAATGCAAACGGCATACCCTGGCCAAACTTCACGGGTGTAGAAGAAACCACGGTGGATTTACAAGGGGATGTTCATCTGGAACAGGCGGAGGCCTGCCGGCAGCAAGATCCCGGAATACATCCTAAGAAGCCTTGAAAGCAGTGAAACGCTCCTATGTTGCAATAACTCAGAACCTCATTCTGAGTGTTCCCGGAAGAGGTTATTCGACAGAACACAACCGTGGACTATTTAGAGCCAGATCTATGAAGTGCCGTCCATAGTGCTGGAAGGACAGTGATCGCGTGCCAAACAACTGAGCTCTAGTTCTCAAAACATTCACAGAGTGCCATAAGTAGAGGTTCAACTTACTGCTCCGAATGAGCAGAGTGTAGCTGTGAAAGCTGGAATGAGTAGCACTCAGGTGAGAAGAACAGGAAGCAGATATACCCAGTCCGCTGGCAGTGCCCTAAGGGACCAGCCTATCTGGCTGCCACTCCTGAATGTTTGCAACCGCGGCAGAGCTATGCAGGCGCAGTTGTGCATCAATGCAAACTTCGCACCCTGGCCAAACTTCACGGGTGTACAAGAAACCACGGAGGATTTGCAAGGAGATGTTCTCGGGGAACAGCCGGAGTCCTGCTGACAGTAAGATTCCGGAAGTCTTCCTAAGAAGCCTTCAAAGTAGTGAAATGCTCCTATGTATCAATAGCTCAGAACATCATTCTGAGTGTTCTCGGCAAAGGTCATACGGTTGAACACAAAAGTGGACTAATCAGAGCGAGATGTAGGCAGTGCCGTCCATAGTGCTTGATGGAGAGTGGTCGCGTGCCAAACAACTGAGCTCTAGTTCTCCAAACTTCCACAGAGTGCCATAAGTAGAGCTTCAACTTACTGCTCTGGTTGAGTAGAGTGTAGCCGTCAAAGCTGCAATCAGTAGCACTCAGGTGAGAAGAACGGGAAGCCGATATAAACAGTCCACTGGCAGTGTCCTATGGGGACCAGCCTATCTGGGTGCCACGCCTGAATGGCTGCAACCGCGGCAGAACTATGCAGGCGCAATTGTTCAGCAATGAAAACTGCATATCCTGGGCAAACTTCACAGGTGTAGAAGAAACCACGGGGGATTTACAAGGAGATGTTTACCCAGAACAGCTGGAAGGATGAAGGCAGCAAGATTCCGGAATTCTTCCTAAGAAGCCTTGAAAGCAGTGAAACGCTCCTATGTGGCAAAAACTCAGAACCTCATTCTGAGTGTTCCCGGCAGAGGTCATTCGGCTGAACACAACCGTGGACTCATTAGAGCCAGATGTAGGCAGCGCTGTCCATAGTGCTGGATGGACAGTTTTCCCGTGCCAAACAACTGAGCTCTAGTTCTCCAAACTTTCACAGAGTGCCATAAGTAGAGGTTCAACTTACTGCTCCAGATGAGTAGAGTGTAGCCATCAAGCTGGAATCAGTAGCACTCAGGTAATAAGAACGGGAAGCAGATATACGCACTCCACTGGCAGTGTCCTACGGGGACCAGCCTATCTGGCTGCCACGCCTTAATGTTTGCAACCCCGGCAGAGCTATGGAGGCGCAATTGTGCAGCAAGGCACACTGCATACCCTGGAAAAGTTCACGGGTATACAAGAAACCACGGGGTATTTACAAAGAAATTTTCACCCTTAACATGAGGAGGCCTGTCGGCAGCAAGATTCCGGAATTATTCCTAAGAAGCCTTGAAAGCAGTGAAACGCTCCTATGTTGCAATAACTCAGAACCTTATTCTGAGTGTTCCTGGCAGAGGTCATTTGGCTGAACACAACTGAGGACTAACTAGAGCCAGATGTAGGCAGTGCCGTCCATAGTGCTGGATGGACAGTGGTCGCGTGCGAAACAACTGAGCTCTAGTTCTCAAACTTTCACAGAGTGGCATAAGTAGAGGTTCAACTTACTGCTCCGGTTGAATAGAGTGTAGCCGTCAAAGCTGGAATCAGTAGCACTCAGGTGAGAAGAACGGGAAGCAGATATACCCAGTCCGCTGGCAGTGTAGTACGGGGACCAGCCTATCTGGCTGCCACGCCTGAATGTTTGCAACCGGAGCAGAGCTATGCAGGCGCAATTGTGCAGCAATAAACACTGCACACCCTGGCCAAAATTCACGGATGTAGAAGAAACCATGGGGGATTTACAAGGAGATGTTCACCCGGAACTCGGGGAGGCCTGCTGGCAGCATGATTATGGAATTCTTCCTAAGAAGCCTTGAAAGCAGTGAAACGCTCCTATGTTGCAAAAACTCAGAACCTCATTCTGAGTATTCCCGGCAGAGGTCATTCGGCTGAACACAAACGTGGACTAATTAGAGCCAGATGTAGGCATTGCCGTCCATAGTGCTGGATGGACAGTGTTTGGGTGCCAAACAACTGAGCTCTAGTTCTCCAAACTTTCACAGAGTGCCATGAGTAGAGGTTAAACTTACTGCTACGGTTGAGTAGTGTGTAGCCATCAAAGCTGGAATCAGTAGCACTCAGGTGAGAAGAAAGGGAAGCAGATATACCCAGTCCGTTGGCAGTGTCCTACGTGGACCAGTCTATCGGGCTGCCACGCCTGAATGTTTGCAACCGCGACAGAGCTATGCAGGCGCAATATGTGCAGCAAGGCAAACTGCGTACCCTGGCCAAACTTCACGGGTGTACAAGAAACCACGGGGGATTTACAAGGAGATATTCCCCCGGAACCGCCGGAGGCCTGCCGGCAGCAAGATTCCGGAATTCTTCCTAAGAAGCCTTGAAAGCAGTGAAACGCTCCTGTGTTGCAATAACTCAGAACCTCATTCTGAGTGTTCCCAGCAGAGGTCATTCGGCTGAACACAACCGTGGACTAATTAGAGCCAGATGTAGGCAGTGCCGTCCATAGTGCTCGATGGACTGTTGTCGCGTGCCAAACAACAGAGCTCTAGTTCTCCAAACTGTAACAGATTGCAATAAGAAGAGGGTCTACTTACTGCTCCGGTTGAGTAGAGTGTAGCCGTCAAAACTGGAATCAGCAGCACTCAGGTGAGAAGAACGGGAAGCAGATATACCCAGGCGGCTGGCACTGTCCTATGGGGACCAGCCTATCTAGCTGCCACGCCTGAATGTTTGCAACCACGGCAGAGCTATGCAGGCGCAATTGTGCAGCAATGCAAACTGCATAAATTTTCCAGAATTCACGGGTGTACAAGAAACCTCGGGGCGTTTACAAGGAGATGTTCACCCGGAACATCCGGAGGCCTGATGGCAGCAAGATTCCGGAATTCTTCCTAAGAAGCCTTGAAAGCAGTGAAACGCTCCCATGTTGCAATAACTCAGAACCTCATTCTGAGTGTTCCCGGCAGAGGTCATTCGGCTGAACACAACCGTGAACTAATTATAGCCAGATGTAGGCAGTGCCGTCCATAGTGCTGGATGGACAGTGGTCCCGTGCCAAACCACTGAGCTCTACTTCTCCAAACTTTCACAGAGTGCCATAAGTAGAGGTTCAACTTACTGCTCCGGATAAGTAGACTGTAGCCATCAAAGCTGGAATCAGTAGAACTCAGGTGAGAAGAACGGGAAGCAGATATACAAAGTCCACTGGCAATGTCCTACGGGGACCAGCCTATCTGGCTGCCAGGCCTGAATGTTTGTAACGGTGGGAGAGCTATGGAGGCACAATTGTGCAGCAAGGCAAACTGCCAATCTTCACGGATGTACAAGAAGCCACGGTTTATTTACAAGGAGATGTTCATCCGGAACAGCCGGAGGCCTGATGGCAGCAAGATTCCGGAATTCTTCCTAATAAGCCTTGAAAGCAGTGAAACGCTCCCATGTTGCAATAACTCAGAACCTCATTCTGAGTGTTCCCGGCAGAGGTCATTCGGCTGAACACAACTGTGAACTAATTATAGCCAGATGTAGGCAGTTCTGTCCATAGTGCTGGATGGACAATGGTCGCGTGCCAAACAACTGAGCTCTAGTTCTCCAAACCTTCACAGAGTGCCATAAGTAGAGGTTCAACTTACTGCTCCGGTTGAAAAGAGTGTAGCCGTCAAAGCTGGAATCAGTATCACTCTGGTTAGAAGAACGGGAAGCATATATACCCAGTCTGCTGTCAGTGTCCAACGTGGACCACCCTATCTGGCTGCCACGCCTGAATGTTTGAAACCGCCGTAGAGCTATGCAGGCGCAATTGTGCAGCAACGAAAACTGCACACCCTGGCCAAACTTCACGGGTGTAGAAGAAAACACGGGCAATTGACAAGGAGATGTTCACCCGGAAAAGGTGGAGGCCTGCTCGCAGCAAGATTCCGGAATTCTTCCTAAGAAGCCTTGAAAGCAGTGAAACGCTCCTATGTTGCAATAACTCAGAACCTCATTCTGAGTGTTCCAGGCAGAGGTCATTCACCTGAACACAACCGTGGACTAACTAGAGCCAGATGTAGGCACTTCCGTCCATAGTGCTGGATGGACAGTGGTCGCGTGCCAAACAACTGAGCTCTAGTTCTGAAAACTTCCACACAGTGCCATAAGTAGAGGTTCAAATTACTGCTCCGGATGAGTAGAGTTTAGCCATCAAACCTGGAATCAGTAGCACTCAGGTGAGAAGAACGGGAAGCAGATATACCCAGTAAACTGGCAGTGTCCTACGGGGACCAGCCTATATGACTGTCACGCCTGAATGTTTGCAACCACGGCAGAGCTATGGAGGCGCAATTGGGCAGCAAGGCAAACTGCGTACGCTGGCCCAGTTTCACGGGTGTACAAGAAACCACGGGGTATTTACAAGGAGATGTTCACCCAAACAGCCGGAGGCCTGCAGGCAGCAAGATTCCGGAATTCTCCCTAAGAAGGCTTGAAAGCAGTGAAACGCTCCTATGTTGCAAAAACTCAGAACCTCATTCTGAGTGTTCCCGGCAGAGGTCATTCGGCTGAACACAACCGTGAACTAATTAGAGCCAGATGTAGGCAGTGCCGTCCATGGTGCTGGATGGACAGTGGTCGCGTGCCAAACCACTGAGCTCTAGTTCTCCAAACTTTCACAGAGTGCCATAAGTAGAGGTTCAACTTACTGCTCCGGTTGATAAGAGTGTAGCCGTCAAAGCTGGAATCAGTAGCAATCAGGTGAGAAGTACGTTAAGCAGATATATCAATTCTGCTGGCAGTGTCCTACGGGGACCAGCCTATCGGGCTGCCACACCGGAATGTTTGCAACCGCGGCACAGCTATGCAGGCGCAATTGTACAGCAATGAAAACTGCACACCGTGGCCAAACTTCACAGGTGTAGAAGAAACCACGGGGTATTTACACGGAGATGTTCACCCAGAACAGCCGGAGGCCTGCCGGCAGCAAGATTCCGAAATTCTTCCTAAAAATCCTTGAAAGCAGTGAAACGCTCCTATGTTGCAGTAACGTAGAAGCAAATTCTGAGTGTTCTCAGCAGAGGTCATTCGGCTGAACACAACCGTGGACTAAATAGAGGCAGATGTAGGCAGTGCCGTCCATAGTGCTGTATGGACAGTGGTCGCGTGCCAAACAACTGAGCTCTAGTTCTCCAAACTTTCACAGAGTGCCATAAGTAGAGGTTCAACTTACTGCTCCGGATAAGTAGAGTATAGCCATCAAAGCTGGAATCAGTAGTACTCAGGTGAGAAGAACAGGAAGCAGATATACCCAGTCCACTGGCATTGTCCTAAGGGCACCAACCTCTCTGCCTGCCACGTCTGAATGTTTGCAACCGCGGCAGAGCTATGGAGGCACAATTGTGCAGCAGTAGAAACTGCGTACCCTGGCCAAAACTCACGGGTGTACAAGAAATCACGGGGGATTTACAAGGAGATGTTCACCCGGAATAGCCGGAGGCCTGCCGGCAGCAAGATTCTGAAATTCTTCCTAAGAAGCCTTGAAAGCAGTGAAACTCTCCTATGTTGCAGGAACGTCGAACCTCATTCTGAGTGTTCTCAGCAGAGGTCATTCGGCTGAACACAACCGTGGACTAATTAGAGCCAGATGTAGGCAGTGCCGTCCATAGTGCTGGAAGGACAGTGGTCGCGTGCCAAACAGCTGAGCTCTAGTTCTCCAAACCTTCACAGAGTGCCATAAGTAGAGGTTCAACTTACTGCTCCGGTTGAGAAGAGTGTAGTCCTCAAAGCTTGAATCAGTAGCACTCAGTTTAGAAGAACGGGAAGCAGATATACCCAGTCCCCTGTCAGTGTCGTCCGGGGACCAGCCTATCTGGCTGCCACGCCTGAATGTTTGAAACCGCGGCAGAGCTATGCAGGCGCAATTGTGCAGCAATGAAAACCGCAAACCCTGGCCAAACTTCACGGTGTAGAAGAAACCACGGGGAATTTACAAGGAGATGTTCACCCGGAACAACTGGAGGACTGACGGCAGCAAGATTCCGGAATTCTTCCTAAGAAGCCTTGAAAGCAGTGAAACGCTCCTATGTTGGATTAACTCAGAACCTAATTCTGAGTGTTCCCGGCAGAGGTCATTCGGCCAAACACAACCGTTTACTAATTAGAGTCAGATGTAAGCAGTGCCGTCCAAAGTGCTGGATGGACAGTGGTCAGGTCAGGCGTGCCAAACAACTGAGCTCTAGTTCTCCAAACTTTCACAGAGTGCCATAAGTAGAGGTTCAACATACTGCTCCGGATGAGTAGAGTGTAGCCATCAACCTGGAATCAGTAGCACTCAGGTGAGAAGAACGGGAAGCAGATATACCCAGTCCACTGGCAGTGTCCTACGGGGACCAGCCTATCTGGCTGCCACGCCTGAATGTTTGCAACCGCGGCAGAGCTATGGACGCGCAATTGTGCAGCAAGGCACACTGCATACCCTGGAAAAGTTCACGGGTATGCAAGAAACCACGGGGTATTTACAAAGAAATTTTCACCCTCAACATGAGGAGGCCTGTCGGCAGCAAGATTCCGGAATTATTCCTAAGAAGCCTTGAAAGCAGTGAAACGCTCTTATGTTGCAATAACTCAGAACCTTTATCTGAGTGTTCCTGGCAGAAATCATTTGGCTGAACACAACTGAGGACTAACTAGAGCCAGATGTAGGCAGTGCCGTCCATAGTGCTGGATGGACAGTGGTCGCGTGCCAAATAACTGAGCTCTAGTTCTCAAACTTTCACAGAGTGGCATAAGTAGAGGTTCAACTTACTGCTCCGGTTGAGTAGAGTGTAGCCGTCAAAGCTGGAATCAGTAGCACTCAGGTGAGAAGAACGGGAAGCAGATATACCCAGTCCGCTGGCAGTGTCCTACGGGGACCAGAATATCTGGCTGCCACGCCTGAATGTTTGCAACCGGAGCAGAGCTATGCAGGCGCAATTGTGCAGCAATAAACACTGCACACCCTGGCCAAAATTCACGGATGTAGAAGAAACCACGTGGGATTTACAAGGAGATGTTCACCCGGAACTCTGGGAGGCCTGCTGGCAGCATGATTATGGAATTCTTCCTAAGAAGCCTTGAAAGCAGTGAAACGCTCCTATGTTGCAAAAGCTCAGAACCTCATTCTGAGTATTCCCGGCAGAGGTCATTCGGCTGAACACAACCGTGGACTAATTAGAGCCAGATGTAGGCATTGCCGTCCATAGTGCTGGATGGACAGTGTTTGGGTGCCAAACAACTGAGCTCTAGTTCTCCAAACTTTCACAGAGTGCCATGAGTAGAGGTTAAACTTACTGCTATGGTTGAGTAGTGTGTAGCCATCAAAGCTGGAATCAGTAGCACTCAGGTGAGAAGAAAGGGAAGCAGATATACCCAGTACGTTGGTAGTGTCCTACGTGGACCAGTCTATCGGGCTGCCACGCCTGAATGTTTGCAACCGCGACAGAGCTATGCAGGCGCAATGTGTGCAGTAAGGCAAACTGCGTACCCTGGCCAAACTTCACGGGTGTACAAGAAACCACGGGGGATTTACAAGGGGATATTCCCCCGGAACCGCCGGAGGCATGCCGGCAGCAAGATTCCGGAATTCTTCCTAAGAAGCCTTGAAAGCAGTGAAACGCTCCTGTGTTGCAATAACTCAGAACCTCATTCTGAGTGTTCCCAGCAGAGGTCATTCGGCTGAACACAACCGTGGACTAATTAGAGCCAGATGTAGGCAGTGCCGTCCATAGTGCTCGATGGACTGTTGTCGCGTGCCAAACAACAGAGCTCTAGTTCTCCAAACTGTAACAGATTGCAATAAGAAGAGGGTCTACTTACTGCTCCGGTTGAGTAGAGTGTAGCCGTCAAAACTGGAATCAGCAGCACTCAGGTGAGAAGAACGGGAAGCAGATATACCCAGGCGGCTAGCACTGTCCTATGGGGACCAGCCTATCTAGCTGCCACGCCTGAATGTTTGCAACCACGGCAGAGCTATGCAGGCGCAATTGTGCAGCAATGCAAACTGCGTAAATTTTCCAGAATTCACGGGTGTACAAGAAACCTCGGGGCGTTTACAAGGAGATGTTCACCCGGAACATCCGGAGGCCTGATGGCAGCAAGATTCCGGAATTCTTCCTAAGAAGCCTTGAAAGCAGTGAAACGCTCCCATGTTGCAATAACTCAGAACCTCATTCTGAGTGTTCCCGGCAGAGGTCATTCGGCTGAACACAACCGTGAACTAATTATAGCCAGATGTAGGCAGTGCCGTCCATAGTGCTGGATGGACAGTGGTCCCGTGCCAAACCACTGAGCTCTACTTCTCCAAACTTTCACAGAGTGCCATAAGTAGAGGTTCAACTGACTGCTCCGGATAAGTAGACTGTAGCCATCAAAGCTGGAATCAGTAGAACTCAGGTGAGAAGATCGGGAAGCCGATATACAAAGTCCGCTGGCAATGTCCTACGGGGACCAGCCTATCTGGCTGCCAGGCCTGAATGTTTGTAACGGCGGGAGAGCTATGGAGGCACAATTGTGCAGCAAGGCAAACTGCCAATCTTCACGGATGTACAAGAAGCCACGATTTATTTACAAGGAGATGTTCATCCGGAACAGCCGGAGGCCTGACGTTAGCAAGATTCCGGAATTCTTCCTAAGAAGCCTTGAAAGCAGTGAAACGCTCCCATGTTGCAATAACTCAGAACCTCATTCTGAGTGTTCCCGGCAGAGGTCATTCTGCTGAAAACAACCGTGGACTAATTAGAGCCAGATGTAGGCAGTTCTGTCCATAGTGCTGGATGGACAATGGTCGCGTGCCAAACAACTGAGCTCTAGTTCTCCAAACCTTCACAGAGTGCCATAAGTAGAGGTTCAACTTACTGCTCCGGTTGAAAAGAGTGTAGCCGTCAAAGCTGGAATCAGTATCACTCTGGTTAGAAGAACGGGAAGCATATATACCCAGTCTGCTGTCAGTGTCCAACATGGACCACCCTATCTGGCTGCCACGCCTGAATGTTTGAAACCGCCGTAGAGCTATGCAGGCGCAATTGTGCAGCAACGAAAACTGCACACCCTAGC
Organism: Dipodomys spectabilis; assembly: GCF_019054845.1. Classification (NCBI taxonomy): domain Eukaryota; kingdom Metazoa; phylum Chordata; class Mammalia; order Rodentia; family Heteromyidae; genus Dipodomys; species Dipodomys spectabilis. Next base: position 13,868,850 of record NW_024870813.1, on the reverse strand, counting down.
CAAACTTCACGGGTGTAGAAGAAAACACGGGCAATTGACAAGGAGATGTTCACCCGGAAAAGGTGGAGGCCTGCTCGCAGCAAGATTCCGGAATTCTTCCTAAGAAGCCTTGAAAGCAGTGAAACGCTCCTATGTTGCAATAACTCAGAACCTCATTCTGAGTGTTCCAGGCAGAGGTCATTCACCTGAACACAACCTTGGACTAACTAGAGCCAGATGTAGGCACTTCCGTCCATAGTGCTGGATGGACAGTGGTCGCGTGCCAAACAACTGAGCTCTAGTTCTGAAAACTTCCACACAGTGCCATAAGTAGAGGTTCAAATTACTGCTCCGGATGAGTAGAGTTTAGCCATCAAACCTGGAATCAGTAGCACTCAGGTGAGAAGAACGGGAAGCAGATATACCCAGTAAACTGGCAGTGTCCTACGGGGACCAGCCTATATGACTGTCACGCCTGAATGTTTGCAACCACGGCAGAGCTATGGAGGCGCAATTGGGCAGCAAGGCAAACTTCGTACGCTGGCCCAGTTTCACGGGTGTACGAGAAACCACGGGGTATTTACAAGGAGATGTTCACCCAAACAGCCGGAGGCCTGCAGGCAGCAAGATTCCGGAATTCTCCCTAAGAAGGCTTGAAAGCAGTGAAACGCTCCTATGTTGCAAAAACTCAGAACCTCATTCTGAGTGTTCCCGGCAGAGGTCATTCGGCTGAACACAACCGTGGACTAATTAGAGCCAGATGTAGGCAGTGCCGTCCATGGTGCTGGATGGACAGTGGTCGCGTGCCAAACCACTGAGCTCTAGTTCTCCAAACTTTCACAGAGTGCCATAAGTAGAGGTTCAACTTACTGCTCCGGTTGATAAGAGTGTAGCCGTCAAAGCTGGAATCAGTAGCAATCAGGTGAGAAGAACGTTAAGCAGATATATCAATTCTGCTGGCAGTGTCCTACGGGGACCAGCCTATCGGGCTGCCACACCGGAATGTTTGCAACCGCGGCACAGCTATGCAGGCGCAATTGTACAGCAATGAAAACTGCACACCGTGGCCAAACTTCACAGGTGTAGAAGAAACCACGGGGTATTTACACGGAGATGTTCACCCAGAACAGCCGGAGGCCTGCCGGCAGCAAGATTCCGAAATTCTTCCTAAAAATCCTTGAAAGCAGTGAAACGCTCCTATGTTGCAGTAACGTAGAAGCAAATTCTGAGTGTTCTCAGCAGAGGTCATTCGGCTGAACACAACCGTGGACTAAATAGAGGCAGATGTAGGCAGTGCCGTCCATAGTGCTGTATGGACAGTGGTCGCGTGCCAAACAACTGAGCTCTAGTTCTCCAAACTTTCACAGAGTGCCATAAGTAGAGGTTCAACTTACTGCTCCTGATAAGTAGAGTGTAGCCATCAAAGCTGGAATCAGTAGTACTCAGGTGAGAAGAACGGGAAGCAGATATACCCAGTCCGCTGGTATTGTCCTAAGGGGACCAGCCTCTCTGGCTGCCACGTCTGAATGTTTGCAACCGCGGCAGAGCTATGGAGGCACAATTGTGCAGCAGTAGAAACTGCGTACCCTAGCCAAAACTCACGGGTGTACAAGAAATCACGGGGGATTTACAAGGAGATGTTCACCCGGAACAGCCGGAGGCCTGCCGGCAGCAAGATTCTGAAATTCTTCCTAAGAAGCCTTGAAAGCAGTGAAACTCTCCTATGTTGCAGGAACGTCGAACCTCATTCTGAGTGTTCTCAGCAGAGGTCATTCAGCTGAACACAACCGTGGACTAATTAGAGCCAGATGTAGGCAGTGCCGTCCATAGTGCTGGAAGGACAGGGGTCGCGTGCCAAACAACTGAGCTCTAGTTCTCCAAACCTTCACAGAGTGCCATAAGTAGAGGTTCAACTTACTGCTCCGGTTGAGAAGAGTGTAGTCCTCAAAGCTTGAATCAGTAGCACTCAGTTTAGAAGAACGGGAAGCAGATATACCCAGTCCGCTGTCAGTGTCGTCCGGGGACCAGCCTATCTGGCTGCCACGCCTGAATGTTTGAAACCGCGGCAGAGCTATGCAGGCGCAATTGTGCAGCAATGAAAACCGCAAACCCTGGCCAAACTTCACGGTGTAGAAGAAACCACGGGGAATTTACAAGGAGATGTTCACCCGGAACAACTGGAGGACTGACGGCAGCAAGATTCCGGAATTCTTCCTAAGAAGCCTTGAAAGCAGTGAAACGCTCCTATGTTGAATTAACTCAGAACCTAATTCTCAGTGTTCCCGGCAGAGGTCATTCGGCCAAACACAACCGTTTACTAATTAGAGCCAGATGTAAGCAGTGCCGTCCCAAGTGCTGGATGGACAGTGGTCGCGTGCCAAACAACTGAGCTCTAGTTCTCCAAACTTTCACAGAGTGCCATAAGTAGAGGTTCAACATACTGCTTTGGTTGAGTAGAGTGTAGACGTCAAAGCTGGAATCAGTAGCACTCAGGTGAGAAGAACGGGAAGCAGATATACCCAGTCCGCTGGCAGAGTCCTACGGGGACCAGCCTATCTGGCTGCCACGCCTGAATGTTTGCACCCACGGCAGAGGTATGCAGGCGCAATTGTGCAGCAATGCAAACTGCGTCCCCTGCCCAAACTTCACGGGTGTAAAAGAAACCACGGGGGATTTACAAGGAGTTGTTCACCCAGAACAGCCGGAGGCCTGCCGGCAGCAAGATTCCGGAATTCTTCCTAAGAAGCCTTGAAAGCAGTGAAACGCTCCTATGTTGCAATAACTCAGAAACTCATTCTGAGTGTTCCCAGCAGAGGTCATTCGGATAAACTCAACCGTGGACTAAATAGAGGCAGATGTAGGCAGTGCCGTCCATAGTGCTGGATGGACAGTGGGCGCGTGCCAAACAACTGAGCTCTAGTTCTCCAAACTTTCACAGAGTGCCATAAGTAGAGGTTAAACTTACTGCTCTGGTTGAGTAGAGTGTAGCCGTCAAAGTTGGAATCAGGAGCACTCAGGAGAGAAGAATGGGAAGCAGATATACCCAGTCCACTGGCAGTGTCTTGGGGGACCAACCTATCTGGCTGCCACGCCTCAGTGTTTGCAACTGCGGCAGAGCTATGAAGGGGCAATTGTGCAGCAATGCAAACTGGGTACTCTGGCCCAACTTGACGGTTGTACAAGAAACCACGGGGGATTTACAAGGAGATGTTCACCCAGAACAGCCGGAGACCTACCGGCAGCAAGATTCCGGAATTCTTCCTATGAAGCCTTGAATGCAGTGAAACGCTCCCATGTTGCAATATCTCAGAACCTCATTCTGAGTGTTCCCGGCAGAGGTCATTCGGCTGAACACAACCGTGGACTAATTAGACGGAGATGTAGGCAGTGCCGTCCAAAGTGCTGGATGGACAGTGGTCGCGTGCCAAACAACTGAGCTCTAGTTCTACAAAATTTCACCGAGTGCCATAAGTAGATGTTCAACTTACTGCTCCGGTTGAGTACAGTGTAGGTGTCACAGCTGTAATCAGTAGCACTCAGGTGAGAAGAATGGGAAGCAGATATACCCAGTCCGCTGGCAGTGTCCTACGGGGACCAGCCTATCGGGATGCCACGACTGAACGTTCGCAACCACGGCAGAGCTATGCAGGCGCAATTGTGCAGCAATGCAAACTGCGTACCCTGGCCAAACTTCACGGGTATACAAGAAACCACGGGGGATTTACCAGCAGATGTTTACCCGGAACACTTGGAGGAATGACGACAGGAAGATTCCGGAATTCTTCCTAAGAAGCCTTGAAAGCAGTGAAACCCTCCTATGTTGCAATAACTCAGAACCTCATTCTGAGTGTTCCCAGCAGAGGTCATTCGGCTGAACACAACCGTGGGCTAATTAGAGCCAGATGTAGGCAGTGCCGTCCATAGTGCTGGATGGACAGTGGTCGCGTGCCAAACAACTGAGCTCTAGTTCTCCAAACTTTCACAGAGTGCCATAAGTAGAGGTTCAACATACTGCTTCATTTGAGTAGAGGGTAGCCGTCAAAGCTGGAATCAGTAGCACTCAGTTGAGAAGAACGGGAAGCAGATACACCCAGTTCGCTGGCAGTGTCCTTCTGGGACCAGCCTATCGGGCTTCCATGCCTGAACTTTTGCAACCGCTGCAGAGCTATGCAGGCGCAATTGTTCAGCAATGCAAACTGCGTACCCTGGCCAAACTTCACGGGTATACAAGAAACCATGGTGGGATTTACCAGCAGATGTTTACCTGGAACACCTGGAGGCCTTACTGCAGCAATTCCGGAATTCTTCCTAAGAAGCCTTGAAAGCAGTGAAACCCTCCTATGTTGCCATAACTCAGAACCTCATTCTGAGTGTTCCCGGCAGAGGTCATTCGGCTGAACACAACCGTGGACTAATTAGAGCCAGATGTACGCAGTGCCGTCCATAGTGCTGGATGGACACTGGTCGCGTGCCAAACAACTGAGCTCTAGTTCTGCAAACTTTCACAGAGTGCCATAAGTAGAGGTTCAAATTACCGCTCCTGTTGAGTAGAGTGTAGCCGTCAAATCTGGAATCAGTAGCACTCAGGTGAGAAGAACGGTGAGCAGATATTCCCAGTCAGTTGGCTGTGTCCTACGCAGACGAGCCTATCTGGCTGCCACGCCTGAATGTTTGCATCCACGGCAGAGCTATGTAGGCGCAATTGTGCAGCAATGCAAACTGCCTACCCTGGCCACACTTCACGGGTGTAGAAGAAATCACGGGGGATTTACAAGGAGATGTTCACACATAACAGAAAGAATCCTGCCTGCAGCAAGATTCCGGAATTCTTCCTAAGAGGCCTTGAAAGCAGTGAAACGCTCCTATGTTGCAATAACTCAGAACCTCATTCCGAGTGTTCCCGGCAGAGGTCATTTGGCTTAACACAACAGTGGACTAATTAGAGCCAGATGTAGGCAGTGGCGTCCATAGTGCTGGATGGACAGTGGTCGCGTGCCAAACAACTGAGCTCTAGTTCTCCAAACTTCCACGGAGTGCCATAAGTAGAGGTTCAACATACTTCTCCGGTTGAGTAGAGTGTAGCCGTCAAAGCTGGAATCAGTAGCACTCAGTTGAGAAGAACGGGAAGCAGATATACCCAGTCTGCTGGCAGTGTCCTACAGGGACCAGCCTATCTGGCTGCCATGCCTGAATATTTGCAACCGCGGCAGAGCTATGCAGGCGCAATTGTGCAGCAGTGCAAACTGCGTACCCTGGAAAAACTTCACGGGTGTACAAGAAACCACGAGGGATTTACAAGGAGATGTTCACCCGGAACCGCTAGAGGCCTGCCGGCAGCAAGATTCTGGAATTCTTCCTAAGAAGCCCTGAAAGCAGTGAAACGCTCCTATGTTAGAATAACTCAGAACCTCATTCTGAGTGTTCCCAGCAGAGGTCATTGGGCTGAACACAACCGTGGACTAATTAGGGCCAGATGTAGGCAGTGCGGTCCATAGTGCTGGTTGGACAGTGGTCTCATGCCAAACAACTGAGCTCTAGTTCTCCAAACATTCACAGAGTGCCATAAGTAGAGGTTCAACTTACTGCTCCGGTTGAGTAGAGAGTAGCCGTCAAAGCTGGAATAAGTAGCACTCAGGTGAGAAGAACAGGAAGCAGATATACCCAGTCTGCTGGCAGTGTCCTACGGGGACCAGCCTATCAGGCTGACACGCCTAAATGTTTGCAACCGTGGCAGAGCTATGCAGGCGCAATTGTGCAGCAATGCAAACTGCGTAACCTGGCCAAACTTCACGGGTGTACAAGAAACCACGGGGGATTTACAAGGAGATGTTCACCCGGAACAGCCGGAAGCCTAGCGTCATCTAGATTCCGGAACGCTTCCTAAGAAGCCTTGGAAGCAGCGAAAGTCTCCAATGTTGCAATAACTCAGAACCTCATTCTGAGTGTTCCCGGTAGAGGTCATTCGGTTGAACACAACCGTGAACTAATTAGAGCCCGATGTAGGCAGAGCCGTCCATAGAACTAGATGGACCCTGATTGCGTCAAAACAACTGAGCTATAGTTCTCCAAACTTTCAGAGAGTGCCATAAATAGAGGTTCATCTTACTGCTCCGGTTGAGGAGAGTGTAGCCGTCAAAGGTGGAATCAGTAGCACTCAGGTGAGAAGAACGGGAAGCAGATACACCCAGTCGGCTGGTAGTTTCCTACGGGGACCAGCCTATCTGGCTGCCACGCTTGAATGTTTGCAACCGCCGCAGAGCTATGCAAGTGCAATTGTCCAGCAATGCTAACCGCATACCCTGGCCAAACTACACGGTAGTACAAGAAACCACAAGGGATATACAAGGAGATGTTCACCCGGAAGAGCCGGAGGCGGACGGCAGCAAGATTCTGGAATTCTTCCTAAGAAGCCTTGAAAGCAGTGAAACGCTCCTATGTTGCAGTAACTCAGAACCTCATTCTGAATGTTCCCGGCAGAGGTCATTCGGCTGAACACAACCATGGACTAATTAGAGCCAGATGTAGACAGTGCCGTCCATAGTGCTGGATGGACAGTGGTCGGGAGCCAAACAACTGAGCTCTAGTTCTCCAAACTTTCACAGAGTGCCATAAGTAGAGGTTCAACTTACTGCTCCGGCTGAGTAGAGTGTAGCCGTGAAAGCTGTCATCAGTATCACGCAGGTGAGAAGAACGGGAAGCAGATATACCCAGTCCGCTGGCAGTGTCCTATGGGGACCAGCCTATCTCGTTGTCTGCCTGAATGTTTGCAACCACCGAAGAGCTATGCAGGTTCAATTGTGCAGCTGTGCAAACTACGTACCTGACCAAACTTCACGGGTGAAGAAGAAACCACGGGAGATTAGCACGGAGATGTTCACGCGGAACAGCGGGAGGCCTGCCAGCAGGAAGATTCCGGAATTCTTCCTAAGAGGCCTTGAAAGCAGTGAAATGCTCCTATGTTGAAATAACCCAGAACCTCATTCTGAGTGTTCCCGGCAGAGGACATTCGGCTGAACACAACCGTGGACTAATTAGAGCCAGATGTAGGCAGTGTTGTCCATAGTGCTGGATGGAGAGTGGTCGCGTGCCAAACAACAGAGCTCTAGGTCTACAAACTTTCACAGAGTGCCATAAGTAGCGGTACAACTTACAGCTCCGGTTGAGTAAAGTGTAGCCGACAAAGCTGGAATCAGTTGCACTCAGGTGAGAAGAACGGGAAGCAGATATACCCAGTCAGTTAGGGACCAGCCTATCTGGCTGCCACGCCTGAATGTTTGCAACCGTGGCAGAGCTATTCAGGCGCTATTGTGCAGCAATGCAAACTGCATACCCTGGCCAAACTTCACGGGTGTACAAGAAACCCCGGGGGATTTACAAGGATATGTTCACCCGGAACAGCCAGAGGCCTGCCGGCAGCAAGATTCCGGAATTCTTCCTAAGAAGCCTAGAAAGCAGTGAAACGCTCCTATATCGGAATAACTCAGAACCTCATTCTGAGTGTTCCCGGCAGAGGTCATTCGGCTGAACACAACCGTGGACTAATTAGAGCCAGATGTAGGCAGTGCCGTCAATAGTGCTGGATGGACAGTGGTCGCATGCCAAACAACTGAGCTCTACTTCTCCAAACTTTCACAGAGTGCCATAAGTAGAGGTTCAACTTACTGCTCCGGATGAGTAGAGTGTAGCCCTCAAAGCTGGAATCAGTAGAACTCAGGTGAGAAGAATGGGAAGCAGATATACCCAGTGCGCTGGCACTGTCCTACGGGGACCAGCCTATCTGGCTGCCAAGCCTGAATGTTTGCACCGGCGGCAGAGCTATGCATGCGCAATTGTGCAGCAATGAAAATTGCGCAGCCTGGCCAAACTTCCCGGGTGTACAAAGAACCACGGGGGATTTACAAGGAGATGGTCACCATGATAGCCGGAGGCCTGCCGGCAGCAAGATTCGGGAATACTTCCTAAGAAGCCTTGAAAGGAGTGAAAAGCTCCTATGTTGCAATAACTCAGAACCTCATTCTGAGTGTTCCCGGCAGAGGTCACTCGGCTGAACACAACCGTGGACTAATTAGAGCCAGATGTAGGCAGTGCCGTCCATGGTGCTGGATGGACAGTGGTCACATGCCAAACAACTGAGCTCTAGTTCTCCAACTTTCACAGAGTGCCAAAAGTAGTTTTTCAACTTACAGCTCCGGTTGAATAGAGTGTAGCCAACAAAGCTGGAATCAGTAGCACTCAGGTGAGAAGAACGGGAAGCAGATATACCCAGTCAGTTGGCTGTGTCCTACGGGGACCAGCCTATCTGGATGCCACGCATGAATGTTTGCAACCGCGGCAGAGGTATGCAGGCACAATTGTGCAGCAATGCAAACTCCGTGCCCTGGCCAAACTTCAATGGTGTACAAGAAACCACGGGGGATTTACAAGGAGATGTTCACCCGGAACAGCGGGAGGCCTGCCGGCAGCAAGATTCCGGAATTCTTCCTAAGAGGCCTTGAAAGCAGTGAAATGCTCCTATGTTGCAATAACTCAGAACCTCATTCTGAGTGTTCCCGGCAGAGGTCATTCGGCTGAACACAACCGTGGACTAATTAGAGCTAGATGTAGGCAGTGCTGTCCATAGTGCTGAATGGACAGTGGACGCGTGCCAAACAACTGAGCTCTAGTTCTCCAAACTTTCAAATAGTGCCATAAGTAGAGGTTCAGCTTACTGCTCCGGTTGAGTAGAGTGTAGCCGTCAAAGATGGAATCAGTAGAAGCCAGGTGAGAAGAACATGAAGCAGATACACCCAGTCAGCTCGCAGTGTCCTACGGGGACCAGCCTATCTGGCTGCCACGCATGAATGTTTGCAACCACGGCAGAGGTATGCAGGCACAATTGTGCAGCAATGCAAACTCCGTGCCCTGGCCAAACTTCACTGGTGTACAAGAAACCACGGGGGATTTACAAGGAGATGTTCACCCGGAACAGCCGGAGGCCTGCCGGCAGCAAGATTCCGGAATTCTTCCTAAGAAGCCTTGAAAGCAGTGAAACGTTCCTATGTTGCATTAACTTAGAACCTCATTCTGAGTGTTCCCGGCAGAGGTCATTCGGCTGAACACAACCGTGGACTAATTAGAGCCAGATGTAGGCAGTGCCATCAATAGTGCTGGATGGACAGTGGTCGCGTGCCAAAGAATTGAGCTCTAGTTCTCCAAACTTTCACGGAGTGCTATAAGTAGAGGTTCAAATTACTGCTCAGGTTGAGTAGAGTGTAACCATCCAAGCTGGAATCAGTAGCACTCAGGTGTGAAGTACAGGAAGCAGATATACCCAGTCAGTTAGCAGTGTTCTACGGGGACCAACCTATGTGGCTGCCACGCCTGAATATTTGCAAGCGCGGCAGAGCTATGCAGGCGCAATTTTGCAGCAATGCAAACTGCGTTCCCTGGCCAAACTTCACAGGTGTAGAAGAAACCACGGGATATTTAAAGGAGATGTTCAACCAGAAGAGCAGGAGGCCTGCCGGCAGCAAGATTCCAGACTTCTTCCTAAGAAGCTTTGAAAGCAGTGAAACGCTCCTATGTTGCAATAACTCAGAACATCATTCTGAGTGTTCCTGGCAGAGGTCATTCGGCTGAACACAACCGTGGACTAATTAGAGCCAGTTGTAGGCAGTGCCGTCCATAGTGCTGGATGGACAGTGGTCCGTGCCAAACAACTGAGCTCTAGTTCTCCAAACTTTCACCGAGTGCCATAATAACAGATTCAACTTACTGCTCTGGTTGAGTAGAGAGTGGCCGTAAAAGCTGGAATAATTAGCACTAAGGTGAGAAGAACGGGAAGCAGATATACCCAGTCCGCTGGCAGTGTCCTTCGGGGACCAGCCTATCTGGCTGCCACGCCTGAATGTTTGCAACCGCGGCAGAGCTTTGCAGGCACAATTGTGCAGCAATGCAAACTGCGAACCCTGGCCAAACTTCACGGGTGCACAAGAAACAACGGGGGATTTACAAGGAGAAGTTCAATGGGAACAGACGGAGACCTGCAGGCAGCAAGATTCCGGAATTCTTCCTAATAGACCTTGAAAGCAGTGAAACGCTCCCATGTTGCAATAACTCAGAACCTCATTCTGAGTGTTCTCGGCAGAGGTCATTCGGCTGAACACAACCGTGGACAAATTAGAGCCAAATGTAGGCAGTGCCGTCCATAGTGCTGGATGGACAGTGGTCGCGTGCCAAACAACTGAGCTCTATTTCTCCAAACTTTCACAGAGTGCCATAAGTAGAGGTTCAACTTACTGCTTCGGTTGAGTAGAATGTAGCCATCAAAGCTGGAATCAGTATCACTCAGGTGAGAAGAACGGGAAGCAGATATACCCAGTCCGCTGGCAGTGTCCTACGGGGACCAGCCTATCTGGCTGCCACACCTGAATGTTTGCAACCGCGGCAGAGCTATGCAGGCGCAATTGTGCAGCAATGCAAACTGCATACCCGGGCCAAACTTAACGGGTGTACAAGAACCACGGGGGATTTACTAGGAGATGTTCACCCGGAACAGCCGGAGGCCTGCCGGCACAAGATTCCTGAATTCTTCCTAAGAAGCCTTGAAAGCAGTCAAACGCACGTATGTTGCAATAACTCAGAACCTCATTCTGAGTGTTCCCGGCAGAGGTCATTGCGCTGAACACAACCGTGGACAAATTAGAGCCAGATGTAGGCAGTGCCGTCCATAGTGCTGGATAGACAGTGGTCGCGTGCCAAACAACTGAGCTCTAGTTCTCCAAGCTTTCACAGAGTGCCATAAGTAGAGGTTCAACTTACTGCTCCGGTTGAGTAGAGTGTAGCCGTCAAAGCTGGAATCAGTAGCACTCAGGTGAGAAGAACGGGAAGCAGATATACCCAGTCCGCTGGCAGTGTCCTATGTGGACGAGCCTATCTGGCTGCCACCCCTGAATGTTTGCAACCACGCCAGAGCTATGCAGGCGCAATTGTGCAGCAATTCTAATTACGTACTCTGTCCAAACTTCATGGGAGTACAAGAAACCACGGGGTATTTATAAGGAGATGTTCACCCGGAGCAGCCGATTCCCTGACGGCAGCAGGATTCCGCAATTCTTCCTAAGAGGCCTAGAAAATAGTGAAACGCTCCCATGTTGCAATAACTCAGAAACTCATTCTGAGTGCTCCCGGCAGAGGTCATTTGGCTGAACACAACCGTGGACTAATTAGAGCCAGATGTAGGCAGTGCCGTCCATAGTGCTGGATGGACTGTGGTCACCCGCCAAACAACTGAGCTCTACTTCTCCAAACATTCACCGAGTGCCATAAGTAAAGGTTCAACTTACTGCTCCGTTTGAGTAGAGTGTAGAAGTCAAAGCTGGAATCAGTAGCACTCAGGTGAGAAGAATTGGAAACAGATATACCCAGTCCGGTGGCAGTGTCCTCCGGGGACCAGCCTATCTGGCTGCCATGCCTGAATGTTTGCAACCGTGGCAGAGCTATGCATGCTCAATTGTGCAGCAATGCAACCTACGTACCCTGGCCAAACTTCTCAGGTGTACAAGAAACCACGGGGGATTTACAAGGAGTTGTTCACCCAGAAGAGCCGGAGGCCTGCCTGCAGCAAGATTCCTAAATTCTTCTAAGAAGCATTGAAAGCAGTGAAACGCTCCTAGGTTGCAATAACTCAGAACCTCATTCTCAGTGTTCTCGGCAGAGTTCATTCAGCTGAACACAACCGTGCACTAACTAGACCCTGATATAACCAGTGCCGTCCATAGGCCTAGATGGATATTGGTCATGTGCCAAACAACTAAGGTCTGGTTCTCCAGACTTTTACTGAGTACCATAAATGCAGGTTCAACTTACTCCTTCGGTTGAGTAGAGTGTAGCCGTCAAAGCTGGAATCAGTAGCACAGTTGAGAAGAACGGGAAGCAGATATACTCAGACAGCTGGAAGTGTCCTATGGGGACAAGCCTATCTGGCTGCAACGCCTGAATGTTTGAAACCCCAGCAGAGCTCTGCAGGCTCAATTGTGCAGCAATGCAAACTGAGTAACATTGCCAAACTTCACGGGGGTAGAAGAAACAACAGAGGATTTACAAGATGTTCTCCCGGGACACCCGGAGGACTGCCAGCAGCAAGATTCTGGAATTCTTCCTAAGAAGCCTGGCAAGCAGTGAAACGCTCCTATGTTGCAATAACTCAGAACCTCATGCTAAGTGTTTCCCGCAGACGTCATTTGGCTGAACACAACCATGGACTAATTAGAACCTGATATAACCAGTGCAGTCCATATGCCTGGATGGACAGTTGTCGCGTGCCAAACAACTGAGGTCTGGTTCTCCAAACTTTTACAGAGTGCCACAAGTAGAGGTTCAAATTACTGCTCAGTTTGAGTAGAGGGTAGCAGTCAAAGCTGGAATCAGTAGCACTCAGGTGAGAAGAAAGGGAAGCAGATATATCCAGTCAGCTGACAGTGTCCTAGGAGGGCAAGCCTATCTGGATGCCACGCCTGTTTATTTGCATCTGAGTCAGAGCTCTGCAGGCACAATTGTGCAGAAATACAAACTGCATACCCTAGCCAAACTTCAGGGGTGTAGAAGAAACCCAGAATGATTTACAAGGAGATGTTGACCCGGGACACCTGGAGGCCTGCCAGCAGCAGGTGAGAAGGGAAAGCAAATACACCCAGTCAGCTGGCAGTGTCCTACGGGGACAAGCCTATCTGGCTGGCACGCCTGAATGTTGGGAACCACGGCAGAGCTCTGCAGGCGCGATTGTGCAGCAATGCAAACTGAGTACCCTTGCCAAACTTCACGGGGTAGAAGAAACCATGGAGGAGTTACAAGGAGATGTTCACTCAGGACACCCGGAGGCCTGCCGGCAGCAAGATGCTAGAATTCTTCCTAAGAAGCCATGAAAACAGTGAAACGTTCCAATGTTGCAATAACTCAGAACCTCATTCTGAGTGTTCCCGTCAGAGGTCATTCGGCTGAACACAACCCTGGACTAATTAGAGCATAATATATCCAGTGCCGTCCATAGGCCTGGATGGACTGTGGTCATGTGCCAAACAACTGAGGTCTGGTTCTCCAGACTTTCACAGAGTGCCATAAGTGGAGGTTCAACTTATTCCTCAGGTTGAGTAGAGTGTAGCCATCAAAGTTGGAATCAGTAGCACTCACGTGAGAAGAACGCGAAGCAGATATACCCAGTCAGCTGGCAGTGTCCTACATGGGCAAGCCTATCTGGCTGCCATGACTGAATGTTTGCAACCTTGGCAGAGCTCTGCAGGCACAATTGTGCAGCAATGCAAACTGCGTACCTTTGCCAAACTTCAAGGGGGTAGAAGAAACCACTGAGGAGTTACAAGGAGATATTCTCCGGGGACACCCGGAGGCCTGCCGGAAGCAGGTGAGAAGAACGGGAAGCAGATATACCCAGTCAGCTGGCAGAATCCTATATGGGCAAGCCTATCCGTCTGCCATGACTTCATGTTTGGAAACGCGGCACAGTTCTGCAGGCGCAATAGTGCCGCAATGCAAACTGTGTACCCTTGCCAAACTTCACGGGGGTAGAAGAAACCACGGAGGATTTACAAGGAGTTGTTCACCGGGAACACCCGGAAGCCTGCCGTCAGCAGGATACTGGAATTCTTCCTAAGAGGCCTGGAAAGCAGTGAAATGCTCCTCTGTTGCAATAACTCAGAACATCATCCTGAGTGTTCCCGGCAGAGGTCATTCGGCTATACACAACCGTGGACTAATTAGAGCCTGAGGTAGTCAGTGCCGTCCATAGGCCTGGATGGAGGGTGGTCACGTGCCAAACAACTGCGGTCTGGTTCTCCAAACTTTCACAGAGTGCCATAAGTAGAGTGTAGCCGTCAAATCTGGAATCAATAGCACTCAGGTGAGAAGAACGCGAAGCAGATATACCCAGTCAGCTGGCACTGTCCTACGGCGACCAGCCTATCTGGCTGCCATGACTGAATGTTTGCAACCTTAGCAGAGCTCTGCAGGCGCAATTGTGCAGCAATGCAAACTGCGTACCTTTGCCAAACTTCACGGGGGTAGAAGAAACCGCAGGCAAGTTACAAGGAGAATTTCCCCCGGGACACAAGGAGGCCTGCCGGAAGCACGTGAGAAGAACGGATAGCAGATATACCCAGTCAGCTCGCAGTGTCTTTTGGGGACAAGCCTGTCCGTCTACCATGCCTGAATGTTTGGAACCGCGGCAGAATTTTGCAGGTGCAATTGTGCAGCAATGCAAACTGTGTAGTCTTGCCAAACTTCACGGGGGTAGAAGAAACCACAGAGGAGCTACCAGGAGATGTTCACACGGGACACCCGGAGGCCTGAAGGCAGCAAGATTCTGGAATTTTTACTAAGAGGCCTGGAAAGCAGTGAAATGCCCCTATTATGCAATAACTCAGAAACTCATTCTGAGTGTTCCCATCAGAGGTCATTCGGCTGAACACAACCGTGGACTAATTAGAGCCTGATAAATCCACTGCCTTCCATAGGCCTGGATGGACAGTGGTCGCGTGCCAAACAACTCAGGTCTCATTCTCCAAACTTTCACAGATTGCCATAAGTAGAGTTTCAACTTACTCCTCAGGGTGCGTAGAGTGTAGCCGTGAAAGCTGGAATCAGCAGCACTCAGGTGAGAAGAACGAGAAGCAGATATTCCCAGTTAGCTGGCAGTGTCCTACGGGGACAAGCCTATCTGGTTGCCACGCCTGAATGTTTGCAACCTTGACAGAGCCCTTCAGGCACAATTGTGCAGCAATGGAAACTGTGTACCTCGCCAAACTTCACAGCGGTAGAAGAAACCATGGAGGATTTACAAGTAGATGTTCACACGGGGCACCCGGAGGCCTGAAGTCAGCAAGATTCTGGAATTCTTACTAAGAAGCCTGGAAAGCAGTGAAATGCCCCTATGATAAACTCATAAACTCATTCTGAGTGTTCGCGGCAGAGGTCATTCGGCTGAACACAACCGTGGACTAATTAGAGCCTAAGGTAGTCAGTGCCGTCCATAGGCCTGGATGGAGGGTATTCACGTGCCAAACAACTGTGGTCTGGTTCTCCAAACTTTCACAGAGGGCCATAAGTAGAGGTTCAACTTACTCCTCAGGTTGAGTAGAGTGAAGCTGTCAAAGCTGGAATCAGTAGCACTCAGGAGAGAAGAACGGGAAGCAGATATACCCAGTCAGCTGGCAGTGTCCTACATGGTCAAGCCTATCTGGCTGCCATGACTGAATGTTTGCAACCACCGCACATCTCTGCAGACGCAATTGTGCAGCATTGCAAACTGCGTACCCTTGCCAAACTTCACGGGGGTAGAAGAAACCACTGAGGAGTTACAAGGAGATGTTCTCCCAGGATACCCGGAGGCCAGCCGGCAGCAGGTGAGAACGGGAAGCAGATATACCCAGTCAGCTGGCAGTGTCCTACGGGGACAAGATTATCTGTCTGCCACGGCTCAATGTTTGTAACCGTGGCAGAGCTCTGCAGGCGCAATTGTGCAGCATTGCAAACTGCGTGCACTTGCCAAACTTCACGGGAGTAGAAGAAACAATGGAGGAGTTACAAGGAGATGTTCACCAAGGATATGCGGAGGCCTGCCGTCAGCAAGATTCTGGAATTCTTACTAATAAGCCTGGAAAGCAGTGAAATGCTCCTATGTTGCAATAACTCAGAAAATCATTCTGAGTGTTCCCGGCAGAGGTCATTTGGCTGAACAACACCATGGAGTAATTAGAGCCTGATATAGCCAGTGGGGTCTGCAGGCCTGGATGGACAGTAGTCACGTGCCAAACAACTGAGGTCTGGTTCTCCAGACTTTCACAGAGTGCCATAATTGGAGGTTCAACGTACTCCTCAGGTTGAATAGAGAGTTGATATCAAAGCTGGAATCAGTAGCACTCATGTGAAAAGAAAGGGAAGCAGATATACCCAGTCAGCAGGCAGTGTCCTACGGACACATGCCTATCTGGCTGCTACGCCTAAATATTTGGGTCTGCGGCAGAGCTCTGCATTCACAATTGTGCAGCAATGCAAACTGCATACCTTTGCCAAACTTCACGGAAGTAGAAGAAACTATGGAGGAGTTACAGGGAGATGTTCACCCGGGACACCCGGAGGCCCGCCGGCAGCAAGATTCTGAATTCTTTCTAATAAGCCTGGAAAACAGTGAAACGCTCCTATGTTGCAATAACTCATAACCTCAATCTGAGTGTTCCCGGCAGAGGTCATTCAGCTGAACACAAACGTGGACTAATTAGAGCCTGATATAGCCAGTGCCGTCCATAGGCCTGGATCGAGAGTGGTCACGTGCTAAACACCTGAGGTCTGGTTCTCCAGGCTTTCACAGAGTGCCATAAGTAGAGATTCAACTTACTCCTCAGGTTGAGTATAGTGTATCCGTCAAAGCTGTAATCAGTAGAAGTCTGGTGAGAAGACCGGGAAGCAGTTATAACCAGTCAGCTAGCAGTGTCCTACGGGGACAAGCCTATCTGACTGCCAGGCTTGAATGTTTGCAACCGTGGCAGAGCTCTGAAGGCACAATTGTGCAGCAATGCAAACTTCGTACCCTTGCCAAACTTAACGGGGGTAGAAGAAACCACTGAGGATTTACAAGGAGATGTTCACCCGGGACATCCAGAGGCCTGCCAGGAGCAAGGTTCTGCAATTCTTCCTAAGAAGCCTGGAAAGCAGTGAAATGCTCCTATGTTGCAATAACTCAGAACCTCATTCTGAGTGTTCTCCGCAGAGGTCATTTGGCTGAACACAACCTTGCAATAATTACAGCCTGATATAGCCAGTGCGGTACATAGGCCTGGATGGACAGTGGTCGTGTGCCAAACAACTGAGGTCTGGTTTTCCAAGCTTTCACAGAGTGCGATTAGTGGAGGATGAACTTACTCATCAGGTTGAGCAGAGTGTCGCCATCAAAGGTGGAATCAGTAGCACTCAGGAGAGAAGAATTGGAAGAAGATATACCCAGTCAGCTGGCAGTGTCCTACGGGGACAAGCCTATCTGGCTGCTATGCCTGAATGTTCGCAACCGCGGCAGAACTCTGCAGGCACAATTGTGTAGCAATTCATACTGCATACACTTGCCAAACTGCACGGGGGTAGAAGAAACCACAGAGGATTTACAAGAGGATGTTCATCCGGGACACCTGGAGGCCTGCCGGCAGCAAGATTCTGGAATTCTTCCTAATAAGTCTGGAAAGCAGTGAAAAGCTCCTATGTTGCAATAACTCATAACCTCATTCTGAGTGTTCCCGGCAGAGGTCATTCGGCTGAACACAATTCTGGACTAATTAGACCCTGATATATCCAGTGCCGACCATAGGCCTGGATGGACAAGGGTCACGTGGCAAACAACTGAGGTCTGGTAATACAGACTTTCACAGAGTGCCGTAAGTGGAGGTTCAACTTACTCCTCAGGTTTAGTAGTGTGTAGCCAACAAAGCTGGAATCAGTAACACTCAGGTGAGAAAAATGGGAAGCAAATATATGCAGTCAGCTGGCAGTGTCCTCCGGGGACCAGCCTATCTGGCTGCCACGCCTGAATGATTTCAACCGTGACAGAACTCTGCAGGCACAATTGTCTAGCAATTCAAACTGCATCCCCTTGCCAAATTGCACGGGGTTAGAAGAAACCACGGAGGATTTACAAGGAGATGTTAACCCGGGACACCGGGAGGCCTTCCATCAGGAAGATACTGGAATTCTTCCTAAGAAGCCTGGAGAGCAGTGAAATGTTCCTATGTTGCAATAACTCAGAACTTCATCCTGAGTGTTCCGGGCAGAGGTCATTCGGCTGAACACAACCGTGGACTAAGTAGAGCCTGATATAGACAGTGGCGTCCACAGGCCTGGATGGACATGGGTCCCGTGCCAAACAACTGTGGTCTGGTTCTCCAAACATTCATAGAGTGCCATAAGAAGAGGTTCAACTTACTCCTCAGGTTGAGTAGAGTGTAGCCGTCAAAGCTAGAATCAGCAGCACTCAAGTGAGAAGAACGGGAAGCAGATATACCCAGTCAGCTGTCAGTGTCCTATGGGGACAAGCCTATCTGGCTGCCACGCCTGAATATTTGCAACCGCGGCAGAGCTCTTCAGGCACAATTGTGCAGCAGTGCAAACTGTGTACCCTTGCCAAACTTCATGGCTGTAAAATAAACCACGCAGGATTTACAAGGAGATGTTGACCCTGGACGCCTGGAGGCCTGCGGGCAGCAGGTGAGAAGGACGCAAAGCAGATATACCCAGACAGCTGGCAGGGTCCACTGGGGACAATCCTATCTGGCAGCCACGCCTCAATGTTTACAACTGCGGCAGAGCTCTGCAGGTGCACTTGTACACCAGTGCAAATTGCGTACCCTTGCCACACTTGCCGGCGGTAGAAAAACCACGGAGTATTTACAAGGAGATGTTCACCCGGGACAACCGGAGGCCTGCTGGCCGTACGATTGTGGAATTCTTACTAAGGAGCCTGGAAAGCAGTGAAACGATCCTATGTTGCAATAACTCAGAACCTCATTCTGAGTGTTCCTGGCAGAAGTCATCCCGCTGAACACAACGGTGGACTAACTAGAGCCTGATATAGCCAGTGCCTTCCATAGGCCTGGATGGACAGTTTTCGCGTGCCATACAACTGAGGTCTGGATCTACAAACTTTCACAGAGTGCCATAAATAGAGGATCAACTTACTCCTCAGGTTGAGTAGAGTGTAGAAGTCAAAGCTGGAATCAGTAGCACTCAGGTGAGAAGTACGCATGCAGATAAACCTAGTCAGGTGGCCGTGTCCTACGGGGACAAGCCTATCTGGTTGCCACACCTGAAGGTTTGCAAGCATGGCAAAGCTCTGCAGGTGCAATTTGGCAGCAATGCAAACTGCATACACTTGCAAAACTTCAGGGGGAAGAAGAAACCACGGAGGATTTACAGGGAGATGTTCACCCGGGACACCCAGAATCCTGCCGGCAGCAAGATTCTGGAATTCTTCCTAAGAAGCCTGGAAAGCAGTGAAACACTCCTAAGTTGCAATAACTCAGAACCTCGTTCTGAGTGTTCCCTGCAGAGGTCATTCAGCTGAACAAAACCGTGGACTACTTAGAGCCTGATATAGCCAGTGCCGTCATATGTCTGGACAGACAGGGTCGCCTGCCAAACAACTGAGGTCTGGTTCTCCAAACGTTCATAGAGTGCCTTAAGTAGAGCTTCAACTTACTGGTCAAGTTGAGTAGAGTGTAGCCGTCAAAACTGGAATCAATAGCACTCAGGTGAGAAGAACTGGAAGCAGATATACCCCGTCAGCTGTCAGTGTCCTATGGGGACATGCCTATCTCGTTGCCACGCCTGAAGGTTTGCAACCGCGGCACAGCTCTGCAGGTGCAATTGTGCAGCAATGTAAACTGCGTACCCTTCCCAAACTTTACGGGGGTAGAAGAAACCACGGAGCATTTACAAGGAGATGTTCACCCGGGACACCCGGAGGCCTGCCGGCAGCAAGATTCTGGAATTCTTCCTAAGAAGCCTGGAAAGCAGTGAAACGCTCCTATGTTGCAATAACTCAGAACCTCATTCTCAGTGTTCCCAGCAGAGGTCATTCGGCTGAACACAACCGTACACTAATTAGAGCCTGATATAGCCAGTGCCGTCCCTAGGCCTGGATGAACAATGGTCGTGTGCCAAACAACTGACGTCTGGTTTTCCAAACGTTCACATAGTGCCATAAGTAGAGGTTCTACTTACTCCTCAGGTGGAGTGGAGTGTAGCCGTCAAAGCTGGAGTCAGTAGCACTCAGGTGAGAAGAACGGGAAGCAGATATACCCAGTCAGCTGGCAGTGTCCTACGGGGACAAGCCTATCTGGCTGCCACGCCTGAATGTTTGCAACTGAGGCAGAGCTCTGCAGGCGCAATTGTGCAGCAATGCAAATTGCATACCCTTGCCAAATTTTGCGGCGGTAGAAGAAACCATGGAGGATTTACAATGAGATGTTACACCCAGGAAATCCGGATGCCTGCCGGAAGCAAGATTCTGAAAATCTTCCTAAGAAGCCAGGAGAGCAGTGAAACAGGCCTTTGTTGCAATAACTCAGAACCTCATTCTAAGCGTTCCCGGCAGAGGTCATTCGGCTGAACACAACCATGGAATAATTAGAGTCTGATATAGCCAGTGCCGTCCATAGGCCTGGATGGAGCGTGGTCACGTGCCAAACAACTGAGGTCTGGTTCACAGAGTGCCATAAGTAGAGGTTCAAGTTACTCCTCAGGTTGAGTAGAGTGTAGCCGTCAAAGCTGGAATCAGTTGCACTCAGGTGGGAAGAACGGGAAGCAGATATACCCAGTCAGCTGTCAGTGTCCTATGGGGACAAGCCTACCTGGCTGCCATGGCTGTATGTTTACAACTGCGGCACAGCACTGCAGGCTCAATTGTGCAGAAACGCAAACTGGGTACACTTGCCAAACGTCACGGGGGTGGAAGAAACCACAGAGGAGTTACAAGGAGATGTTCACCTGGGACACCTGGAGGCCTGCAAGCAGCAAGATTCTGGAATGCTTCCTAAGAAGCCTGGAAAGCAGTGAAACGCTCCTAGGTTGCAATAACTCAAAACCTCCTTTGAGTGTTCCTGGCAGAGGTCATCCCGCTGAACACAAAGGTGGACTAATTAGAGCCAGATGTAGGCAGTGCCGTCCATAGGCCTGGATGGACAGTTGTCGCGTGCCAAACAACTGAGGTCTGGTTCTACAAACTTTCACAGAGTGCCATAAGTAGAGGTTAAACTTACTCCTCAGTGTGAGTAGTGTGTAGCCGTCAAAGATGGAATCAGTAGCACTCAGGTGAGAAGAACGGGAAGCAGATATACCCAGGCACCTGGCAGTGTCCTACGGGGACAAGCCTATCTGGCTGCCACGCCTGAATGTTTGCAACTGAGGCAGAGCTCTGCAGGCGCAATTGTGCAGCAATGCAAATTGCATACCCTTGCCAAATTTTGCGGCGGTAGAAGAAACCATGGAGGATTTACAATGAGATGTTACACCCAGGAAATCCGGATGCCTGCCGGAAGCAAGATTCTGAAAATCTTCCTAAGAAGCCAGGAGAGCAGTGAAACGGGCCTTTGTTGCAATAACTCAGAACCTCATTCTAAGCGTTCCCGGCAGAGGTCATTCGGCTGAACACAACCATGGAATAATTAGAGTCTGATATAGCCAGTGCCGTCCATAGGCCTGGATGGAGCGTGGTCACGTGCCAAACAACTGAGGTCTGGTTCACAGAGTGCCATAAGTAGAGGTTCAAGTTACTCCTCAGGTTGAGTAGAGTGTAGCCGTCAAAGCTGGAATCAGTTGCACTCAGGTGGGAAGAACGGGAAGCAGATATACCCAGTCAGCTGTCAGTGTCCTATGGGGACAAGCCTACCTGGCTGCCATGGCTGTATGTTTACAACTGCGGCACAGCACTGCAGGCTCAATTGTGCAGAAACGCAAACTGGGTACACTTGCCAAACGTCACGGGGGTGGAAGAAACCACAGAGGAGTTACAAGGAGATGTTCACCTGGGACACCTGGAGGCCTGCAAGCAGCAAGATTCTGGAATGCTTCCTAAGAAGCCTGGAAAGCAATGAAACGCTCCTAGGTTGCAATAACTCAAAACCTCCTTTGAGTGTTCCTGGCAGAGGTCATCCCGCTGAACACAAAGGTGGACTAATTAGAGCCAGATGTAGGCAGTGCCGTCCATAGGCCTGGATGGACAGTTGTCGCGTGCCAAACAACTGAGGTCTGGTTCTACAAACTTTCACAGAGTGCCATAAGTAGAGGTTAAACTTACTCCTCAGTGTGAGTAGTGTGTAGCCGTCAAAGATGGAATCAGTAGCACTCAGGTGAGAAGAACGGGAAGCAGATATACCCAGGCACCTGGCAGTGTCCTACGGGGACACACCTATCTGGCTGCCACGCCTGAATGTTTGCAAAGGCGAGAGAGCTATGCAGGAGCAATTGTGCAGCAATGCAAACTCCGTACCGTTGCCAATCTTCACACGGGTAGAAGAAACCCCGGAAGATTTACACTGAGATGTTCACCGGGGAGATCCGGAGGCCTGCTGGCAGGAAGATTCTTGAATTCTTCCTAAGAAGCCTGGAAAGCAGTGAAAAGCCCCTATGTTGCAATAACTCAGAACCTTATTCTGAGTGTTCCCGACGAAGGTCATTCAGCTGAACACAACCGTGGACTAATTAGAGCCTGCTATAACCAGGGCCGTCCTTAGGCCTGGATGGACAGAGGTCTCGAGCCAAACAGCTGAGGTCTGGTTCTCCAAACGTTCACAGAATTCCATAAGTAGAGGTTCTACTAACTCCTCAGGTGTAGTAGAGTGTAGCTGTCAAAGCTGGAATCAGTAGCACTCAGATGACAAGAACGGGAAGCAGATATACCCATCAAGCTGGCAGTGTCCTACGGGGACACACCTATCTGGCTGCCAAGCCTGAATGTTTGCAACCGGGGCAGAGCTCTGCAAGCACAATTGTGCAGCAATGCAAACTGTGAACCCTTGCCAAACTTAACGGGGGTAGGAGAATCCACGGAGGATTTACAAGGAGATGTTCACCCGGGACACCCGGAGACCTGCCGGCAGCAAGATTCTTGAATTCTTCCTAAGAAGACTGGAAAGCAGTGAAATGCTCCTATGTTGCAATAAGTCAAAACCTCATTCTCAGTGTTCCTGGCAGAGGTCATTCGGCTGAACACAACCTTGGACTAATTAGAGCCAGATATATCCAGTGCAATCCATCGGCCAGAATGGACAGTGGTCACGTGCCAAACAACTGAGGTCTGGTTCTCCAAACATTCACAGAGTGCCATAAGTTGAGGTTGAAGTTACACCTCAGGTGAAGTACAGTGTAGCCGTCAAAGCTGGAATCAGTAGCACTCAGGTGAGAAGAACGGGAAGAAGATATACCCAATCAGCTGGCAGTGTCCTTCGGGGACAAGCCTATCTGAATGCCATGGCTGAATGTTTGCAACTGCGGCAGACCTCTGCAGTCACAAATGTGCAGCAATGCAAATTGCGTACCTTTACCAAACTGCATGGGAGTAGAAGAAACCACGGAGGATTTACAAGGAGATGTTCCCCAGGGACACCCGGAGGCCTGCCGGCAGCATGATACTGGAATTCTTCCTAAAAAGAGTGGAAAGCAATGAAATGGGCTTATGATGCAAAAACTCAAATCTCATTCTGAATGTTCCCGGCAGAGGTCATGTGGCTGAACACAACCGTGGACTAATTAGGGTCAGATATAGGCAGTGCCGTCCATAGTGCTTTATGGAGAGAGGTCCCTGCCAAACAACTGAGGTCTGGTTCTCCAAACTCTCACACAGTGCCATAAGTAGAGGTTCAACTTTCTCCCCAGGTTGAGTAGAGTGTAGCCATGAAAGCTGGAATCAGTAGCACTCAGGTGAGAAGAACAGGAAGCAGATATACCCAGTCAGCTGGCAGTGTCCTACGGGGACAAGCATACCTTGCTGCCCCGTCTGAATGTTTGCAACCGTGGCAGAGCTCTATAGGCACAATTGTGCAGCAATGCAAACTGCGAACCCTGGCCAAACTTCAGGGGTGTAGAAGAAACCACGGAGGATTTACAAGGAGATGTTCACCCGTAACACCCAGAGGCCTGCCGGCAGCAAGATTCTGGATTTCTTCCTAAGAAGCCTTGAAAGCAGTGAAACTCTCCTATGTTGCAATAACTTAAAACCTCATTCTGAGTGTTCCCGGCAGAGGTCATTCGGCTAAACACAACCGTGGACTAATTAGAGCCAGATATATCCACTGCCGTCCCTAGTGCTTTAAGGACAGAGGTCGCGTGCCAAACACCTGAGGTCTGGTTCTCCAAACATTCACAGAGTGCCATAAGTAGAGGTTCAACTTTCTCCCCAGGTTGAGTAGAGTGTAGTCATGAAAGCTGGAATCAGTAGCACTCAGGTGAGAAGAACGGGAAGCAGAGATACCCATTCAGCTGGCAGTGTCCTATGGGGACAAGCATAACTTGCTGCCCCGTCTGAATGTTTGCAACCGCGGCAAAGCTCTACAGGCACAATTGTGCAGCAATGCAAACTCCGTACCCTGGTCAAACTTCAGGGGTGTAGAAGAAACCACGGAGGATTTAGAAGAAGATGTTCACCTGGAACACCCGGAGGCCTTCCGGCAGCAAGATTCTGGAATTCTTCCTAAGAAGCCTTGAAAGCAGTGAAACGCTCCTATTTTGCAATGACTCAGAACCTCATTCTGAGTGTTCCCGGCAAAGGTCATTCGGCTGAACACAACCGTGGACTAATTAGAGACAGATATATCCAGTTCCATTCACACTGCTGGATGGACAGTGGTCGCGTGCCAAACAACTGAGGTGTGGTTCTCCAAACTTTCACAGAGTGCCATAAGTAGTGGTTCAACTTAGTCCTCTGGTTGCGTAGTGTAGCCGTCAAAGCTGGAATCAGTAGCACTCACCTGAGAAAAACCGGAAGCAGATATACCCAGTCAGCTGGCAGTGTCCTACGGGGACAAGCAAATGTGGCTGCCACGTCTGAATGATTGCAACCACGGCAGAGCTCTATAGGCGCAATTGTTCAGCAATGCAAACTGCGTATCCTTGCCAAACTTCCCGGGTGTAGAAGAAACCAAGGAGGATTTACAAGGAGAGGTACACCCAGAACACCCACAGGCCTGCCGGCAGCAAGATTCTGGAATTCTTCCTAAGAAGCCTTGAAAGCAGTGAAATGCTCCTAAGTTGCAAAAACTCAGAACCTCATTCTGAGTGTTCTAGGCAGAGGTCATTCGGCTGAACACAACCTTGGACTAATTAGAGCCAGATATATCCAGTTCTGCCCACACTGCTGGATGGACAGTGGTCGCGTGCCAAACAACTGAGGTCTGGTTCTCCAAACTTTCACAGAGTGCCATAAGTAGAGGTTCAACTTCCTCCTCAGGTTGAGTAGAGTGTAGCCGTGAAAGCTGGAATTACTATCACTCAGCTGAGAAGAACTGGAAGCAGCTATACTCAGTCAGCTGGCAGTGTCCTAGGGGGACAAGCATATCTGGCTGCCACGCCTGAGTGTTTGCAACCGTGGCAGAGCTCTATAGGCGCAATTGTGCAGCAATGCAAACTGCGAACCCTTTCCAAACTTCAGGGTTGTAGAAGAAACCTTGGAAGATTTACAAGGAGATGTTCACCCGGAACACCCAGGAGGCCTGCCGGCAGCAAGATTCTGGAATTCTTCCTAAGAAGCCTTGAAAGCAGTGAAACGCTCCTATGTTGCAATAACTCAGAACCTCATTCTGAGTGTTCCCGGCAGAGGTCATTCGGCTGAACACAACCGTGGACTAATTAAAGCCAGATATATGCAGTGCCGTCCACACTGCTGGATGGACAGTGGTCGGGTGCCAAACAACTGAGGTCTGGTTCCCCAAACATTCACAGAGTGCCATAAATAGAGGTTCAACTTACTGCTCAGCTTGAGTAGAGTGTAGCTGTGAAAGCAGGAATTACTATCACTCAGGTGAGAAGAACGGGAAGCAGATATACCCAGTCAGCTGGCAGTGTCCTACGGGGACAAGCATATCTGGCTGCCACGTCTGAATGTTTGCAATCGCGGCAGAGCTCTTCAGGAGCACTTATTCAGCAATGCACACTGAGTACCCTGGCCAAACTTCACGAGTATAGAAGAAATCAAGGAGGATTTACAAGGAGATGTTCACCCGGAACACACGGAGGCCTGCCGGCAGCAAGTTTCTGGAATTCTTCCTAAGAAGCCTTGAAAGCAGTGAAACGCTCCTAAGTTGCACAAACTCAGAACCTCATTCTGAGTGTTCCCGGCAGAGGTCATTTGGTTGAACACAACCGTGGACTAATTAGGGGCAGATATAGGCAGTGCCGTCCTTAGTGCTTTATGGACAGAGATAGCGTGATAAACAACTGAGGTCTGGTTCTCCAAACTGTCACAGACTGCCATGAGTAGAGATTCAACTTACTCCCCAGGTTGAGTAGAGTGTAGTCATGAAAGCTGGAGTCAGTAGCACTCAGGAGAGAAGAACGGGAAGCAGCTATACCCAGTCAGCTGGCAGTGTCCTATGGGGACAAGCATAACTTGCTTCGCCGTCTGATTGTTTGCAACCGCGGCAGAGCTATACAGGCGCAATTGTGTAGCAGTGCAAACTGCGTACCCTGGCCAAACTTCAGGGGTGTAGAAGAAATGACGGAGGATTTACAAGGAGATGTTCACCCAGAACACCCGCAGGCCTGCCAGCAACAAGATTCTGGAATTCTTCCTAAGATGCCTTGAAAGCATTGAAACCCTCCTATGTTGCTATAACTCAGAACTTCATTCTGAGTGTTCCCGGCAGAGGTCATTCGGCTGAACACAAGCGTGGACTAATTAGAGCCAGATATAGGCAGTGCCGTCCATAAGCCTGGGTGGACACTGGTTGCATGCCATAGTGCTGGATGGAATGTGGTCCCATGCCAAACAACTGAGATCTGGTTCTCCAAACTTTCACAGAGTGCCATAAATAGAGGTTCAACTTACTCCTCAGGTTGAGTAGAGTGTAGCCGTGAAAGCTGGAATCAGTAGCACTAAGTTGAGAAGAACGTGAAGCAGATATACCGAGTCAGCTGGCAGTGTCCTTCGGGGACAAGCATATCTGGCTGCCACGTCTGAATGTTTGCAACCGCGGCAGAGCTCTGCAGGTGCAATTGTGCAGCAATGCAAACTGCTTACCCTTGCCAAACTTCCCGGGTGTAGAAGAAACCACGGAGGATTTACAAGGAGATGTTCACCCGGAACACCAGGAGGCCTGCTTGCAGCATGATTCTGGAATTCTTCCTAAGAAGCCTTGAAAGCAGTGAAACGCTTCTATGTTGCAATAACTCAGTACCTGATTCTGAGTGTTCCCGGCAGGGGTCATTGGGCTGAACACTACCGTGGACTAACTAGAGCAAGATGTAGGCAGTGCTGTCCACACTGCTGGATGGACAGTCGTCGAGTGCCAAAAAAACTGAGATCTGGTTCTCCAAACTTTCACAGAGTGCCATAAGTAGAGGTTCAACTTACTCCTCAGGTTGAGTAGAGTGTAGCCGTGAAAGCTGGAATCAGTAGCACTGAGGTGAGAAGAACGGGAAGCAGATATACCCAGTCAGCTGGCAGTGTCCTACGGGGACAAGCATATCTGGCTGCCACTTCTGAATGTTTGCAACCCCGGCAGAGCTATGCAGGCGCAATTGTGCAGAAATGCAAACTGCGTACTCTTGCCAAACTTCACGGGTGTAGAAGAAACCAAGGAGGATTTAAAAGGAGATGTTCACCCGGAACACCCGGAGGCCTGCCGGCAGCCAGATTCTGGAATTCTTCCCAAGAAGCCTTGAAACCAGTGAAACGCTCCTATGTTGCAATGACTCAGAACCTCATTCTGAGTGTTCCCGGCAGAGGTCACTCTTCTGAACACAGCTGTGGACTAGTTAGACCCAGATATAGCCAGTTCCGTCAACACTGCTGGATGGACAGTGGTCG
Organism: Dipodomys spectabilis; assembly: GCF_019054845.1. Taxonomy (NCBI): domain Eukaryota; kingdom Metazoa; phylum Chordata; class Mammalia; order Rodentia; family Heteromyidae; genus Dipodomys; species Dipodomys spectabilis. The sequence goes on along the minus strand of NW_024870813.1, from coordinate 13,841,321 downwards.
CGTTCCAAACAACTGAGGTCTGGTTCTCCAAACTTGCACAGAGTGCCATAAGTAGAGGTTCAAATTTCTTCTCATGTTGAGTAGAGTGTAGCTGTGAAAGCTGGAATCAGTAGCACTCATGTGAGAAGAACGGGAAGCAGATATACCCAGTCAGCTGCGAGTGTCCTACGGGGTCAAGCATATCTGGCTGCTACGGATGAATGTTTGCAACCGCGGCAGAGCTCTATATTTGCAATTGTGCAGCAATGCAAACTGCGGACCCTGGCCAAACTTCACCGGTGTAGAAGAAACCTCGGAGGATTTTCAAGGAGATGTTCACCCTGAACACCCAGAGGTCTGCCCGCAGCTAGATTCTGGAATTTTTCCTAAGAAGCCTTGAAAGCAGTGAAACGCTCCTATGTAGCAATGACTGAGAACCTCATTTTGAGTGTTCCCGGCAAAAGTAATTCGGCTGAACACAACAGTGGACTAATTAGAGCCAGATATATGCAGTTCCGTCCACATTGCTGGATGGACAGTGGTCCCATGCCAAACAACTGAGGTCTGGTTCTCCAAACTCTCACAGAGTGCCATAAGTAGAGGTTCAACTTACTCCCCAGGTTGAGTAGAGTGTAGCCATGAAAGCTGGAATCATTAGCACTCAGGTGAGAAGAACGGGAAGCAGATATACCCAGTCAGCTGGCAGTGTCCTACGGGGACAAGCATACCTTGCTGCCCCGTCTGAATGTTTGCAACCGTGGCAGAGCTCTATAGGCACAATTGTGCAGCAATGCAAACTGCGAACCCTGGCCAAACTTCAGGGGTGTAGAAGAAACCACGGAGTATTTACAAGGAGATGTTCACCTGGAACACCAGGAGGCCTGCCGGTAGCAAGATTCTGGAATTTTTCTTAAGAAGCCTGGAAAGCAGTGAAAGGCTCCTATGTTGCAGTGACTCAGAACCTCATTCTGAGTGTTCCCGGCAGAGGTCACTCGGCTGAACACAACCATGGACTAATTAGGGGCAGATATATTCAGTGCCGTCCATAGTGCTTTAAGGACAGAGGTCACGTGGCAAACAACTGAGGTCTGGTTCTCCAAACTTTCACAGAGTGCCATAAGTAGAGGTTCAACTTACTCCTCAGGTTGAGTAGAGTGTAGCCGTGGAAGCTGGAATCAGTAGCACTGAGGCGAGAATAACGGGAAGCAGATATACCCAGTCAGCTGGCAGTGTCCTACGGGGACAAGCATATCTGGTTGCCACGTCTGAATGTTTGCAAGCGCGGCAGAGCTCTATAGGCGCAATTGCTCAGCGAGGCAAACTGAGTACCCTTGCCAAACTTCCCAGGTGTAGATGAAACCTCAGAGGATTTATAAGGAGGTGTTCAAAAGGATCACAGGGAGGCCTGCCGGCAGCAAGATTCTGGAATTTTTCCTGAGAAGCCTTGAAAGCAGTTAAACGCTCCTATGTTGCAATGACTCAGAACCTCATTCTGAGTGTTCCCAGCAGAGGTCACTCGGCTGAACACAACCGTGCACTAATTAGAGCCAGATGTAGGCAGTGCCGTCCATAGTGCTGGATGGACAGTGGTCGCGTGCCAAACAACTGAGCTCTAGTTCTCCAAACTTTCACAGAGTGCCATAAGTAGAGGGTCAACTTACTCCTCCAGTTGAGAAGAGTGAAGCCATCAAAGCTGGAATCAGTAGAACTCAGGTGAGAAGAACGGGAAGCAGATATACCCAGTCAGTTGGCAGTGTCCTACGGGGAACAGCCTATCTGGGTGCCATGCCTAAATGTTTGTAACCACGGCAGATCTATGCAGGCCCAATTCTGCAGCAATGCAAACTGCCTACCCTGGTCAAACTTCAGGGGTGTACAAGAAACCACGGGGGATTTACAAGGAGCTATACACCCGGAACAGCCGGAGACCTGCCGGCAGCAAGATTCCGGAATTCTTCCTAAGAAGCCTTGAAAGCAGTGAAACGCTCCTATGTTGCAATAACTCAGAACTTCATTCTGACTGTTCCCAGCAGAGGTCATTCGGCTGAACACAACCGTGGAATAATTAGAGCCAGATGTAGGCAGTGCCATCCATAGTGCTGAATGGACAGTGCTCGTTAGCCAAACAACTGAGCTCTAGTTCTCCATACTTTCACAGAGTGCCATGAGTAGAAGTTCAACTTACTGCAACAGTTGAGTAGAGTGTAGCCATCAAAGCCGAAACCAGTAGAACTCAGGTGAGAAGAACGGGAAGAAGATATACCCAGTCAGCTGGCAGTGTCCGACGGGGACCAGACTATATGGCTGCCACGCCTGAATGTTTGCACCCGTGGCAGAGCTATGCAGGCGCAATTGTGCAGCAATGCAAGCTGCGTACCATGGCCAAACTTCACTGGTGTACAAGAAACCACTGGGGATTTACAAGGAGATGTTCACCCGGAACAGCCGGAGGCCTGCCGGCAGCAAGATTCCAGAATTCTTCCTAAGAAACCTTGAAAGCAGTGAAACCTTCCTATGTTGCAATAACTCAGAACGTCATTCTGAGTTCTCCCGGCAGAGGTCATTCGGCTGAACACAACCGTTTACTAATTAGAGCCAGATGTAGGCAGTCTCGTCCATAGTGCTGGATGGACAGTGTTCGCGTGCCAAACAACTGAGCTCTAGTTCTCCAAACTTTCACAGAATGCCGGAAGCAGAAGTTCAACTTACTGTTCCGGTTGAACAGAGTGTAGCTGTCAAAGCTGGAATCAGTAGCACTCAGGTGAGAAGAACGGGAAGCAGATATACCCAGTCGCCTGGCAGTGTCCTACGGGGACCAGTCTATCTGGCTCCCACGCCTGAATGTTTGCAACCGCGGCAGAGCTATGCAGGCGCAATTGTTCAGCAATGCAAACTGCGTACCCTGGCCAAACTTCACGGGTGTACAAGAAACCAGGGGGGATTTACAGGGAGATGTTCACCCGGAACAGCCTGAGATCTGCCGGCAACAAGATTCCGGAATTCTTCCTAAGAAGACTTGAAAGCAGTGAAATGCTCCTATGTTGTAATAACTCAGAACCTCATTCTGAGTGTTCCCGGCAGAGGTCATTCGGCTGAACAAAACCGTGGACTCATTAGAGCCAGATGTAGGCAGATCCCTCCATAGTGCTGGATGGACAGTGGTCTCGTGCCAAACGACTGAGCTCTAGTTCTCCAAATTTTCACAGAGTGCCATAAGTAGAGGTTCAACTTACAGCTCCGGTTGAGTAGAGTCTATCCTTCAAAGCTGGAATCAGGAGCACTCAGGTTAGAAGAATGTGAAGCAGATATACCCAGTCGGCTGGCAGTGTTCTACGGGGACCAGCCTATCTGCCTGCCACGCTTGAATGTTTGCAACCGTGGAAGTGCTATGCAAGCGCAATTTTGCAGCAATGGAAACTGCGTACACTGGCCAAACTTCACGGGTGTACAAGAAACCACGGGGGATATCCAGGGAGATGTTCACCCGGAACAGCCGGATACCTGCTGGCAGCAAGATTCCGGAATTCTTCCTAAGAAGCCTTGAAAGCAGTGAAACTCTCCTATGTTGCAATAACTCAAAACCTCATTCTGAGTGTTCAACTCAGAGGTCATCTGGCTGAACACAAGCGTGGACTAATTAGAGCCAGATGTAGACAGTGCCGTCCATAGTGCTGGATGGACAGTGGTCGCGTGCCAAACAACTGAGCTCTAGTTCTCCAAACTTTCACAGAGTGCCATAAGTAGAGGTTCAACTTACTGCTCCAGTTGAGTAGAGTGTAGCCCTCAAAGCTGGAATCAGTAGCACTAAGGTGAGAAAAACGGGAAGCAGATATACCCTGTCCGCTGGCATTGTCCTACGTGGAACAACCTATCTGGCTACCACGCCTGAATGTTTGCAACCGCGGCAGAGCTATGCAGGCGAAATTGTGCAGCAATTCAAACTGCGTACCCTGGGCAAAAGTCACGGGTGTACAAGAAACCACAGGGGATTTACAAGGAGATGTTCACCCGGAACAGCCGGAGGCCTGCCGGCAGCAAGATTCTGGAATTCTTCCGAAGAAGACTTGAAAGCAGTGAAACGCTCCTATGTTGCCATAACTCAGAACCTCATTCTGAGTGTTCCCGGCAGAGTTCATTCTGCTGAACACAACCGTGGACTCATTAGAGCCAGATGTAGACAGTGCCGTCCATAGTGCTGGGTGGACAGTGGTCGCGTGCCAAACAACTGAGCTCTAGTTCTCCAAACTTTCACAGAGTGCCATAAGTAGAGGTTCAACTTACTGCTCCAGTTGAGTAGAGTGTAGCCGTCAAAGCTGGAATCAGTAGCACTCAGGTGAGAAGAACGGGAAGCAGATATACCCAGTCCGCTGGCAGTGTCCTACATGGACCAGCCTATCTGGCTGCCTCGCCTGAATGTTTGCAACCTTGGCCGAGCAATGCAGGCTCAATTGTGCAGCAATGCAAACTGCGTACCCTGGCCAAACTTCTTGGGTGTACAAGAAACCATGGGGGATTTACAAGGAGATGTTCACCCGGATCATGTGGACGCCTGCCGGCAGCCATATTCCAGAATTCTTCCTAAGAAGCCTTGAAAGCAGTGAAACGCTCCTATGTTGCAATAACTCAGAACCTCAGTCTGAGTGTTTCCGGCAGATGTCATTCGGCTGAACACAACCGTGGACTAATTAGAGCAAGATGTAGGCAGTGCCGTCCATAGTGCTGGACGGACAGTGGTCGCGTGCCAAACAACTGAGCTCTAGTCTTCCAAACTTTCACAGAGTCCCATAAGTAGAGGTTCAACTAACTGCTCCTGTTGAACAGAGTGTAGCCGTCAAAGCTGGAATCAGTAGCACTCAGGTGAGAAGAACGGGAAGCAGATATACCCAATCCGCTGGCAGGGTCCTACTGGGACCACCCTATCTGGCTGCCACGCCTGAATGTTTGCAACCGTGGCAGAGATATGCAGCACAATTGTTCAGCAATGCAAACTGGGTACCCTGGCCAAACTTCACCGGTGTACAAGAAACCAGGGGGGATTTACAAGGAGATGTTTACCCGGAGCAGCCGGAGATCTGCCGGCACCAAGATTCTGGAATTCTTCCTAAGAAGCCTTGAAAGCAGTGAATCACTCCTATGTTGCAATAACTCAGAACCTCATTCTGAGTGTTCCCGGCAGAGGTCATTCGACTGAACACAACCGTGGATTCATTAGAGCCAGATGTAGGCAGTGCTGTCCATAGTGTTGGATGGACTGTGTTGCCGTGCCAAACAACTGAGCTCTAGTTCTCCAAACTTTCAAAGACTGCCGTAAGTAGAGGTTCAACTTTCTGCTCTGGTTGAGTAACGTGTAGCCGTCAAAGCTGGAATCAGTAGCAGTCAGGTGAGAAGTACAGGAAGCAGATATAACCAATCCGCTGGCAGTGTCCTACAGGGACCAGCCTATCTGGCTGCCACGCCTCAATGTTTGCAACTGCGGCAGAGCTATGCAGGCGCAATTGTGCAGCAACATAAACTGCGTACCCTGGCCAAACTTTACGGGTGTACAAGAAACCACGGGGGATTTAAGAGGAGATGTTCACCCGGAACAGCCGGAGGACTGTCAGCAGGAAGATTCCGGAAATCTTCCTAAGAAGCCTTGAAACCAGTGAAACGCTCCTATGTTGCAATAACTCAGAACCTCATTCTGAGTGTTCCCGGCAGAGGTCATTCAGCTGAACCCAACCATGGAATAATTAGAGCCAGATGCAGGCAGTGCCCTCCATAGTGCTGGATGGACACTGGTCGTGTGCCAAACAACTGAGCTATAGTTCCCCAAACTTTCACAGAGTGCCATAAGTAGTGGTTCAACTTACTGCTGCGGTTGAGTAGAGTGTAGCCGTCAAAGCTGGAATCAGTAGCACTCAGGTGAGAAGAACGGGAAGCAGATAGACACAGACCGCTGGCAGTGTCCTACTGGGACCAGCCTATATGGCTGTCACTCCTGAATATTTGCAACCGCGGCAGAGCTAGGCGAGCGCAATTGTGCAGCAATGCATACTGCGTACCAGGGTCAAACTTCACGGGTGTACAAGAAACCACGGGGGATTTCCAAGGAGATGTTCACCCGGAACAGCCGGAGGAGTGCCGGCAGGAAGATTCCGGAGTTCTTCCTAAGAAGCCTTGAAAGCAGTGAAACGCTCCTATGTTGCAATAACTCAGAACCACATTCTGAGTGTTCCCGGCAAAGGTCATTCGGCTGAACACAACCGTGGCCTAATTAGAGCCAGATGTAGGCTGTGCCGTCCGTAGTGCTGGATGGACAGCGGTCGCGTGGAAACAACTGAGCTCTAGTTCTCCAAACGTTCACAGAGTGCCATAAGTAGAGGTTCAACTTACTGCTCCGGTTGAGTAGAGTGCAGCCGTCAAAGCTGGAATCAGTAGCACTCAGTTGAGAAGAACGGGAAGCAGATACACCCAGTTCGCTGGCAGTGTCCTACGGGGACCAGCCTATATGGCTTCCACTCCTGAATATTTGCGACCGCGGCAGAGCTACGCAAGTGCAATTGTGCAGCAATCCATACTGCGTACCCTGGTCAATCTTCACGGGTGTACAAGAAACCACAGCAATTTACAAGGATATGTTCACCCAGAACAGCCCGAGGCCTGCCGGCAGCAAGATTCCGGAATTTTCCGCAGAAGCCTTGAAAGTAGTGAAACGCTCCTATGTTGCAATAACCCAGAACCTCATTCTGTGTGTTCCTGGCAGAGGTCATTCGGCTGAACACAACCGTGGACTAATTAGAGCCAGATGTAGCCAGTGCCGTCCATAGTGCTGGATGGACAATGGTCGCATGCCAAACAACTGAGCTCTAGTTCTCCAAACTTTCACAGAGTGCCATATTAAGAGGTTGAACTTACTGCTCCGGTTGAACAGAGTGCAGTCGTCAAAGCTGGAATCAGTAGCACTCAGGTGAGAAGAACGGAAATCAGATATGCCCAGTCCGCTGGCAGTGTCTTACGGGGACCAGCCTATCTGGCTTCCACCCCTGAATATTTGCAACGGTGGCAGAGGTATGCAGGCACAATTGTGCAGCAATGCAAGCTGCGTAAGCTGGACAAACTTCACGGGTGTACAAGAAATCACGGGGGATTTACCAGGAGATCTTGACCCAGAACAGCTGGACGCCTGCCCGCAGCCATAATCCGGAATTCTTGCTAAGAAACTTTGAAAGCAGTGAAACGCTCCTACATTGCAATAACTCACAACCTCATTCTGAGTGTTCCCGGCAGAGATCATTCGGCTGAACACAACCGTGGACTAATTAGAGCCAGATGTAGGCAGTGCCGTCCATAGTCCTGGATGGAATGTGGTCGCGTGGGAAACAACTGAGCTGTAGTTCTCCAAATTTTCACAGAGAGCCATAAGTAGACGTTCAACTTACTGCTCCGGTTGAACAGAGTGTAGCCGTCAAAGCTGCAATCAGTAGCACTCAGGTGAGAAGAACGGGACGCAGATATACCAAGTCCGCTCGCAGTGTCCAACGGGGACCAGCCTATGTGGCTGCCACGCCTCAATGTTTGCAACCGCGGCAGAGCTATGCAGGCACAATTGTGCAGCAATGCAGACTGCGTACCCTTGCCAAAATTCATGGGTGTACAAGAAACCACGGGGGATTTACAAGGATATGTTCAACCGGAACAGCCGGGGACCTGCCGGAAGCAAGAATCCGGAATTCTTCCCAAGAAGCCTTGAAAGTAGTGAAACGCTCCTATGTTGCAATAACTCAGAACCTCATTCTGAGTGTTCCTGGCAGAGGTCATTCGGCTGAACACAACCGTGGACTAATTAGAGCCAGATGTAGGCAGTGCCGTCCATAGTGCAGGATGGACAGTGGTCGCGTGCCAAACAACTGAGCTCTAGTTCTCCAAACTTTCACAGAGTGCCATATGAAGAGGTTCAACTTACTGCTCCAGTTGAGTAGAGTGTAGCCGTCAAAGCTGGAATGAGTAGCACTCAGGTGAGAACGGGAAGCACATATGCCCAGTCCGCTGGCAGTGTCCTACGGGGACCAGCCTCTCTGACTTCCACGCCTGAATATTTGCAACCGCAGCAGAGATATGCAGGCGAAATTGTGCAGCAATGCAAACTGCGTACCCTGGCCAAACTTCACGGGTGTACAAGCAACCACGGGGCATTTACCAGGAGATCTTGACCCAGAACAGCTGGACGCCTGCCCGCAGCCATAATCCGGAATTCTTGCTAAGAAGCCTTGAAAGCAGTGAAACGCTTCTATGTTGCAATAACTCACAACCTCATTCTGAGTGTTCCCGGCAGAGGTCATTTGGCTGAACACAACCGTGGACTAATTAGAGCCAGATGTAGGCAGTCTCGTCCATAGTTCTGGATGGACAGTGGTAGCATGCCAAACAACTTAGTTCTAGTTCTCCAAACTTTCACAGAGTGCCATAAGTAGAGGATCAACTTAGTGCTCCAGTTTAGTAGAGTGCAGGGGTCAAAGCTGGAATCAGTAGCACTCAGTTGAATAGAACGTGAAGCAGATATACAAAGTCCACTGGCAGTGTCCTACATGGACCAGCCTATCTGGCTGCCTCGCCTGAATGTTTGCAACCTTGGCAGAGCTATGCAGGCTCAATTGTGCAGCAATGCAAACTGCGTACCCTGGCCAAACTTTACAGGTGTACAAGAAACCACTGGGGATTTACAAGGAGATGTTCACCCGGAACAGCTGGACGCCTGCTGGCAGCCAGATTCCGGAATTCTTCCTAAGAAGCCTTGAAAGCAGTGAAACGTTCCTAAGTTGCAATAACTCAGAACCTCATTCTGAGTGCTCCCAGCTAAGGTCATTCGGCTGAACACAACCATCGACTAATTAGAGCCAGATGTAGGCAGTGCCGTCCATACTGCTGGATGGAGAGTGGTCGCGTGCCAAACAACTGAGCTCTAGTTCTCCAAACTTTCACAGAGTGCCATAAGTAGAGGTTCAACTTACTGCTCCGGTTGAGTGGAGTGTAGCGGTCAAAGCTGGAATCAGCAGCACTCAGGTGAGAAGAACGGGAAGCAGATATACCCAGTCCGCTGATAGTGTCCTACATAGACCAGCCTATCTGGCTGCCTCACCTGAATGTTTGCAACCTTGGCAGAGCTATGCAGGCGCAATTGTTCAGCAATGCAAACCGGGAACCCTGGCCAAAGTTCAGGGGTATAGAAGAAAGCACGGAGGATTTAGAAGGAGATGTTCACCCTTAACATTCGGAGGCCTGCCAGCAGCAAGATTCTGGAATTCTCCCTAAGAAGCCTTGAATGCAGAGAAACGCTCCTATGATACAATGACTCAGAACCTCATTCTGAATGTTCCCAGCAAAGGTCATTCGGCTGAACTCGACCGTGGACTAATTAGAGCCAGATATAGGCAGTGACGTCTGTAGGGCTGGATGGACAGTGGTCGGGTGCCAAACAACTGAGGTCTGATTCTCCAAACTTTCACAGACTGCCATAAGTAGAGGTTCAACTTACTCCTCAGGTTGAGTAGAGTGTAGCCGTGAAAGCTGGAACCAGTAGCACTCAAGTGAGAAGAACGGGAAGCAGATATACCCACTCAGCTGGCAGTGTCCTACGGGGACAAGCATGTCTAGCTGCCACGTCTGAATGTTTGCAACCTCGGCAGAGCCCTGCAGGCAAAATTGTGCAGCAATGCAAACTGCGTACCCTTGCCAAACTTCACCGGTGTATAAGAAACCACGGAGGGTTTACAAGGAGATGTTCACCCAGAACACCCGGAGGCCTGCCATCAGCAAGGTTCTGGAATTCTTCCTAAGAAGCCTTGAAAACAGTGAAACCCTCCTATTTTGGAATAACTCAGAACCTCATTCTGAGTTTTCCCGGCAGAGGTCATTCGGCTGAACACAACCGTGGACTAATTAGAGCCAGATATATTCTGTGCTGTCCACACTGCTGGATGGACAGTGGTCGAGTGCCAAACAACTGAGGTCTGGTTCTCCAAACTTTCACAGAGTGCCATAAATAGAGGTTCAACTTACTCCTCTGGTTGAGTAGAGTGTAGCCTTGAAAGCTGGAATCAGTAGCACTCAGGTGAGAAGGTCGGGAAGCAGATATACCCAGTCAGCTGGCAGTGTCCTACGGGGACAAGCATATCTGGCTGCCAAGTCTGAATGTTTGCAAACGCGGCAGAGCTCTGCAGGCGCAATTGTGCAGGAATGCAAACTGCGTACCCTTGCCAAACTTCACGGGTGTAGAAGAAACCACGGAGGATTTACAAGGAGATATTCACCCGGAACACTGACAGGCCTGCCGGAAGCAAGATTCTGGAATTCTTCCTAAAGCCTGGAAAGCAGTGAAACGCTCCTATGTTGCAATAACTCAGAACCTCATTCTGAGTGTTCCCAACAGAGGTCATTTATCTGAACACAACCGTGGACTAAGTAGAGCCTGTTATTGCCAGTGCCGTCCACACTGCTGGATTTACAGTGATCGCGTGTCAAACCACTGAGGTCTGGTTCTCTAAACTTTCACAGAGTGCCATAAGTAGAGGTTCAACTTACTCCTCAGGTTGAGTAGAGTGTAGCCGTGAAAGCTGGAACCAGTAGCACTCAGGTGAGAAGAACGGGAAGCAGATATACCCAGTCAGCTGGCAGTGTCCTACTGGGACAAGCATATCTGGCTGCCACGTCTGAATGTTTGCTGGCTTGGACAAGACTCTGTGAGGTTGGCCCAGTCCAGTCTAGGAGAAGCTGGCTTGGACAGGGTTCTGTGAGCCTGGCCTGGTCCAGTCTAGGAAGAGCTGGCTTGGACAAGGCTCTGTGAAGTTGGCCCGGGCCAGTCTGGTAGAAGCTAGCTGGCTTGGACAGGACTCTGTGAGGCTGTCCCAGCCCAGTCTAGGAGGAGCTGGCTTGGACTGGGCTCCTTGAGGCTGGCCCCCATTGGTCCAGGCGGGGCTGGCTTGGACATGGCTCGAAAGACTGCCCCACGCCGGTCCAGGTAGTGCTGGCTTAGACAGGCCTCTTTGAGCCTGGCCCATGCAGGTCCAGGTAGTGCTGGCATAGACAGGGCTCTGTGAGTCGGGTGCAGTCCGGTTCAGTAGACACTGGCTTGGTCAGGGCTCTGTGAACCTGGCCCGGGCTGGTCAAGGAGCAGCTGGCTTAGACAAGACTCTGTGAGGTTGGCCCGGGCCAGTCAAGCAGGAGCTGGCATGGACAGGGCTCTGTGAGGCTGGCCCAGACCTGTCCAAGTGGCCCTGGTTGGACAGGACTCTCTGAGCCTGGCCTGGGCCGCTTCAGGCAGAGATATCTTGGACAGGACTCTGTGACGCTGGCCCGGTCCAGTCCAGTTGGCGCTGGCTTAGACAGGGCTTCTGAGGATGGCCTCGTCAGGTCAAGGAACAGCTGGCTTGGACAAGACTGTGAGGCTGGCCCGCACAGTCTTGGAGGAAATGGCTTGTACAGGGCTCTTTGAAGCTTGCCCTCCTCAGTCCAGGCACTGCTGGCTTGGACAGGACTGGAAATGCTGTCACCTGGGTGGTGCAGGCGGCACTGGCTTGGATAGGGCTCTGTGAGCCTGGCCCAGGCCAGTCAAGGAACAGCTGGCTTGGACAAGACTCTGTGAGGTTGGCCCAGGCCAGTCTAGGAGAAGTTGACTTGGACAGGGTTCTGGGACCCTGGCCTGGTCCAGTCCAGGAAGAGCTGGCTTGGACAAGGCTCTGTGAGATTGGCCTGGGCCAGTCTGGTAGAAGCTAGCTGGCTTGGACAGGGCTCTGTGAGGCTGGCCCAGGATGATGCAGGCATAGCTGGCTTAGATAGGACTTTGAGAACCTGTCCAGCGCTGGTCCATGCAGTACTGCAATGGACAGGGCTCTGTGAGCCTGGCCCACGACGGACCAGTTGGTGCTGCTTTGGACAGGGCTCTGTGAGACTGGCCCAGGCCTATCTAGGGGGTGCTGGCTTGGACAGGACTCTCTGAGCCTGGCCTTGGCCACTTCAGGCGGAGCTGGCTTGGACAGCGATTCTGTGAGTCTGGTCCAGTCGGGTCCAGGGCAGCTGGCTTGGACAAGACTCTGTGAGGATGGCACGGCCCAGTCTAGGAGTACCTGGCTTGGACATGGCTCAAAAGGCTGTCCCGTGGCTGGTCCAGGTGACCCTGGCATGGACAGAGCTCTGTGTGCCAGGCCCACACCTGTCCCGGTGGTGCTGTCTTCGACAGGGTTCTGTAAACCTGGCCAGCGCCGGTCCAAGTGGTTTTGGATTGGACAGGGCCCTGTGAGTCTGGTGCAGGCTGGTCCAGTCCAGGTGGCTCTGGATTGGACAAGGCTCGGTGAGGCTGGCCCAGTCAGCTCGCGGTGCAGCTGGATTGGACAAGACTCTGTGACGCTGGCCTCACCCAGTCTAGGAGGAGCTGGCTTGGACAGGGTTCTTTGAGGCTAGACCCCATCGATCCAGGCAGCGCTGGGTTGCACAGCACTAGAAAGGCTGTCTCCCGGCTGGTCTAGGCAGCCCTGATTTGGACACGGCTCTGTGAGCGGGAATGCCCCAGTCCAGGCAGTGCTGGCTTGCACAGGGCTCTGTGCGGATGGTGCAGTCTGGTCCAGGTGAAGGTGGCATAGACCAGGCTTTGTAAGGCTGACTAGGGCCAGTCAAGGAGCAGCTGGCTTGGACAAGACTCTTTGAGGTTGACCAGGGTCAGTCTAGGAGGATCTGGCTTGGACAGGGCTCTGTGAGGTTGGCCCGGGCCGGTCCCGGTGACCCTGTCTCACACAGGGCTTGTGCAGCTGCCCTAGGCTGGTCCAGGAGGAGCTGGCTTTGACAGGGCTCTGTGAGGCTGGCCTGGTCAGGTCGAGGAGCAGCTGGCTTGGACAAGACTCTGTGAGGCTGGCCCGGCCCAGTCTAGGAGGAGCTGGCTAGACTGGGCTCCTTGAGGCTGGCCCCCATTGGTCCAGGCGGGGCTGACTTGGACAGGGCTGGAAAGACTGCCCCACGCCGGTCCAGGTAGTGCTGGTTTAGACAGGCCTCTTTGAGCCTGGCCCATGCAGGTCCAGGTAGTGCTGGCACAGACAGGGCTCTGTGAGTCGGGTGCAGTCCGGTTCAGTAGACGCTCCCTTGGTCAGGGCTCTGTTAACCTGGCCCGGGCTGGTCAAGGACCAGCTGGCTTAGACAAGACTCTGTGAGGTTGGCCCGGGCCAGTCAAGCAGGAGCTGGCATGGACAGGGCTCTGTGAGGCTGGCCCAGGCCTAAGTGGCCCTGGCTTGGACAGGACTCTCTGAGCCTGGCCTGGGCCGCTTCAGGCAGAGATATCTTGGACAGGGCTCTGTGACGCTGGCCCGGTCCAGTCCAGTTGGCGCTGGTTTAGACAGGGCTTCTGAGGATGGCCTGGTCAGGTCGAGGAACAGCTGCTTGGACAAGACTCTGTGAGGCTGCCTCGCACAGTCTTGGAGGAAATGGCTTGGACAAGGCTCTTTGAGTCTTGCCCTCCTCAGTCCAGGCACTGCTGGCTTGGACAGGGCTCAAAAAGCTGTCTCCAGGGTGGTCCAGGCGGCACTGGCTTGGATAGGGCTCTGTGAGCCTGGCCCAGGCCAGTCCAGGAAGAGCTGGCTTGGACAAGGCTCTGTGAGGTTGGCCTGGGCCAGTCTGGTAGAAGCTAGCTGTCTTGGACAGGGCTCTGTGATCCTGGCCCAGGCCAATGCAGCTGTGGCTGGCTTGGATAGGACTTTGAGAGCCTGTCCCGCGATGGTCCATGCAGTACTGCAATGGACAGGGCTATTTGAGCCTGGCCCACGATGGATCAGGCAGTGCTGCTTTGGACAGGGCTCTGTGAGACTGGCCCTGGCCTATCTGGGGGCGCTAGCTTGGACAGGACTCTCTGAGCCTGGCCTTGGCCACTTCAGACCGAGCTGGCTTGGACAGGAATTCTGTGAGGCTGGTCTAGTCGGGTCCAAGGCAGCTGGCTTGGACAAGACTCTGTGAGGCTAGCCCGGCCCAGTCTAGGAGTAGCTGGCTTGGACATGGCTCAAAAGGCTGTCCCCTAGCTGGTCCAGGCGACCCTGGCTTGGACAGAGCTCTGTGTGCCAGGCCCGCACCGGTCCCGGTGGTGCAGTCTTGGACAGGGTTCTGTAAACCTGGCCAGCGCTGGTCCAAGTGGTGTTGGATTGGACAGGGCCCTGTGAGTCTGGTGCAGGCTGGTCCAGTCCAGGTGGCTCTGGATTGGACAAGGCTCCGTGAGGCTGGCCCAGTCAGGTCGAGGTGCAGCTGGCTTGGACAAGACTCTGTGAGGCTGGCCTGGCCCAGTCTAGGAGGAGCTGTCTTGGACAGGTCTCTTTCAGGCTGACCCCCATTGGTCCAGGCAGCACTGGCTTGGACAGGGCTCAAAAGGCTGTCCAACGGATGGTCTAGGAGATCTTGACTTGCACAGGGCTCTGTGAGCCTGGCCTGCACAGGACCAGGCAGTGCTGGCTTGCAAAGGGATCTTTGAGGCTGGTGTGGTCTGGTCCAGTTGAAGGTCGCATGGACAGTGCTATGTGAGGGTGGCCAGGGCCGGTCAAGGAGCAGCTGGCTTGAAGAAGTCTCTGTGAGGTTGGCCCGTGCCAGTCTAGGAGGAGCTGGCTTGGACAGGGCTCTGTGAGGCTGGCCCAGGCCGGTGCAGGCGTGGCTGGCTTGGACAGGACTTTGAGAGCCTGTCCCGCTCTGGTCCAGGCAGTACTGGCAAGAACAGGGCTCTGTGAGCCTGACCTGCGACAATTCAGGCGGCACTGGTTTGGACAGGGCTCTGTGAGGCTGGCCCGGCCCAGTCTAGGAGGAGCTGGCTTGGACAAGGCTCAAGAGGTTGTCCCCGGGCTGGTCCAGGCGACCCTGGCTTGGACAGAGCTCTGTGTGCCTGGCCCGCACCGGTCCCGGTGGTGCTGGCTTGGACAGGGTTCTGTAAACCTGGCCCGCGCCGGTCCAAGTGGCGCTGGATTGGACAGGGCCCTGTGAGTCTGGTGCAGGCTGGTCCAGGTGGCGCTGCCTTGGACAAGGCTCTGTGAGGCTAGCCCAGAGAGGTCAAGGTGCAGCTGGCTTGGACTAGACTCTGTGAGGCTGGCCCAGCCCAGTCTTTGAGGCTGGCCCACATCGGTCCAGTCAATGCTGGATTGGACAGGGCTCGACAGGCTGTCCCCAGGCTGATCCATGCGGCCCTGCCTTGGACAGGACTCTGTGAGCTTGGCCCGCTCCAGTCCAGGAGGAGCCGGCTTGGACAGGGTTCTGTGAGACTGGCTGGCGCCGGTCCAGGCAGTGCTGGCTTGGACAGGACCCTGTGAGGCTGGTGCAGTCTGGTTCAGTTGACAATGGCTTGGACAAGGCTCTGTGAGCCTGGCCTGGGCCGGTCAAGGAACAGCGGGCTTGGACAAGACTCTGTGAGGTTGACCCGAGCCAGTCTAGGTGGATCTGGCTTGGACAGGGCTCTGTGAGGTTGGCCCGGGCCGGTCCCAGTGGCCCTGTCTCACACAAGGCTTGTGCAGCTGCCCTAGGCTGGTCCAGGAGGAGCTGGCTTTGACAGGGCTCTGTGAGGCTGGCCTGGTCAGGTCGAGGAGCAGCTGGCTTGGACAAGACTCTGTGAGGCTGGCCCGGCCCAGTCTAGGAGGAGCTGGCTAGACTGGGCTCCTTGAGGCTGGCCCCCATTGGTCCAGGCGGGGCTGGCTTGGACAGGGCTGGAAAGACTGCCCCACGCCGGTCCAGGTAGTGCTGGCTTAGACAGGCCTCTTTGAGCCTGGCCCATGCAGGTCCAGGTAGTGCTGGCATAGACAGGGCTCTGTGAGTCGGGTGCAGTCCGGTTCAGTAGACACTGGCTTGGTCAGGGCTCTGTGAACCTGGCCCGGGCCGGTCAAGGAGCAGCTGGCTTAGACAAGACTCTGTGAGGTTGGCCCGGGCCAGTCAAGCAGGAGCTGGCATGGACAGGGCTCTGTGAGGCTGGCCCAGACCTGTCCAAGTGGCCCTGGCTTGGACAGGACTCTCTGAGCCTGGCCTGGGCCGCTTCAGGCAGAGATATCTTGGACAGGGCTCTTTGACGCTGGCCCGGTCCAGTCCAGTTGGCGCTGGTTTAGACAGGGCTTCTGAGGATGGCCTGGTCAGGTCGAGGAACAGCTGGCTTGGACAAGACTCTGTGAGGCTGGCCCGCACAATCTTGGAGGAAGTGGCTTGGACAGGGCTCTTTGAGGCTTGCTCTCCTCAGTCCAGGCACTGCTGGCTTGGACAGGGCTCGAAAAGCTGTCCCCAGGGTGGTCCAGGCGGCACTGGCTTGGATAAGGCTCTGTGAGCCTGGCCCAGGCCATTCAAGGAACAGCTGGATTGGACAAGACTCTGTGAGGTTGGCCCAGGCCAGTCTAGGAGAAGTTGATTTGGACAGGGTTCTGTGAGCCTGGCCTGGTCCAGTCCAGGAAGAGCTGGCTTGGACAAGGCTCTGTGAGGTTGGCCTGGGCCAGTCTGGTAGAAGCTAGCTGGCTTGGACAGGGCTCTGTGAAGCTGGCCCAGGCCAATGCAGGCGTGGCTGGCTTGGATAGGACTTTGAGATCCTGTCCCCCGCTGGTCCAGGTAGTACTGCCATGGATACGGCTCTGTGAGCCTGGCCCGTGACGGTCCAGGCTGCGCTGGCTTGTACTGGACTCGAAAGGCTGTCCCCCAGCTGTTCTAGGCAGCCCTGATTTGGACACGGATCTGTGAGCCGGCCTGCACCGGTCCAGTCAGTGCTGGCTTGCACAGGGCTCTGTGAGTATGGTGCAGTCTGGTCCAGTTGAAGGTGGCATATACAGGGCTTTGTAAGGCTGACTAGGGCCAGTCAAGGAGCAACTGGCTTGGACAAGACTCTGTGAGGTTGACCCGGGCCAATCTAGGAGGATCTGGCTTGGACAGGGCTCTGTGAGTTGGCCATCGCCCATCCCGGTGGCCCTGTCTCACACAGGGCTTGTGCAGCTGCCCCAGGCTGGTCCAGGAGAAGCTGGCTTCAACTGGGCTCTGTGAGGCTGGCCTGGTCAGGTCGAGGAGCAGCTGGCTTGGACAAGACTCTGTGAGGCTGGCCCGGCCCAGTCTAGGAGGAGCTGGCTTTGACTGTGCTCCTTGAGGCTGGCCCCCATTGGTCCAGGCGGCACTGGCTTGGACATGGCTCGAAAGACTGCCCCACGCTGGTCCAGGTATTGCTTTCTTAGACAGGCCTCTGTGAGCCAGGCCTATGCGGATCCAGGTAGTGCTGGCTTAGAAAAAGCTCTGTGAGTCTGGTGCAGTCTGGTTCAGTTGATGCTGGCTTGGTCAGGGCTCTGTGAACCTGGCCCGGGCCGGTCAAGGAGCTGTTGGCTTAGACAAGACTCTGTGGCGTTTGCCTTGGCCAGTCAAGGAATAGCTGGCGTGGACAGGGCTCTGGGAGGCTGGCCTGGTCAGATCAAGGAACAGCTGCCTTGGACAAGACTCTGTGAGGCTGGCCCGGCAGAGTCTAGGAAGGGCTGGCTTGGACTGGGGTCTTTGAGACTGGCCCCCATCGGTCCAGGCGGCGCTGGCTTGGATATGGCTCGGAAGACTGGCCCCTCGCCGGTCCAGTTAGTGCTGCCTTAGACAGGCCTCTGTGAACCTGGCCCATGCCGATCCAGGTAGTGCTGGCTTGGACAGGGTTCTGTGAACCTGGCCCGGGCCTGTCATGGAGCAGCTGGCTTAGACAAGATTCTGTGAGGTTGGCCCGGGCCAGTCAAGGAGCAGCTGGCGTGGACAGGGCTCTGTTAGGCTGGCCTGGTCAGGTCGAGGAGCAGCTGGCTTGGACAAGACTCTGTGAGGCTGGCCCGGCCCAGTCTAGGATGAGCTGTCTTGGACAGGGCTCTGTGAGGCTGGCCTGCATCAGTCAGGCAGCACTGGCTTGGACAGGGCTAGGTGAAGTCCGGTCCTGGTGGCGCTGGCTTGTACAGGGCTCTGTGAGGCTGGTCTGGTCGGGTGCAGGGCAGCTGGGTTGGATAAGACTCTGTGAGGCTCACCTGGCCCAGTCTAGGAGGAGCTGGCTTGGACAGGGCTCTTTGAGGCTGGCCTGCATCAGTCAGGTGGCACTGGCTTGGACAGGACTCAAGAGACTGTCCCCGGGCTGGTCCAGATGACCCTGGTTTGGACAGAGCTCTGTGAGCCTGGCCTGTGCCGGTTCAGGTGGTGCTGTCTTTGACAGGGTTCTGTAAAACTGGCCCGCGCCGGTCCAAGTGGCACTGGATTAGACAGGGCCCTTTGAGTCTGGTGCAGGCTGGTCCAGGTGGCGCTTGCTAGGACAAGGCTCCATGATGCTGGCCCAGTCAAGTCGATGTGCAGCTGGCTTGGACAAGACTCTGTGAGGCTGTCCCGGCCCAGTCTAGAAGGCGGTGGCTTGGACAAGGCTCTGTGAGGCTGGCCCGGCCCAGTCTAGGAAGAACTGGCTTGGACTGGGCTCTTTGTGGCTGGCCCCCATTGGTCCAGGCGGCGCTGGCTTGGACATGGCTGGAAAGACTGTCCCCACGCCGGTCCAGGTAGTGCTGGCTTAGACAGGCCTCTGTGAGCCTGGCCCATGCCGATCCAGGTAGTGCTGGCTTGGACAGGGCTCTGTGAAACTGGCCCCGGCCTGTCAAAGAGCAGCTGGCCTGGAAAGGGCTCTGTGAGGCTGGTCCGGTCGGGTGCAGGGCAGCTTGCATGGATAAGACCCTGTGAGGCTGGCCCAACCCAGTCTAGGAGGAGCTGGCTTGGACAGGGCTCTGTGAGGCTGGCCTGCATCAGTCAGGTAGCACTGGCTTGGACAGGGCTAGGTGCAGGCCGATCCTGGTGGAGCTGGCTTGTACAGGGCTCTGTGAGGCTGGGCCGTTCCGGTCCAGGAGGAGCTGTCTTGGACAGGGCTCTCTGAGGCTGGCCTGGGCCGGTCCACGTGGCCCTGACTTGAACAGGATTCTGTGAGCCTGGCCTGGGCTAGTCCAGCTGGGGCTGCCTTGGACAAGGCCCTGTTAGACTGGCCGGGTCCGGTCCAGTTGGAGCTGGCTTAGACAAGTCTTTGTGAGGCAGCTCCGTTCCAGTCTAGGAAGACCTGGCTTGTACAGGGCTCTGTGATCGTGGCCCAGACTGTTCAAGGAACAGCTGGTTAGACAAGACTCTGTGAGGTTGGCCCGGGCCAGTCAAGGAGGAGCTGGCGTGGACAGGGCTCTGTGAGGCTGGCCCCGTCAGGTGCAGGGCAGCTGGCTTGGACAAGACTCTGTGAGGCTGGCCCGGCCCAGTCTAGGAGGAGCTGGCTTGGACAGGGCTCTGTGAGGCTGGCACCAATCGGTCCAGCCAGCGCAGGGCTGGAAAGGCTGTCCCCCAGCTGGTCTAAGGTGGCCCTGATTGGACAGGGCTCTGTGACCCTGGCCTGCACTGGTCCAGACAGTGCTGGCTTGCAAAGGGCTCTGTGAGGCTGGTGCAGTCTGGTGCAGTTGAAGGTGGCATGGACAGGGCTTTGTGAGGCTGGCCCAAGCCGGTCAAGGAGCAGATGGCTTGGAGAAGTCTCTGTGAGGTTGGCCCAGGCCAGTCTAGGAGGAGCTGGCTTGGACAGGACTCTGTGAGACTGGCCCAGGCCGGTGCAGGCATGGCTGGTTTGGACAGGACTTTGAGAGCCTGTCCCACAGTCGTCCAGGCAGTACTGGCATGGACAGGGCTCTGTGAGCCTGGCCCATGTTGGTCTAGATGGTGCTGGCTTGGACAGTGCTCCTTGAGGCTGGCTCAGGTGGGTCCAGATGGCCCTGTCTCGCACAGGGCTTGTGCAGCTGCCCCAGGCGGGTCGAGGAGGAGCTGGCTTCGACAGGGCTCTGTGAGGCTGGCCTGGTCAGGTCAAGGAGCAAATGTCTTGGACAAGACTTTGTGAGGCTGGCCCAGCCCAGTCTAAGAGAAGCTGGCTTGGACTGGCCTCTTTCAGGCTGGCCCCCATCGGTCCAGGCGGCACTGGCTTGGACATGGCTCGAAAGACTGTCCCCACGCCGGTCCAGGTAGTGCTGTCTTAGACAGGTCTCTGTGAGTCTGGTGCAGTCTGGTTCAGTTGACGCTGGATTGGACCGGGCTCTGTGAGCCTGGCCTGCAGTGGTCCAGGCAGTGCTGGCTTGCAAAGGGCTCTGTGAGGCTGGTGCAGTCTGGTCCAGTTTAAGGTGGCATGGACAGGGCTTTATGAGGCTGTCCCTGGCCTGTCAAGGAGCAGCTGGCTTGGAGAAGTCTCTGTGAGTTTGGCCCGGGCCAGTCTAGGAGGAGCTGGCTTGGACAGGGCTCTGTGAGGCTGGCCCAGACTGGTGCAGGAGTGGCTGGCTTGGACAAGACTTTGAAAGCCTGTCCCATGGCAGTCCAGGTAGTACTGGCATGGACAGGGCTCTGTGAGGCTGGCCCGGCCCAATGTAGGGGCAGCTGGCTTGGACAGGGCTCAAGAGGCTGTCCCCGTGCTGCTCCAGGCGACCCGGGCTTGGACAGAGCTCTGTGTGCCTGGCCGGCACCGGTCCCGGTGGTGCTGGCTTGGACAGGGTTCTGTAAACCTGGCCCGCGCCGGTCCAAGTGGCGTTGGATTGGACAGGGCCCTGTGAGTCTGGTGAAGGCTGGTCCAGGTGGCGCTGCCTTGGACAAGGCTCTGTGAGGCTGGCCCAGAGAGGTCAAGGAGCAGCTGGCTTGGACATTACTCTGTGAGGTTGGCCCGGCCCAGTCTAGGAGGAGCTGGATTGGACTGAGCTCTTTGAGGCTGGCCCCCATTGGTCCAGGCGGCGCTGGCTTAGACATGACTCAAAAGACTGTCTCCATGCCGGTCCAGGTAGTGCTGGCTTAGACAGGCCTCTGTGAGTCTGGTTCAGTCTGGTTCAGTTGACGCTGGCTTGGACAGGGCTCTGTGAGACTGGTCGGCACGGGTCCAGGCAGCCCTGGCTTGGTCAGGGCACTGTGAGGCTGGTGCAGTCTGTTCCAGTTGACACTGGCTTGGACAGGGCTCTGTGAGCCTGGCCCAGGCCGGTCAAGGAGCAGCTGGCTTGGACAAGGATCTGGGAGGTTGACAAGGGCTAGTCCTGGAGGAGCTAGATTATACAGGGTTCTGTGATGCTGGCCCAGGCCGGTCCAGGTGGCCCTGTCTCGCACAGGGCTTGTGCAGCTGGCACCAGGCTGGTCCAAGAGGAGCTGGCTTTGACAGGGCTCTGTGAGGCTGGCCTGGTCAGGTCGAGGAGCACCTGGCTTGGACAAGACTATGTGAGTCTGTCCCGGCCCAGCCTAGGAGGAGCTGGCTTGGACTGGGCTCTTTGAGGCTGGCCCCCATCGGTCCAGGTGGCGCTGGCTTGGACATGCCTCGAAAGACTGTCCCAATGCCGGTCCAGGTAGTGCTGGTTTAGACAGGCCTCTGTGAGCCTGGCCCATTCCGGTCCAGGTAGTTCTGGCTTAGACAGTGCTCTGAGTCTGGTGCAGGCTGGTCCAGTCCAGGTGGCTCTGGATTGGACAAGGCTCCGTGAGGCTGGCCCCCATTGGTCCAGGCAGCACTGGCTTGGACAGGGCTCAAAAGGCTGTCCCCCCCCCCCCCCCCCCCGGTCTAGGCGATCCTGACTTGCACAGGGCTCTGTGAGCCTGGCCTGCACCGGTCCAGGCAGTGCTGGCTTGCAAAGGGTTCTGTGAGGCTGGTGTATTCTGGTCCAGTTGAAGGTCCAATGGACAGTGCTATGTGAGGGTGGCCAGGCCCGGTCATGGAGCAGCTGGCTTGAAGAAGTCTCTGTATGGTTGGCCAGGGCCAATCTAGGAGGAGCTGGCTTGGACAGGGCTCTGTGAGGCTGGCCCAAGCCGGTGCAGTCGTTGCTGGCTTGGACAGGATTTTGAGAGCCTGTCCCGCTCTGGTCCAGGCAATACTGGCATGAACAGCGCTCTGTGAGCCTGGCCTGCGACAATTCAGGCAGCACTGGTTTGGACAGGGCTCTGTGAGACTGGCCCAGGCCTATCCAGGCAGTGCTGGCTTGGACAGGACTCTCTGAGCTTGGCCTTTGCGACTTCAGGTGGAGCTGGTTTGGACAGGGATTCTGTGAGGCTGGTCTGGTCAGTTCCAGGGCAGCTAGCTTGGACAAGACTCTGTGAGGCTGGCCAGGCCCAGTCTAGGAGGAGCTGGCTTGGACAGGGCTCAAGAGGCTGTCCCCGGGCTGGTCCAGGTGACCGTGGCTTGGACAGAGCTCTGTGTGCCTGGCCCGAACCGATCCCGTTGGTGCTGTCTTCGACAGGGTTCTGTAAACCTGGCCCGCGCAAGTCAAAGTGGCGCTGGATTGTACACGGCCCTGTGAGTCTGGTGCAGGCTGGTCCAGGTGGCGCTGCCTTGGACAAGGCTCTGTGAGGCTGGCCCAGAGAGGTCAAGGTTCAGCTGGCTTGGACTAGACTCTATGAGGCTGGCCCGGCACAGTCTAGGAGGAGCTGTCTTGGACAGGGCTCTTTGAGGCTGGCCCACATTGGTCCAGTCAATGCTGGATTGGACAGGGCTCGACAGGCTGTCCCCAGGCTGATCCATGCGGCCCTGCCTTGGACAGGACTCTGTGAGCTTGGCCCGCTCCAGTCCAGGAGGAGCCGGTTTGAACAGAGTTCTGTGAGACTGGCTGGCGCTGGTCCAGGCAGTGCTGGCTTGGACAGGACCCTGTGAGGCTGGTGCAGTCTGGTTCAGTTGACAATGGCTTGGAGAAGGCTCTGTGAGCCTGGCCTGGGCCGGTCAAGGAGCAGCTGGCTTGGACAAGACTCTGTGAGGTTGACCCGAGCCAGTCTAGGTGGATCTGGCTTGGACAGTGCTCTGTGAGGTTGGCCCGGGCCGGTCCTGGTGGTCCTGTCTCACACAGGGCTTGTGCAGCTGCCCCAGGCTGGTCCAGGAGGAGCTGGCTTCGACAGGACTCTGTGAGGCTGGACTGGTCAGGTCGAGGAGCAGCTGGCTTGGACAAGACTCTGTGTGGCGGGCCCGGCCCAGTCTAGGAGCAGCTGGCTTGGAGAGGGTTCAAGAGGCTGTCTCCGGGCTGGTCCAGGCGACCTTGGCTTGGACACAGTTCTGTGTGCCTGGCCCGCACAGGTCCCGGTGGTGCTGGCTTTGACAGGGTTCTGTAAACCTGGCCCGCGCTGGTCCAAGTAGCGCTGGATTGGAAAGGGCCATGTGAGTCTGCTGCAGGCTGGTCCAGGTGGCGCTGCCTTGGACAAGGCTCAGTGAGGCTGGCCCAGAGAGGGCGACGAGCAACTGGTTTGGACAAGACTCTGTGAGGCTGGTCCGGTCCAGTCTAGGAGGAGCTGGCTTGGACTGGGCTCCTTGAGGCTGGCCCCCATTGATCCAGACGGCGCTGGCTTGGACATGGCTCAAAAGACTGCCCCACGCCGGTCCAGGTAGTGCTGGCTTAGACAGGCCTCTTTGAGCCTGGCCCATGCAGGTCCAAGTAGTGCTGGCATAGACAGGGCTCTGTGAGTCGGGTGCAGTCCGGTTCAGTAGACGCTGGCTTGGTCAGGGCTCTGTGATCCTGGCCCGGGCCGGTCAAGGAGCAGCTGGCTTAGACAAGAATCTGTGAGGTTGGCCCGGGCCAGTCAAGCAGGAACTGGCATGGACAGGGCTCTGTGAGGCCAGCCCAGACCTGTCCAAGTGGCCCTGGCTTGGACAGGACTCTCTGAGCCTGGCCTGGGCCGCTTCAGGCAGAGATATCTTGGACAGGGCTCTGTGACGTTGGCCCGGTCCAGTCCAGTTGGCACTGGCTTAGACAGGGCTTCTGAGGATGGCCTGGTCACGTCGAGGAACAGCTGGCTTGGACAAGACTCTGTGAGGCTGGCCCACACAGTCTTGGAGGAAATGGCTTGGACAGGGCTCTTTGAGGCTTGCCCTCCTCAGTCCAGGCACTGCTGGCTTGGACAGGGCTCGAAAAGCTGTCCCCAGGGTGGTCCAGGCGGCACGGGCTTGGATAGGGCTCTGTGAGCCTGGCCCAGGCCAGTAAGGAACAGCTGGCTTGGATAAGCCTCTGTGAGGTTGGCCCAGGCCAGTCTAGGAGAAGTTGACTTGGACAGGGTTCTGTGAGCCTTGCCTGGTCCAGTCAGGGAAGAGCTGGCTTGGACAAGGCTCTGTGAGGTTGACCCGGGCTAGTCCAGGAGGAGCTGGATTCGACAGGGTTCTGTGAGGATGGCCTGGCCATGTCGAGGAGCATCTGGCTTGGACAAGACTCTGTGAGGCTGTCCCGGCCCAGTCTAGAAGGAGCTGGCTTGGACTAGGCTCTTTGAGTATGGGACCCATCGGTCCAGGCGGCCCTGGCCTAGACATGGCTCAGAAGACTGTCCCCACACCGGTCTAGGTAGTGCTGGCTTAGACAGGCCTCTGTGAGTCTGGTTCAGTCTGGTTCAGTTGACGCTGGCTTGGACAGGGCTCTGTGAGACTGGCCGGCGCGGGTCCAGGCAGCCCTGGCTTGGTCAGGGCACTGTGAAGTTGTTATAGTCTGGTCCAGTTGACACTGGCTTGGACAGGGCTCTGTGAGCCTGGCCCAGGCCAGTCAAGGAGAAGCTGGCTTGGACAAGACTCTGTGAGGTTGACATGGGCTAGTCCAGGAGGAGCTGGATTAGACAGGGTTCTGTGATGCTGGCCCAGGCCAGTCCAGTTGGCCCTGTCTTGCACAGGGCTTGTGCAGCTGGCCCCAGGCTGGTCCAAGAGGAGCTGGCTTAGACACGGCTCTGTGAACCTGCCCAGGACCGGTCAAGGTGCAGCTGGCTTGGACAAGACTCTTAGGCTGGCCCGGTCCTGTCTAGAGGAGCTGGTTTGGACTGGGCTCTTTGAGGCTGGGCCCCATTGGTCCAGGACGTGCTGGCTTGAACAGGCTTGAAAGGCTGCCCCCAGTCTTGTCCAGGGGGCCCTGCCTTGGACAGGACTCTGTGAGCTTGGCCTGCACCAGTCCATGAGTACCAGGCTTAGACAGGTTTCTGTGAGACTGGCCGGCGCGGGTCCAGGCAGCCCTGGCTTGGTCAGGGCACTGTGAGGCTGGTGCAGTCTGGTCCAGTTGACACTGGCTTGGACAGGGCTCTATGAGCCTGGCCCGGGCCGGTCACCGAGCAGTTGGCTTGGACAAGACTATGTGAAGCTGTCCCGGCCCAGTCTAGGAGGAGCTGGCTTGGACTGGGCTCTTTGAGGCTGGCCCCCATAGGTCCAGGTGGCGCTGGCTTGGACATGGCTCGAAAGACTGTCCCAATGCCGGTCCAGGTAGTACTGGTTTAGACAGGCCTGTGTGAGCCTGGCCCATGCCGATCCAGGTAGTGCTGGCTTAGACAGGGCTCTGAGTCTGGTGCAGTCTGGTTCAGTTAACGCTGGCTTGAACAGGGTTCTTTGAGGCTGGCCCTCCTCAGTCCAGGCACTGCTAGCTTGGACAGGGCTGGAAAAGCTGTCCCTAGGGTGGTCCAGGTGGCGCTGGCTTGGACAGGGCTCTGTGAGCCTGGCCTAGGCCGGTCAAGGAACGGAACAGCTGGCTTGGACAAGACTCGGTGAGGTTGGCCCATGCCAGTCTAGGAGAAGTTGCCTTGGACCGGGTTCTGTGAGCCTGGCCTGGTCCAGTCCAGGAAGAGCTAGCTTGGACACGCCTCTGTGAGGTTGGCCTGGGCCAGTCTGGTAGAAGCTAGCTGGCTTGGACAGGGCTCTGTGAGGCTGGCCCAGGCCGATGCAGGTGTGGCTGGCTTGGATAGGACTTTGAGAGCCTGTCCCAAGCTGGTCCATGCAGTACTGCAATGGAGAGGGCTCTGTGAGCCTGGCCCAGGACGGATCAGGTGGCGCTGGTTTGGGCAGGGCTCTGTGAGACTGGCCCGGGCCTATCCAGGGGGCACTGACTTGAACAGGATTCTCTGAGCCTGGCCTTGGCCACTTCAGGCGGAGCTGGCTTGGACAGGGATTCTGTGAGGCTGGTCCAGTCGGGTCCAGGCAGCTGGCTTGGACAAGACTCTGTGAGGCTGGCCCGGCCCAGTCTAGGAGGAGCTGTCTTGGACAGGGCTCTTTGAGGCTGGCCCCCATCGGTCCAGGCAGCACTGGCTTGGACAGGGCTCAAAAGGCTGTCCCCCGGCTGGTCTAGGCGATCCTGGCTTGCACTGGGCTCTCTGAGCCTGGCCTGCACCGGTCCAGGCAGTGCTGGCTTGCAAAGGGCTCTGTGAGGCTGGTGTAGTCTGGTCCAGTTGAAGGTCCAATGGACAGTTCTATGTGAGGGTGGCCAGGGCCGGTCAAGGAGCAGCTGGTTGGAAGAAGTCTCTGTGAGGTTGGCCAGGGACAGTCAAGGAGGAGCTGGCTTGGACAGGGCTCTGTGAGGCTGGCCCAGGCCGGAGCAGGCTTGGCTGGCTTGGACAGTACTTTGAGAGCCTGTCCCGCTCTGGTCCAGGCAGTACTGGCATGAACAGGGCTCAGTGAGCCTGGCGGGCGACAATTCATGCGGCACTGGTTTGGACAGGGCTCTGTGAGACTGGCCTGGGCCTCTCCAGGCGGTGCTGGCTTGGACAGGACTCTCTGAGACTGGCCTTGGCATCTTCAGGTGGAGCTGGTTTGGACAGGGATTCTGTGAGGCTGGTCTGGTCGGTTCCAGGGCAGTGGCTTGGACAAGACTCTGTGAGGCTGGCCTGGCCCAGTCTAGGAGGAGCTGGCTTGGACAGGGCTCAAGAGGCTGTCCCCGGGCTGGTCCAGGTGACCCTGGCTTGGACAGAGCTCTGTGTGCCTGGCCCGCACCGGTCTCGGTGGTGCTGTCTTGGACAGGGTTCTGTAAACCTGGCCCGCGCCGTTCCAAGTGGCGCTGGACCGTACACAACCCTGTGAGTCTGGTGCAGGCTGGTCCAGGTGGCGCTGCCTTGGACAAGGCTCTGTGAGGCTGGCCCAGAGAGGTCAAGGTGCAGCTGGGTTGGACTAGACTCTGTGAGGCTGGCCCGGCGCAGTCTAGGAGGAGCTGTCTTGGACAGGGCTCTTTGAGGCTGGCCCACATCGGTCCAGTCAATGCTGGATTGGACAGGGCTCGACAGGCTGTCCCCAGGCTGATCCATGCGGCCCTGCCTTGGACAGGACTCTGTGAGCTTGGCCTGCTCCAGTCCAGGAGGAGCCAGTTTGGACAGGGTTCTGTGAGACTGGCCGGCGCCGTTCCAGGCAGTGCTGGCTTGGACAGGACCCTGTGAGGCTGGTGCAGTCTGGTTCAGTTGACAATGGCTTGGACAAGGCTCTGTGAGCCTGGCCTGGGCCGGTCAAGGAGCAGCTGGCTTGGACAAGACTCTGTGAGGTTGACCCGAGCCAGTCTAGGAGGATCTGGCTTGGACAGGGCTCTGTGAGGTTGGCCCAGGCGGGTCCCGATGGCCCTGTCTCACACAGGGCTTGTGCAGCTGCCCCAGGCTGGTCGAGGAGGAGCTAGCTTCGACAGGGCTCTGTGAGGCTGGCCTGGTCAGGTCAAGGAGCAGCTGGCTTGGACAAGACTCTGTGAGGCTGGCCCGTCCCAGTCTAGGAGGACCTGTCTTGGACAGGGCTCTTTGAGGCTGGCCCACATCGCTCCAGTCAATGCTGGATTGGACAGGGCTCGACAGGCTGTCCCTAGGCTGAACCTGGCGGCCCTGCCTTGGACAGGACTCTGTGAGCTTGGCCCGCTCAAGTTCAGGAGCAGCAGGCTTGCACAGGGTTCTGTGAGCCTGGCCAGCGCTGGTCCAGGCAGTGCTGGCTTGGACAGGACCCTGTGAGGCTGGTGCAGCCTGGTTCAGTTGAAAATGGCTTAGACAAAGCTCTGTGAGCCTGGCCTGGGCCAGTCAAGGAGCAGCTGGCTTGGACAAGACTCTGTGAGGTTGGCCCAGGCCAGTCTAGGAGAAGTTGACTTGGACAGGGTTCTGTGAGCCTGGCCTGGTCCAGTCCAGGAAAAGCTGTCTTGGACAAGGTTCTGTGAGGTTGACCCAGGCCAGTCTTGGAGGATCTGGCTTGGACAGTTCTCTGTGAAGTTGGCCCGGGCCAGTCCCGGTGGCCCTGTCTCACACAGGGCTTGTGCAGCTGAGCCAAGCTGGTCCAGGAGGAGCTGGCTTCGACATGGCTCTGTGTGCCTGCCCTGGTCAGGTCGAGGAGCAGCTGGCTTTTACAAGAATCTGTGAGGCTGGCCCGGGCCAATCAAGCAGGAGCTGGAATGGACAGGGCTCTGTGAGTCTGGCCCAGGCCTGTCCAAGTGGCCCTGGCTTGGACAGGACTCTCTGAGCCTGGCCTGGGCCGCTTCAGGCAGAGATATCTTGGACAGGGCTCTTTGACGCTGGCCCAGTCCAGTCCAGTTGGCGCTGGCTTAGACAGGGCTTCTGAAGATGGCCTGGTCAGGTCGAGGAACAGCTGGCTTGGACAAGACTCTGTGAGGCTGGCCCGCACAGTCTTGGAGGTAATGGCTTGGAGAGGGCTCTTTGAGGCTTGCCCTCCTCAATCCAGGTATTGCTGGCTTGGACAGGGCTCGAAAAGCTGTCCCCAGGGTGGTACAGGCGGCACTGGCATGGATAGGGCTCGGTGAGCCTGGCGCAGGCCAGTCAAGGAACAGCTGGCTTGGACAAGACTCTGTGAGGTTGGCCCAGGCCAGTCTAGGAGAAGTTGACTTGGACAGGGTTCTGTGAGCGTGGCCTGGTCCAGTCCAGGAAGAGCTGGCATGGACAAGGCTCTGTGAGGTTGGGCTGGGCCAGTCTGGTAGAAGCTAGCTGGCTTGGACAGGGCTCTGTGAAGCTGGCCCAGGCCAATACAGGTGTGGCTGGCTTGGATAGGACTATGAGATCCTGTCCCCCGCTGGTCCAGGTAGTACTGCCATGGATACGGCTCTGTGAGCCTGGCCCATGAGGGTTCAGGCTTCGCTGGTTTGGACAGGGCTCTGTGAGACTGGTCCAGGCCTATCCAGGAGGCGCTGGCTTGGACAGCACCCTCTGAGCCTGGCCTTGGTCAATTCAGGAGGAGCTGGTTTGGACAGGTATTCTGAGAGGCTGGTCCAGTCAGGTCCAGGGCAGCTGGCTTGGACAAGACTCTGTGAGGCTGGCCAGGCCCAGTCTAGGAGGAGCTGGCTTGGACAGGGCTCAAGAGGCTGTCCCCGGGATGGTCCAGGTGACCCTGGCTTGGACAGAGCTTTGTGCGCCTGGCCTGCACCCATCCCGTTGGTATTGTCTTGGACAGGGTTCTGTAAACCTGGCCAGTGTTGATACAAGTGGCGCTGGATTGGACAGGGCGCTGTGAGTCTGGTGCAGGCTAGTCCAGTCCAGGTGGTGCTGGCTTGGACAAGGTTCTGTTAGCCTGTCCCAGTCAGGTCGTGGTGCAGCTGGACTGGACAAGACTCTGTGAAGCTGGACCGGCCCAGTCTAGGAGGAGCTGGCTTGGAGAGGGCTCTTTGAGGCTAGCCCCTATCGGTCCAGGCAGCGCTGGCTTGCACAGGGCTCGAAAGGCTGTCCCCCGGCTGGTCTAGGCAGCCCTGATTTGGACACGGTCTGTGAGCCGGCCTGCACCAGTCCAGGCAGTGCTGGCTTGCACGGGGCTCTGTGAAGTTGGTGCAGTCTAGTCCAGTTGAAGGTGGCATAGACCGGGCTTAGTAAGGCTGACTAGGGCCAGTCAAGGAGCAGCTGGCTTGGAGAAGTCTGTGGGAGGTTGGCCCGGGAAAGACTATAAGGAGCTGGCTTGGACAAGGCTCTGTGAGGCTGGCCTAGCCCAGTGCAGGCGTGGCTGGATTGGACAGGACTTTGGGAGCCTGTCCCACGGAGGCCCAGGCAGTACTCGCATGGACAGTGCTCTGTGAGCCTGGCCCATGTTGGTCCAGATGGTGCTGGCTAGGACAGGGCAGTGTGAGGCAGTCCCAGGCCAGTCCAGGTGACCCTCTCACGCACAGGGCTTATGCAGCTGGCCCCAGGCTGGTCCAGGAGGAGCTGGATTTGACAGGGTTCTGTGAGGATGGCCTGGTCAAGTCGAGGAGCAGCTGGCTTGGACAAGACTCTGTGAGGCTGTCCCGGCCCAGTCTAGGAGGAGCTGGCTTGGACTGGGATCTTTGAGGCTGGTCCCCATTGGTCCAGGTGGCGCTGGATTAGACATGGCTCAAAAGACTGTCCCCACGCCAGTCAAGGTAGTGCTGGCTTAGACAGGCCTGTGTGAGTCTGGTTCAGTCTGGTTCAGTTGATGCTGGCTTGGACAGGGCTCTGTGAGTCAGGCCGGCGCGAGTCCAGGCAGCCCTGGCTTGGTCAGGGTGCTGTGAGGCTGGTGCAGTCTGGTCCAGTTGACACTGGCTTGGATAGGGCTCTGTGAGCCTGGCCCAGGCCGGTCAAGGAGAAGCGGGCTTGGACAAGACTCTGTGAGGTTGACCCAGGATAGTCCAGGATGCTGGCCCAGTCTGGTCCAAGTGGCCCTGTCTCGCACAGGGCTTGTGCAGCTGGCCCCAGGCTGGTCCAAAGGAGCTGGCTTCGACAGGGCTCTGTGAGGCTGGCCTGGTCAGGTCGAGGAGCAGCTGGCTTGTACAAGACTATGTGAGGCTGTCCCGGCCCAGTCTAGGAGGAGCTGGCTTGGACTGGGCTCTTTGAGGCTGGCTCCCATCGGTCCAAGTGGTGCTGGCTTGGAAATAGCTCGAAAGACTGTCCCAATGCCGGTCCAGGTAGTGCTGGTTTAGACAGGCCTCTGTGAACCTGGCACATGCCGGTCCAGGTAGTGCTGGCTTAGACAGGGCTCTGAGTCTGGTGCAGTCTGGTTCAGTTAACGCTGGCTTGAACAGGGTTCTTTGAGGCTGGCCCTCCTCAGTCCAGGCACTGCTAGCTTGGTCAGGTCTGGAAAAGCTGTCCCCAGGGTGGTCCAGGTGGCGCTGGCATGGACAGGGCTCTGTGAGCCTGGCCCAGGCCGGTCAAGGAAAAGCTGGCTTGGACAAGACTCTGTGAGGTTGGCCCAGCCCAATCTAAAAGAAGTTGGCTTGGACAGGGTTCTGTGAGCCTGGCCTGGTCCAGTCCAGGAAGAGCTGGCTTGGACAAGGCTCTGTGAGGTTGGCCCGGGCCAGTCTGGTAGAAACTAGCTGGCTTGGACAGGTCTCTGTGAGGCTGGCCCAGGCCAATGCAGGCATGGCTTGCTTGGATAGGACTTTGAGAGCCTGTCCCACGCTGGTCCATGCAGTACTGCAATGGACAGGGCTCTGTGAGCATGGCCCGGGCCTATCCAGGGGGCGCTGGCTTGGACAGGACTCTATGAGCCTGGCCTTGGCCACTTCAGGCGGAGCTGGCTTGGACAGGGATTCTGTGAGGCTGGTCCAGTCGAGTCCAGGGCAGCTGGCTTGGACAAGACTCTGTGAGGCTGGCCCGGCCCAGTCTTGGAGGAGCTGGCTTGGACAGGGCTCAAGAGGCAGTCCCCGGACTGGTCCAGGCAACCCTGGCTTGGACAGACCTCTGTGTGCCTGGCCTGCACTGGTTCTGGTGGTGCTGTCTTGGACAGTGTTCTGTAAAGCTGGCCAGCACCAGTCCAAGTAGTGTTGCATTGGACAGGGCCCTGTGAGTCTGGTGCAGTCTGGTCCAGTCCAGGTGGCTCTGGATTGGACAAGGCTCCGTGAGGCTGGCCCAGTCAGTTCGCGGTGCAGCTGGATTGGACAAGACTCTGTGAGGCTGGCCCTGCCCAGTCTAGGAGGAGCTGTCTTGGACAGGGCTCTTTGAGGCTGGCCCTCATCAGTCCAGGCAGCACTGGCTTTAACAGGGCTCAAAAGGCTGTCCCCCGGCTGGTCTAGGCGATCCTGACTTGCACAGGGCTCTGTGAGCCTGGCCTGCACCGGTCCAGGCAGTGCTGGCTTGCAAAGAGCTCTGTGAGGCTGGTGTAGTCTGGTTCATTTGAAGGTCGCATGGACAGTGCTATGTGAGGGTGGCCAGGGCCGGTCAAGGAGCAGCAGGCTTGAAGAAGTCTCTGTGAGGTTGGCCCCGGGCCAGTCTAGGAGGAGCTGGCTTGGACAGGGCTCTGTGAGGCTGGCCCAGGCCGGTGCAGGCGTGGCTGGCTTGGACAGGACTTTGATAGCCTGTCCCACTCTGGTCCAGGAAGTACTGGCATGAAGAGGGCTCTGTGAGCCTGGCCGGCGACAACTCCGGCAGCACTGGTTTGGACAGGGCTCTGTGAGACTGGCCTGGGCCTCTCCAGGCGGTGCTGGCTTGGACAGGACTCTCTGAGACTGGCCTTGGCATCTTCAGGTGGAGCTGGTTTGGACAGGGATTCTGTGAGGCTGGCCTGGTCGGTTCCAGGGCAGCTGTCTTGGACAAGACTCTGTGAGGCTGGCCCAGCCCGGTCTAGGAGGAGCTGGCTTGAACAGGGCTCAAGAGGCTGTCCCCGGTCTGGTCCAGGCGACCCTGGCTTGGACAGAGCTCTGTGTGCCTGGCCTGCACTGGTCCTGGCGGTTCTGTCTTGGACAGGGTTCTGTAAACCAGGCTGGTGCCGATACAATTGCCGCTGGATTGGACAAGACCCTGTGAGTCTGGTGCAGGCTGGTCCAGTCCAGGTGGTGCTGGCTTGGACAAGGTTCCGTGAGGCTGTCCCAGTCAGGTCCTGGTGCAGCTGGCTTGGACAAGACTGTGTGAGGCGGGCACGGCCCAGTCTAGGAGGAGCTGGCTTAGACATGGCTCTTTGAAGCTAGCCCCCATCGGTCCAGGCAGCGCTGGCTTGCACAGGGCTCGAAAGGCTGTCCCCAGGCTTGCCCAGGGGGTCCTGCCTTGGACAGGGCTCTGTGAGCTTGGCCCGCGCCAGTCCAGGAGGACTAGACTTAGGGTTCTGTGAGACTGGCCGGCCCGGGTCCAGGCAGCCCTGGCTTGGTCAGGGCACTGTGAAGTTGTTATAGTCTGGTCCAGTTGACACTGGCTTGGACAGGGCTCTGTGAGCCTGGCCCAGGCCAGTCAAGGAGAAGCTGGCTTGGACAAGACTCTGAGGTTGACATGGGCTAGTCCAGGAGGAGCTGGATTAGACAGGGTTCTGTGATGCTGGCCCAGGCCGGTCCAGGTGGCCCTGTCTCGCACAGGGCTTGTGCAGCTGGCCCCAGGCTGGTCCAAGAGGAGCTGGCTTTGACAGGGCTCTGTGAGGCTGGCCTGGTCAGGTCGAGGAGCAGCTGGCTTGTACAAGACTATGTGAGGCTGTCCCGGTCCAGTCTAGGAGGAGCTGGCTTGGACTGGGCTCTTTGAGGCTGGCCCCCATCGGTCCAGGTGGCGCTGGCTTGGACATGGCTCGAAAGACTGTCCCAATGCCGGTCCAGCTAGAGCTGGTTTAGACAGGCCTCTGTGAGCCTGGCCCATGCCGGTCCAGGTAGTGCTGGCTTAGACAGGGCTCTGAGTCTGGTGCAGTCTGGTTCAGTTAATGCTGGCTTGAACAGGGTTCTTTGAGGCTGGCCCTCCTCTGTCCAGGCACTGCTAGCTTGGACAGGGCTGGAAAAGCTGTCCCCAGGGTGGTCCAGGTGGCGCTCGCTTGGACAGGGCTCTGTAAGCCTGGCCCCGGCTGGTCAAGGAACAGCTGGCTTGGACAAGACTCTGTGAGGTTGGCCAAGGCCAGTCTAGGAGAAGCTGGCTTGGACAGGGTTCTGTGAGCCTGGCCTGGTCCTGTCCAGGAAGAGCTGTCTTGGACAAGGCTCTGTGAGGTTGGCCCTTGCCAGTCTGGTAGAAGCTAGCTTGCGTGGACAGGGCTCTGTGAGGCTGGCCCAGGCCGATGCAGGCATTGCTGGCTTGGATAGGATTTTGAGTGCCTGTCCCCCGCTGGTCCAGGTAGTACTGCCATGGATACGGCTTTGTGAGCCTGGCCCGTGACAGTTCAGGCTTCGCTGGTTTAGATAGGGCTCTGTGAGATTGGCCCAGGCCTATCCAGGCGGCGCTGGCTTGGACAGGACCCTATGAGCCTGGCCTTGGTCACTTCAGGCGGAGTTGGCTTGGACAGGGATTCTGAGAGGCTGGTCCAGTCGGTACCAGGGTAGCTGGCTTGGACTAGACTCTGTGAGGCTGGCCTGGCCCAGTCTAGGAGGAGCTGGCTTGGGCAGGGCTCAATAGGCTGTCCCTGGGCTTGTCCAGGTGACCCTGGCTTGGACAGATCTCTGTGTGCCTGGCCTGCACCGGTCCTGGCGGTTCTGTCTTGGACAGGGTTCTCTAACCCTGGCTGTTGTCCATCCAAGTGGCGCTGAATTGGACAGGGCCCTGTGAGTCTGGTGCAGGCTGTTCCAGTCCAGGTGGGGCTGGCTTGGACAAGGGTCCGTGAGGCTGGCCCAGGCCAGTCTAGGAGAAGTTGGCTTGGACAGGGTTCTGTGAGTCTGGCCTGGTCTAGTCCAGGAAGAGCTGGCTTGGACAAGGCTCTGTGAGGTTGGCCCAGGCCAGTCTGGTAGAAACTAGCTGGCTTGGACAGGGCTCTGTGAGGCTGGCCCAGGCCGATGCCGGCATGGCTTGCTTGGATAGGACTTTGGGAGCCTGTCCCGCGCTGGTCCATGCAGTACTGCAATGGACAGGGCTCTGTGAGCATGGCCCGGGCCTATCCAGGGGGCGCTGGCTTGGACAGGACTCTATGAGCCTGGTCTTGGCCACTTCAAGCGGAGCTGGCTTGGATAGGGATTCTGTGAGCCTGGTCCAGTCGGGTACAGGGCAGCTGGCTTGGACAAGACTCTGTGAGGCTGGCCCGGCCCAGTCTTGGAGGAGCTGGCTTGGACAGGGCTCAAGAGGCAGTCCCCTGGCTGGTCCAGGTGACCCTGGCTTGGACAGAGCTCTGTGTGCCTGGCCTGCACCGGTTCCGCTGGTGCTCTCTTGGACAGCGTTCTGTAAACCTGGCCAGCGACAGTCCAATAGTGTTGGATTGGACAGGGCCCTGTGAGTCTGGTGCAGGCTGGTCCAGTCCAGGTGGCTCTGGACTGGACAAGGCTCCGTGAGGCTGGCCCAGTCAGGTCGCAGTGCAGCTGGATTGGACAAGACTCTGTGGGCTGGCCTGGCCCAGTCTAGGAGGAGCTGGCTTGGAGAGGGCTCTTTGAGGCTAGCCCCCATCGGTCCAGGCAACGCTGGCTTGCACAGGGCTCGAAAGGCTATTCCCCAGCTGGTCTACGCAGCCCTGATTGGGACACGGCTCTTTGAGCCGGCCTGCACCGGTCCAGGCAGTGCTGGCTTGCACAGGGCTCTGTGAGGTTGGTGCAGTCTGGTCCAGTTGAAGGTGGCATAGACCGGGCTCTTTAAGGCTGACTAGCGCCAGTGAAGGAGCAGCTGGCTTGGAGAAGTCTCTGTGAGGTTGGGCCGGGCCAGTCTAGAAGGAGCTGGCTTGGACAGGGCTATGTGAGGCTGGCCCAGGCCGGTGCAGGCATGGCTGGCTTGGACAGGACTTTGAGAGCCTGTCCCACGGAGGCCCAGGCAGTACTGGCATGGACAGTGCTCTGTGAGCCTGCCCCATGTTGGTCCAGATGGTGCTGGCTTGGAGAGGGCAGTGTGAGGCTGTCCCAGGCCAGTCCAGGTGGCCCTGTCATGCACAGGGCTTGTGCAGCTGGCCCCAGGCTGGTCCAGGAGGAGCTGGATTCGACAGGGTTCTGTGAGGATGGCCTGGTCACGTCGAGGAGCAGCTGGCTTGCACAAGACTCTGTGAGGCTGTTCCAGCCCAGTCTAGGAGGAGCTGGCTTAGACTGGGCTCTTTGAGACTGGCCGCCATCGGTCCAGGTGGCGCTGGCTTAGACATGGCTAAAAAGACTGTCCCCACCCCGGTCCAGTTACTGCTGGCGTAGACAGGCCTCTGTGAGTCTGGTTCAGTCTGGTTCAGTTGTCGCTGGCTTGGACAGGGTTCTGTGAGACTGGCCGGCGCGGGTCCAGGCAGCCCTGGCTTGGTCAGGGCACTGTGAGGCTGGTGCAGTCTGGTCCAGTTGACACTGGCTTGGACAGGGCTCTGTGAGCCTGGCCCAGGCCGGCCAAGGAGCAGCTGGCTTGGACAAGAATCTGTGAGTTTAACCCAGGCTAGTCCAGGAGGAGCTGGATTATACAGGGTTGTGTGATGATGGCCCAGGCCGGTCCAGGTGGCCCTGTCTCTCACAGGGCTTGTGCAGCTGCCCCAGGCTGGTCCAAGAGGAGCTGGCTTGGACAGGGCTCTGTGAGGCTGGCCTGGTCAGGTCGAAGAGCAGCTGGCTAGTACAAGACTATGTGAGGCTGTCCCGGCCCAGTCTAGGAGGAGCTGGCTTGGACTGGGCTCTTTGAGGCTGGCTCCCATCGGTCCAGGTGGCGCTGGCTAGGACATGGCTCAAAAGACTGTCCCAATTCCGGTCCAGGTAGTGCTGGTTTAGACAGGCCTCTGTGAGCCTGGCCCATGCCGGTCCAGGTAGTGCTGGCTTAGACAGGGCTCTGAGTCTGGTGCAGTCTAGTTCAGTTAACACTGGCTTGAACAGGTTTCTTTGAGGCTGGCCTTCCTCAGTCCAGGCACTGCTAGCTTGGACAGGGCTAGAAAAGCTGTCCCCAGGGTGGTCCAGGTGGAGCTGGCATGGACAGGGCTCTGTGATCCTGGCCCAGGCCGGCCAAGGAGCAGCTGGCTTGGACAAGAATCTGTGAGGTTGACCCAGGCTAGTCCAGGAGGAGCTGGATTATACAGGGCTGTGTGATGCTTGCCCAGGCTGGTCCAGGTGGCCCTGTCTCGCACAGGGCTTGTGCAGCTGCCCCAGGCTGGTCCAAGAGGAGCTGGCTTGGACAGGGCTCTGTGAGGCTGGCCTGGTCAGGTCGAGGAGCAGCTGGCTTGGACAAGACTCTGTGAGGCTGGCCCGGCCCAATCTAGGAGCAGCTGACTTGGACAGGGCTCCAGACGCTGTCCCCGTGCTGCTCCAGGCGACCCTGGCTTGGACAGAGCTCTGTGTGCCTGGCCGGCACCGGTCCCGGTGGTGCTGGCTTGGACAGGGTTCTGTAAACCTGGCCCGCGCTGGTCCAAGTGGCGTTGGATTGGACAAGGCCCTGTGAGTCTGGTGAAGGCTGGTCCAGGTGGCGCTGCCTTGGACAAGGCTCTGTGAGGCTGGCCCAGAGAGGTCGAGGAGCAGCTGGCTTGGACAATACTCTGTCAGGCTGGCCCGGCCCAGTCTAGGAGGAGCTGGATTGGACTGAGCTCTTTGAGGCTGGGCCCCATTGGTCTAGGCGGCGCTGGCTTAGACATGGCTCAAAAGACTGTCCCCACACTGGTCCAGGTAGTGCTGGCTTAGACAGGCCTCTGTGAGTCTGGTTCAGTCTGGTTCAGTTGACGCTGGCTTGGACAGGGCTCTGTGAGACTGGCCCAGGCCGGTCAAGGAGCAGCTGGCTTGGACAAGGATCTGTGAGGTTGACCCGGGCTAATCCTGGAGGAGCTCGATTATACAGGGTTCTTTGATGCTGGCCCAGGTCGGTCCAGGTGGCCCTGTCTCGCACAGGGCTTGTGCAGTTGGCACCAGGCTGGTCCAAGAGGAGCTGGCTTTGACAGGGCTCTGTGAGGCTGGCCTGGTCAGGTCGAGGAACACCTGGCTTGGACAAGACTCTGTGAGGTTGACCCGGGCCAGTCTAGGAGGATCTGGCTTGGACAGTGCTCTGTGAGGTTGGCCCGGACCGGTCCGGGTGGTCCTGTCTCACACAGGGCTTGTGCAGCTGCCCCAGGCTGGTCCAGGAGGAGCTGGCTTCGACAGGACTCTGTGAGGCTGGACTGGTCAGGTCGAGGAGCAGCTGGCTTGGACAAGACTCTGTGTGGCGGGCCCGGCCCAGTCTAGGAGCAGCTGGCTTGCAGAGGGCTCAAGAGGCTGTCCCCGGGTTGGTCCAGGCAACCCTGGCTTGGACAGAGTTCTGTGTGCCTGGCCCACACAGGTCCCGGTGGTGCTGGCTTTGACAGGGTTCTGTAAACCTGGCCCGCGCTGGTTCAAGTGGCGCTGGATTGAAAAGGGCCATGTGAGTCTGCTGCAGGCTGGTTCAGTTAGCGCTGCCTTGGACAAGGCTCAGTGAGGCTGGCCCAGAGAGGGCGACGAGCAACTGGTTTGGAAAAGACTCTGTGAGGCTGGCCCGGTCCAGTCTAGGAGGAGCTGGCTTGGACTGGGCTCCTTGAGGCTGGCCCCCATTGATCCAGACGGCGCTGGCTTGGACATGGCTCAAAAGACTGCCCCACGCCGGTCCAGGTAGTGCTGGCTTAGACAGGCCTCTTTGAGCCTGGTCCATGCAGGTCCAGGTAGTGCTGCCATAGACAGGGCTCTGTGAGTCGGGTGCAGTCCAGTTCAGTAGACGCTGGCTTGGTCAGGGCTCTGTGAACCTGGCCCGGGTCGGTCAAGGAGCAGCTGGCTTAGACAAGAATCTGTGAGGTTGGCCAGGGCCAGTCAAGCAGGAGCTCGCATGGACAGGGCTCTGTGTGGCTGGCCCAGGCCTGTCCAAGTGGCCCTGGCTTGGACAGGACTCTCTGAGCCTGGCCTGGGCCGCTTCAGGCAGAGATATCTTGGACAGGGCTCTGTGACGCTGCCCCGGTCCAGTCCAGTTGGCGCTGGCTTAGACAGGGCTTCTGAGGATGGCCTGGTCAGGTCGAGGAACAGCTGGCTTGGACAAGATTTTGTGAGGCTGGCCCCCACAGTCTTGGAGGAAATGGCTTGGACAGGGCTCTTTGAGGCTTGCCCTCCTCAGTCCAGGCACTGCTGGCTTGGACAGGGCTCGAAAAGCTGTCCCCAGGGTGGTCCAGGCGGCACTGGCTTGGATAGGGCTCTGTGAGCCTGGCGCAGGCCAGTCAAGGAACAGCTGGCTTGGACAAGACTCTGTGAGGTTGGCCAGGCCAGTCTAGGGAAAGTTGATTTGGACAGGGTTCTGTGAGCCTGGCCTGGTCCAGTCCAGGAAGAGCTGGCTTGGACAAGGCTCTGTGAGGTTGGTCCGGGCCAGTCTGGTAGAAGCTAGCTGGCTTGGACAGGGCTCTGTGAAGCTGGCCCAGGCCAATGCAGGCGTGGCTGCCTTGGATAGGACTTTAAGATCCTCTCCCCCGCTGGTCCAGGTAGTACTGCCATGGATACGGCTCTGTGAGACTGGCCCGTGACGGTTCAGGCTTCGCTGGTTTGGACAGGGCTCTGTGAGACTGGCCCAGGCCTATCCAGGCTGCGCTGGCTTGGACAGGACCCTCTGAGCCTGGCCTTGGTCACTTCAGGTGGAGCTGGCTTGGACAGGGATTCTGAGAGGCTGGTCCATTCGGGTCCAGGGCAGCAGGCTTGGACTAGTCTCTGTGAGGCTGGCCAGGCCCAGTCTAGGAGGAGCTGGCTTGGACAGGGCTCAAGAGGCTGTCCCCGGGATGGTCCAGGCGACCCTGGCTTTTACAGAGCTCTGTGTGCCTGGCCTGCACCGGTCCCGGCGGTTCTGCCTTGGACAGGGTTCTGTAACCCTGGCGGGTGCCCATCCAAGTGGCGTTGGATTGGACAGGCCCCTGTGAGTCTGGTGCAGGCTGGTCCAGTCCAGGTGGTGCTGGCTTGGACAAGGCTCCGTGAGCCTGGCCCAGTCAGGTCACAGTGCAGCTGGATTGGACAAGAATCTGTGAGGCTGGCCCGGCCCAGTCTAGGAGGAGCTGGCTTGGACAGGGCTCTTTGAGGCTAGCCCCCATCGGTCCAGGCAGCCCTGGCTTGCACAGGGCTCAAAAGGCTGTCCCCTGGCTGGTCTAGGCAGCCCTGATTTGGACATGGCTCTGTGATCCTACCTGCACCAATCCAGGCAGTGCTGGCTTGCACAGGGCTCTGTGAGGTTGGTGCAGTCTCGTCCAGTTGAAGGTGGCATAGACCGGGCTTTGTATGGCTGACTAGGGCCAGTCAAGGAGCAGCTGGCTTGGAGAAGTCTCTGTGAGTTTGGCTCGGGCCAGTATAGAGGAGCTGGCTTGGACAGGGCTCTGTGAGGCCGGCCCAGGCCAGTGCAGGCATGGCTGGCTTGGACAGGATTTTAAGAGCCAGTCCCACAGAGGCCCGGGCAGTACTGACATGGACAGTGCTCTGTGAGCCTGGCCCATGTGGGTCCAGATGGTGCTGGCTTGGACAGGGCAGTGTGAGGCTGTCCCAGGCCAGTCCAGTTGGCCCTGTCACGCTCAGGGCTTGTGCAGTTGGCCCCAGGCTGGTACAAGAGGAGCTGGATTCGACAGGGCTCGGTGAGGATGGCCTGGTCAATTCGAGGAGCAGCTGGCTTGGACAAGACTCTGTGAGGCTGGCCCGGCCCAGTCTAGGAGAAGCTGACTTGGACTGGGCTCTTTGAGGCTGGCCCACATCGGTCCAGGCGGCGCTGGCTTAGATATGGCTCAAAAGACTGTCCCCATGCCGGTCCAGGTAGTGCTGGCTTAGACAGGCCTCTGTGAGTCTGGTTCATTCTGGTTCAGTTGACCCTGGCTTGGACAGGGCTCTGTGAACCTGTCCCGGACCGGTCAAGGTGCGGCTTTCTTGGAGAAGACTCTGAGGCTGGCCCGGTCCTGTCTAGAGGAACTGGCTTGGACAGGGCTCTTTGAGGCTGACCCACATTAGTCCAGGACGTGCTGGCTTGAACAGGCTCAAAAGGCTCTCCCCAGGCTTGTCCACGGGGCCCTGCCTTGTACAGGACTCTGTGAGCTTGGCCCGCGCCAGTCCAGGTGGACCAGGCTTAGACAGGGTTCTGTGAGACTGGCCGGCGTGGGTCCAGGCAGCCCTGGCTTGGTCAGGTCACTGTGAGGCTGGTGCAGTCTGGTCCAGTTGACACTGGCTTGGACAGGGTTCTGTGAGCCTGGCCCAGGCCGGTCAAGGAGCAGCTGGCTTGGACAAGACTCTATGAGGTTGACCCGGGCAAGTCCAGGAGGAGCTGGATTAGACAGGGTTCTGTGATGCTGGCCCAGGCTGGTCCAGGTGGCCCTGTCTCACAAAGGGCTTGTGCAGTTGGCCCCAGGCTGGTCCAAGAAGAGCTGGCTTGGACAGGGCTCTGTGAGAATGGCCTGGTCAGGTCAAGGAGCAGCTGGCTTGTACAAGACTATGTGAGGCTGTCCCAGCCCAGTCTAGGAGGAGCTGTCTTGGACTGGATTCTTTGAGGTTGGCCCCCATCGGTCCAGGTGGCGCTGGCTTAGACATGGCTCGAAAGACTGTCCCAATGCCTGTCCAGGTAGTGCTGGCTTAGACAGGGCTCTGAGTCTGGTGCAGTCTGGTTCAGTTAACGCTGGCTTGAACAGGGTTCTTTGAGGCTGGCCTTCCTCAGTCCAAGCACTGCTAGTTTGGACAGGGCTGGAAAAGTTGTCCCCAGGGTGGTCCAGGTGGCACTGGCTCACTCTGTGAGCCTGGCCCAGGCCCGTCAAGGAACAGCTGGCTTGGACAAGACTCTGTGAGGTTGGCTCAGGCCAGTCTAGGAGAAGCTGGCTTAGACAGGGCTCTTAGTCTGGTGCAGTCTGGTTCAGTTAACGCTGGCTTGAACAGGGTTCTTTGAGGCTGGCCCTCCTCAGTCCAGGCACTGCTAGTTTGGACAGAGCTGGAAAAGCTGTCCCCAGGGTCGTCCAGGTGGCACTGGCTCACTCTGTGAGCCTGGCCCAGGCCCGTCAAGGAACAGCTGGCTTGGACAAGACGCTGTGAGGTTGGCTCAGGCCAGTCTAGGAGAAGCTGGCTTGGACAGGGTTCTGTGAGCCTGGCCTGGTCCAGTCCAGGAAGAGCTGGCTTGGACAAGGCTCTGTGAGTTTGGCCCGGGCCAGTCTGGTAGAAGCTAGCTGACTTGGACAGGGCTCTGTGAGGTTGGCCCAGGCCGATGCAGGCGTGGCTGGCTTGGATAGGACTTTGAGAGCCTGTCCCGAGCTGGTCCATGCAGTACTGCAGTGGACAGGGCTCTTGGAGACTGGCCCGGGCCTATCCATGGGGTGCTGGCTTGGATAGGACTCGCTGAGCCTGGCCTTGGTCACTTCAGGCGGAGCTGACTTGGACAGGGATTGTGACTCTGTGAGGCTGGCCCGGCCCAGTCTAGGAGGAGCTGGCTTGGACAGGGCTCAAGAGGCTGTCCCCGGGCTGGTCCAGGCGACCCTGGCTTGGACAGAGCTCTGTGTGCCTGGCCCGCACTGGTCCAGGTCGTGCTGTCTTGGACAGGGTTCTGTAAATCTGGCCCTCTCCGGTCCAAGTCGCGCTGGATTGTACATGGCCCTGTGAGTGTGGTGCAGGCTGGTCCAGGTGGCGCTGCCTTGGACAAGGCGCTGTGAGGCTGGCCCAGAGAGGTCAAGGTGCATCTGGATTGGACTAGACTCTGTGAGTCTCAGCTGAGTGCAACTGATTCCAGCTTTGACGGCTACACTCTACTCAAGCTGAGGAGTAAGTTGAACCTCCACTTATGGCACTCTGTGAAAGTCTGTAGAACCAGACCTCAGTTGTTTGGCACTTGACTAATGTCCATCCACGATTATGGACTGCACTGGCTATATCAGGCTCTAATTAGTCCATGGTTGTGTTCAGCCAAATGTCCTCTGCTGGGAACACTAAGAATGAGGTTCTGAGTTATTGCAACATAGCAGCGTTTCACTGCTTTCCAGGCTTCTTAGGAAGAATTCCAGAATCTTGCTGCTGGCAGGCCTCCGGGTGTTCCAGGTGACAAACTCTTTGTAAATCCTCTGTGGTTTCTTCTACCCCCGTGACGTTTGGCAAGGGTACGCAGTTTGAATTGCTGCACAATTGCGCCTGCACAGCTCAGCCGACGTTGCAAACATTCAGGCGTGGCAGCCAGATAGGCTTGTCCCCGTAGGACACTGCCAGCTGACTAGGTATATCTGCTTCCCGTTCTTCTCACCTGAGTGCTACTGATTCCAGTTTGACAGCTACAATCTACTCAACCTAAGGAGTAAGTTGCTCCTCTACTTATGGCACTCTGTGAAAGTTTTGAGAACCATACCTCAGTTGTTTGTCATGTGACCAATGTCCATCCAGGCCTATGGACGGCACTGGATATATCAGGCTCTAATTAGTCCACGGTTGTGTTCAGCAGAATGACCTCTGCCGGAAACACTCAGAATGAGGTTCTGAGTTATTGCAACATAGGAATGTTTTACTGCTTTCCAGGCTTCTTAGGAAAAATTCCAGAATCTTGTTGCCGGCAGGCCTCCGGGTGTCCTGGGTGAACATCTCCTTGTAACTCCTCCATGGTTTCTTCTACCCCTGTGAAGTCTGGCAAGGGTACGCATTTTTCATTTTTGCACAATTGCGCCTGCAGAGCTCTGCCCCAGTTGCAAACATTCAGGCGAGGAAGCCAGATAGGCTTGTCCCCGTAGGACACCTCCAGCTGACTGGGTATAACTGCCTCACGTTCTTCTCCCCTGAGTGCTACTGATTCCAGCTTTGACGGCTACACTCTACTCAACATGAGGAGTAAGTTGAACCTCCACTTATGGCACTCTGTGAAAGTTTGGAGAACCAGAGCTCAGTTGTTTGGCAATTGACCACTGTCCATCCTTGCCGATGGACGGCACTGGCTATATCAGGCTCTAATTAGTCCACGGTTGTGGTCAGCCAAATGACCTCTGCCAGAAACACTCAGACTGATGTTCTCAGTTATTGCAACATACAACCGTTACATTGCTTTCCAGGCTTCTTAGGAAGAATTCCAGACTCTTGCTGCCAGCAGGCCTCCGGGTGTCCCCGGTGAACATCTCCTTGTAACTCCTCCGTGGTTTCTTCTACCCCCGTGAAGTTTGCCAAGGGTACGTAGTTTGAATTCATGCACAATTGCGCCTTCAGAGCTCTGCCCTGGTTCCAAACATTCAGGCGTGGCAGCCAAATAGTCTTGTCCCCATAGGACACTGCCAGCTGACTGGGTTTATCTGCTTCCCGTTCTTCTCACCTGAGTGTTACTGATTCCAGCTTTGACGGCTACACTCTACTCAACCTAAGAAGTAAGTTGCTCCTCTACTTATGGCACTCTATGAAAGTTTGGAGAACCAGACCTCAGTTGTTTGTCATGCAACCACTGTCCATCCAGGCCTATGGACGGCACTGGCTATATCAGGCTCTAATTAGTCCACAGTTGTGTTCAGCCAAATGACCTCTGCCAGGAACACTCAGAATGAGGTTCTGAGTTATTGCAACTTAGGAGTATTTCACTCCTTTCCATGATTCCTAGGAAGAATTCCAGAATCTTGCTGCTGGCAGGTTTCCGGGTGTCCTGGGTGAACATCTCCTTGTAACTCCTCCGTGGTTTCTTCTACCCCAGTGAAGTTTGCCAAGGGTACGCAGTTTGCATTGCTGCACAATTGCCCCTGCAGAGCTCTGCCGTGGTTGCAAACATTCAATCGTGGCAGCCAGATAGGCTTGTCCCTGTTGGACACTGCCAGCTGACTGGGTATATCTGCTTCCCGTTCTTCTCACCAGCTGCCGGAAGACCTCTGGGTGACCGGGGTGAACATCTCCTTGTAACTCCTCTGTGGTTTCTTCTACCCTGTGAAGTTTGGCAAGGTTACGCATTTTTCATTTTTGCACAATTGCGCCTGCAGAGCTCTGCCCCAGTTGCAAACATTCAGGCGTGGCAGCCAGATAGGCTTGTCCCCGTAGGACACCGCCAGCTGACTGGGTATATCTGCCTCACGTTCTTCTCACCTGAGTGCTACTGATTCCAGCTTTGACGGCTACA
The DNA here is from genome assembly GCF_019054845.1 of Dipodomys spectabilis. Lineage (NCBI taxonomy): Eukaryota > Metazoa > Chordata > Mammalia > Rodentia > Heteromyidae > Dipodomys > Dipodomys spectabilis. The sequence continues at coordinate 13,796,879 of NW_024870813.1, read as the reverse complement.
CTCTACTCAACCTCAGGAGTAAGTTGAACCTCCACTTATGGCACTCTGTGAAAGTTTGGAGAATCAGAGCTCAGTTGTTTGGCAATTGACCACTGTCCATCCTTGCCGATGGACGGCACTGACTATGTCAGGCTCTAATTAGTCCAAGGTTGTGGTCAGCCAAATGACCTCTGCCAGAAACACTCAGAATGAGGTTGTCAGTTATTGCAACATACGACCTTTACATTCCTTTCCAGGCTTCTTATGAAGAATTCCAGAACCTTGCTGCCTGCAGGCCTCCAGATGTCCCAGGTGAAAATCTCCTTGTAACTTCTCCGTGGTTTCTTCTACCCCTTGAAGATTGGCAAGGGTACGCAATTTGCATTTCTGCACAATTGCGCCTGCACAGCTCAGCTGTGGTTGTAAACATTCTGGCGTGGCAGCCAGATAGGCTTGTCCCCATAGGACACTGCCAGCTGACAGGGTATATCTGCTTCCCGATCTTCTCACCTGAGTGCTACTGATTCCAGCTTTGATAGTTACACTCTACTCAACCTAAGGAGTAAGTTTCTCCTCTACTTATGGCATTCTATGAAAATTTGGAGAACCAGACCTCAGTTGTTTGGCACACGACCACTGTCCAACCAGGCCTATGGATGGCACTGGCTACATCAGGCTCTAATTAGTCCACGGTTGTGGTCAGCCGAATGACCTCTGCCCGGAACACTCAGAATGCAGTTCTGAGTTATTGCAACATAGGACCGTTACACTGCTTTCCAGCCGAATGACCTCTGCCGAGAACACTCAGAATGAGGTTCTGAGTTACCGCAACATAGGAGCGTTTCAGTGCTTTCCAGGCTTCTTAGGAACAATTGCAGAACCTTGCTGCCGGCAGGCCTCCGGGTGTCCCGGGTGAACATCTCCATGTTACTCCTCCGTGGTTTCTTCTACCCCCGTTAAGTTTGGCAAGGGTACGCAGTGTGCATTGCTGCACAATTGCGACTGTAGAGCTCTGCCACGGTTGCAAACATTCAGGCATGGCAGCCAGATAGGCTTGTCCCCGTAGGACACTGCCAGCTGACTGGGTATATCTGCTTCCCGTACTTCTTACCTGCTACCGGCAGGCCTCCAATTGTCCCTGGTCAGTATCTCCTTGTAAATCCTCCGTGGTTTCTTCTACCCCCGTGAAGATTGGCAAGGGTACGTAGTTTGCGTTGCTGCACAATTGCGCCTGCAGAGCTCTGCCACGGTTGCAAACATTCAGGCATGGGAGCCAGATAGGCTTGTCCCTGTAGGACACTGCCAGCTGACTGGCTATATATGCTTCCCTTTCTTCTCACCTGAGTGCTACTGATTCGAGCTTTGAAGGCTACACTCTACTCAACCTGAGGAGTAAGTTGAACCTCTACTTATGACACTGTGAAAGTTTGGAGAACCAGCCCTCAGTTGTTTGGCACGTGACCACTGTCCACCCAGGCCTATGGACAGCACTGGTTATATCAGGCTCTAATTAGTCCACGGTTGTGGTCAGCTGAATGACCTCTGCCCGGAACACTCAGAATGCAGTTCTGAGTTATTGCAACATAGGACCGTTACACTGCTTTCCAGCCGAATGACCTCTGCCAAAAACACTCAGAATGAGGTTCTGAGTTACTTGCTGCCTGCCGGCAGCAAGATTCTGGAATTCTTCCGAAGGAGCCTTGAAAGCAGTGAAACGCTCCTATGTGGCAATAACTCAGAACCTCATTCTGAGTGTTCCCGGCAGGTCATTCAGCAGAACACAACCGTGGACTAACTAGAGCCAGATATAGCCTGTGCCGTCCATAGTGCTGGATGGACAGTGGTCACGTGCCAAACAACTGAGGTCTGGATATCCAATAGGTTCAACTTACTCCTCAGGTTGAGTAGAGTGTAGCCGTGAAGCTGGAATCAGTAGCACTCAGTTTAGAAGAACGGGAAGCAGATATACCCAGTCAGCTGGCAGTGTCCTAAGAGGACAAGCCTATCTGGCTGCCACGTCTGAATGTTTGCAACCGCGGCAGAGCTCTGCAGGCACAATTGTGCAGCAATGCAAACTGCTTACCCTTGCCAAACTTCCCGGGTGTAGAAGAAACCACGGAGGATGTACAAGGAGATGTTCACCCGGAACACCCGGAGGCTTGCCGCCAGCAAGATTCTGGAATTCTTCCCAAGTAGCCTTGAAAGCAGTAAAACGCTCCTTTGTTGCAATAGCTCAGAATCTCATTCTGACTGTTCTCAGCAGAGGTCATTCGGCTGAACACAACCATGGACTAATTAGAGCCAGATATAGCCAGTGCCGTCCATAGTGCTGGATGGATAGTGGTCGCGTATCAAACAACTGAGGTCTGGTTCTCCAAACTTTCACAGAGTGCCATAAGTAGAGGTCCAACTTACTCCTCAGGTTGAGTAGAGTGTAGCCGTGAAAGCTGGAATCAGTAGCGCTCAGGTAAGAAGAACGGGAAGCAGATATACCCAGTCAGCTGGCGGTTCCAGGCAGGCCTGCCTTGGAGAGGGCTCTTTGATTCTAGTCCCCATCGGTCCAGGCAGCACTAGCTTGCACAGGGCTCGAAAGGCTGTCCCCCAGCTGGTCTAGGTAGCCCTGATTTGGACACGGCTCTGTGAGCCGGCCTGCACCTGTCCAGGCAGTGCTGGCTTGCTCAGGGCTCTGTGAGTTTGGTGCAGTCTGGTCCAGTTGAAGGTGGCATAGACCGGGCTTTGTACGGCTGACTAGGGCCAGTGAAGGAGCAGCTGGCTTGGAGAAGTCTCTGTGAGGTTGGCCCGGGCCAGTCTAGAAGGAGCTGGCTTGGACAGGGCTCTGTGAGGATGGCCTGGACAAGTCGAGGAGCAGCTGGCTTGGACAAGACTCTATGAGGCTGGCCCGGCCCAGTCTAGGAGAAGCTGGCTTGGACTGGGCTCTTTGAGGCTGGCCCCCATCGGTCCAGGCGGCGCTGGCTTAGACATGGCTCAAAAGACTCTCCCCACGCTGGTCCAAGTAGTGCTGGCTTAGACAGGCCTCTGTGAGTCTGGTTCAGTATGGCTCAGTTGACTCTGGCTTGGACAGGGGTCTGTGAACCTGCCCCGGACCGGTCAAGGTGCAGCTGGCTTGGACAAGACTCTGAGGCTGGCTCAGTCCCGTCTAGAGGAGCTATCTTGGACAGGGCTCTTTGAGGCTGGCCCCCATTGGTCCAGGACGTGCTGGCTTGAACAGGCTCGAAAGGCTGTCCCCAGGCTTGTCCAGGGGGCCCTGCCTTGGACAGGACTCTGTGAGCTTGGCCTGCGCCAGTCCAGGAGTACCAGGCTTAAACATGGAGTATTTAGAGGCTGTAATGGAAAGAACTCAGGTGGGAGGAACATTAAGTGAATATTCCCAGTCAGCTGTCAATGTCCTTCGGGGACAAGCACAACTGACTGCCATGTGTGGATGCTTCCAACCATGGCAGAGCTTTGCAGACTCAAATGTGCAGCAATGCAAACTGAGTAACCTTGCCAAACTTCAGGGGTGTAGGAGAAACCACGTAGGATTCACAAGGAGATATTAATCAGGAATACCTGGGGTCTGTCAGCAACAAGAATCTGGAATTCTTCCTAAGAAGCCTTGAAAGCAGTGAAATGCTCTTATGTTGTGATCACTCAAAACCTCAATCTGAGTGTTCACAGCAGAGGTCATTCGGCTCAACACAACCGTGGAGTATTTAGAGGCTTATATTTCTGGTGCCGTCCATAGCAATGGATGGATATAGGACATGTCCCTAACAATGGAAGTCTGGTTCTCAAATCCTGAACACATTGCCATAAGTAGAGATTCAACATGTTCCTCGGGTTGAGGTTAGAATAACTGTAAAAGCTGTAATCAGCAGGACTCAGGTGGGAGGAATGGGAAGTGGATATTCCCAGTCAGCTGGCAACGTCCTACAGGGACAAGCACAACTGGCTGCCACGTCTGAAGACTTGCAACCGCTGCAGAGCTCTGCAAGCACAATTGTCCAGCAATGCAAACTGAGTAACCTTGCCAAACTTCAGGGGTGTAGAAGAAACCATGTAGGATTTACAAGCAGATATTAACACAAAACAGCTGGGGCCTGCCAGCCACAAGAATCGTGAGTTGGTATCTCAATGTTGTTTTGATTTGCATTTCTTTTATGGCTAGAGAGGTTGAGCATTTCTTCATGTGTCTATTGGCCTTCCTTCTTTCCTCTTCAGAGAATTTTCCCTTTAAGGCTTTAGCCCACTTATTTATTGGGCAGCTGTTTCTTTGGAGATTTGTTGTTGGGGGATTTAATTTTTTGAGTTACAGGTATATTTTAGATATGAGACCCTTGTCTGTTGTATGGATAGTGAAGATCTTCTCCCAATCCATGGGCTTTCTATTAATCTTGCTAGCTATGTGCTTTGCCATGCAGAAGCTCTGCAATTTCATGCAATACCATTTGTCCAAACTTTCTTTGATTTGTAGTGTTTCTGGGTCTCTATTATGAAAATTTCAGTGAGTGGCAAGGAGACTTAGGGTTTCTCCTATTCCGTCGTATAACATTTTCAGAGGGTCTGCTTTGACTCTGAGGCCTTTGATCCATTAAGATCAAAGCATTTGGATCACAGCAATGCATGGATATCATTCGTGTCCCAAAGAACGGAAATCTGGTTCTAAAATATTCAACACAGTGCCATAAAAAGAGGTTCAACTTACTACTCAGGTTGAGGAGACTGTAGTGGTAAAAGCTGTAATCAGCAGGAATCAGGTGGGAGGGACAGGAAGTGGATATCCACAGTCAGCTGGCAGCATCCTATGGGGACATGCACAACTGGCTTCCATGTCTGAAGGCTTGTAACTGTTGCAGAGCTCTGCAAGCCCAATTGTGCAGCAATGCAAACTGAGTAACCTTGCCAAACTTCAGGGGTGTGAAAAAAAAACAGGAAGGATTTACAAGGAGATATTAACAAGGATCACCTGGGGGGCCTACCGGCCCCAAGAATCTGACATTCTTCCTAAGAAGCCTTGAAATCAGTGAAAAGCTCTTATGTTGCAATGACTCAGAACCTCATTCTGAGTGGTCCGGACAGAAGATATTCGGATCAACAGAACCGTGGATTATATAGAGGGTGATACTTCTGGTGTTGTCCATAGCAACGGATGGACATAGGTCACGTCCCAAACTACGGAAGTATTGTTCTCAAATCTTCAACAGTGTCATAAGTACAGGTTCAACTTACTCCTCAGGTTGAGGACAATGTAGCAGTAAAAACTGTAATCAGCAGGACTCAGGTGGGAGAAAGGGGAAGATGATATTCCCAGTCAGTTGGCAGCGTCCCATGGGGACAAGCATAACTGGCTGCCACGTATGAATGCTTGCAAGCAATGCAGGGCACTGCACATGCAATTGTGTAGCAATTGAAACTGAGTAATGTTACCAAACATCAGGGGTATAGAAGAAACTATGAAGGATTTACACGGAGATATTAACCCAGAACATCTGAGGGCCTTCCAGCAACAAGTATCTGGAATTGTTCCTAAGAAGCCTTGAAAGCAGTGAAATGTTTTTATGTTGCGATCACTCAGAACCTCAATCTGAGTGTTCACGGCAGAGGTTATTTGGCTCAACACTACCGTGGAGTATTTAGAGACTGATATTTCTGGTGCTGTCCATAGCAATGGATGGACATAGGTCACGTCCCAAACAATGGAAGTCTGGTTCTCATATCTTCAACACAGTGCCATAAGTAGAGGTTCAACTCACACCTAGGTTGAGGAGAGTGTAGTGGTAAAAGTTGTAATCAGTAGGACTCAGGTGGTAAAAACTAGAAGCAGATATTCACATTCTGCTTACAGCATCCTACGGGGACAAGCATAACAGTCTGCCATGTCTAAATGCTTGCAACCACTGCAGAACCCTCCAGAAGCAATTGCGCAGCAATGCAAGCTGAATAACCTTGCCAAACATCAGGTGTGTAGAAGAAACCACGTAGGATTTACTAGGAAATATTAATCTATAACACCTGGGGGCCTGCCGGCCCCAAGAATCTGGCATTCTTCCTAACAAGCCTTGAAAACAGTGAAATGCTGTTATGTTGTGATGACTCAGAACCTCATTCTAAGTGGTCCCTGCAGGGGTCATTCGGCTCAACACAACTGTGCAGTATTTAGAGGCTTATATTTCCAGTGCCGTCCATATTAATCAATGGACATAGGTTGTGTCCCAAACAACAGAAGTTTTGGTCTCAAATCTTCAACAGAGTGCCATAAGTAGAGGTTCTACTTCCTCCTCGGGTTGAGGAGAGTGTAGCAGTAAAAGCTCTAATCAGCAGGACTCAGGTGGGAGGAACGGTAAGCGGATATTCCCAGTGAGCTGTCAGGGACCAACCGGGACAAGCACAACTGGCTGACACGTCTGGATGCTTGCAACCGCAGCAGAGCTCTTCAGACTCAATTGTGCAGCAATGCAATCTGAGTAACCTTGCCAAACTTCAGGGGGATATTAGAAACCACATCGGATATACAAGAAGATATTAACTCAGAACACCTGGGGTCAGTCAGCAACAAGAATCTGGAATTCTTCCTAAGAAGCCTTGAAAGCAGTGAAATGCTCTTATGGTGCAATGACTCAGAACCTCATTCTGAGTGTTCCCGGCAGAGGTCCTTCGTCTCAACACAACCATGGATTATTTAGAGGCTGATATTTCCGGTGTCGTCCATAGCAACAGATGGACAAACAACGAGAGTCTGGTTCTCAAATCTTCAACACAGTGCATAAGTACATGTTCAATTTATTCCTCAGGGTGAGGAGATTGCAGCGGTAAAAGCTGTAATCAGCAGGAGTCAGGTTTGAGGAAAGGGAAGGAGTTATTCCGATTCAGCTGGCAGCATCCTACAAGGACAAGCACAACTGGATGCCATGTCTGAAGGCTTGAAACTGCTGCAGAACTCTGCAGGCACAATTGTGCAGCAATGCAAACTGAGTAACCCTGCCAAACTTCACTGGTGTTGAAGAAACCATGTAGGACTTAAAAGGAGATATTAACCCGGAACACCTGGGGGCCTGCCAGCCGCAAGTATCTGGCATTCTTTCTAAGAAGCCTTGAAAGCAGTGATATGCTCTCAGGTTGCGATGATTCAGAATCTCATTCTGAGCACTCCTGGCAGAAGTCATTCGGCTCAACACAACCGTGGACTATTTAGAGGCTGATATTTCCGATGCTGTCCAAACAAATGGATGGACATAGGTCACATCTGAAACAATGGAAGTCTGGTTCTCAAATCTTCAAAACAGTGCCATAAGTAGAGGTTCAACTTACTCCTCAGGTTCAGGAGAGTGTAGCAGTAAAAGCTTTTAATTGGAAAGACTCAGGTGGGAGGAACGTTAAGCTGATATTCCCAGTCAGCTGTCAACGTCCTACTGGAACAAGCACAGCTGGCTGCCATGTCTGAAGGCTTGCAAGTGCTGCAGGGCTCTGCAAGCCCAATTGTAAAGCAATGCAAACTGAGTAACCTTGCCAAACTTCAGGGGTGTAGAAGAAACCGTGTCGGATTTACAAGGAGCTATTAACCTGGAACACCTGGGGTCTGTAGGCAACAAGGATCTGGAATTCTTCCTAAGAAGCCTTGAAACCAGTGAAATGCTTTATGTTGCGATGACTCAGAATCACATTCTGAGTGTACACGGAAGAGGTCATTCGGCTCAACACAACCATGGAATATTTAGAGGCTGATATTTCCGGTGCTGTCCATAGCAGTGGATGGACAAAGGTCGCATCCTAAACAATGGAAGTCTAGTTCTGATATGTTCAACACAGTGCCATAAGTAGAGGTTCGCCATATTCCTCAGGTTGAGGAGATTGTAGTGGTAAAAACTGTAATCCGCAGGACTCAGGTGAGATGAATGGGAAGCAGATATTCCCAGTCAGCAGGCAGCATCCCACAGGGACAAGCACAACTGGTTGCCACGTCTGAAAGCTTGCAACCGCTGCAGAGCACTGCAGGTGCAATTGTGCAGTAATGCAAACTGAGTAACATTGCCAAACTTCAGGGGTGTAGAAGAAATCACCTAAATTTTACAAGGAGATATTAACCCGGAACATCAGGAGGTATGTCCACAACAAGGATCTGGAATTCTTCCTAGGAAGCCTTAAAAGCCGTGAAATGCTCTTCCATTGTGATGACTCAGAACTTCAATCTGAGAATTGCTGGCAGTGGTCATTAGGCTAAACACAAGCGTGGAGTATTTAGAGACTGATATTTCCTGTGCCGTCCATAGCAATGGATGGGCAAAGGTCGCATCCTAAACAACAGAAGCCTGGTTCTCAAATCTTCAACACAGTGCCATAAGTAGAGGTTCAACTTACTACTCAGCTTGAGGAGAATGTAGTGGTAAACTCTGTAATCAGCAGAACTCAGGTGAGTGGAACGTGAATCGGATATTCCCACTCAGGTGCAACGTCCTAAGGAGACAAGCACAACTGGTTGCCACCTCTGAATGTTTGCAACCACTGAAGAGCTCTGCAGCTGCAATTGTGCAGCCATGCAAACTGAGTAACCTTGCCAAACTTCAGGGTTGTGGAAGAAACCACTTAGGATTTACAAGGAGATATTACCCCGGAACACCTGGGGGCCTGCCGGCAACAAGAATCTGGAATTCTTCCTAAGTAGCCTTGAAAGCAGTGAAGTACTCTTTTGGTGCCATGACTCAGAACCTCATTTTGAGTGTACCCGGCAGAGGTTATTCCACTCAGCACAACCATGGAGTATTTAGAGGCTGATATTTCTGGTGCTGTCCATAGCAATAGATAGACATAGGTCATGTCCCAAACAACGGAGGACTCGTTCTCAAATCATCAACACAGTGCCATAAGTAGAGGTTCAACTTACTCCTCAAGTTGAGGAGTATTTAGCTGTAAAAGCTGTAATCAGCAGGACTCAGGTGGGTGGAACGGGAATCGGATATTCTCAGTCAGCTTGCAGTGTCCTACGGGGGCAAGCACAACTGGTTCCCACAGGTGAATGCTTGCAACTGCTACAGAGCCCTGCAGGCACATTTGTGCAGCAATGCAACTAGTAACCTTGCCAAATTTCAGGGGTGTAGAAGAAACCACGTAGGATTTACAAGTAGATATTAACTCGGAACACCTGGGGCCTGCTGGCCACAAGAATCTGTCCTTCTTGCTAAGAAGCCTTGAAAGCAGTGAAATGCTCTTATGTTGCCATCAATCAATCTTATTCTGAGTGTTCCCGGCAGAAGACATTCAGCTCAATACAACTGTAATCAGCAGGACTCATGTGGGCGGAATGGGAAGCAGATATTCCCAGTCAGCTGGAAGAGACCTACGGGGAAAAGCACAACTTGCTGCCAAGTCTGAATGCTTGCAACCGCTGCAGAGCTCTATAGCACAATTGTGCAGAAATGCAAACTGAGTAACTTTGCAAAACCTCAGGGATGTAGAAGAAACCACGTAGGATTTACCAGGAGATATTACCCCTGAACACCAGGGGGCCTGAAGGCAACAAGGATCTGGAATTCTTCCTAAGAAGCCTTGAAATCAGTGAAATGTTCTCTTGTTGTGATGACTCAGAAATTCATTCTGAGTGTTCACAACAGAGGTCATTCGGCTGAAGAAAACTGTGGAATATTTAGAGACTGATATTTCCGATTCAGTCCATAGCAATAGATTGACAAAAGTTGCGTCCAAAACAACGGAAGTCTGGTTCTCAAATCTTCAACACAATGCCATAAGTAGAGGTTGAACTTACTCCTCAGTTTGAAGAGCATGTAGCAGTAAAAGCTGTAATCAGCAGGACTCAGGTGAATGGAATGTGAAGCAGATATTCCCAGTGAGGAGGCAACGTCCTAAAGGGACAAGCACAACATGTCTGCCATGTCTGAATGCTTGCAACTGCTGCAGAGTTCTGTAGGTGCAATTGTGCAGCAATGCAAACTGAGTAACCTTGCCATATTTCAGCCATGTAGAACCTACCACGTAGGATTTACAAGGAGATATTCACCCGGAACAACTGGGGGCCTGCCGGACTCAAGAATCTGCCATTCTTCCTAAGAAGCCTTGAAAACAGTGAAATGCTCTTATGTTGCTATGACTGAGAACCTCATTCTGTGTGTTCCTGGCAGAGGTCATTGGGCTCCACACAATCGTGCATTATTTAGAGGCTGATATTTCTGATACCTTCCTTAGCAATGGATGGACATAGGTCGCATCCCAAACAGAAGTCTGGTTCTCAAATCTTAAACACAGTGCCATAAGTAGAGATTCAACTTGCTCCTCAGGGTGAGTACAGTGTACTGTTAAAACCTGTAATCAGTAGGACTCAGGTGGGAGGAAGGGAAAGCAGATATTCCCAATCAGCTGGCATAGTCCTACGAGGAGAAGCAAAACTGGCTGCCACTTCTGAATGCTTGCAAGAGCTGCAGAGCTCTGCAGGCACAATTGTACAGCCATGCAAACTGAGTAACTTCAGTGTTGTGTACAGGAAACCATGTAGGATTTACAAGGAGCTATTATCCCGGAACACCTGGGGGACTGTCGGCAAAAAGGATCTGGAATTCTTCCTAAGAAGGCTTGAAAGCAGTGTAATGTTCTTATGTTGGGATGACTGAGAACCTCATTCTGAGTGTTGCCAGCAGAGGTCATTCTGCTTAACCCAACCATGGAGTATTTAGAGGCTGATAATTCCGGTGTTGTCCATAGCAATGGATGGACATAGGTCGTGACCCAAACAACAGAAATCTGGTTCTCAAGTCTTCAACACAGTGCCAAAAGAAGAGGTTCAACTTACTCCTTAGGTTGAGGAGAGTGTAGTGGTAAAACCTGTAATCAGCAGTACTCAGGTGGGAGGAACAGGAAGCAGATATTCCCAGTCAACTGACAGCATCCTATGGGGACAAGCACAACTGGCTGCCACTTCTGAATGCTTGCAACCACTGCAGAGCTCTGCAGGTCCAATTGTGCAGCAATGCAAACTGAGTAACCTTGCCAAATTTCCGGGGTGTAGAAGAAACCATGCAGGAATTACAAGGAGATATTAACCCAGAACACCTGGAGGCCTGCTGGCCGAAAGAATCTGCCATTCTTCCTAAGAAACCTTGAAATCAATGAAATGCTCTTATGTTTCAATGACTCTTACATCATTCTGAGTGTATCCAGCATAGGTCATTTGGCTCAACACAACCTTGGAGTATTTAGAGGCTGATATTTCCTGTGCCGTCCATAACAATGGATGGACATAGGTCACGTCCCAAACAACGGAATTCTGGTTCTCAAATCTTCAACAGAGTGCCATAAGTAGATGTTCAACTTACTCCGCAGGTTGAGGAAAGTGTAACCCTAGAAGCTGTAATCAGCAGGACTCAGGTGGGAGGAATGGGGTGCGGATATTTCCAATCATCTGGCAGCTTCCTACAGGGACAAGCACAAACTTGCCAAACTTCAGTGGTGTAGAAAAAATTACACAGGATTTACCAGGAGATATTAATCTGGAACACCGGGGGGGGGGGGGGGGGGGGGGGCCTGTTGGCAACAAGAATCTGGAATTCTTCCTAAGAATCCTCGAAAGCAGTGAAATGATCTTTTGTTGGGATGACTCAGATCCTCATTCTGAGTGCTCCTGGCAGAGGACATTTAGCTCAAAACAACCATGGAGTATTTAGAGGCTGATATTTCCGGTTCCGTCCATAGCAATGACTGGGCATAGGCCGCGTCCCAAACAACAGAAGACTCGGTCTCAAATATTCAACACTGTGCCATAAGTAGATGTTCAACTTACTCCTCAGGTTGAGGAGAGTATAACGGTAGAAGCTGTATTCAGCAGGACGCAGGTTGGAGGATCAGGCAGTGGATATTCCCAGTCAGCTGGCAGCGTCCTATGGAAACAAGCAGAACTGGCTTCCATGTCTGAAGACTTGCAACCACTGAAGAGATCTCCATGTCCAATTGTGCAGCAATGCAAACTGAGTAACCTTGCCAAACTTCAGTGGTGTTGAAGAAACCACTTAAGATTTACAAGGAGATGTTAACCCGAAACACCTGGGGGCCTGCCAGCCACAAGAATCTTGCATTCTTCCTTAGAAGTCTTGAAAGCACTGATATGCTCTCAGGTTGTAATGACTCAGAAACTCATTCTGAGTGTTCTTGATAGAAGTCCTTTGGCTCAACACGGCCATGGACTATTTAGAGGCTGATATTTCCGATGCTGTCCATACAAATGGATGGACATAGGTCGGGTCACAAACCATGCAAGTCTGGTTCTTAAATCTTCAACACAGTTCCATAGGTAGAGGTTCATGATATTCCTCAGGTTGAGGAGAGTGTAGCGGTAAAAGCTGTAATACCCAGGACTCAGGTGGGAGGAACGGGAAGCAGATATTCCCAGTCAGCTGGCAGTGTCCTAGGGGGACAAGCACAACTGGTTGCCACGTCTGAATGCTTGCAACTGCTGCACAGCTCTGCAGACACAATTGTGCAGCAATGCAAACTGAGTAACATTGCCAAACTTCAGGGGTGTAGAAGAATCCACGTAGGATGTACAAGGAGATACTAACCTGGAACACCGGGGGGCCTGTCGGCAATAAGAAACTGGAATTCTTCCTAAGAAGCCCTGAAAGCAGTGAAATGCTTTTATGTTGTGATGACTCAAAACCTCATTCCGAGTGTTCACGGCAGAGGTCATTTGGATCAACACAACCGTGGATTATATAGAGTCTGATATTTCCGATTCTGTCAATAGCAATGGATGGACATAGGTCGCGTCCTAAACAATGGAAGTCTGGTTCTCAAATCTTCAGCACAGTGCCGTAAGTAGAGGTTCAACTTTTTCCTCAGGTTTCAGAGAGTATAGCTGTAAAAGCTGTAATCAGCAGGACTCAGTTGAGTGGAACTTGAAGCAGATATTCCCATTCAGGTGGCATCGTCCTACCGGGACAAGCACAACTGGCTGCCACGTCTGAAGGCTTGCAACTGCTGCAGTGCTCTGCAAGCCCAATTATGCAGCAATGAAAACTGAGCAACTTTCCCAAACTTCAGGGGTGTAGAAGAAACCACCCAGGAATTACCAGCCAATATTAACCAGGAACACCTGGGGACCTGCTGGCAACAAGAATCTGAATTTCTTTCGAAAAAGCCTTGAAAGCAGTGAAATGCTCTTATGTTGTGATGACTCAGAACCTCATTCTAAGTGTTCCCAGCAGAGGTCATTCGGCTCAACACAACCGAGGAGTATTTAGAGGCTGATATTTCCGATGCCTTCCACAACAATGGAAGGATATAGGTCGCGTCCCAAACAATGGAAGTCAGTTCCTCAAAATCTTCAACACAGTGCCATAAGTAGAGGTTCAACTTACTCCTCAGATTGAGGAGCGTGTAGCTCTAAAAGCTGTTATCAGCTGGACTGAGATGGGAGGAACGGGAAGCAGATATTCCCAGTCAGCTGGCAGCATCCTATGGGGACAAGCACAACAGGTTGCAACATGTGAATTATTGCAACCGCTGCAGAGCTCTACAGGCACAATTGGGCAACAATACAAACTGAGTAACCTTGCTAAACTTGAAGTAGAAGAAGCCACGTAGGATTTACAAACAGGTATTAACCCGGAACACCTGGGGGCCTCAAGAATCTGGAATTCTTCCTAAGAAGCTTTGAAAGCAGTGATATGCTCTCAAGTTGCAATGATTCAGAACCTCATTCTGAATGTTCTGGCAGAGGTCATTGGGCTCAACACAACAGTGGATTATTTAGAGGCTGATATTTCTGGTGGCATCCATAGCAATAGATAGACATAGGTCACGTCTCAAACAACGGAAGACTCCTTCTCACAGTGCCATAAGTAGAGGTTCAACTTACTCCTCAGGTTGAGAAAAGTGTAGCGGTCAAAGCTGAAATCAGCAGGACTCACATGGGAGGAACGGGAAGCATATATTCCTATACAGCTAACATCATCGTACAGGGACAAGCACAACTATCTTCCAAGTCTGAATGCTTCTAACCGCTGCAGAGTTCTACAGGTGCAATTATGCAGAAATGCAAACTGAGTAAGCTTGCCAAACTTCAGCGCTGTAGAAGAAACCATGAAGGGTTTACAAGGGGATATTAACCCGGAACACCTGGGGGCCTCCAGGCAAGAAGACTCTGGAATTCTTCCTAAGAAGCCTTGAAAATAGTGAAATGCTCTTATGTATCAATGACTCAAAACCTCATTCTGAGTGTACCCGACAGAGGTCAATCAACTCAGCACAACCTTGGAGTACTTAGAGTCTGATATTTCCGGTGCCGTCTAAAGCAATGGATAAACATTGTTTGCGTCCCAAACAACGGAAGACTGGTTGTCAACTCATCAACACAGTGCTATAAGTAGAGGTTTAACTTACTCCTCAGGTTGAGGAGAGTGCGGTTGTAAAAGTTGTAAACAGCAGGACTCAGGTTACAGGAACCGGAAGCAGATAATCCTAGTCAGCTGGCGGCTTCCTACAGGGAGAAGCACAACTGGCTACCACATCTGAGTGCTTGCAACCTATGCAGAGCTGTGCAGGTGTAATTGTGCAGGAATGCAAACTGAGTAACCTTGCCAAATTTCAGGGGTGTAGAAAAAGCACGAAAGATTTACACGGAGATATTAACCCCGACCACATGGGTCCTGCCGGCCGCAAGAATCTGCCATTCTTCCTAAGAAGCCTTGAAAGCACTTAAATCGTCTTATGATGCAGTGACTCAGAACCTCATTGTGAGTGTTCCCAGCAGATGTCATTCGACTTAACACAACCATGAAGTATTTAGAGGCTGAAATTTCCGGTGCTCTCCATAGCAATGGATAGAAACAGGTTGCAACCCAAATAACGGGAGACTCGTTCTCAAATCTTCAACACAGTGCAATAAGTAGAGGTTCAACTTACACCTCTGGTTGAGGAGAGTGTAGCAGTAAAAGCTGTAATCAGCAGAACTCGGGTGGGTGGAACGGGAAGCGGGTATTCCCAGTCAGCTCGCAGCATCCTATGGGGACAAGCACAACTGACTGCCACGTCTGAATGCTTGCAAGCATAGCAGAGTTCTGCAGGCGCAATTGTGCAGCAATGCAAGCTGAGTAACATTGGCAAACTTCAGTGGTGTAGAAGAAATAATGTAGGTTTTACCAGGAGATATTATTCTGGAAAACCTGTGGGCCTGTCGGCAACAAGAATCTTGAATTCTTCCTTAGAAGCATTGAAAGCAGTGAAATGATCTTATGTTGCGATGACTCAGAACCTCATTCTGAGTGTTCACGACAGAGGTCATTTGGCTAAACCCAAAAGTGGAGTATTTACAGAATGATAGTTCCCGTGCCATCCATAGCAATGAATTGACATAGGTCGCGTCCAAAACAATGGAAGTCTGGTTCTCAAATCTTCAACACAGTGCTATAAGTAGAGGTTCAACTTACTCCTCAGGTTGAGGAGAGTGTATCAGTATAAGCTGTAATCCACAAGACTCTGGCGGAAGGAACGGGAAGCAGATATTCCCAGTCAGCTGGCAGAGTCCTACGGGGACAAGCACAACTTGCTGCCATGTCTGAATGTTTCCAATCGCTGCAGAGCTTTGCCAACCCTATTGTGCAGCAATGCAAACTGAATAATCTTGCCAGTCTTCAGTGGTGTAGAAAATACCATGTTGCATTTACAAGGAGATATTAACCTGGAACCGCTGGGGTCCTGCCAACAACAAGAATCTGGCATTCACCAAAAGCCACCAAAGAAAGTCCGGTAACACATGGAGGCTGAACAACACACTGCTGAATCACGAGTGGGTCATGAAGAGATTAGAAAGGAAATTCAAATGTTCATGCTATTCAACAAAAATGAGCACACAAATTACCAGCTCCTCTGGCACACAGCAAAGGCAGTACTCAGAGGCAAGTTTATAGCTCTGAGCTCCTACATCAACAAATTGGAGAGATCTGAAACCAACAATTTAATGAGACATCTGAACCCCCTTGAAAAAGACCAGCAAGATAAACCCCAATCCAGTAGATGGAAAGAAATAATTAAAATTAAATCAGAATTAAATGAATTAGAATCCAAAAAAAACTATAGAAAGAATCAACAAAACAAAGAGTTGGTTCTTCGAAAAAATTAACAAAATTGAGAGACCCTTAGCAAATCTTATCAGAAAAAGAAGAGAACACACCCAAATAAATAAACTTAGAGATGAGAATGGAAACATCACCACGGAAACAACCAAGATGCAGAACATTATAAGGGAATATTCTCAAAACTTTATGCTAATAAGTTTGAGAACTTGACAGAAATGGACCTTTTCCTAGCAAATATTGACATGCCAAAACTAAACCAAGATGAGTTAAACCAGCTTAAGAGGCCCATATCAAGCATTGAAATAGAAACAGAAAGAAGAGATCTCCCAGCTAAGAAAAGTCCAGGACCAGATGGTTTTACAGCAGAATTCTACAAGGCCTTCAAAGCAGAGCTCACACCAATACTCCTCCAACTCTTCAATGAAATTGAAAGAGAAAGCTCACTACCGAACACATTCTATGAAGCCATCATAACCCTCATCCCAAAAGCAGGCAGGGACTCATCAAAGAAAGAGAACTGTAGACCCATTTCTTTGATGAACATTGATGCAAAACTTCTCAACAAAATTTTGGCCAATAGACTTCAACAATTCATCCAAAAAATCATACACCACGATCACACAAGATTCATTTCAGGGATGCAAAGCTGGTTCAATATACGCAAATCAATTAATATTATTCATCACATCAAGAGGAGAAGGGATAACAACCACATGGTTATCTCAATAGATGCAGAAAAAGCATTCGACAAGATCCAACACCCCTTTATGATGAAGGTTTTGGAAAAATTAGGAATCCATGGAACATTCCTCAATACAATAAAGGCTGTATATGACAAACCTACAGCCAGCACTATACTTAATGGTGAAAAACTAAAGCCATTTCCTCTTAACTCAGGAACAAGACAAGGATGTCCACTCTCTCCACTTCTATTCAATCTAGTATTAGAATACCTAGCTACAGCAATAAGAGAAGATGCAAACATAAAGGGGATCCAAATAGGGAAAGAAGAAATAAAACTCTCCCTCTTTGCAGATGACATGATCTTGTAGTTAAAGAATCCCATACACTCCACTCCCAAATTACTCAAGCCGATTCAAAATTTTGGCAAAGTAGCAGGGTATAAAATTAACCCCCAAAAATCAATGGCTTTTCTGTATGCCAACAATGAGAAAAGTGTGGCTGAAATTAGGAAAGTAACTCCATTTGTAATAGCCCCTCAAAAATTAAAATACCTAGGAATTAACTTAACTAAAGAAGTGAAGGACCTCTATGATGAAAACTTTAAAATCTTGAAAAAGGAAATCAACACAGAACTTAAAAAATGGCAAAACCTCCCATGCTCCTGGATTGGAAAGATTAACATCATGAAAATGGCAATACTTCCCAAGGCTAGCTACAAATTCAATACGATACCTATGAAAATTCCAACCTCATTCTTCCAGGAAATAGAAGATGCAATCCAAAAATTCATATGGAATAATAAAAGACCCCAAATAGCAAAAACGCTCCCCAATGGAAATAACACTGCTGGTGGAATATCAATACCAAATTTCAAACTCTACTATAAAGCCATAGTAATCAAAACAGCTTGGTACTGGCGTAAGAACAGACCTCAGGACCAATGGAATAAGATTGAAAACCCAGAAATGAACCTACAGACCTATAGCCATCTAATCTTCGATAAGGGAGCTAAAATAATAGAATTTTAAGAAAGACAGCCTCTTCAGTAAATGATGCTGGTAAAATTGGTTAACTACATGTAGAAAACTAAAACTAGATCCTTATATATCACCCTGCACCAGAATCAACTCCAAATGGATGAAAGACCTCGGAGTCAAAGCAGACACTCTGAAAACATTACAGGATGGATTAGGAGAAACCCTAGGCCTCCTTGGCACAGGCCGAAATTTTCTTAATAGAGACCCGGAAACACAACAAATCAAAGAATGGTTGGACAAATGGGATTGCATGAAGTTCCAGAGCTTCGGCATGGCAAAGGACATAGCTAGCAAGATCAATAGAAAGCCCACAGATTGGGAGAAGATCTTCACTAGCCATATAACCGACAAGGGTCTCATATCTAAAATATATTTGGAACTCAAAAAACTAAATCTCCCAACAACAAATCCTCAAAGAAACAACTGCCCAATAAGTAAGTGGGCTAAAGACTTAAAGAGAAACTTCTCTGAAGAAGAAAGAAGGATGGCCAATAGACACATGAAGAAATGCTCAACCTCCCTAGCCATAAAAGAAATGCAAATCAAAACAACATTGAGAAACCACCTCACCCCAGTTAGAATGGCTATAATCAAGAACTCTAATAACAACATATGCTGGAGGGGATGTGGACAGAAGGGAACCTTACTTCATTGTTGGTGGGAGTGTAAACTTGTTCAACCACTTTGGAAAGCAGTATGGAGGTTCCTCAAAAGACTTCACATAAAGCTCCCCTATGACTCAGCAATCCCACTTTTGGGCATTTACCCAAATGTTTACAAACAAGACCACACTAAAGCTACCAGCACAACTATGTTTATTGCAGCATTATTTACCATAGCTAAGATATGGAACCAACCCAGATGCCCCTCAGTAGATGAATGGATCAAGAAAATGTGGTATATATACACAATGGAATTCTATGCCTCCATCAGAAAGAATGACATTTCCACATTTGTTAGGAAATGGAAAAACTTGGAAAAAATTATATTAAGTGAAGTAAGCCAAGCCCAAAGAAACATAGGTCCCATGGTTTCCCTTATTTGCAATATCTGGTATATGTATGATGAAGCAGGAAAAGTCAGATAATGTGATGCTAGGAAAATAAACCCTTACGTATGTATTTAAATGTTTTTTTTCTTTCATGCATGTGTTTCTAACGCATTTATAAGATTATTTCTTTGTAGCTTTGTATGTCCCTCCCCCACAGTATAACCCCTGCTTTCACTATATTTGATGTCGGTATAATTTGTGGAGGAGATGGGGAAAAACAAGTTGTTTAAGGATACAGGTGGACCCGATGCAACTATGAGAAGTACAAGTTGTCATGTCCAAAACGAACTTTACAACTTTGGTGCCGGGGGGGGGGGGGGGGATTGATTGGGGGGATGGGGGGAGGCTGGGAAGGGATGTGAATGGTAAACAAAGGAGGAGACTGCAATGCTTGATAAGAAATGTACTCATTATCTTGCCCATGTAATTGTAACCCCTCTGTACAGTATGTTCACAAAAAAATTAAAATTAAAATTAAAAAAAGGCAAAAAAAAAAAAAAAGAATCTGGCGTTCTTCCTAAGAAACCTTGAGAGCAGTGAAATGCTCTTATATATCCATGACTCAGAACTTCATTCTGAGTGTACCCGGCAGAGGTCATTCGACTCAGCACAACCTTGGAGCATTTAGAGTCTGATATTTCTGGTGCCGTCCAAAGGAATGCTTAGACATACTTCGGGTCCCAACAACAGAAGACTGGTTGTCAAATCTTCAACACAGTGCCGTAAGTAGAAGTTCAACTTACTTTCAGGTTAAGGGGAGTTTAGCAGTAAAAACTGTAATCAGGACTCAGGTGGAAGGAATGGGAGGCAGATAGTCACAGTCAGCTGGCAGAGTCCTACGGAGACAAGCACAACTGGTTGCCATGTCTGAATGCTTGTAACTGCTGCAGAACCCTCCAGGTGCAATTGGGCAGCAATACAAACTGCATAACCTTGCCAAACTTCAGGGGTGTAGAAGAGACCCTGTAGGATTTACAAGGAGATATTCACCCTTAATACCTGGGGGCCTGCTGACAAAACAAACCTGGTATCCTTCCTAAGAAGGCTTGAAAGCAATGAAATGCTCTCATGATGCGATGGCTCAGAATCTCATCTTGTGTGTTCATGGCAGAGGTCATTCGGCTCCACACAACCGTGCATTATTTAGAGGCTGATACTTCCTATGCAGTCCATAGCAATGGATAGACACAGGATGTGCCCCAAACAATGAAAGTCTGGTTCTCAAATCTTCAACACAGTGCCATAAGTAGAGATTCAACTTGCTCCTCAGGGTGAGTAGAGTTTAGTGGTAAATCCTACAATCAGTAGGACTCATGTGGTAGGAATGGGAAGCGGATATTCCCAGTCAGCTGGCACCGTCCTACGGGGACAAGCACAACTGGCTGCCACTGCTGAATGCTTGCAACCACAGCAGAGCTCTGCAGGCACAACTGTACAGCCATGCAAACTGAGTAAATTTGCCAAACTTCAGGGGTATTGAAGAAACCACGTAGGATTTACAAGGAGATATTAACCGGACTACCTGGGGGCCACTCAACAAGAATCTGACATTCTTCCTAAGAAGCCTTGAAAACAGTGAAATGCTCTTATGTTACCAGGACTGAGAACCTCATTCTGAGTGTTCCCGACAGAGGTCATTCGGCTTAACACAACTGTAAAGTATTTGGAGGCTGGTATTTCTGATGCCGTCCATTGCATTGCATGGACATAGGTCGCATCCCAAACAACGGAAGTCTGGTTCTCAAAATCTTCAACTCAGTGGCATAAGTAGAGGTTCAACTTACTTCTCAGGTTGAGGAGACTGTAATCAGCAGGACTCAAGTAGGAGGAATGGGAAATGGATATTCCCAGTCAGCTGGCATTGTCCTACAAGGACAAGCACAACTGGCTGCAACATCTGAATGCTTACAACTGCTGCAGAGCTCTGTAGGCCCAATTGTGCAGTAATGCAAACTGAGTAACCTTGCCAAATTTCAGGGGTGTAGAAGAAGCCATGTAGGATTTACAAGGAAATATTAACCCGGATCACATGGAAGCCTGCTGACAACAAGAATCTGGCATTCTTCCTAAGAAGCCTTGAAAGGAAAGAAATGCTCTTATGTTGTGATGACTCAGACCTCATTCTGAGTGTACCCGGCAGAGATAATTCGACTCAGCACAACCATGGAGTATTTAGAGGCTGATATTTCTGGTGCCGTCCAAAGGAATGTATAGACATAGGTTGCATTCCAAACAACGGAATATTGGTTGTCAAATATTCAACACAGTGCCATAAGGAGAGGTTAAACTTACTCCTCATGTTGAGGAGAGTGGAGCAGTAAAAGCTGTAATCAGCAGGACTCAGGTGGGAGTACTGGGAAGTGGAAACTACCAGTCAGTTGGCAGCGTCCTACCGGGACAAGCACAACTGGTTGCCACGTCTGAATGCTTGCAACCGCAGCAGAGCTCTCCAGGCGAAATTGTGCAGCAAAGCAAATTGAGTAACCTTTCCAAACTTCAGGGGTGTAGAAGAAACCACGTAGGATTTACAAGCAGATATTTACCCAGAATACCTGGGACCTGCCAGCAGCAAGAATCTGGCATTCTTCCTAAGAAGCCTAGAAAGCAGTGAAATACTCTTATTTTGCGATGACTCAGAACCTCATTCTGAGGTCATTTGGCTCAACACAGCCATGGAGTATTTAGAGGCTGATATTTCCTATGCCATCCATAGTAATGGATGGAAATTGGTAGCGTCCAAAGCAACAGAAGTCTCATTCTCAAATCTTCCACAGAGTGGTATAAGTAGAGGTAAAAGTTCCTCCTCAAGTAGAGGAGATTGTATGAGTGAAGGCTGTAATCTGCAGGACTCAGGTGGGAAAAACAGGAAGTGAATATTCTCAGTCAGCTGGCAGAGTCCTACGGGGGCAAGCACAACTGGTTTCTAGGTCTGAATGCTTGCACCCACTGCAGAGCTCTGCAGGTGAAGTTGTGCAGCAATGCAAACTGAGTAACCTTGCCAAACTTGAGCAGTGTAGAAGAAACCATGAAACATTTACATGTCGATATCAACCCAGAACACCTGGGGGCCTGCCAGCAAGAAGACTTTGGAATTCTTTCTAAGAAGCATTGAAATCAGTGAAATGCTCTTAAGTTGGGATGATTTAGAACCTCATACTGACTATTCCTGACAGAGGTCAGTCAACTCAACACAACCATGGAATATTTAGAGGCTGATATTTCCAATGCTGCCCCTATCAATGGGTGGACATAGGTCGCGTCCCAAACAACGGAAGACTGGTTGTGAAATCATAAGTAGAGGTTCAACTTGCTTCTCAGGTTGAAGAGAATGTAGCTGTAAAAGCTGTAATCAGCAGGACTCAGTTGTGAGGAACGGGAAGCTGAAACTCCCAGCAGCTGGCAGCGTCCTACAGGGACAAGGACAACTGGCTGCCACATCTGAATGCTTCCAACCGCTGCAGAGCTCTCTAAGCACAATTGTGCACCAAAACAAACAGAGTAACCTTGCCAAACTTCCGGTGAGTAGAACAAACCACGTAGGGTTTACAAGAAGATATTCACGTGGAACAACTGAGGGCCTGCTAGCAGCAAGAATCTGGCATTCTTCCTAAGAAGCCTTGAAAGCAGTGATATTCTCTCACATTGCGTTTGACTCAGAACCTCATTTTGAGTGTTCCCAGCAAAGGTCATTCGACTCACCACAATTGTCGAGTATTTAGAGCCTGATATTACCACTGCCATCCATAGCAATGGATAGACTTAGGTACTGTCCCAAACAAGGGTAGACTTGTACTCAAATTTTCAATGCAGTGCCATAAATAGAGGTTCAACTTACTCCTCAGGTTGAGGAGAGTGTAGCTCTAAAAGCTGTAATCAGCAGGACTCAGTAGAGTGGAATGTGAAGCGGATATTCACAGTCAGGTGGCATTGTCCTACAGGGACAAGCACAACTGGCTGCCACGTCTGAATGCGTGCACCCACTGAAGAGCTCTGCAGGTGCAATTGAGCAGGAATGCAAACTGAGTAACCTTGTCAAACTTCAGAGGTTTAGAAGAAATCACGAAGTATTTACAAGTAGATATTAACCCGGAACACTTGAGTGCCAGCCGGCAAGAAGACTCTGGAATTCTTCCTAAGAAGCATTGAAAGCAGTGAAATGCTCTTATGTTGTGATGACTCAGACCTCATTCTGAGTGTCCCCGGCAGTGGTCATTCAGCTCAATACAACCATGGAGTATTTAGAGGCTGATATTTCCGTTGACGTCCATACCAATGGATGGACATAGGTCACATCCCAAACAACGGAAGACTGGTTCTCAAATCTTCAACATAGTGCCATAAGTAGAGATTCAACTTACTCCTCAGGTTGAGGAGAGTGTAGCAGTAAAACATGTAGTTAGCAGGACTCAGGTGGGAAGCACAGGAAGTGGATATTCCCAGTCAGCTGGCAGTGTCCTATGTGGATAAGCACAACTGGTTGCCACGTCTCAATGCTTGCAACTGCTGCAGAGCTCTCCAGGCACAATTGGGAAGCAATGCAAACTGAATAACCTTGCTCAACTTCAGCGGTGTAAAAGAAACAAGGTAGGATATACACCTGGGGGCCTGCTGGCAAGAAGACTCTGGAATTCATCCTAAGAAGCGTTGAACGCAGTGAAATGTTTTTATGTTGCAATGACTCAGAACTCATTCTGAGTGTACCCAGCAGTGGTCATTCAGCTCAAAACAGCTGTGGAGTATTTAGAGTCTGATATTTCCGGTGCCGTCCATAGCAATGGATGGACATAAGTCGGGTCCCAAACAATGATAGACTTGTTCTCAAATCTTCAACACAGTCCCATTAAGTAGAGGTTCAACTTACTCCTCAAGTTGAGGAGAGTGTAGCTGTAAAAGATGTAATCAGCAGGACTCAGTTGAGTGGAAAGTGAAGTGGATATTCCTAGTCAGGTGGCATCGTCCTACGGGGACAAGCACATCTGGCTGCCACGTCTGAATGCTTGCAACTGCTGCAGAGCTCTGCAGACCCAATTGTGCAGCAATGCAAACTGAGGAACCTTGCCAAACATCAGGGGTGTAGAAGAAACCACATAGGATTTACAAGGAGATATTAACCCGGAACACCTGGGGGCCTGTTGACAACAAAAAACTGGCATTCTACCTAAGAAGCCTTGAAAGCAGTGAAAGGCTCTTGTGTTGTGATGACTCAGAACCTCATTCTGACTGTTAACGGAAGAGGTAATTCAGCTCAACACAACCATGGAGTATTTAGAAGCTGATATTTCTTATGCCGTCCATGGCAATGGATGGAAATAGGAAGCGTCCCAAACAATGGAAGTCTGGTTCTCTAATCTTCAACAGAGTTCTATAGGTAGAGTTTCAACTTACTGCTCAGGTACAGGAGATTGTAGGGGTTAAAGCTGTAATCAGCAGTACTCAGGTAGGAGGGACGGGATGCAGATATTCCCAGTCAGCTGACATTGTCATACGGGCACAACTACAACTGGTTGCCACGGCTGAAAGCTTGCAACCACTGTAGGGCTCTGCAGACGTAATTGTGCAGCAACGCAAACAGAGTAACCTTTCCAACCTTCAAGGGTGTAGAAGAAACCACTTAGGATTTACAAGGAGATATTTACCCGGCATATCTGGGGGCCTGCCGGCTGCAAGAATCTGTCATTCTTCCTAAGAAGCCTTGAAAGTAGTGAATTGCTCTTATGTTGCGATAACTCAGAACCTCATTCTGAGTGATAGTGGCATAGGTCATTCAGCTCAACACAACGGTGCATTATGTAGAGGCTGATATATTCAATGCCATCCATAGTAATAGATGGACAAAGGTCGCGACCTAAACAATGGAAGCCTGGTTCTCAAATCTTCAACTCAGTGCCATAAGTAGAGATTCAACTTATTCCTCAGGTTGAGGAGAGCGTAGCTGGAAATGCTGTAATCTGCAGGAATCAGGTGAGTGGAACGTGAAGCAGATATTCACAGTCAGCTGGCATCGACCTACGGGGCAAGCACAACTGGCTGCCACATCTGAATGCTTGCTACCTTTGCAGAGCTCTACAGGCGCAATTGTACAGCAATGCAAACTGAGTAACTTTGCCAAACCTCAGGGATGTAGAAGAAACCACATATGATTTACAATGAGATATTAACCTGGAACACTAGGAGACCTGTGGCCAACAAGGATCTGGAATTCTTCCTAAGAAGCCTTGAAAGTAGTGAAATGCACTTATGTTGCGATGACTCAGAACCTCATTCTGAGAAATCACGGCAGAGGTCATTTGGCTAAACGCAACCATGGAATATTTAGAGGCTGATATTTGCAATTCGATCCATATCAATGGATTGAAATAGGTCACGTCCAAAAGAACGGAAGTCTGGTTCTCAAATCTTCAACACAGTGCCATAAGTAGAGGTTCAACTTACTCCTCAGGTTGAGGAGAGTGTACCTGTAAAAGCTGTAAGCAGCAGGACTCAGGTGGGACGAACAGGAATCAGATACTCCCAGTCAGCTGGCAGCTTCCTACGAGGATAAGCATAACTGGTTGCCATGTCTGAATGATTGCACCCACTGCAGAGCTCTGCAGGCCCAATTGTGCAGCAATGCAAACTGAGTAATGGTGCCAAACTTCAGGCGTGTAGAAGAAACCACGTAGGATTTACAAGGAGATATTAACACGGAACACCTGGGGGCCTGAAGGCAACAATAATCTGGAATTCTTCCTAAGAAGCCTTGAAAGCAGTGAAATTCTCTCATATTTTGATAACTCAGAACCTCATTCTGAATGATCTCAGCAGAGGTCATTTGGCTAAACACAACCGTGCATTATTTAGAGGCTGATATTTCTGGTGCTGTCCATAACAAGGGATGGACATAAGTTGCGTGCCAAACAATGGAAATCTGGTTCTCAAATCTTCACCACAGTGCCATAAGTAGAGGTTCAACTTATTCCTCAAGTTGAGGAGAGTGTAGCTGAAAATGCTGTAATCTGCAGGAATCAGGTGAGTGGAACGTGAAGCAGATATTCCCAGACAGCTGGCAGTGTCCTATGGGGACAAGCACAACTGGTTGCCACGTCTGAATGATTGCACCCGCTGTGGAGCAATGCAGGAGCAGTGCTGCAGCAATGCAAACTTATTAACCTTGCCAAACTTCAGGGGTGGTGAAGAAACCACGTAGGATTTACAAGGAGAGATTAACCAGGAACACCTGGGGGCCTGCTGGCAACAAGAATCTAGAATCTAGAATTGTTCAAGAAGCTTTGAAAGCACTAAAATGCTCTTATGTTGCAATGACTCAGAACTTCATTCTGAGTGTTCCTGGCAGAGGTCATTCGCCTAAACACAACCCTGGAGTATTACGACGCTGATATTTCTGGTGCCGTCCATAGAAATGGAGGGACAAAGGTATCATCCTAAAAAACACAAGCCTGGTTCTCAAATCTTCAACACAGTGCCATAAGTAGAGGTCCAACTGATTCCTCAGATTGAGGAGAGAGGAGTAAAACCTGTAATAAGCAGGACTCAGGTGGGAGGAACAGGAAGCAGATATTCCCAGTCAGCTGGCAGCATCCTATGGAGACAAGCACAACTGGCTGCCAGCTCTGAATGCTTGCAACTGCAGCAGAGCTATGCAGGCACAATTGTGCAGCCATGCAAACTGAGTAAACTTACCAATCTTCAGGGGAGTAGAAGAAACCATGTAGGATTTACATAGAGATATTAAGCTGGAACACTTGGGGACGTGTTGGCAACAAGAATCTGGAATTCTTCCTAAGAATGCTTGAAAGCAGTGAAATGCTCTTATGTTGTGTTGACTCAGAACCTCATTCTGAGTGTTCACAGCAGAGGTGATTCAGCTCAACACAACCGTGGAGTATTTAAAGGCTGATATTTCAGATGCCGTCCATAGCAATGTATGGACATTGGTCACGTCCCAAACAATGGAAGTCTGGTTCTCAAATATTCAACACAGTGCCATAAGTACAGGTTCAAGTTATTTCTCAGGTTAAGGAGAGTGTAGCGGTAAAAGTCGTAATCAGCCAGACTCAGGTGGGAGGATCGAGAAGCAGATATTCCCAGTAAGTTGGCAGCATCCAACAGTCTCAAGCACAACTGGCTGCCACATCTGAATGCTTGCAAACGCTGCAGAGCTCTTCAGGTGCAATTCTACAGCAATGCAAACTGAGTAACCTTGCCAAACTTCATGGGTGTAGAAGAAAAGACTTAGGATTTAAAAGGAGATATTGACCCGGAACACCTGGGGAACTGCTGGCAACAATTATCAGGAATTCTTCCTAAGAAGCCTTGAAAGCAGTGAAATGCTCTTATTTTGTGATGACTCACAACCTCATTCTGAGTGTTCACAGCAGAGGTCATTCAGCTCAACAACGTGGAATATTTAGAGGCTGATATTTCCAGTGCTGTCCATAGCAATGGATGGACAAAAGTTGAGCCCTAAACAATGGAAGTCTGGTTCTCAAATCTTCAACACAGTGCCATAAGTAGATGTTCAACTTATTCCTCAGGTTGAGGAGAGTGTAGCAGTAAAAGCTGTAATCAGCAGGACTCAGGTGGGAGGAATTGGAAGCAGATATTCCCAATCAGCTGGCAGCATCCTACGGGAACAAGCAGAACTTGCTGCCACATCTGAATGTTTGCAACTGCTGCAGAGCTCTACAGGCCCAATTGTGCAACAATGCAAACTGAGTAACCTTGCCAAACTTCAGGGGTGTTGAAGAAACCAGGTAGGATTTACAAGGAGATATTAACCTGGAACACCTGGGGGTCGGCTGGCAACAAGTTTCAGGAATTCTTCCTAGGAAGCCTTGAAAATAATGAAATACTCTTATGTTGCAATGACTCAGAACCTCATTCTGAGTGTTCCCGGCAGAGGTCATTCAACTCAACACAACTGTGGACTATTTAGAGGCTGATATTTCTGATGCTGTCCATAGCAACAGATAGACATAGGTCACGTCCCAAACAATGGAAGACTTGTTCTCAAATCTTCAACACAGGGTCTTCAGTAGAGGTTCACTTACTCCTCAGGTTGAGGAGCGAGTCATGGTAAAAGCTGTAATCACCAGGACTCAGGTGGGAGGAACGGGAAGCAGATATTTCCAGTGAACTGGCAGAGTCCTACGGGGACAAGCACAACTGGCTGCCACGTCTGAATGCTTGCAACCGCTGCAGAGCTCTGCAAGCCCAATTGTGCAGAAATTCAAACTGAGTAAGCTTGCCAAACTTCAGGGGTGTAGAAGAAACTATGTAGGATCTACAAGGAGATATTTACCCGGAATACCTGGGGGCCTGCCGACTGCAAGTATCTGCCATTCTTCCTAAAAAGCCTTGAAAGCAGTGAAATGCTCTTATGTTGGGATGACTCAGAACCTCATTGTAAGTATTCCCAGCAGATGTCATTGGACTCAGAACAACCGTGGAGTATTTAGAGACTGATATTTCCAGTGCCGTCCATATCAATCGATAGACATAGGTCGCATCCCAAACAACGGAAGACTGATTCTTAAATCTTCAACACAGTGTCTTAAGTAGAAGTTCAACTTACTCCTCAGGTTGAGGAGAGTGTAGCGGTAAAAGCTGTAATCAGCTGGACTCATGTGGGAGGAACAGGTAGTGGATATTACCAGTCAGCTGACAGTGTACTACGGGGACAACACAACTAGCTGCCATGTCTGAATGCTTGCAACTGCTGCAGAGCTCTACAGGTGCAATTGTGCAGAAATTCAAACTGAGTAAGTTTGCCAAACTTCAGCGGTCAAGAAGAACCATGAAGGATTTACAAGGAGATACTAACCCAGAACACCGGGGCCTGCTGGCAACAACAATCTGGAATTCTTACTAAGAAGCCTTGAAATCAGTGACATGCTCTTATGTTGCGATGACTCAGGCCTCATTCCAAGTTTACCCGGCAGAAGTTATTCGGCTCAACACAACCGTGGAATATCTACATGCTGATATTTCTGGTGCTGTCCATAGTAGTGGATGGACATAGGTCGCATCCCAAAAAACGGAAGTCTGGTTCTCAAATCTTCAACACAGTGCCATAAGTAGATGTTCAACTTCCTCCTCAGGTTTAGGAGAGTGAAGCGGTAAAAGCTGTAATCAGCAGGACTCAGGTGGGAGGAATGGGAAGCAGATATTCCCAGTCAGCTGGCAGCGTCCTATGGGGACAAGCACAACTGGCGGCAACATCTCAATGCTTGCAACTGCAATAGAGCTTTGCAGACGCAATTGTGCAGCAATGCATCTGAGGAACCTTGCTAAATTTCAATGGTATTGAAGAAATCACATAGGTTATACCAGGAGATATTTATCTGGAACACCAGGGGGCCTGTTGGTAAAAGGAATCTGGATTTCTTCCTAGGAGTCCTTGAAAGCAATGAAATGATCTTTTTCTTCTTTTTTCTTTTTTTTCTTTTTTTTTTGCTGGTCGTGGAGCTTGAACTCTGGGCCTGGGCACTGTCATGAGCTCTTCAGCTCAAGGCTAGCACTCTACCACTTGAGCCATAGCACCCACTTCCAGCTTTTTCTGTGTATGTGGTGCTGAGGAATTGAACGTAGGGCCTCATGCATGCAAGGCAGGCACTCTACCCCTGAGCCACGTTCCCAGCCCCAGTGAAATTATCTTATATTACGATGACTCAGAACCTCATTCTGAGCATTCCAGGCAGAGCTCATTGGACTCAACACAACCATGCAGTATTTAGAGCCTGATATTTCAGATGCTGTCCATAGCAATGGATAGACATAGGTCGAGTCCCAAACAATGGAAGACTTGTTCTCTAATCTTCAACACAGTGTCTTAAGTAGAGGTTCAACTTACTCCTCAGGTTCAGGAGAGTGTTGCAGTAAAACCTGTAATCAGCCGGACTAAGGTAGGAGGAAAGAGAAGTGTATATGCCCAGTCCGTTGGCAGCATCCTACAGGGAGAAGAAGAACTGGTTGCCACATCTGAATGCTTGCAACTGCTGAAGAGCTCTGTAGGCATAATTGTGCAGCCATGCGAACTGAGTAACGTTGCTAAACTTCAGGGGTGTAGAAGAGACCATGTAGGATTTACAAGGAGATATTAACCCGGAAAACCTGGGGGCCCTGCTGGCAAAAATAACCTGGTATTCTTCCTTAGAAGACTTGAAAGAAGTGAAATGCTCTCATGTTGCAATGACTCAGAACCTCATTCTGTGTGTTCACAGCAGAGGTCATTCTGCTGCACACAACTGTGCATTATTTAGAGGCTGATATTTCTGGTGAGGACCATAGAAATGCATAGACATAGGTAAGGTCTCAAACAACGGAAGACTCATTCTCAAATCTTCAACACAGTGAAATAAGTACAGGTTCAACTTACTCCTCAGGTTGAGGAGAGTGTAGCTGTAAAGCTGTAATCAGTAGGACTCAGGTGAGTAGAACGTGAAGCAGATAATCCCAGTCAGGCGGCAACGTCCTAAGGGGACAAGCACAACATGTCTGCTAAGTCTGAAAGCTTGCAACCGATGCAGAGCTCTGCAGGTGCAATTGTGCAGCAATCAAACTGAGTAACCTTGTCACACTTCAGCCATGTAGAACATACTACGTAGGATTTACAAGGAGATTTTAACACGGAACAATTGGGGGCCAGCCGGCTTCAACAATCTGGCATTCTTCCTAAGAAGCATTGAAAGCAGTGAAATGCTCTTATGTTGTGATGACTCACAACCTCATTCTGAGTGTACTCAGCAAAGGTCATTCCACTCAGCATAACTGTAGAGTTTTTAGAGGCTGATATTTATAGAGTCATCCATAGCAATGGATGGACATAGGTCGCGTCACAAACAACAGAAGACACATGCCCAAATCTTCAACACAGTGCCATAAGTTGAGGTTCACCATATTCCTCAGGTTCTGAAGAGTGTAGCTGTAAAAGCTATTGGTAGAACTCAGGTGGGAGAAATGGAAAGCGGATATTCCCAGTCAGCTGGCATTGTCCTACATGGACAAGCACAACTGGCTGTCACTTCTGATTGCTTGCCATCTATGCAGAGCTTTGCAGGTGCAATTGTACAGCCATGCAAACTGAGTAACCTTGCCAAACTTCATGGGTGTTGAAGAAACCACGTAGGGTTTACAAGGAGATATAAACCAGGAACACCATGGGCCCTCTCTGCAATGAGAATCTGGAATTTTTTCTAAGAAGACTTGAAAGTAGTGAAATGCTCTCATGTTGCAATGATTCAGAACCTTATTCTGAGTGTTCCTGGCAGAGGACATTCAGCTAAACACAACCATGGAGTATTTAGAGGCAGATATGTCTACTGCGGTCCATAGCAATGGATAGACAAAGGGTACGTCCCAACAATAGAAGATTCCTTCTCAAATCTTCAACACAGAGCCATAAGTAGAGGTTCAACTTACTCCTCAGGTTGATGAGTGTGTATCTGTAAAATCTGTAATCAGCAGGACTCAGGTGAGTGGAAAGTGAAGCGGATATTCCCAGTTAGCTTGCAGCGTCCTATGGGGACAAGCACAAATGGTTGCCATGTCAGAATGCTTGCACCTGCCACAAACTTCTGCAGGCACAATTGTGCAGCAATGCAAACTGAGTAACCTTGCCAAACTTCAGGCATGTGGAAAAAATCACGTATGATTCACAAGGAGATATTAACCCGGAACACCTGGGGGCCTGCCGGCAACAAGAATCTGGAATTCTTCCTAAGAAGCCTTGAAAGCAGTGAAATGCTCTTATGTTGCGATGACTGAGAACGTCATTCTTTGTGCTCCCGGCAGAGGTCATTCAGCTCCACACAACCGTGCATTAATTAGAGGCTGATATATCTGATGCCGTCCACAGCAATCAATTGACATAGATCATGCCCCAAACAACAGAAGTCTGGTTCTCAAATCTTCAACACAGTGATATGAGTAGAGATTCAACTTGCTCCTCAGGGTGAAGACAGTGTAGAGGTAACACCTGCAATAAGTAGGACTCAGGTGGGAGGAATGGAAAGGGGATATTCCCAGTCAGCTGGCATTGTCCTACAGGGACTAGCACAACTGGCTGCCACTTCTGAATGCTTGCAACCGCTACAGAGCTCTGCCAGTGCAATTATACAGCCATGCAAACTGAGTAACCTCGTCAAACTTCAGGGATGTTGAAGAAACCACGTAGGATTTACAAGGAGATATTTTTTTAAATTTTATTTTATTTTATTTGAGAACATACCGTACAGAGGGGTTACAATTACAAGGGCAGGATAATGCATACATTTCTTACAAGCATTGCAGCCTCCTCCTTTGTTTACCCTTCACCTCCCTATCCAGCCTCCCCCATCCCTCCCGCCCAATCATACCCCCCTCCCCCCCACCACACCAACATTGTAAAGCTGGTTTTGACATGACATTTTGTACTTCTCATTGTTGCAACAGGTCCACCTGAATCCTTAAACGACTTGTTTGTCCCCGTCTCCTCCACATGTTATACTGACATCAAATATAGTGAAAGGGGGGTTATACTGTGGGGGAGGGACATACAAAGCAACAAAGAAATAATCTTATAAATGCGTTAGAAACACATGCATGAAAGAAACAAAAACATTAAAATACATATTTGAGGGTTTGTTTTCCTAACATCACATTATCTGACTTTTTCTGCTTGACTCATACATATACTAGATATTGCAAATAAGAGAAACCATGGGACCTATGTTTCTTTGGGCCTGGCTTACTTCACTTAATATAATTTTTTCCAAGCCTTTCCATTTCCTAACAAATGGGGCAATGTCATTCTTTCTGATGGAGGCATAGAATTCCATTGTGTATATATACCACATTTTCTTGATCCATTCATCTACTGAGGGGCATCTGGGTTGGTTCCATATCTTAGCTATGGTAAATAATGCTGCAATAAACATAGTTGTGCTGGTAGCTTTAGTGTGGTCTTGTTTGTGATCATTTGGGTAAATGCCCAAAAGTGGGATTGCTGGGTCATAGGGGAGTTCTATGTGAAGTCTTTTGAGGAACCTCCATACTGCTTTCCAAAGTGGTTGAACAAATTTACATTCCCACCAACAGTGAAGTAAGGTTCCTTTCTGTCCACATCCCCTCCAGCATCTGTTGTTGTTAGACAAATTTACATTCCCACCAACAGTGAAGTAAGGTTCCTTTCTGTCCACATCCCCTCCAGCATCTGTTGTTGTTAGAGTTCTAGAGTTCTTGATTTTTGCTGTTCTAACTGGAGTGAGGTGATATCTCAATGTTGTTTTGATTTGCATTTCTTTTATGGCTAGGGATGTTGAACATTTCTTCATGTGTCTATTGGCCATCCTTCTTTCTTCTTCAGAGAAGCTTCTCTTTAAGTCTTTTGCCCACTTACTTATTGGGCAGTTGATTCTTTGAGGGTTTGTTGTTGGTGGTTTAATTTTTTGAGTTCCAAGTATATTTTAGATATGAGACCCTTATCCGTTGTATGGCTAGTAAAGATCTTCTCCCAATCCGTGGGCTTTCTATTGATCTTGCTAGCTATGTCATTTGCCCTGCAGAAGCTCTGCAACCTTATGCAATCCCATTGGTCCAACCTTTCTTTGATTTGTTGTGTTTCCGGGTCTCTATTCAGAAAATTTCGGCCTGAGCCAAGGAGACCCAGGGTTTCTCCTATTCCATCCTGTAATGTTTTCAGAGTGTCTGCTTTGAGTTCAAGGTCTGATCCATTTGGAGTTGATTCTGGTGCAGGGTGATATATAAGGATCTAGCTTTAGTTTTCTACATGTAGTTAACCAGTTTTGCCAGCACCATTTACTGAAGAGGCTGTCTTTCTTCCATTCTATTGTTTTAGCTCCCTTATCGAAGATTAGATGGCTATAGGTCTGTAGGTTCATTTCTGGGTTTTCAATTCTATTCCATTGGTCCTGAGGTCTGTTCTTATGCCAATACCAAGCTGTTTTGATTACTATGGCTTTATAGTAGAGTTTGAAATTTGGTATTGATATTCCTCCAGCAGTGTTCTTTCCATTGAGGAGCGTTTTTGCTATTCGGGATCTTTTATTGTTCCATATGAATTTTTGGATTGCCTCTTCTATTTCCTTGAAGAATGAGGGTGGAATTTTGATAGGTATTGCGTTGAATTTGTAGATAGCCTTTGGAAGTATTGCCATTTTCACGATGTTAATCTTTCCAATCCAGGAGCATGGGTGGTTTTGCCATTTTTTAACTTCTGTGTTGATTTCCTTTTTCAAGATTTTAAAGTTTTCATCATAGAGGTCCTTCACTTCTTTAGTTAAGTTAATTCCTAGGTATTTTATTTTTGTGGGGCTATTACAAATGGAGTTGCTTTCCTAATTTCAGCCACACTTTTCTCATTGTTGGCATACAGAAAAGCCATTGATTTTGGGGGGTTAGTTTTATAACCTGCTACTTTGCCAAAGTTTTGAATCGGCTTGAGTAATTTGGGAGTGGAGTCTATGGGATTCTTTAAATACAAGATCATGTCATCTGCAAAGAGGGAGAGTTTTATTTCTTCTTTCCCTATTTGGATCCCCTTTATGTCTGCATCTTGTCTTATTGCTGTAGCTAGGCATTCTAATACTAGATTGAAGAGAAGTGGAGAGAGTGGGCATCCTTGTCTTGTTCCTGAGTTAAGAGGAAATGGCTTTAGTTTTTCACCATTGAGTATAATGCTGGCTGTAGGTTTGTCATATACAGCCTTTATTGTATTGAGGAATGTTCCATGGATTCCTAATTTTTCCAAAACCTTCATCATAAAGGAGTGTTGGATCTTGTCGAATGCTTTTTCTGCGTCTATTGAGATAACCATGTGGTTCTTATTCTTGCTCCTGTTGATGTGATGAATAATATTAATTGATTTGTGTATATTGAACCAGCTTTGCATCCCTGAAATGAATCCTGTTTTGTCGTGGTGTATGATTTTTTGGATGAACTGTTGAAGTCTATTGGCCAAAATTTTGTTGAGAAGTTTTGCATCAATGTTCATCAAAGAAATGGGTCTATAGTTCTCTTTCTTTGATGAGTCCCTGCCTGGTTTTGGGATGAGGGTTATGGTGGCTTCATAGAATGTGTTCGGTAGTGAGCTTTCTCTTTCAATTTCATTGAAGAGTTGGAGGAGAATTGGTGTGAGCTCTGCTTTGAAGGCCTTGTAAAATTCCGCTGTA
Organism: Dipodomys spectabilis; assembly: GCF_019054845.1. Classification (NCBI taxonomy): domain Eukaryota; kingdom Metazoa; phylum Chordata; class Mammalia; order Rodentia; family Heteromyidae; genus Dipodomys; species Dipodomys spectabilis. The sequence goes on along the minus strand of NW_024870813.1, from coordinate 13,761,886 downwards.
AAACCATCTGGTCCTGGACTTTTCTTAGCTGGGAGGTCTCTTATTGCTCTTTCTATTTCAATGCTTGATATGGGCCTGTTAAGATAGTTTAACTCATCTTGGTTTAGTTTTGGCATGTCAATATTTGCTAGGAAAAGGTCCATTTCTGTCAAGTTCTCAAACTTATTAGCATAAAGTTTTGAGAAGTATTCCCTTATAATGTTCTGAATCTTGGTTGTTTCTGTGGTGATGTTTCCATTCTCATCTCTGAGTTTATTAATTTGGGTGTGTTCTCTTCTTTTTCTGATAAGCTTTGCTAAGGGTCTGTCAATTTTGTTAAGTTTTTCGAAGAACCAACTCTTTGTTTTGTTGATTCTTTCTATAGTTTTTTTGGATTCTAATTCATTTAATTCTGATTTAATTTTGATTATTTCTTTCCATCTACTGGATTGGGGTTTATCTTGCTGCTCTTTTTCAAGGAGGTTTAGATGTGTCATTAGATTGTTAGTTTCAGATCTCTCCAATTTGTTGATGTAGGAGCTCAGAGCTATAAACTTGCCTCTGAGTACTGCCTTTGCTGTGTCCCAGAGGAGCTGGTATTTTGTGTGTTCATTTTTGTTGAATAGCATGAACATTTGAATTTCCTTTCTAATCTCTTCCATGACCCACTCATGATTCAGCAGTGTGTTGTTCAGCCTCCATGTGATACCGGACTTTCTTTGGTGGCTTTTGGTGTTGAGTTCTAATTTTATTCCCTTGTGGTCAGAGAGAATGCAAGGTATAACTTCAATGTTTCTGAATTTAGACAAGTTTGCTTTGTGGCCTAAAATGTGGTCTATTTTAGAAAACGTTCTATGTGCTGCTGAGAAAAACGTGTATTCTGATGCTGCTGGGTGAAATGTTCAGTAGATGTCTGTTAAGTCTAGTTGATCTATGCAGCTGTTTAGATCTGCGGTTTCTCTGTTGAGTTTTTGCCGAGTTGATCTATCTAGTGGGGAGAGTGGTGTGTTAAAATCCCCAACAATTAATGTCTTTGGATCTATATGGGATTTGAGGGAAAGTAGTGTTTCTTTGATAAATTTGGGTGCTCCATTGTTTGGCGAATAAATATTTAGAATTGTAATATCCTCCTGAAGGAGAGATCCTTTAATTAGTATGTAGCGACCTTCTTTATCTCTTTTCACGAATTTTAATTTGAAGTCTATTTTATCAGATATTAGGATTGCAACTCCCGCCTATTTATGGGGGCCGTTTGCTTGGTAGATTTTGTTCCAGCCTTTAACATTGAAAATGTGTTTGTTTTTACAGGCAAGATGTGACTCCTGCAGGCAGCAGATAGAAGGGTCTTGTTTTTTAATCCAACTAGACAGTCTATGTCGCTTAATTGGAGAGTTCAGTCCATTAACATTAAGAAATAGGACTGAGAGGTATTTGGGAGTTCCCGCCATGTTATCTACCTTCTTGGGGGCTGCGAAAACTGGGTTCTTCCTATGGTTCTTAGATTCTCAGTTTGGGTGCAGTTTCTTGGCCTTTATTGCGGTCTTGTTGGTTTTCTATGTGTAGGACATCTTTAAGAATCTTTTGTAGGGCTGGTTTGGTGGAGATGTATTGTTTCACTTTTTCTTTGCTATGGATGGTTTTTATTTGGCCTTCAGTTATGAAGGAGAGTTTAGCTGGGTACAGTATTCTTGATTGATAGTTGTTTGTTTTTAGGGCATGGCATACATCATTCCAGGCTCTTCTTGCTTTGATTGTCTCTGCTGAGAAATCTGAGGTGATTCTAATTGTTTTCCCTTTATAGGTGATTACTCTTTTCTCCTTGACAGCTTTAAGGATCTTTTCCTTGTCCTGAGTTGATCCTGTGTGGATTATAATGTGAAGGTGGGATGTCCTATTCTGGTCTGGTCTATTTGGGGTTCTAAAAGTTCTTGTATCTGGACAGGCCTATCTTTTTGCATGTTTGGGAAGTTCTCTGCTAGGATCCTGTTAAACAAATTTCCTAGACCATTAACTTCTGTTTCTAGGTGCTCCTCTACACCCATTATCCTTAGATTAGGCCTTCTGATGGTGTCTTCCAGGTGTTGGATAGATCTATCATATTTCTTGGACTTGTCTTGGATGGTTGTATATTCTTTCTCTATAATATCTAGGCTGTCTTCAATCCCTGAGATTCGATCTTCTGCATGGTCTAACCTGCTGTCAAGACTCTCTACTTTGTTTTTTATCTCTTTTCCTTCTAGTTGGTCAGCTTTGATGGCTTCAAGTTCTTTGTTGAAGCTCTGTTTTAGGTCTTGTATGAATTTTTTTACTTCCTTAATTTGGTGTTCAGTGTTTGTCCTCAAATCACTTAGTTGATTGGTTATGGTTTCTTTGGGCTCCCATTCCTTCTGTTTGGTTCCATTCAGCATTCCCTTTGTGGTCTCCCTGACTTCCTTCAGCTCTTTGTTAATGGATTCCATGAATACCGTTAGTGATCTTTGTGTGTTTTCTACCTGGTCTCTCAATTCCTGTATTACTCTTTGATTAGCTTCCTCCCATTCGTGGGATTCCTGCAGATCTCTTTGAGTGTTCTCAGCCTGCTCACGCCATTCCTCCCTTTCTCTTTGAGTATTCTCAAGTTGTTCACTCAAATCCTGTCCTATTCTATTCCTATCAGTTTTTAAGTAGCTTCCTCATGCTTATGATATTCCTGTATAAACTTCTGGGATGCCTCCTCTCTCTCCCTATCACGCTCATACAAAGTCCTTTGTACGTTGTCAAACTTCTCATTTATCATGTTTGCCAGCAGTGTTTGTAGAGCTATTTGGGAACTCTCCTCTGGATTATTCATTATCTGTTCTAACCCCTGATTATCAAGATTGGGAATTGAGATACCCAAATTTGCCATTTTTCTTGTGTTTTTCCGGCTTACTCTGCCCATTTGAGATGAAGATAGCACCAGTTTTGTGCTAGAACACTATCTTAAGGCAACCATCAACCAAAGTTTGCATTTGTACAGTCAATAGTCTACAGATACAATCTAGTTCAACAGATACATCTATTCGACATCAAACAACTACATGTTAAAGGACTTCGAACCGCAGAGAAGAATTTGGAAAACCAGAAATTATTAGGGTTAGGGAGAGATGTGGGTAAAAAATAGGAATAGATTGGTGTGGGGAGGCACAGAGAGAGTTAACTATGTCCTAATCACAATGCAGGAAATAGGTTGGGTAGGATGCAAGTAGAGAGAGAGAGAGAAAAAGAAGAAAGGGAAAGGGGAATGAAAAGAGACCAGAAAAAAAAAATAGAAAAGTAAAAATTAATGTTATTATAGAGATTAAAAGACCATCTATTTAGAGAGGAATGTGAATATGTTGAGAGAAAGGGAGGGACATAGAGGAGATGTGAAAAACTTTAAAAATATGCTTAAAATATTATATAGGTATAAATAGGTAGTACTGCTATTAATGAATTTAAGTGTCAGAGGTTTTGAATTGAGTAATAAGTTTGTGGATTAAGTGTGTACACAATGGGGGATAGGGTCTACTAGTTAACTACGGGTTTATCTGAGGATGTGCAGGACAAGAGTTAAGTCACATAAAGAAGAACAAAAGAGGAAAATGTGGAAATGATAGGAAAGTGAGAAGAAAAGATCAGAAGTTCAGTAGAGCTAGACAAAAAACAAAAAGATAATTAAGAATGAAAGAAAAAGAGAAAGAAGACAAGAAAAGAAAGGAAAACACACATTCACGTATTCCTAAAATAAAAATTATAAGAGGAGAAAAAAAAAAGTTACTGGAAAACAATTATTTTTTCAGAAGAGGCAAAAATTAAAGATTAATAAAAGTTTTAGAAAAGGAAAAAAAATATTTTATATATATAAGGTAACAAAAAACGAAAAAAACAAAACAAAACAAAAAAAAGAAAAAAGAAAAGAAGAAGAAGAAAAAAAAAAGTTCTTTGATTTTTTTTGGGGGGGTGAGGGGTGGGAAGAGTCCTGTATCTCCCTTTTGTCTGTAACCAGAGTCTGTTTGGAGTCTCTGGTCAGCTTGAGGTCCTGTGGCTTGATTGGTTTCTTAAGTCAGTTTGTTGGAACAGGCAGAAAAATGCTCTGCTTCACCCAAGATTTTGAGATCCCCCTCCCAGGTTAGTTTACTGGGAGGGTGATCTGCTTTGAGAATCACAAAAGAGGTGGATGCAGTGATGAGGTTAGGTTCTGGGTAGAGTTGAGGCCTTTCAACAAACAGTAGCTTTTCCCTGGGGCTATTTTGTGAAAAAAAAAACTCACAGCACCCAGCATGGAGCCATTCTCAGGGTTTCTGTTTTTCAATTGATTGTGGTGGCTGCTCGAGGGAGGGGCAGCCTCTGGCTCTGGTTACCGGGTGAGGAGAGCCACTCCAATGGCTGGCGCCTGAGCTGGGTGACTTTTCCCTCTATGGAACTGAGTCTGTGAGGTCACTTCGCCGTTAAGTTCTTGTGACCTGCTAAATGACTCGTTTTATTCCCAGGCCTGAGCTGGAGCTAGCAGCTCCTCCGAGCTTTGTCAGTATCCAAGATGGAGATCACCGGTGCTGGGGGGGGAGGGGTGGCCTTCCCTCCTCTGCTCCCTGAGAAGGAGTGAGGAAGTCGGACTTCTACTCACGCCGAGTCTTGGATCCTGGGTCATCTCTGGTCTGCAAAGTGCAGGATGCAGTTGTCCGCTCCTTGTCAGTTCTTGCTGGTGTTGAGTAGAATCCGCTCGTCCGCTGCGTCTGGCTCCTTCGTCCCGGACTGTGTCTCAGGTATGCCCCCGCGGTGGTGATCGCCACCACGACCCTGCTGCCGCAGCGGCAGCTGCTGGCAGGCGCTCAGATGTGTCTGCTTGGCTTCCCCTCTCTTGACTAACTCTCTGTCCTGTGATGGCACACTTGGTGTGATTCTCTGGTTTGGGACTGTTCACTGGAACTCTGAAACTGCTTTCTATGCAAGAGCTTGTTCAGATTCCAGCTTCTCCTCCGCCATCTTCCCGGAACTCCTACAAGGAGATATTAACCCAGAACAACTGGGGGCCTCTCTGCAACAAGAATCTGGAATTCTTCCTAAGAAGACTTGAAAGTAATGACATGATCTTAAGTTGCGATGACTCAGAACCTTATTCTGAGTGTTCCTGGCAGAGGTCATTCGGCTAAACACAACCATGGAGTATTTAGAGGATAATATGTCCGGTGCCGTCCATAGCAATGGATACACAAAGGTCGCGTCCTAAACAACGGAAGTCTGGTTCTCAAATCTTCAACACAGTGCCGTAAGTAGAGGTTCAACTTACTCCCCAGGTTGAAGAGTGTGTATCTGTAAAAGCTGTAATCAGCAGGACTCAGGTGAGTAGAAAGTGAAGCGGATATTCCCAGTTAGCTTGCAGCGTCCTACAGGGACAAGCACAACTGGTTGCCACGTCAGAATGCTTGCACCCACTGCAAACTTCTGCAGGCACAATTGTGCAGCAATGCAAACTGAGTAACCTTGCCAAACTTCAGGCATGTGGAAAAAATCACGTATGATTCACAAGGTGATATTAACCCGGAACACCTGGGGGCCTGCCAGCAACAAGAATCTGGAATTCTTCCTAAGAAGCCTTGAAAGCAGTGTAATGCTCTTATGGGGCAATGACTCAGAACCTCATTCTGAGTGTACCCGGCAGACATCATTCAACTCAGCACAACCGTGGAATATTTAGAGGCTGATATTTCCGGTGCCGTCCATAGCAATGGATAGACATAGGTCACGTCACAAACAACTGAAGACTGATTCTCAAATCTTCAACACAGTGCCATAAGTAGAGGTTCAACTTATTCCTCAGGTTGAGGAGTGTGTATCTGTAAAAGCTGTAATCAGAAGGCCTGAGGTGAGTGGACAATGAAGCGGATATTCCCAGTTAGCTTGCAGCGTCCTACGGGGACAAGCACAACTGGTTGCCATGTCTGAATGATTGCACTGGCTACAGAGATCTGCAGGCGTAATTGTGCACCAATGCAAACTGACTAACCTTGCCAAACTTCAGGGGTGTAGAAGAGACCATGTAGGATTTACAAGGAGATATTTACATGGAACACCTAGGGGCCTGCTGGCAAAAAGAACCTGGTATTCTTCCTAAGAAGCCTTGAAAGCAGTGAAATGTTCTCATGTTGCAATGACTCAGAAACTCATTCTGAGTGTTCCCCACAGAGGTCATTCAGCTCCACACAACCGTGCATTATTTAGAGGCTGATATATCTGATGCAATCCATAGCAATGGATGGACATAGGTCGGGTCCCAACAATGGAAGACTGGTTCTCAAATCTTCAAAACAGTGTCTTAAGTAGAGGTTCAACTTATTCCTCAGTTTGAGAAGAGTATAGCGGTAAAAGCTGTAATCCACAGGACTCAGGTGAGAGGAAGGGGAAGTAGATATTCCCAGTCAGTTGGCAGCATCCTACGGGGACAAGCACAACTGAATGCCACATCTGAATGCTTGCAACCACTTAAGAGCTCTGTAGGTGCAACTGTGCAGCAATGCAAACTGAGTAACCTTGCCAAACTTCAGCCGTGCAGAACATACATGTATGATTTACAAGGAGATATTAACCTGGAAAAACTGGGGGCCTGCTGGCAAAAAGAACCTGGTATTCTTCCGAAGAGGACTAGAAAGTAGTGAAATGCTCTTATGTTGTGATGACTCAGAACCTTATTCTAAGTGTTCCTGGCAGAGTTCATTCAGCTAAACACAACCGTGGAGTATTTAGAGGCTGATATTTACGGTTCTGTCCATAACAATGGAGGGACAAAGTTGGGTCCTAAACAATGGAGTCTGGTTCTCAAATCTTCAACAGAGTGCCATAAGTAGAGATTCAACTCTTTCCTCAGGTTGAGGAGAGTATAGCGGTAAAAGCTGTAATCTGCAGGACTCAGGTTTGAGGAAGGGGAAGCAGATATTCCTAGTCAGTTAGCAGCATCCTATGGGGACAAGCACAAGTGGATGCCACATATGAATGCTTGCAGCCACTGAAGAGCTCTGCAAGCACAATTGTGAGGCAATGCAAGCTGAATAACCTTGCCAAACTTCAGCCGTGTAGAACATACCACGTAGGATTTACAAGGAGATATTAACCCAGAACAACTGGGGGCATGCTGACAAAAAGAACCTGGTATCTTCCTAAGAAGCATTGAAAGCAGTGAAATGCTCTTATGTTGGGATGACTGAGAACCTCGTGTGTGTTTCTGGCAGAGGTCATTCGACTCCTCACAATCGTGCATTATTAAGAGGCTGATATATCCGATGCCGTCCATGGCAATGGATGGACATAGGTCTCGTCCCAAACAATGGAAGGCTGGTTCTCAAATCAACAGTGTCATAAGTCGAGGTTCAATCTGATCCTCGGGGTGAGGGGAGTGTAGTGGTAAAATCTGTAATAAGTAGGACTCAGATGAGAAAAATGGAAAGCGGATATTCCCAGTCAGCTGGCATCGTCCTACGGGGACAAGCACAACTGGCTGCCACTTCTGAATGCTTGCATCCTCAGCAGAGTTCTGCAGGCGCAATTGTACAGCCATGCAAACTGAATAACCTTGCTAAACGTCAGGGGTGTTGAAGAAACCACAAAGGATTTACAATGAGATATTAACCTGGAACACCTGGGTACCTGGCGGCAACAAGAATTTGGCATTCTTCCTAAGAAGCCTTGAAAGCAGTGAAATGCTCTTATGTTGCAATGACTGAGAACTTCATTCTTTGTGTTCCGGGCAGAGGTCATTCAGCTCCACATAACCGTGCATTAATTAGAGGCTGACATATCCGATGCCGTCCACAGCAGTGGATGGACATAGGTTGTGCCCCAAACAACAGAAGTCTGGTTCTCAAATCTTCAACACAGTGATATGAGTAGAGATTCAACTTGCTCCTCAGGGTGAGCAGAGTGTAGAGGTGACACATGTAATAAGTAGGAATCAGGTGGGAGGAATGAAAAGCAGATATTCCCAATCAGCTGGCATCGTCCTATGGGGACAAGCACAACTGGCTGCCACTTCTGAATGCTTGCAACCACTGCAGAGCTCTGCAGGTGCAATTGTACAGCCATGCAAACTGAGTAACCTTGTCAAATTTCAGGGATGTTGAAGAAACCACGAAGGTTTTACAAGGTGATATTAACCCATAACAACGGTGGGCCTCTCTGCAACAAGAATCTGGAATTCTTCCTAAGAAGACATGAAAGTAGTGACATGCTCTTAAGTTGCAATGATTAAGAACCTCATTCTGAGTGTTCCTGGCAGAGGTCATTCGGTTAAACACAACCGTGGAGTATTTAGAGGCTGATATGCCCAGTGCCGTCCATAGCAATGGATGCACAAAGGTCGCGTCCCAAACAACGGAAGTCTGGTTCTCAAATCTTCACCACAGTGCCATAAGTAGAGGTACTACTCCTTAGGTTGAGGAGAGTGTAGCTGTAAAAGCTGTAATCATCAGGACACAGGAGAGTGGAAAGAGAAGGTGATATTTCCAGTCAGCTGGCAACGTCCTATGGGGATAAGCACAATGATTGCCAAGTCTGAATGATTGCTCCAGCTGCAGAGCTCAGCAGATGAAATTGTGCAGCAATGCAAACTGAGTAACCTTGCCAAACTTCAGGGGTGTAGAAGAAACCACGTAGGATTTACAAGGAGATATTAACCAGAACACCTGAAGGAAGGCCTGCTGGCAAAAAAAAAAAAAATCGAATTCTTCCTAAGAAGCCTTGAAAGCAATGAAATGCTCTTATGTTACAATGACTCAGAACCTCATTCTGAGTGTTCCCGGCAGAGTTCATTCGGCTCAACACAACCGTGGAGTTATTTAGAGGCTGATATTTCCGGTGCTGTCCATACCAATGGATGGACATAGTTCTCATCCCAAACAACTGAAGACTTGTTCTCAAAATTTTAAAACAAATGAGTATTTAGAGGCTGATACTTCTGGTGCCGTCCATAGCAATGGATGGACATATGTCATGCCCAAACAACAGAAATCTGGTTCTCAAATCTTCAACACAGTGCCATAAGTAGAGGTTCAACTTACTCCTCATGTAGAGGAGAGTGCAATGGTAAAAGCTGTAATCACCATGACTCATGTAGGTGGAAAGGCATGCAGATATTTCCAGTCAGATGGCAGCATCCTATGGGGGCAGGCACAACTGGCTGTCACGTCTGAATGCTTGCAACTGCTGCAGAGCTCTGCAGGTGCAATTCTGCAGCAATGCAAACTGAGTAACCTTGCCTAACTTCACGAGTGTAGAAGAAACCATGAAGGATTTACAAGGAGATATTAACCCGGATCATCTGGGGACCTGCTGGCAACAAGAATCTGGATTTTTTCCTAAGAAGCCTTGAAAGCAGAGAAATGCCCTTCTGTTGTGATGAATCAATCATATTCTGAGTGTTCCCAGCAGAGGTCATTGGGCTCAACACAAACATGGAATATTTAGAGGCTTATATATCCAATGCCTTTCATAGCAATGGATGGACAGAGGTCGTGTCCCAAACAACACAGTGCCATAAGTAGAGGTACAATTTACTCCTCAGTTTGAGGAGAGAGTAGCGGTAAAAGCTGCAATCAGCATAACTCAGGTGGGAGGAATGGGAAGTGGATATTCCCAATCAGCGGAAGTGTCCTACCGGGACAAGCACAACTGGCTGCCACTGCTGAATGCTTGCAAACGCTGCAGAGCTTTGTAGACATAATTGTGCAGCAATGCAAATGGAGTAACCTTGCCAAACTTCAGTGATGTAGAAGAAATCACGTAGATTTTACCAGGATATATTTATCTGGAACACCTGGGGGCCTGTCGGCACAAGAATTTGGAATTTTTCCTAAGAATACTTGAAAGCAGTGAAATGAACGTATGTTGTAATGACTCAGAACCTCATTCTGAGTGTGCACGGCAGAGGTCATTTGGTTCACCAAAACCTGTGTATTCTTTAGAGGCTGATATTTCCGGTACGATCCATAACAATGGATAGATATAGATCACGTCTCAAAGAGCAGAAGACTGGTTCTCAAATCTTCAACACAGTGCCATAAGTAGAGGTTCAACTTACTCCTCAGGTAGAGGAGAGTGTAGTGGTAAAAGCTGTAATCAGCAGGACTCAAGTGGGAGGTATGGAAAGCCGATATTCCTAGTCAGCTGGCACTGTCCTACAAGGACAAGTACAACTGAATGCAACATCTCAATGCTTACAATCCACAACAGTGGATTATTTAGAGGCTGATATTTCCAGTGCCGTCCATAGAAATGGATGGACAGAGATCATGTCCCAAAAACCGGAAGTCTGGTTCTCAAGTCTTCAACACAGGGCCATAAGTAGAGTTTCAACTTATTCCTCAGTTTGAGGAGAGTGTAGCGGTCAAAGCTGTAATCAGCAGGACTCAGGTGGGAGGAACGTGAGGTGGATATTCCCAGTCAGCTGGCAAGCACAACTGGCTGCCATGTCTGAACACTTGCAACTGCTGCAGAGCTATGCAGGTGCAATTGTGTAGCAATACAAACTGAGTAAACTTGCCAAACATCAGGGGGGTAAAAGAAACCACTTAGGATTTACAAGCCGATATTAACCCAAAACAACTGGGGGTCTGCTAGCAACAAGAATCTGCCCTTCATTCTAAGAAGCCTTGAAAGCAGTGAAATGCTGCTCTTATGTTGCCATGAAGCAATCTCATTCTGAGTGTTCCGGGCAGAGGTCATTCGGCTGAACACAACCATGGAGTATTTAGAGGCTGATATTTGTGGTGCCGTCCATAGCAATGGATGGACAAAAGTTGCGTCCCAAACAACAGAAGTCTGGTTCTCAAATCTTCAACACAGTGCCATAAGTAGAGGTTCTACTTACTCCTCAGGTAGAGGAGAGTGTAGTGGTAAAAGCTATGATCAGCAGTACTCAGGTGGGAGGAACGGGATGCAGATATTCTCAGTCAACTGGCAGGCTCTTACATGGACAAGCAGAACTGGTTGCCATGTCTGCATGCTTACAAACACTGCACAGCTTAGCAGACACAAGTGGGCAGCAATGCAAAATGAGTAACCTTGCTAAACTTCAGTGGTCTCAAGAAATCACCTAGGTTTTAACAGGAGATATAAATCTGGAACACGAGAAGGCCTGTCAGCAACAAGAATCCGGAATTCTTCATAAGAAGCCTTGAAAGCATGAAATGCTCTTATGTTTCGATGACTCAGAACTTCATTCTGAGTGTTCCTGGCAGAGGTCATTGGGCTCAACACAACAGTGGATTATTTAGAGGCTGATATTTCCCGTGTCGTCCATAGAAATGGACGGACAGAGGTCGTGTCCCAAAAAACAGAAGTCTGGTTCTCAAATCTTCAACACAGGGCCATAAGTAGAGGTTCAACTTATTCCTCAGTTTGAGGAGAGTGTTGCATTCAAAGCTGTAATCAGCAGGACTCAGGGGAGAGGAACGGGAGGCAGATATTCCCAGTCAGCTGGCATTGCCTACTGAGACAAGCTCAACTGGCTGCCATGTCTGAATGCTTGCAACCTCTATAGAGCTTTGCAGATGCAATTGTGCAGCAATGCCAACTGAGTAACCTTGCCAAACTTCAGGGTTGTACATGAATCAAGTAGGTTCTACCAGGATATATTATTCTGGAACACCAGGTCGGCAACAAGAATCTGGCATTCTTCATAAGAAGCCTTGAAAGGAATGAAATGATCTTACGTTGCCATGACTCATAAGCTCTTTCTGAGTGTGCACTTCAGAGATCATTAGGCTGAACACAACTGTGGATTATTTAGAGCCAGATATTTCCGGTGTCGTCCATAGTAATGGATGGACATAGGTAGTGTCCCAAACAATGGAAGTCGGATTCTCAAATCTTCAACACAGTGCCATAAACAGAAGAGTATAACAGTAACAGCTGTAATCAGCACCACTCAGGTGGGAGGAATGGGAAGCACATATTCTCAGTCAGTTGGCAGCATCCTACGGGGACAAGCACAACCGGTTGCCACGTCTGGAAGCTTGCAACCGCTGCAGAGCTCTGCAGGCACAATTGGGCAGCAATGCAAACTGAGTAACCTTGCCAAACTTCAGGGGTGTAGCAGAAACATCGTAGGATTTACAAGCAGATATTAACCTGGAACACCTGGGCCTACCAGCCCCAAGAATCTGCCATTCTTGCTAAGAAGCCTTGAAAGCAGTGAAATGCCCTTATGTTACAATGACTCAGAATCTCATTCTGAGTGTTCCCAGCAGAGGTCATTTGGCTCAACACAACAATGGAGTATTTAGAGGCTGATATTTCCGGTGCCATCCCTAGCAATGGATAGATAGAGGTCATGTCCCAAACAACGGAAGTCCGCTTCTCAAAATCTTCAACACAGTGCCATAAGTGGAGGTTCAACTTACTCCTCAGCTAGAGGAGAGTGTAGTGGTAAAAGCTGTAATCAGCAGGACTCAGGTGAGAGGAACTGTAAGCAAATATTCACAGTCAGCTGGCAGCATTCTATGGGGGCAAGCACAACTGGCTGCCATGTCTGAAGGCTTGCAACTGCTGCAGAACTCTGCAGGCGCAATTGTGCAGCAATACAAACTGAGTAACCTTGCCAAACTTCAGGGGTGTAGAAGAAACTACACAGGATTTACAAGCAGGTATTAACTCGGAGCACCTGGGGCCTGTCTGTCACAAGAATCTGCCCTTATTCCTAAGAAGCCTTGAAAGCAGTGAAATGCTCTTAGGCTGCAATGAATCTATCTCATTCTCAGTGCTCCCGGCAGTGGTCATTGGGCTCAACACAACTGTGGAGTATTTAAAGGCCGATATTTCCTGTGCCGTCCATAGCAATGGATGGACATAGGTCACATCTCAAACCACGGAAGTCTGCTTCTGAAATCTTCAACACAGTGCCATAAGTAGAGGTTCAACTTACTCCTCAGGTTGAGGAGAGTGTAGCTCTAAAAGCTGTAATGAGCAGGACTCAGGTGGGAGGAACGGGAAGCGGATATTCCAAGTCAGCTGGAAGAGACCTACGGGGACAAGCACAACTGGCTGCCACGTCTGAATGCTTGCAAACACTGCAGCGCTTTGCAGACGCTATTGTGCAGCAATGCAAACTGAGTGACCTTGCCAAACTTCAATGGTGTGGAAGAAATCACGTAGGCTTCACCAGGATATATTATTCTGGAACACCTGTGGGCCTGTCAGCAACAAGAATCCAGAATTCTTCCTAAGAAGCCTTGAAAGCAGAGAAAATGATCTTATGTTGAGATGAGTCAGAAACTCATTCTGAGTGTGCAAGGCAGAGGTCATTCAGCTCACCACAACCGTGGATTCTTTAGAGGTTGATACTTCCGGTGCTGTCCATAGAAATGCATACAGATAGGTCGCGTCCCAAACAACGGAAGCTTGGTTCTCAAATTTTCAACACAGGGCCATAAGTAGAAGTTCACCTTACTCCTCAGGTTGAGGAGTGTGGAGCTGTAAATCTGTAATCAGCAGGACTCAGGTGTGAGGAAGGGGAAGCGGATATTCTCAGTCAGCTGGCAGCATTCTACAGGGGCAAGCACAACTGGTTCCCACGTCTGAATGCTTGCAACCACGGCAGAGTTCTGCAGGCGCAATTGTGCAGCTATGCAAACTGAGTAACCTTGCCAAACTTCAGTGGTGTAGAAGAAATCACGTAGGTTCTACCAGGATATATTATTCTGGAACACCAGGGGGCTGGTCGGCAACAAGAATCTGGCATTCTTCATAAGAAGCCTTGAAAGGAGTGAAATGATCTTATGTTGACATGACTCAGGACCTCATTCTGAGTGTGCACTTCAGCGATCATTAGGCGGAACACAACCGTGGATTATTTAGAGCCTGATATTTCCGGTTTCGTCCATAGCAATGGATGGACATAGGTAGTGTTCCAAACAACGGAAGTCTGGTTCAAATCTTCAACACAGTGCCATAAGTACAGGTTTTGTTTACTCCTCACGTAGAGGAGAGTATAGCGGTAAAAGCTGTAATCAGCAGGACTCAGGTAGGAGGAATGAGAAGTGGATATTCCCAGTCAGCTGGCAGCGTGCTACAAGGGCAAGCAAAACTGGCTGCCACGTCTGAATGCTTGCAACCGCTGCAGAGCTCTCCAGGCACAATTGGGTAGCAATGCAAACTGAGTAACCTTGCCAAATTTCACGGGTGTAGAAGAAACCATGTAGGATTTACAAGGACTATTAACCCAGAACACCTTGGTACCTGCCAGCCCCAAGAATCTGCCATTCTTGCTAAGAAGCCTTGAAAGCAGTGAAATGCTCTCATGTTGTGATGACTCATAACCTCATTGTGAGTGTTCCCGGCAGAACACAATCATGGAGTATTTAGAGGCTGATATTTCCAGTGGCGTCCATAACAATGGATATAGGTCGCGACCTAAAAAACGGAACACTCATTCTCAAATCCTCAACACAGTGCCATAAGTAGAGGTTCAACATGTTCCTCAGGTTGAGTTTAGAGTGACTGTAAAGCTGTAATCAGCAGGACTCAGGTGGGAGGAACAGGAAGTGAATATTCCCATCAGCTGGCAGAATCCTTCAGTGACAAGCACAACTGGCTGCCACGTCTGAATGCTTGCAACCTCTATAGAGTTTTGTAACCGCTGCAGAGCTCTCCAGGTGCAATTGGGCAGCAATGCAAACTGAGTAACCTTGCCAAACTTCAGGGGTGTATAAGAAACCTTGTAGGATTTCGTAGGAGAAATTAACCGGGAACACCTAGGGGCCTGCCGGCCACATACCTGGAATTTTCCTAAGAAGCCTTGAAAGTAGTGAAATGCTCTTATGTTGTGATGATTTAGAAGCTCATTCTGAGTGTTTCTGGCTGAGGTCATTTGGCTAAACACAGCTGTGGAGTATTTAGGGTCTGTTATTTCTGATGTCATCCATTGCAATGCATAGACATAGGTAGCGTCCCAAGCAATGGAAGACTCATTCTCAAAGCTGTAATCAACATGACTCAGGTGAGTGGAAAGTGAAGAGGATATTCTCAGTCAGCTGGCAACGTCCTAAGGGAAGAAGCACACTGGTTTCCACATCTGAATGCTTGCACCCACTGCAGAGATCAGCAGGCTAAATTGTGCAGAAATGCAAACTGAGTAACCTTGCCAAACTTCAGGAGTTAGAATAAACCACGTAGGATTTACAAGTAGATTTTAACCCAGAACTCCTGGAGTCCTATCGGCAATAAGAATCTGGCATTCTTCCTAAGAAGCCTTGAAAGCCATGAAATGCTCTTATGTTGGGATGACTGAGAACCTCATTCACAGTGTTCCTGGCAAAGGTCATTCGGCTCAACACAACCATAGAGTATTTAGAGGCTGATATTTCCTATGCTGTCCATAGCAATGGATGGACATATGTCATGTCCAAACAACAGAAATCTGTTTCTCAAATCTTCAACACAGTGCCATAAGAAGAGGTTCAACTTGCTCATCAGGATAAGGAGAGTGTAGCTGTAAAAGCTGTAATCAGCAGGACTAAGGTGGGAGGAAGGGGAAGCAGATATTCTCAGTCAGCTGGCAGCGTCAGACAGGGACTAGCACAAATGGCTGCTACTTCTGAATTCTTGCAACCACTGCAGAGCTCTGCAGGTCCAATTGTGCAGCAATGCAAACTAAGTAACCTTGCCAAACTTCAGGGATGTTGAAGAAACCACGTAGGATTTACAAGGAGATATTAACCCAGAACAACTGGAGGCCTACCGGACTGAAGAATCTGGCATTCATCCTAAGAAGCCTTGAAAGCAGTGAAATGCTCTTATGTTGTGAGGATTGAGAGCCTCATTCTGTGTGTTCACAGCAGAGATCATTCGGCTCCACACAACCGTGCATAAATTAGAGGCTGATAAATCCGATGCCACCCATAGCAATGGATGGATATAGGTCGCTTCTCAAATGGAAGACTCATTCTCAAATCTTCAACACAGTGCCATAAGTAGAGGTTCAACATACTCCTCAGATTGAGTAGAGTGTACCAGTAAAAGCTGTCATCAGGAGGACTCAGTTAAGAGGAAAGTGATGCGGATATTCCCAGTCATCTGGCATCGTCCTACGGGGAGAAGCACAGCTGGTTGCCACATTTGAATGCTTGCAACCGCTGCAGAGCTCTGCAGGCACAATTGTGCAGCAATGCAACCTGAGTAACCTTGCCAAACTTCAGGCGTGTAGAACAAACCATGTACGATTTAGAGGAGATATTAACCCGGAACAATTGGGGGCCTGCCGGCCGCAACAATCTGGCATTCTTCCTAAGAAGCCTTGAAAGCACTGAAATGCTCTTATATTCTGCTGACTGAGAACCTCAGAGTGTTCTTGGCTGAGGTCATTGGACTCAACACAACCACGGAGTATTTAGAGGCTGATATATCTGATGTCGTCCATAGCAATGGATGGAGAAAGGTCAACCCCAAACAACAAAAAGACTCGTTCTCAAATCTTCAACCCAGTGCCATAAGTAAATGTTCAACGTACTCCACAGGTTGAAGAGTGTTCATCTGTAAAAGCTGTAATCAGCAGGACTTAGGTGAGTGGAAAGTGAAGCAGATATTCCCAGTCAGCTGGCAGTGTCCTAAGGGAAAAAGCACAACTGGCTGCCACTTCTGAATGCTTGCAACCGCTGCAGAGCTGTGCAGGTCCAATTGTGCAGCAATGCAAACTGAGTAACCTTGCCAAACTTCAGAGGTGTTGAAGAAACCATGTAGGATTTACAAAAAGATATTAACCTGGAACAACTGGGGACCTGCTGGCAACAAGAACCTGGAATTCTTCCTAAGAAGCCTTGAAAGTAGTGAAATACTCTTATGTTGTGATGATTCAGAAGGTCATTCTGAGTGTTTCTGACCAAGGTCATTTGGCTAAACACAACTGTAGAATATTTAGAGGCTGATCTTTCCGGTGCCGTCCATAGCAATGGATGGACACAGGTCGCATCATAAACAACGGAAGTCTGCTTCTCAAATCTTCAACACGGTGCCATTAGTAGATTTCAACTTACTCCTCAGGTTGAGGAGAGTGTAGCGGTAAAAGCTGTAATCATTAGGACTCAGGTGGGAGGAATGGGAAGCAGATATTCACAGTCAGCTGGCAGCCTCCTACGGGGACAAGCACAACTAGCTGCCACGTCTGAATGCTTGCAACCACATCAGAGCTCTACAGGTGCAATTGTGCAAAAATGTAAACTGAGTAACCTTGCCCAACTTGAGGGGTGTAGAAGAAACAACCTAGGATATACAAGGAGATATTAACCCAGAACACAAGGGGTCCTGTCGGCAACAAGGATCTGAAATTCTTCCTAAGAAGCTTTGATAGCAGTTAAATGCTCTTATGTTGTGATGACTCAGAACCTCATTCTGAGTGTTCCTGGCAGAGATCATTTGGCTAAACACAACCATGGACTATTTACAGGATGATAATTCTGGTGCCGTCCATAGCAATAGATAGACAGAAGTAGCGACCTAAACAACAGAAGTTTGGTTCTCAAATCTTCAACAAGGTGTCATAAGTAGAGGTTCAACTTATTCCTCAGGTTGAGGAGAGTGTAGCTGTAAAAACAAAATCATCAGGACTCACTTGGGAGGAACGGGAAGCAGATATTCCCAGTGAGCTGGCAGCGTCCTACGGGGACAAGCAAAACTGGCTGCCACATCTGAATGCTTGCAACTGCTGCAGAGCTCTGCAGTTGCAATTGTGCAGCAATGCAAGCTGTGTAACCTTGCCAAACTTCAGGCATGTAGAAGAAACCACGTACTAAGAAGCAGATATCATCCCAGAACACCTGGGGCCTGGTGGAAAAAAGAACCTGGTATTCTCCATAAGAAGCCTTGAAAGCAGTGAAATGCTCTTCTGTTTCAATGAATCAGAAACTCATTCTGAGTGTTCCTGGCAGCGTTCATTCCACTCATCACAACCAGGGAGTATTTAGAGGCTGATATTTCCAGTGCCGTCCATAGCAATGGATGGACATAGGTCGGGTCCCAAACAACGGAAGTCTGGTTCTCAAATCTTCAACACAGTGCCATAAGTAGAGGTTCAACTTACTCCACAGGTTGAGGAGAGTGTACTGGTAAAACATGAAATCAGTAGGACTCAGGTGGGGGAATGGGAAGCGGATATTCCCAGTCAGCAGGCATCGTCCTTCAGGGACAAGCACAACTGGCTGCCACCTCTGGATGCTAGCAACCGCTGCAGAGCTCTGAAGGCACAATTGTGCAGCAATGCAAACTGAGTAACCTTTCCAAACTTCAGCAGTGCAGAAGAAACCACGTAGGATTTACCAGGAGATATTAACCCGGAATACCTGGGAGCCTGCCGGCAACAAGAATTTGGCATTCTTCCTATGAAGCATAAAAAGCAGTGAAATGCCCTTATGTTGCGATGACTCAGAACCTTATTCTGAGTGTTCCGGGCAGCATTCATTCTGCTCATCACAACAGTGGAGTATTTAGAGGCTGATATTTCCAATGCAATCCACAGCAATGGATTTACAGAGGTCTCCTCCCAAACAACGGAAGTCTGGTTCTCAAATCTTTAACACAGTACCATAAATAGAGGTTCAACTTACTCCAGAGGTTGAGGAGAGTGTCGCAGTAAAAGCAGTAGTCAGCAGGACTCAGGTGGGAGGAACGGGAAGTGGATATTCCCCGTAAGCTGGCAGTATCCTAAGGGGACAAGCACAACTTGCTGCCACATCTGAATGCTTGCAAATGCTACATAGCTTTGCAGACGTAATTGTGCAGCAATGCAAACTGAGTAACCTTGCCAAACTTCAGGGGTGTAGAAGAAACCATGTCGGATTTACAGGGAGATATTAACCCAGAACACCTGGGGGCCTGCAGGCCACAAGAATCCTGCATTCTTTCAAAGAAACCTTGAGAGCAAAGAAATGCTTTTATGTATCGATGACTCAGAACCTCATTCTGAGTGTACCCAGCAAGGTCATTCGACGCAGCACAATCTTGCAGGGTTGAGGAGAGTGTATCTGTAAAAGCTGTGATCAGCAGGACTCAGGTGGGAAGAACAGGAAGGGGATACTCCTAGTGAGCTGGCAGCATCGTATGGGGACAAGCAAAACTGTTTGCCACATCTGAATGCTTGCAACCACTGCAGAGCTCTCCAGGTGAAATTGTACAGCAAAGCAAACTGTGTAACCTTGCCAAACTTCAGGGGTGTAGAAGAGATCATGTAGGATTTACAAGCAGATATTTACCCGGAACACCTGTGGCCTACCATCCTCAAGAATCTGCCATTCTTCCTAAGAAACCTTGAAATCCGTGAAATGCTCTTATGTTGAGTTGACTCAGAACCTCATTGTGAGTGTTCCCGGAAGAGGTCATTCGACTCAGCACAACCATGGAGTATTTACAGGCTGACATTTCCCGTGCCGTCCATAGCAATGAATAGACACAGGTCAAGTCCCAAACAACGGAAGATTCCTTCTCAAATCTTCAACACAGTGCCATAAGTAGAGGTTCATCTCACTCCTCAGGTTGAGGAGAGTGTAGCAGTAAAAGCTGTAATCAGCAGGACTAAGGTGGGAGCAACAGGAAGCAGATATTCCCAGTCAGCTAGCAGAGTCGTAAGGGACAAGCACAACTGGTTGCAACGTCTGAATGCTTTCAATTGCTGCAGAGCTCTCCAGGCACAATTGGACAGCAATGCAAACTGAGTAACCTTGCCAAACTTGAGGGGTGTAGAAGAAACCACGTAGGATTTACAAGAAGATATTAACCTGGAATACCTGGGTGCTTGCTGCCAAAAAGAACCTGGTGTTCCTCCTAAGAAGCTTTGAAAGCAGTGAAATAATCTTATGTTGCGAGGACTGAGAACCGCATACTGAATGTTTCCAGCAGAGGTTATTCAGCTCAACACAACTGTGGAGTATTTAGAGGTTGATATTTCCAAAGCCATCCATAGCAATGCACGGACATAGGTTGCGTCCCAAACAATGGAAGTCTGGTTCTCAAATCTTCAACACATTTCCATAAGTAGAGGTTCATTTTACTCTTCAGTTTGAGGATAGTGTAGTGGTAAAAGCTGTAATCAACAGGACTCAGGTGGGAGGAACGGGAAGAGGATATTCCCGGCCAGCTGGCAGTGTCCTACGGGACAAGCACAACAGGCTGCCACGTCTGAATGCTTGCAACCGTGGCAGAGCTCTGCAGGCACAACTGTGCAGCAATGCAAACTGAGTAACCTTGCCAAACTTCAAGGGTGTAGAAGAAACCATGCAGGATTTACAAGGAGATATTTATCCGGAAAACTTGGGGGCCTGACAGCAACAAGAATCTGGAATTCATCCTAAGAAGCTTGAAAGCAGTGAAATGTTCTTCTGTTGAGATGACTCAGAACCTCATTCAGAATCTACCCGGCAGAAGTCATCGACTCAGCACAACAGTGGAGTATTTAGGGGCTGATATTTCCTGTGCAATGGATAGACATAGGTCACATCCCAAACAATGGTAGATTCGTTCTCAAATCTTCAACACAGTGCCATAAGTAGAGGTTCAACTTCTGAGGTTGAGAAGAGTGTAGCTGTAAAAGCTGTAATCAGCAAGACACAGGTGACTGGGACCTGAAGCGGATATTCCCCGTCAGATGGCAATGTCATTCGGGAACAACCACAATTGGCTGCCACGTCTGAATGCATGAAACCACTGCAGAGCTCTGCAGGCACAATTGTGCAGCCATGCAACCTGAGTAACCTTGCCAAACTTCAAGGAGGTAGAGAAGACCATGTGGCATTTACAAGGAGGTATTAACCCAGAAATCCTGGTGTCCTGCTGGCAAAAAAGAACCTGGTATTCTTCCTAAGAAGCCTTGAAGGCAGTGAAATGCTCTCATGTTGCGATGACTCAGAAACTCATTCTGTGTTTTCACGGGAGAGGTCATTCGGCTCCACACAACCGTGCATTATTTAGAGGCTGATATATCCGATGCCGTCCATAGCAATGGATGGACATAGGTCATGCCCCAAACAACGGAAGTCTGGTTCTCAAATCTTCAACACAGTGCCATAAGTAGAAATTCAACTTGCTCTTCAGGGTGAGGAGAGTGTAGTGGTAAAACCTATTATCATTAGGACTCAAGTGGGAGGAATGGGAAGTGGATATTCCCAGTCAGCTGGCATCTTCCTACAGTGACAAGCACAACTGGCTGCCACATCTGAATGCTTGCAACCAGTGCAGAGCTCAGCAGGCGCAATTGTGCAGTAATGCAAACTGAGTAACTTTGCCAAACGTCAGGGGTGTAGAAGAACCCATGTAAGATTTACATGGAGATATTAAGCCAAAACACCTGGGGGACTGTAGGCCACAAGGATCTGCCATTCTTCCTAAGAAGCCTTGAAAGCAGTGAAATGCTCTAATGTTGCAAACACTCAGAACCTCATTGTGAGTTTTCCTGGCAGAGGTCATTCTTCTCAACACAACCGTGGAGTATTTAGAGGCTGGTAATTCCGGTGCCGTCAATAGAAATGGATGGAGTCCCAAACAATGGGAGACTGGTTCTCAAATCTTCAACATGGTGTCTTTAGTAGAGGTTCAACTTATTCCACAGGTTGAGGAGAGAGTAGAGGTAAAAGCTGTAATCAGCAGGACTCAGGTGAGAGGAAAGGGAAGCAGATATTCCCAGTCAGCTAACAGCGTCCTACGGAGACAAGCACAACTGGCTGCCACATCTGACAACTGCTTTGCAGAAGCAATTGTGCAGCAATGCTTGCAAACCTTCAGGGGGTGTAGAAGAAACCACGTAGGATTTACAAGGAGATATTAATAAGGAACACCTGGGGGCCTGCTGTCAACAAGAATCTGGAATTCTTACTAAGAAGCCTTGAAAGCAGTGACGACTCAGAACATCATTCAGAGTGTTCCCGCAGAGGTCATTCAACTCAGTACAACCATGGAGGCTGATATTTCCAGTGGCGTCCATAGCAATGGATAGACATAAGTCGCGTTCCAAACAACAGAAGACTGATTCTCAAATCTTCAACACAGTATCTTATGTAGAGTTTCACCTTACTCCTCAGTTTGAGCAGAGTGTAACTGTAAAAACTGTAATCAGCAGGACTCAGGTGGGAGGAACCGAAAGCAGATACAGTCAGCTGGCAGCGTCCTACAGGGACAATCACAAGTGGCTGCCACATCTGAATATTTGTAACAACTATAGAGCTTTGCAGATGCAATTGTGCAGCAATGCATCTGAGTTACCTTGCTAAACTCAATGGTTTTGAAGAAATCACGTAGGTTTTACCAGGAGATATTAATCTGGAACACGAGGTGACCTGTCGGCAACAGGAATCTGGAATTCTTCATGAGAAGCCTTGAAAGTAGTGAAATGATCTATGTTGCGATGACTCAGAACCTCATTCTGAGTGTTCCCGACAGAGGACATTCGGCTCAACACAACTCTGGAGTATTTAGAGGCTGATATTTCTGATGCAGTCCCCAGCAATGGATGGACATAGGTCGGGTCCGAAACAACGGAAAACTGGTTCTCAAATCATCAATGCAATGTGTAATGTAGAAGTTCACTTTACCTCTCAGTTTGGGGAGAGTGTAACAGTAAAAGCTGTAATAACAGGACTCAGGTGGGAGGAACCGGAAGCAGATATTCCCAGTCAGCTGCCATCATCCTTCGGGGACAAGCACAACTGGTTTCCACGTCTGAACGATTGCAACTGATGCAGCATTCTGAAGGTGCAATTGTGCAGCAATGCAAACTGAGCAACCTTGCCAAATTTCAGGGGGGTAGAAGAAACCATGTAAGATTTACAATGAGATAGTAACCTGGAACATCTGGGGGCCTGCCAGCAACAGGAATGTGGCATTCTTCCTATGAAGCCTTGAAAGCAGTGAAATACTCTCATGTTGGGATGACTGAGAACCTCATTCAGAGTGTTCCCGGCAGAGGTTATTCTGCTCAACCCAACTGCCGAGTATTTAGAGGCTGATATTTACGGTGGCGTCAATAGCAATGCATGGACATAGGTCGCGTCACTAACAATGGAAGACTGGTTCTCAAATCTTCAACACAGTGTCTTAAGTACAAGTTCTCCTTACTCCTCAGGTTGAGGAGAGTGTAGCAGTAAAAGGTGTTATCAGCAGGCCTCAGGTGGGAAGAACGGGAAGCCGACATTCCCAGTCAACTGACAGGGTCCTATGGGGACAACAGAACTAGCTGTCACATCTGAATGATTGCAACTGCTGCAGAGCTCTACAGGTGCAATTGTGCAGCAATGCAAACTGAGTAACCTTGCCAAACTTCAGGGGTGTAAAAGATACCACGTAGGATTTACAAGGAGATATTAACCCTGAACACCTGGAGGCCTGCCGGCAACGAGAATCTGGGATTCTTCCTAAGAAGCCTTGAAAGCAGTGAAATGCTCTTATGTTGCGATAACTGAGAACCTCATTCAGAATGTTCAGAGGTCATTCGGCTCAACACAACAGTGGAGTATTTAGAGGCTGATATTTCCAATGCCATCTTTAGCAATGGATGGATATAGGTCGCACCCCAAACAACGGAAGTCTGGTTCTCAAATCTTAAACACAGTGGCCATAAGTAGAGATTCACCTTGCTCCTCGGGGTAAGGAAAATGTGGGGATAAAACCTCTAATGGGTAGGATTCAGGTGGGAGGAATGGAAAGCGTATACTCCCAGTCAGCTGATTTCATCCTAGGGGGACAAGCACAACTAGCTGCCACTTCTGATTTCTTGCAACCACTGTAGAGCTCTGCATGCGCAATTGTGCAGCCATGCAAACTGAGTAACCTTGCCAAACTTCAGGGGTGTAGAAGAGACTATGTAAGATTTTCAAGAAGATATTAACCCGGAACAACTGGGGCCTGCTGGCAAAAAAAAAAAAAAAAAAATCTGGTATTCTTCCTAAGAAGGCTTGAAAGCAGTGAAATGCTCTCATGTTGCAATGACTCACAACCTCATTCTGTGTGTTCACGGCAGAGATCATTCGGCTCCACACAACCGTGCATTATTTAGAGGCTGATATATCCGATACAGTCCATAGCAATGGATGGACATAGGTCGCGCAATAAACAATGTGAGTCTGGTTCTCAAATCTTCAACACAGTACCATAAGTAGAGATTCAACTTGCTCCTCAGGGTGAGGAGAGTGAGGTGGTAAACCTGTAATCAGTAGGAGGCAGGAGGAAAAAGAGGAAAGTGGATATTCCCATTCAGCTGGCATCCTCCTACGGGAACAAGCACAACTGACTGGCACTTCTGAATGCTTGCAAATGCTGCAGAGCTCTGCAGGGGCAATAGTACAGCCTTGCAAACAGTAACCTTGCCAAACTTCAGGGGTGTTGAAGAATTCACGAAGGATTTAAAAGGAGATATTAACCCAGAACACCTGGTGGCCTCTCGGCAACAAGAATCTGGAATTCTTCCTAAGAAGACCTGAATGTAGTGAAATGCTCTTATGTTGCGATGATTCAGAACGTTGTTCTGAGTGTTCCTGGCAGAGGCCATTTGTCTAAACACAACCGTGGAGTATTTAGAGGCTGATTTGTCCAGTGCCATCTATAGCAATGGAAGACAAAGGTGGTGTCCTAAACAATGGAAGTCTGGTTCTCAAATCTTCAACACAGTGCCATAAGTAGAGATTCAACTTACTCCTCAGGTTGAGGAGTGTGTATCTATAAAAGCTGTAATTAGTAGGACTGAGGTGAGTGGAAAGTAAAGCAGATATTCCCAGTCAGTTTGCAGCATCCTACAGGGACAAGCACAACTGGTTGCCATGTCTGAATGATTGCACTGGCTACAGAGATCTGCAGGCACAATTGTGCAGCAATGCAAACTGAGTAACCTTGCCAAACTTCAGGCATGTGGAAGAAACCATGTAGGATTTACAAGGAGATATTTACCTGGAACACCTGGGGGGCCTGCTGGCAAAAAGAACCTGTTATTCTTCCTAAGAAGCCTTGAAAGCAGTGAAATGCGCTAATGTTGCAATGACTCAGAACTTCATTCTGTGTGTTCACACCAGAGGTCATTGGGCTCCACACAACCGTGCATTATTTAAAGGCTGATATATTTGATTCCGTCCATAGCAATGGATAGACATAGGTCGTGTCCCAAACAATGGAAGACTTGTTCTCAAATCTTCAACACAGTGCCATAAGTAGAGGTTCAACTTACTCCTCAATTTGAGGAGAGTGTAGCTTTAAAAGCACTAATCAGCAGGATTCAGGTGAGTGGAACGTGAAGCGGATATTCCCACTCAGGTGGCAACGTCCTACAGGGACAAGAACAACATGTCTGCCACGTCTGAATGCTTGCAACCGCTGAAGAGCTCTGCAAGGGCAATTGTGCAGCAATGCAAACTGAGTAACTTTGCCAAACTTCAGGGGTGTAGAAAATTCCATGTAGGTTTTGCAACAAGATATTAACCCTGAAGTCCTGGGGGCCTGCCAGCCTCAAGAATCTGGCATTCTTCCTAAGAAGCCTTGAAAGCAGTGAAATGCTCATATGTTGAGATGACTGAGAACCTCATTCTGTGTGTTCATGGCAGAGGTCATTCGGCTCCACACAACCTTGCATTGTTTAGAGGCTGATATATCAGATGCCGCCCATAGCAATGGATGGACATAGGTCCTGACTAAAACAACGGAAGTCTGCTTCTCAAATCTTCAACACAGTGCCATAAGTAGAGATTCAACTTGCTCCTCAGGATGAGGAGAGTGTATCTGTAAAAGCTGTAATCAACAGGACTCAGGTGAGTGGAATGTGAAGCGCATATTCCCAGTGAGGTGGCTATGTCCTACAGGGACATACACAACTGTCTGCAACTTCTGAATGCTTGCAAATGCTGCAGAGCTCTGCAAGTCCAATTGTGCAGCAATGCAAACTGAGTAACCTTGCCAAACTTCAGGGGTGTTAAAGAAACAACGTAGGATTTACAAGGTGATATTAGCCCAGAACACTTGGGGGCCTGCTGGTAACAAGAATCTGGAATTCTTCCTAAGAAGCCATGAAAGTAGTGAAATGTTCTTATGTTGTGATGACTCAGAACCTCATTCTGAGTGTTCCTGAAGAGGACATTCAGTTCTGGTGCTGTCCATAGCAATGGATGGACAAAGGTCGCATCCTAAACAATGGAAGCCTGGGTCTCAAATCATCAACATAGTGCCATAAGTAGAGGTTCAACTTACTCCTCAAGTTGAGGAGAGTATAGCGGTAAATGCTATAATCAGCAGGAATCATGTGGGAGGAATGTGAAGCAGATATTCCTAGTCATCTGGCATCGTCCTAAGGGAACAAGTACAACTGGCTGCCACGTCTGAATTCTTGCAACCTCTATAGAGCTACATAGGAGCAAATGTGCAGAAATGCAAACTGAGTAACCTTGACAAACTTCAGGGGTGTAGAAGAAGCCATGTAGGACTTACAAGGAGATATTAACCCAGAACACCTAGGGGCCTCTCGGCAACGAGAATCTGGAATTCTTCCTAAGAAGACTTGAAAGTAGTGAAAATGCTCTTATGTTGTAATGACTCAGAACCTCATTCTGAGTTTACCCAGTAGAGGTCATTTGACTCAGCACAACCGTGGAGTATTTAGAGGCTGATATACCTGGTGCTGTCCTTAGCAATAGATGGACATAGATTGGGTCCCAAACTACGGAAGACTGGTTCTCAATCTTCAACACAGTGCCATAAGTATAGGTTCAACTTACTCCTCAGGTTGAGGAGAATGTAGCGGTAAAAGCAGTAATCAGCAGGACTCATTTGGGAGGAACGGGAAGCATATATTCCCAGTCAGCTTGCAGCATCCTACGGGGACAAGCACAACTGGTTGCCACGTCTGAATGCTTGCAACCACTGCAGAGCTCTACAGGCGCAATTGTTTACAAATGCAAATTGAGTAACCTTGCCCAACTTCAGTGGTGTAGAGGAAACTACGTAGGACTTACTAGGAGATATTAACTCGGCACACCTTGGTGACTGACAGCAACAAGAATCTGGCATTCTTCCTAAGAAGCCTTGAAAACAGTGAAATTCTCTCATCTTGAGATGACTGAGAACCTCATTCTGAGTGTTCCCAGCCAGAGGTCATTCGGCTCAACACAACCGTGGAGTATTTAGTGGCTGATATTTCTGATGCTGTCCATAGCAAAGGATGGAAACAGGTCGTGCCCCAAATAACAGAAGTGTGGTTCTCAACAGAATGCCATACGAAGATGTTCAACTTACTCCTTAGGTTGAGGAGAGTGTAGTGGGAAAACCTGTAATCAGCAGGACTCAGGTGGGAGTAACAGGAAGCAGATATTCCCAGTCAGCTGGAACCATCCTAGGGGACAAGCACCACTGGTTGCCACTTCTGAATGCTTGCAACTGCTGCAGAGCTCTGCAGGTCCAATTGTGCAGCAATGCAAACTGAGTAATCTTGCCAATCTTCAGGGGTGTAGAAGAAACCACGTAGGATTTACAAGGAGATGTTAACCCGGAACTCCTGGGGGCCTGCTGGCAACAAGAATCTGGAATTCTTCCTAAGAAGCCTTGAAAGCAGTGAAATTCTCTCACGTTGCAATGACTGAGAACCTCATTCTGAGTGTTCCCGGCAGAGGTCATTCGGCTCAACACAACCGTGGACTATTTGGAGGCTGATATTTCCAATGCAGTCCATAGCAAAGAATGGAAATAGGTCGCACCCCAAACAATGGAAGTCTGGTTCTCAAATCTTGAACACAGTGCCATAAGAAGATGTTCAAATTACTCCTTAGGTTGAGGAAAGTGTAGTGGTAAAGCTGCAATCAGTAGGACTCAGGTAGGAGTAACAGGAAGCAGATATTCCCAGTCAGCTGGAAATGTCCTAGGGGACAAGCACAACTGGATCCACTTCTGAATGCTTGCAGCCTCTGCAGAGCTCTGCAGGTCTAATTGTGCAGCAATGCAAACTGAGTAACCTTGCCAAGCTTCAGTGTGTAGAAGAAACCACTTAGGATTTACAAGGAGATATTAACCCGGAACATCTGGGGGCCTGATGGCAACAAGAATCTGGAATTCTTCCTAAGAAGCCTTGAAAGCATTGAAATGCTCTTATGTTGTGATGCCACATATCTTCATTCTGAGTGATCACAGCAGAGGTCAATCGGCTCAACACAACCTTGGAATATTTAGAGGCTGCTATTTCCGATGCCCTCCAGAGCAATGGATGGACATAGGACCCATCCAAAACAACGGAAGTCTGGTTCTCAATTCTTCAACACAGTGCCATAAGTAGAGGTTCAACATACTCATTAGGTTGAGGAGAGTGTAACGGTAAAAACGGTAATCAGCAGGACTCAGGTGAGTGAGGTGGATATTGCCAGGCAGCTGGCAACATCCTACGGGGACAAGCACAACTGATTGCCATGTCTGAATGCTTGCAACTGCTGCAAAGATCTGCAAGCGCAATTGTGCAGAAATGCAAACTGAGTAACCTTGCCAAACTTCAGAAATCACATGGGATTTACAAGGAGATATTAACCCGAAACTCCTGGGAGCCTTCCTTCAACAAGAATCAGGCATGATTCCTAAGAAGCCTTGAAAGCAGTGAAATGTTCTTATGTTGCAATGACTGAGAACCTCATTCTGAGTGTTCATGGAAGAGGTCATTCAGCTAAACACAACCCTGGAGTATTTAGAGGCTGATATTTCCAATGCCGTCCATAGCAAAAGATGGACATAGGTCGCGCCCCAAACAACGGAAGTTTGGTTCTCAAATCTTCAACACAGTGCCATAAGAATATGTTCAACTTTCTCCTTAGGTTGAGGATAGTGTAATTGTAAAACCTGTAATCAGTAGGACTCAGATGGGAGGAACAGGAAGCAGATATTCCAAGTCAGCTGGCAGTGTCTTAGGGGACAAGCACAACTGGCACCCAGGTCTGAATGTTTGCCACCGCTGCAGAGCTCTGCAAGCCCAATTGTGCAGCAATACAAACTGAGTAACCTTGCCAAACTTCTGGGGTGTAGAAGAAACCACGTAGGATTTACAAGGAGATGTTAACCCGGAACACCTAGGGGCCTGCTGGCAACAAGAATCTTGAATTCTTCCTAAGAAGCCTTGAAATCATTGAAATGCTCTTATGTTTTGATGCCAAAGATCCTCATTCTGAGTGTTCCCGGCAGAGGTCATTCGGCTCAACACAACCGTGGAAGATTTAGAGGCTGCTATTTGCAATGCCCTTCATAGCAATGGATGGACATAGGTCACGTCCAAAACAACAGAAGTCTCGTTCTCAAATCTAAACCCAGTGCCATGAGTAGAGGCTCAACTTACTCCTCAGGTTTGGAGAGTGTAATAGTAAAAGCTGTAATCAGCAGGACTCAGGTGAGTGGAACATGAAGTGGATATTCCCAGTCTGCTTGCAGCATCCTACAGGGACAAGCACAACTGGAGGCCATGTCTGAATGCTTGCAACTGCTGCACAGCTCTGCATGCATAATTGTTCAGAAATACAAACTGAGTAACCTTGCCAAACTTCAGGCATTAGAGGAAATCACGTAGGATTTACAAGGAGATATTAACCGGGAACTCTTGGTGGCCTTCCGTCAACAAGGATCTGGCATGCTTCCTAAGAAGCCTTGAAAGCAGTGAAATGCTCTTATGTTGCAATCATCGTGAACTTCATACTGAGTGTTCCCGGCAGAGGTCATTCAGCTCAACACAACCGTGGAGTAATTAGAGGCCGATATTTCTGATGCCATCCATAACAATGGATGGACATAGGTCACGCCCCAAACAACGGAAAAGTGGTTCTCAAATCTTAAACACAGTGCCATAAGAAGAGGTTCAACTTACTTCTTAGGTTGAGGAGAGTGTAGTGGTAAAACCTGTATCAAGCAGGACTCAGGTGGGAGGAACGGGAAGCAGATATTCCCAATCAGCTGGCAGCGTCCTACAGGGACAAGGACAAATGGCTGCCACTTCTGAATGCTTGCAACCACTGCAGAGCTCTGCAGGACCAATTGTGCAGCAATGCAAACTGAGTAACCTTGCCAAACTTCAGGGGACATGAAGAAATCATGTAGGAGTTACATGGAGATATTAATCCCGAACACCTGGGGGCCTGCTGGCAACAAGAATCTGGAATTCTTCCTAAGAAGTCTTGACAGTAGTGAAATGCTATGTTACCATGACTGAGAACCTCATTCTGAGTGTTCCTGGCAGAGGTCATTCAGATAAAACCATGGAGTATTTAGAGACTGATATTTCTGGTGCCGTCCATAGCAATGGGTGGACAAAGGTCACGTCCTAAACAACAGAAGTCTGGTTCTCAAATCTTCAACACAGTGCCATAAGTAGAGGTTCACCATATTCTTCAGGTTGAGGAGAGTGTAGGGGTAAAAGCTGTAATCCGCAGGACTCAGGTGGGAGGAATGGGAAGCAGATATTTCCAGTCAGGTGGCAGCCTCCTATGGGGACAAGCACAACTTACTGTCACATCTGAAGGCTTGCAACCGCTATAGAGCTTTGCAGAGGCAATTGTGCAGAAATGCATCTGAGTAACCTTGCTAAACTTCAGTGGTGTAGAAGAAATCACATAGGTTTTACCTGGATATATTAATCTGGAACACCAGGGAGCCTGTCAGCAAGAGGAATCTGGAACTCTTCCTAAGAAGCCTTGAAAGCAGTGAAATGCATTTATGTTGTGATGACTCAGACCCTCATTCTGAGTGTTCCTGGCAGAGGTCATTTGGCTCAACACAACCGTGGAGTATTTAGAGCCTGATATTTCCGATGCCGTCCATAGCAATGGATGGACATAGGTTGCATCCCAAACAACAGAAGACTCATTCTCAAACACAGTGCTATAAGTAGAGGTTCAACTTACTCCTCAGGTTGAGGAGAGTGTAGGAGTAAAATCTGTAATCAGCAGGACTCAGGTGGAAGGAACCGGAAGAGGATATTCCCAGTCAGCTGGCAGCGTCCTTTGGGGACAAGCACAACTGGCTGCCACATCTGAATGCTTGCAACTGCGGCAGAGCTCTGAAGGCGCAATTGTGCAGCAATGCAAACTGAGTAAACTTGCCAAACTTCAGGGGTGTAGAAAAAGCCAGGTAGGATTTACAAGTAGATATTAACCCGGAAAACTTGGAGGCCAGCCGGCAACGAGAATTTGGCATTCTTCTTATGAAGCCTTGAAAGCAGTGATATGCTCTCATGTTGCCATGACTCAGAACCTCATTATGAGTGTTCCTGGCAGAGGTTATTTGGCTCAACACAACCGAGGATTATTTAGAGGCTGAAATTTCCGATGAGGTCCATAGCAATGGATGGACATAGGTCGGCTCCCAAACAACGGAAGACTGGTTATCAAATCTTCAACACAGTGTCTTAAGTAGTGGTTCAATTTGCTCCTCAGATTGCCTAGAGTGTAGTGGTAAAAGCTGTAATCAGCAAGACTCAGGTGGGAGGAACGGGAAGCAGATATTCCCAGTCAGCTGACTGCATCCTACGGGGGTAAGCACTACTGGCTGCCAGATCTGAATGCTTGCAACTGCTGCAGAGATCTGTAGGAGTAATTGTGCAGCAATGCAAACTGAGTAACCATGACAAACTTCAGGGGTGTAGAACAAACCACTTTGGATTTACAAGGAGATATTAACCGGGAACACCTGGGGGCCTCAAGAATCTGCCATTCTTCCTCAGAATCCTTGAAAGCAGTGAAATGCTCTTATGTTGCCATGACTCAGAACCTCATTGTGAGTATTCCAGGCAGAGGTCATTCTACTCTGCACAACCGTGGAGTATTTACAGACTGATATTTTGGGTGCCGTCCATAGCAGTGGATAGACATAGGTCTCGTCCCAAACAATGGAAGACTGATTCTCAAATCTTCAACACAGCAACTTAAGTAGAGTTTCAACTTACTCCTCAGCTTGAGGAGAGTGTATCGGTAAAAGCTGTAATCAGCAGACTCAGGTGGGAGGAATGGGAAGCGGATATTCCCTGTCAGCTGACAGTGTCGTACAGTGACAACACAACTGGTTGTCACGTCTGAATGCTTGTAACTGCTGCAGAGCTCTACAGATGCAATTGTGCAGAAATGCAAACTCAGTAAGCTTGCCAAACTTCAGCAGTGTAGAAGAAACCAGGATGGATTTACAAGGAGATATTAACCCAGAACACCTGGGGGCCTGCTGGCAACAAGAATTTGTCACTCCTCCTATGAAGCCTTGAAAGCAGTGAAATGCTCTTATGTTTCGATGACTCACAACCTCATTCTGAGTGTTCAAAGCAGAGGTCATTCGGCTTAACACAACCATGGAGTAGAGGCTGATATTTCTGATGCGGTCCATAGCAATGGATGGACATAGGTCGGGTCCCCACAATGGAAGACTGGTTCTCAAATCTTTAACACAGTGCCATATGTAGAGGTTCAACTTACTACTCAGTTTGAGGAGTGTAGCCGTAAAAGCTGTAATCAGCCAGCCACAAGAACCTGGAATTCTTCCTAAGAAGCCTTGAAAGCAGTGATATGCTCTCAGGTTATGATAACTCAGAACCTCATTCTGAGTGTTCCCAGCAGAGGTCATTCGGCTCAACACAACCGTGGAGTATTTAGAGGCTGATATTTCCAGTGTCATCCATAGCAATGGATAGACATAGGTCACGACCCAAACAATGGAAGACTCGTACTCAAATCTTCAACACATTGCCATAAGTATAGGCTCAACTTACTCCTCAGGTGGAGGAGAGTGTAGAGGTAAAAACTGTAATCAGCAGGACTAAGGTGGGAGGAATGGGAAGTGGATAATTCCAGTCAGCTACCAGCATCCTTTGGTGACAAGCACAACTGGCTGCCAAGTCTGAATGCTTGCAACCGCTGCAGAGCTCTGAAGGGGCAATTGTGCAGCAATGCAAAATGACTAACCTTGCCAAATTTCAAGGGTGTAGAAGAAATCACATAGGATTTACAATGAGATATTAACCAGGAACACCTGGAAGCCTACTGGCAACAAGAATTTGGCATTTTTCCTAAGAAACCTTGAAAGCAGTGAAATGCTTTTATGTTGCAATGACTCAGAACCTCATTCTGAGTGTTCTCGGCAAGGTCATTCAGCTCAACACAACCATGGAATATTTAGAGGCTGATTTTCCCATGCAGTCTATAGCAATGGATGGACCTAGAATGAGTCCCAAAGAATGGAAGACTCGTTCTCAAATCTTCAACACAGTGTCTTAAGTAGAGGTTCAACTTACTCCTCAGGTTGAGGAGAGTGTATCGGTAAACGCTGTAATCAGCAGGACTCAGGTGGGAGGACTGGGAAGCGGATATTCCCAGTCAGCTGGCTGCATATTTCGGGGACAAGCACAACTGGCTGCCACTTCTGAATGCTTGCAATAGCTGTAGAGCTCTGCAAGCCCAATTGTGCAGCAATGCAAAGTAAGTAACCTTGCCTAACTTCAGGGATGTAGAAGAAACCACGTTGGATATACAAGGAGATAATAACCCGGAATACCTAGGGGCCTGCTGGCAACAAGAACCTGGAATTCTTCCTAAGAAGTCTTGAAAGTAGTGAAATGCTCTTATATAGCGATGACTCAGAACCTCATTCTGAGTGTTCCCGGTAGAGGTCATTCTGCTCAACACAACTGTGGAGTATTTAGAGGCAGATATTTCTGATGGGCTCCATGGCAATGGATGGACATAGGTCGAGTCCAAAATAACGGAAGACTGGTTCTCAAATCTTCAACACAGTGCCATAAGAAGATGTTCAACTTACTCCTTAGGTTGAGGAGAGTGTAGTGGGAAAACCTGTAATCAGCAGGACTCAGGTGGGAGTAACAGGAAGCAGATATTCCCAGTCAGCTGGCACCATCCTAGGTGACAAGCACCACTGGATGCCACTTCTGAATGCTTGCAACTGCTGCAGAGCTCTGCAGGTCCAATTGTGCAGAAATGCATCTGAGTAACCTTGCTAAATTTCAGTGGTGTAGAAGAAATCGTGTAGGTTTTACCAGGAGATATTAATCTGGAACACCAGGGTACCTGCTGGCAACAGGAATCTGGAATTCTTCATAAGAAGGCTTGAAAGCAGTGAAATACTCATGTTGAGATGACTCACAACCTCATTCTGTGTGTTCCTGGATGAGGTCATTCGGCTCAACACAACCGTGGAATATTTAGAGGTTGATATTTCCAATGCGATCCATAGCAATGGATGGACAAAGGTCAGGTCCCCACAATGGAAGACTGGTTCTCAAATCTCTTCTTTTTTATTGTGAAAATACTGTACAGAGGAGTTACAATTACATGTGCAAGATAATGAGTACATTTCTTATCAAGCATTGTAGCCTCCTCCTTTATTTCCCCTTCCCATCACTTCCCATCCTCACCCAGGGCCCCTAACCAATCCTCCCCACCCCCTGACCAAAATTGTAAAGTTTGTTTTTGTCATAAGGACTTGTACATCTCATTTTGCAATGGGTCCACCTGTATCCCTATTTAAACGATTTGTTTTCCCCTTCCCCTCCACAAATTATACCAACACTAAATACAGTGAAAGCAGGGGTTATACTGTGGGGGAGGGACATACAAAGCACCAAAGAAATAATCTTATAAATGTGTTAGAAACAATCGCATGAACAAAAAAAAAACATTTGAATACATATCCTAGGGTTCATTTCCCTAACCTCACCTTATCTGACCTTTTCTGCTTGACTCAGACATATACTAGATATTGCAAATAAGGGAAACCATGGCACCTATATTTCCTTGGGCCTGGCTTACTTCACTTAATATAATTTTTTCCAAGCCTTTCCACTTCCTAACAAATGGGGCAATGTCATTCTTTCTGATGGAGGCATAGAATTCCATTGTGTATATATACATTTTCTTGATCCATTCATCTACTGAGGGGCATCTGGGTTGGTTCCATATCTTAGCTATAGTAAATGATGCTGCAATAAACATAGTCGTGCTGGTAGCTTTAGTGTGGTCTTGTATGTAAACATTTGGGTAAATGACCAAAAGTGGGATTGCTGGGTCATATGGGAGCTCAATGTGAAGTCTTTTGAGGAACCTCCATACTGCTTTCCAAAGTGGTTGAACAAGTTTACACTCCCACCAACAATGAAGTAAGTTTCCTTTCGTCCACATCCCCTCCAGCATCTGTTGTTATTAGAGTTCTTGATTATAGCCATTCTAACTGGGGTGAGGTGGTATCTCAATGTTGTTTTGACTTGCATTTCTTTTATGGCTAGCGAGGTTGAGCATTTCTTCATGTGTCTATTGGCCATCCTTCTTTCTTCTTCAGAGAAGTTTCTCTTTAAGTCATTATACCACTTATTTATTGGGCAGTTGTTTCTTTGAAGATTTATTGTTGGGGGGACTTAAATTTTTGAGTTCAAGCTATATTTTAGATATGAGACCCTTGTCCATTGTATGGCTAGTGAAGATCTTCTCCCAGTCCGTGGGCTTTATATTGATTTTGCTAGCTATGTCTTTGGCATACAGAAGCTCTGCAATTTCATGCAATCCCATTTGTTCAACCTTTCTTTGATTTGTTGTGTTTCTGGGTCTCTATTAAGATTTTTTTTTCTTTTTTTTTTATTGTGAAAATACTGTACAGAGGGGTTACAATTACATGGGCAAGATAGTGAGTACATTTCTTATCTAACATTGTAGCCTCCTCCTTTGTTTACCCTTCCCATCCCTTCCCAGCCTCCCCCCACCCCTCCACCCAATCCTGCCCCCCTTGCCCCCCCAATCCTCCCCCCCCACCAAAGTTGTAAAGTTCATTTTCGACTTGTACTTCTCATTGTTGCAACGGGTCCACCTGTATCCTTATTTAGATGACTTGTTTTTCCCCTTCCCCTCCACAAATTATACCGACATCAAATAGAGTGAAAGCAGGGGTTATACTGTGGGGGAGGGCCATACAAAGCAACAAAGAAATAATCTTAAAATTGTGTTAGAAACAAATGCATGAAAGAAAAAAAAACATTTAAATACATATCTTAAGGTTCATTTCTGTAACATCACCTTATCTGACCTTTTCTGCTTGACTCACACATATACTAGATATTACAAATAAGGGAAACCATGGGACCTATGTTTCTTTGGGCTTGGCTTACATCACTTAATATCATTTTTTCCAAGTCTTTCCATTTCCTAACAAATGGTAAATAATGCTGCAATAAACATAGTTGTGCTGGTAGCTTTAGTGTGGTCTTGATTGCTGGGTCATATGGGAGCTCTATGTGGAGTCTTTGAGGAACCTCCATACTACTTTACAAAGTGGTTGAACAAGTTTACACTCCCACCAACAGTTGAGCATTTCTTCATGTGTCTATTGGCCATCCTAAAGTTTCTCTTTAAGTCATTAGCCCACTTATTTCTTGGGCAGTTGTTTCTTTGAGGATTTGTTGTGGGGGGATTTAATTTTTTGAGTTCAAGCTATATTTTAGATATGAGACCCTTGTCCGTTGTATGGCTAGAAAAGATCTTCTCCCAATCCGTGGGCTTTCTATTGATCTTGCTAACTATGTCCTTTGCCATGCAGAAGCTCTGCAAATTCATGCAATCCTATTTGTCCAACCTTTCTTTGATTTGTTGTGTTTCCGGGTCTCTATTCAGAAAATTTTGGCCTGAGCCAAGGAGACCTAGGGTTTCTCCTATTCCATCCTGTAAGGTTTTCAGAGTGTCTGCTTTGACTCCGAGGACTTTGATCCATTTGGAGTTGATTCTGGTGCAGGGTGATATATAAGGATCTAGCTTTAGTTTTCTACAAGTAGTTAACCAATTTTGCCAGCACCATTTACTGAAGAGACTGTCTTTCTTCCATTCTATTTTTTTAGCTCCCTTATCGAAGATTAGATGGCTATAGGTCTGTAGGTTCATTTCTGGGTTTTCAATTCTATTCCATTGGTCCTGAGGTCAGTTCTTGTGCCAGTACCAAGCTGTTTTGATTACTTTGGCTTTATAGTAGAGTTTGAAATTTGGTATTGATATTTCTCCAGCAGTGTTCTTTCCATTGAGGAGCGTTTTTGCTCTTTTATTGTTCCATATGAATTTTTGGATTGCCTCTTCTATTTCCTTGAAGAATGAGGTTGGAATTTTGATAGGTATCGCATTGAACTTGTAGCTAGCCTTGGGAAGTATTGCCATTTTCACGATGTTAATCTTTCCAATCCAGGAGCATGGGAGTTTTTGCCATTTTTTAAGTTCTGTGTTGATTTCCTTTTTCAAGTTTTTAAAGTTTTCATCATAGAGGTCCTTCACTTCTTTGGTTAAGTTAATTCCTAGGTATTTTATTTTTGTGGGGCTATTACGAATGGAGTTGCTTTCCTAATTTCAGCCCCACTTTTCTCATTGTTGGCATACAGAAAAGCCATTGATTTTGCCAAAATTTTGAATCAGCTTGAGTAATTTGGGAGTGGAGTTAATGGGATTCTTTAAATACAAGATCATGGTGCTGCGAAGGTGGCTCAGCGGTAGAGAGTTTGTCTTGCATGCCTGAGGCCCTGGGTTCGATTCCTCAGCACCACATAAGCAAAAAGGAAAAAGTCGGAAGTGGCACGGTGGCTCAAGTGGTAGAGTGCTAACCTTCAGCTGAAGAGCTGAGGGACTACGCCCAGGCCCAGAGTTCAGGCCCCACGACTGGACCCAAAATAAATAAATAAATAAATAAATAAATAAATAAATAGATCATGTCATCTGCAAAGAGGGAGAGTTTTACTTCTTCTTTCCCTTTTTGGATCCCTTTTGTGTTTGCATCTTGTCTTATTGATGTAGCATTCTAATACCAGATTGAAGAGAAGTGGAGAGAGTGGACATCCTTGTCTTATTCCTGAGTAAAGAGGAAATGTCTTTAGTTTTTCACCATTAAGTATAATGCTGGCTGTAGGTTTGTCATATACAGCCTTTATTGTATTGAGGAATGTTCCATGGATTCCTAATTTTTCCATAAAGGGGTGTTGGATCTTGTCAAATGCTTTTTCTGCATCTATTGAGATAACAATGTGGTTCTTATCTTTGTTCCTGTTGATGTGATGAATTATATTAATTGATTTGCGTATATTGAACCAGCTTTGCATCCCTGAAATGAATCCTGTTTGTTCGTGGTTTATGATTTTTTGGATGAATTGTTGAAGTCGATTGGCCAAAATTTTGTTGAGAAGTTTTGCATCAATGTTCATCAAAGAAATGGGTCTACAGTTCTCTTTCTTTGATGAGTCCCTGCCTGCTTTTGGGATGAGGGTTATGATGGCTTCATAGAATGTGTTCGGTAGTGAACTTTCTCTTTCAATTTCATTGAAGAGTTGGAGGAGTATTGGTGTGAGCTCCGCTTTGAAGACCTTGTAGAATTCCGCTGTAAAACCATCTGGTCCTGGACTTTTCTTAGATGGGAGGTCTCTTATTGCTGCTTCTATTTCAGTGCTTGATATGGGCCTGTTAAGATGGTTTAACTCATCTTGGTTTAGTTTTGGCATTTCAATATTTGCTAGGAAAAGGTCCATTTCTGCCAAATTCTCAAACTTATTAGCATAAAGTTTTGAGAAGTATTCCTTTACAATGTTCTGAATCTTGGTTTTTTCTGTGGTGATCTTTCCATTCTCATCTCTAAGTTTATTTATTTGGGTGTGTTTTCTTCTTTTTCTGATAAGATTTGCTAAGGGTCTGTCAATTTTGTTATTTTTTTCGAAAAACCAACTCTTTCTTTTGTTGATTCTTTCTACAGTTTTTTTTTTTATTCTAATTCATTTAATTCTGATTTAATTTTAATTATTTCTTTCCATCTACTGGATTGGGGTTTATCTTGCTGCTCTTTTTCAAGGGGGTTCAGATGTCTCATTAAATTGTTGGTTTCAGATCTCTCCAATTTGTTGATGTAGGAACTCAGAGCTATAAATTTGCCCCTGAGTACTGCCTTTCTTGTGCCCAGACGATCTGGTAATTTGTGTGCTCATTTTTGTTGGATATCATGATTCAACAGTGTGTTGTTCAGCCTCCATGTGTTCCAGGACTTTCTTTGGTGGCTTTTGGTGTTGAGTTCTAATTTTATTCCCCTGTGGTCAGAGACAATGCAAGGTATAACTTCAATGTTTCTGAATTTGGACAAGTTTGCTTTGTGGCCTAAAATGTGGTCTATTTTATAAAATATTCCATGTGCTGCTGAGAAAAACATGTATTCTGATGCTGCTAGGTGAAATATTCGGTAGATGTCTGTTAAATCTAGTTGATCTATGCAGTTGTTTAGATCTGCACTTTCTTTGTTGAGTTCTTGCCAATTTGATCTATCTAGTGGGGAAAGTGGTGTGTTAAAATCCCCAACAATTAATGTCTTTTTTATCTATGTGGGATTTGAGGGAAAGTAGTGTTTCTTGGATAAATTTGGGTACTCCGTTGTTTAGAGAATAGATATTTAGAATTGTAATATCCTCCTGAAGGAGAGTTCCCTTAATTATTATGTAGGGACCTTGTTTATCTCTTCTCACAAATTTTAAATTCATGTCTATTTTACCTGATATTAGTTTTGCAACTCCCGCCTGCTTATGGGGGCTATTTGCTTGGTAGATTTTATTCCAGCCTTCAACATTGAAAATGTGTTTGTTTTTATGGGCAAGATGTGACTCATGAAGGCAGCAGATAGAAGGATCTTGCTTTTTAATCTAACTACACAGTCCATGTCGCTTAATTGGAGACTTTTGTCCGTTAATGTTGAGTGATAGGATTGAGAGGTATTTGAGAGTTCCTGCCATTTAATCCACCTTCTTGGGGGCTGCAGCTACTGGGTTCTTCCTATGGTTCTTGGATTCTCAGTTTGGGTGCAGTTTCTTGGCCTTTTTTGTGGTCTTGTTGGTTTTCTATATGTAGGACATCTTTAAGAATCTTTTGTAGGTCTGGTTTGGTGGAATTGTTTCAATTTTTCTTTGCTATGGAAAGTTTTTATTTGGCCTTCAGTTATGAAGGAGAGTTTAGCTGGGTACAGTATTCTTGGTTGATAGTTGTTTGTCTTTAGGGCATGGCATACATCATTCCAGGCTCTTCTTGCTTTGATTGTCTCTGCTGAGAAGCCTGAGGTGATTCTAATTGGTTTTCCTTTTAGGTGATTGATCTTTTCTCCTTGATCTTTTCCTTGGTCTGAATTGATCCTGTGTGGATTATAATGTGACAGTGGGATGTCCTATTCTGGTCTGGTCTATTTGGAGTTCTAAAAGCTTCTTGTATCTGAATAGGCCTATATTTTTGCATGTTTGGGAAGTTCTCTGCTAGGACCTGTTAAACAAATTTCCTAGACCATTAACTTCTGTTTCTAGGTGCTCCTCTACACCAATTATCCTCAGATTAGGCCTTCTGATGGAGTCTTCCAAGTGTTGAATAGATCTATCATATTTCTTGGACTTGTCTTGGATGGTTGTATGTCCTTTCTCTATAATATCTAAGCTGTCTTCAATCCATGAGATTCGATCTTCTGCATGGTCTAACCTGCTGTCAAGACTTTCTACTTTGTTTTTTATTTCTTTTCCTTCTAGTTGGTCAGCTTTGATGGCTTCAAATTCTTTGTTGAAGCTTTGTTTTAGATCTTGTATGAACTTCTTTACTTCCTTAATTTGGTGTTCAGTGTTTATTCTCAAACCACTTAGTTGATTGGTTATGGTTTCCTTGGACTCCCATTCCATCTGGT
Organism: Dipodomys spectabilis; assembly: GCF_019054845.1. Lineage (NCBI taxonomy): Eukaryota > Metazoa > Chordata > Mammalia > Rodentia > Heteromyidae > Dipodomys > Dipodomys spectabilis. The sequence goes on along the minus strand of NW_024870813.1, from coordinate 13,721,251 downwards.
GGGTTCCATTCAGCATTCCCTTTGTGGTCTCCCTGACTTCCTTCAGCTCTTTGTAATGGATCCCATGAATGCCTTTAGTGATCTTTGTGTATTCTCATCCTGCTCTCTCAATTCCTGTATTACTCTTTGCTTAGCTTCTTCACGTTCACGCCATTCCTGTAGTTCTCTTTGAGTGTTTTCAGCCTGCTCATGCTATTCCTGCCTTTCTCTTTGAGTGTTCTCAAGCTGCTCACACAATTCCTGTATCAGTTTTTGAGTAGCTTCCTCATGCTCATTATATTCCTGTATAAACCTTTGGTTTGCCTCCTCTCTCTCCCTATCACACTCATACAGAGTTCTTTGTAGGTTTTCGATCTTTCATTTACCATGTTTGCCAGCAGTGTTTGTAGAGATATTTGGGAACTCTCCTCTGGATTATTCATTATCTGTTCTGTCCCCTGATTATCATGAGTGGGAGTTGAGATACCCGGACTTGCCATTTTTATTGTGTTTTTCCAGCTTACTCTGCCCATTTGGGATGAAAGTAACACCAGTTTTGTGCTAGAACACTATCTTAAGGCAAGCATCAACCAAAGTCTGTAGTTGCACAGTCAAAAGTCGGCAGATACAATCTAGTTTAACAGATATATCTATTCAACATCAAACAACTATATATTAATGGGCTACAAACAGCAAAGAAGAATTTGGCAAACCAGAAATTATTATGTTTAGTGAGAGATGTGGGTAAAAATAGGAATAGAGGGATGTGGGAAGGCACAGGGATAGTTAACTTAACTAAGTCCTAATCTAAAAGCCTGAAATAGGTTGGATAGGATCAAAGTAGAGAGAAAGCAAAAAAGAAAGAGAAAGAGAAAAAAAGAGACAAGAAAAAATAGAATAGCAAAAATTAAAAATTAGTAAGTGCAATGCTTAAAACTTATGCAAATTTCAAAATGAAATATTCAAAGAACAATGAGGATAATGAGAGAAGGGGAGGGATAATAAGGAGATGTGGAAAACTTAAAAATAAAAATACTTAAAATATTATATAGGTATAAAGAGGTAGTATACTGCTATTAAGGAATTTAAGTCTAAGAGGTTTTGAATTATGTTGTAGATTTCTGGATTAAATATGTACACAGTGGGGGATAAGGTCTAATAATCAACTACAGGTATATCTGAGGATGTGCAGAACAGCAATTAAGTCACCCAAAGAAGAACAAAAGAGAAGAAAAGGTGGAAAGAATGAGAAAGAAAGAAAAAAAAGATCAAAAGTTCAGTAGAGCTAAACAAAAAACAAAAAAATAAAAATTTTTTTAAAAAGAAAGAAAAAGGCACACACATATGCCCCTAAAATAAAAATTATAAGAGGAAGAAAAACGATTACTAAAAAATAATGTTTAAAGGTAAAAATTTAAAATTTAAAAAAGTTTTAGAAAAAAAAATTTTTTTGTTTGTCGGTCATGGGACTTGAACTCTGGGCTTGGGCACTGTCCCTCAGCTCCTCGGCTCAAGGCGAGCACTGTACCACTTGAGCTGCAGTGCCACTTCCGGTTTTCTAGTGGTTTATTGGAGATAGGAGTCTCACGGTCTTTCCTTCCGGGGCTGGCTTTGAACCGTGATTCTCAGATCTCAGCCTCCTGAGTAGCTAGGATTACAGGGGTGAGCCACTGGCGCCTGGCTAGAAAAAATTTTTTATAAAAAGAATAAAAAAAAAAGTTCTTCAATTTTTGTGGGAGGGGTGGAAAGATCCTGTATCCCCCTTGTGTCCGTAACCAGCCTCTTGTTGGAGTCTCTGCTCTGCTTGTGGTGTTTGATTTTCCTGTGGCTTGGTTAGTTTCTTAAGTCAGTTTGTTTGAGCAGGCAGAAAAATGCTCTGCTTTATCCAGGATTTTGTGATCCTCCTCCCAGGCTAGTTCAATGGGAGGGAGATCTGCTTTGAGTATCACAAAAGAGGGAAATGGCTGTTTCCTCAAGTTTGGAGATGCTGTGATGAGGCTAGGTTCTGGGTAGAGTTGAGTCCATTCAACAAACAGTAGCTTTTCCCTGAGGGGCGAGCTTGTCAGAAACTCACAGAGCCCAGCCTGGAGCCATTCTCAAGGTTTATGTTTACTGAATTTCAATTGATTTTCCAGGCTGCTAAAGGGAGGGGCAGCCTCTAGCTCTGTTTACCCAGTGAAGAAAGCCACTCCTGGGGCTGGCACCTGAGCTGTGTAACTTTTCCCTGGGTGGAGCTGAGTCTGGCAGATCAGTTTAAGTTCTTGTGACTCGCTCAATGATTCTAGTTTTCTTACAAGGCCTGAGTTGGAGCTAGCAGCTCAGCCGGGCCTTTGTCAGTATCAAAGATAGAGATCTCCTGTAGTGGGGGAGGAGGGGTGCCCTTCCCTCTTCTGCTCCCTGAGAAGGAGTGAGGATGTCAGGCTTCTACTCACACTGAGTCTTGGTTCCTGGGTCATCTCTGGTCTGCTAATTGCAGGATGAAGATATATGCTCCTTGTCGGTTCTTGCTGATGTTGAGTAGAATCCGCTCGCCCGCAGCATCTGGCTTCTTCCTCCCGGACTCCCAGTGTTGCAGGTATGGTGGATACAGCCGCTGCTGCTGCAGCCGCAGCCACAGCCGAGGCTGCTGGCAAGTGCTCAGATCTGTCTCCTTGCCTGGATTTTCTCTCTCTGGACTAACTCTCTGTACTGGCACACTTGGTGTGATTTTCTGGCTTAGGACTGTTCACTGGAACACTAAAGCTGCTTTCTTTTTTTGTTGTTGTTTTGTTTTGATGGATATGGGGCTTGAACTCTGGGCCTGGGTGCTGTCCTTCAGCTCTTCAGCTCAAGGCGAGCGCTCTACCACTTGAGCTACAGCGCCACTTCTGGCTTTCTGGTGGTTTATTAGAAATAGGAGTCTCACAGTCTTTCCTGCCCGGGCTGGCTTTGAACCGCGATCCTCAGATCTCAGCCTCCTGAGTAGCTAGGATTACAGGCGTGAGCCACCGGCGCGTGGCTACTAAAGATGCTTTCTATGCAAGAGCTTGTTTAGCCTCCAGCTTCTCCTCCACCATTTTCCTGGAACTCCTGGTTCTCAAATCTTTATCACTGTACCATAAGTACAGGTTCAACTAACTCCTCAGTTTGAGGAGAGTGTAGCGGTAAAAGCTGTAATAAGCAGGACTGAGGTGGGAGGAATAGGAAGCAGATATGCAAAGTCAGCTGGCAGCATCCCATGGGGACAACACAACTGGTTGCCACATGTGAATACTTGCAACCGCTGCAGAGCTCTCCAGGCGCAATTGGGGAGCAATGCAAACTGAGTAACCTTGCCAAACATCATGGGTGTAGAAGAAACCACGACGGATTTACAAGGAGATATTAACCCAGAACACCTGGGGGCCTGCCAGCCACAAGAATCTGGAATTCTTACTAAAAAGCCTTGAAAGCAGTGATATGCTCTCAGATTGCAATGACTCAGAACCTCATTCTGAGTATTCCCAGCAGAGATCATTCAGCTCAACACAACCGTGGAGTATTTAGAGGCTGATATTTCCGGTGCTGTCCATAGCAATGGATGGACAAAGGTCGTGTCCCAAACAATGGAAGTCTGGTTCTCACACCTTAAGCACAGTGTCATACGTAGAGTTTCAACTTACTCCGCAGGTTGAGGAGTGTGCAGCCATAAAACTTCAGATGTGTAGAAGAAACCACTTAGGATTTAGAAGCAGATATTAACCTGAACACCTGTGGGCCTACCCATTGCAAGGATCTGGAATTCTTCCTAAGAAGCCTTGAAAGCAGTGAAATGCTCTTATGTTGTGATGACTCAGAACTGCATTCTGAGTGTTCTGGGCAGAGGTCTTTTGGCTCAACACAACTGTGGAGTATATAGAGGCTGATCTTTCCAGTGGGGTCCATAGCAATGGTGGACATAAGTTGCGTCCACAAAAACGGAAGTCTGGTTCTCAAATCTTCAACACAGTGCCATAAGTAGAGGTTCAACTTACTCCTCAGGCTGACATGAGTGAAAGCGTAAAAGTTCTAATCAGCAGGACTCAGGTGGGAGTAAAAAAGCGGATATTTCTGTAAGCTGGTATGGGCAAACGGGATGAACCAAAACTGAATGCCACGTCTGAATTCTTGCAACCATAGCAGATCTCTGCACGTGCAATTGTGCAGCAAGACATACTGAGTAATATTGAAAATTTTCGGGTGAGTAGAAGAAACCACATAGGATTTAGAAGTAGATATTAACCTGGAACACCTGTGGGCCCACCAGCTGCAAGAATCTGGAATTCTGCTTAAGAAGCTTTGAAAGTAATGAAATGCTCTTATGCTGCAATGGCTCAGATCCTCTTTCTGAGTGTGCTCCGCATAGGTCATTTGGCTAACTATAACCATGGATTATTTAGAGGCTGATATTTCCGGAGCCATCCATAGTAATAGATGGACATAGGTCATGTCCAAAAAAATGGAAGTCTGGTTCTCAAATCTTCAACACAGTGCCATAAGTACAGGTTCACCTTACTCCTCAGGTTGACATGAGTGAAAGGGGTAAAAGCTCTAATCAGCAGGACTCAGGTGGGAGTAACAAGAAGCAGATATTCCCGTTAAGCTGGTATCAGCCAACGGGATGAACCAAAACTGAATGCCACATCTGAATTCTTGCAACCGCAACCAACCTCTGCCTGTGCAATTGTGCAGGAATGCAAACTGAGTAATTTGTAAACTTTCAGGTGATTAGAAGAAACCAGGTAGGATTTAGAAGTAAATATTAACCTGGATCACCTGTGGAGCTACCAGCTGCAAGAATCTGGAATTCTCCCTAACAAGCCTTGAAAGCATTGAAAAGCTCTTATATTGCAATGGCTCAGAACCATGTTCTGAGTGTGCTTGGCAGAGGTCATTCGGCTAACTACAACCTTGGACTATTTAGAGGCTGATATTTCCAGTGCCCTCCATAGGAATGGATGGACAAAGGTCGCGTCCAAGAAAACGGAAGTCTGGTTCTCAAATCTTCAACACAGTGCCAGAAGTAGAGGTTCATCTTACTCCTCAGGTTGACAAAAGTAAGGGGGCAAAAGCTCTACTCAGCAGGACTTAGGTGGGAGGAAAGAGAAGTGGGTATACCCAGTCAGCTGGTATCGGCATACGGGGACAAGCAAAACTGAATGCCATGTCTGAATGCTTGCAGCCTCTTAGAGCTCTGCAAGGGCAATTGTACAGTAATGCAAACAGAATAACATTGCAAAACTTCAGGTGTGTAGACGAAAACACGTAGGATTTAGAAGCAGATATTAACCTGAACACCTGTGGGCCTACCGGCTGCAAGAATCTGGAATTCTGCCTAAGAAGCCTTGAAAGCAGTGAAATGCTCTTATGTTGCCATGGCTCAGATCCTCTTTCTGAGTGTGCTTGGCAGAGGTCATTCGGCTAACTACAACTGTGGACTATTTAGAGGCTGATCTTTCCAGTGGGGTCCATAGCAATGGTGGACATAAGTCGCATCCACAAAAATGGAAGTCTGGTTCTCAAATCTTCAACACAGTGCCAGAAGTAGAGGTTCAACTTACTCCTCAGGTTGAAGAGAGTGAGTCCTACTCAGCAGGACTTAGGTGGGAGGAAAGAAAAGTGGGTATACCCAGTCAGCTGGTATCGTCGTACGGGGACAAGCAAAACTGAATGCCACGTCTGAATGCTGGCAACCTCTTAGAGCTCTTCAGGTGCAATAGTGCAGTAATGCAAACTGAATAACATTGCAAAACTTCAGGTGTGGAAAAAAAGGTTACCAGGGTTAGATGTCATTAAGAACAATATTTTAACTTTGACAAATGCACAGACTTTTCCTCCGGCTACAGCAGTGTAGCTTGTTTAGCACTCTGGTTTGTAAAAGCATCTTTAGGAATGTGACCTCTAGTGACCCTAACAATGCCTAAGTCACTTGTGCAGGCCTTTAGACAGATGTTAATAGAAACCCACTCTCAGGTTTACAAATTTTTTTCTTGAACAGATAAATTTCATGTAGCTGGAGTTAGCTCAAAAGTTACTGCCAATTAGAGCTTTTGGTACATACAGGGGTTGGGATTTAAACCATACCCCACATTTTATAACTTTAGCTTTTGTACTATCAAGATTACTGACAAGTTCCTGTCCCTACAAGGTAGATAGTCATGGACATTAGGCATGCTTACAAACTATCTTCCCATGACCTCCTGGCTCTTACCAATTTTTGAAGGGCCAAGCACAAATAACTCTAGGATCTGACATTTCTGCCATCCAAGCAGTGGCTTATTGCCTTGAATGCTCCTCCATTGCTCTTGTCCCAGGAGTGTCTTCTCTACACTGGGATAAATGCCTCATTTGCATTTCCCTTAGCTGGTCACTGGACTTGAACTCCGGGCCTGAGTGCTGTCCCTCAGCTCTACAGCTCAAGGCTAGCACTCTGCCAGTTTGAGTCCCAAAGCAACCCTGCTGAGTAGCGGTGACAGTCTCACAGGGACCTTTTTCTGCAGGGGCTGGCTTCCAACCAGTTTGCAGATCAATGAGTCTTATAAAAGGCCACTTTACTCCAATTAAAAGTAAAAAGATGGTCAACATAGAAGTAGCTTTTAAGCATGCTCTTACCTGAAACTTATTAAGAGCCAAAGTTACATCTGAAAAACTTGTAAGAATCTTCTGTGCTTTGCTCTGGGCTTGCTGGAAACTTAAAAAACCTGTAAGAGCAAACTGGAATAGCAATTAAGCAATTATTTTGGTAATCCTAATTTTTCCACTTTGAGGCAAATGTTAAGAACAATTTTACTTTTAAACTTTATATCCAGAAATCCATTCCTAATTATTTAAGCCTCCTATTAATCTCTTTTATTATTTTATATTTTAGTTTTTAATTACATTTTTAAAAAATCCCTTAAAATCTTGAGGCCAAGTGTCACTCATTGTCCCTTGGTTGCTTGTTTTAAAACAGATACACATTAAAACTTTTAAACTCAAATGACAATTTTTCCTTAATGCAAGAATTACAATCACCATCACTGTACCAAGAAGCTAGACTTAACACCTTTATGACTTTTAAAAACATATCCTAATTGTAGAACATCATTGAAAATGACATTATACAAATACATTTTTTAACCCTCTTTTTAAGTCCAAGGGGCCGTTTTAGCAATACTAATCAGATTATAATATCACTAATTTTTACCATCATGTTTCTAGTATCTATCTGTAGAGAAAAAGGACAGAACAAAGCTGGGCCACTTGGCCCCTCCTATGGAATGGGTACATACCTAATCTCACTCTTTAGGGTTAGATGAACTGAGTTTGTGCCAGATTGTCCTCTTTCACCATGTGTAGACTCCTCCCATGGCCCATCCCACCATGTATGACCAGCTGAACTGCACTTTTGCCTGTTTACCCCTTACCCCTAAAGATAGGTCTTTTGTTGGCTTTTAAGTTTTTTCCTTTTCTTATCTCTTAGTTTTTGACTGAAAATACACAGTTTTAGACAGACAGAACAGGTAATATCTTTGACAGTGTTAAACTTTTATATTTAAACTTCTAATATTTATCCCCAAATTTTAGCCAAGGGAACTAAATTCCAAACAGCCAATGCATTTTGTTAAGCCAGATAACTTGATTACAGTGTAAACAGCCTTATTCATTTTAAAATACCAGATTTTTTAATTTTGTAAGTTAAAAATCCTTAAAAAGTCATTTAAAACAATGTGAAAATTCTTTAAAATGTTTGATAATGTTCAAACCTCATAACCTTTTGAATTTTAAACTTAAACTCACCCGATTGTTACAGCATGCTGATAATTTTTATCTTGAACATGTTCACAAACACATACAAAACATATACAGATCATAAAGCACGCAAAAATCAAAATCAGTTGTATGTACATTTAAAACTGGTACCAATTCTAAAACAGAACTAGACAAGACAACAACCAAAGGCTGAGTTGGGGGCTAATGGGCCCCCAGTTTATCCCTACCTCAGAAAACATAGAACAGAAAACACACTGAAGTAAACAAGACAAACAAGTGGCCACAAGGACAAAATCAGGTCTCAGTGAATGGGGTGACATCTCACCACCATTCACAAGTAGGACTCAAATCCACTTACCAGGGGACTTGAACCCCCTCTACTCACCTCTGGAGGATTTTTCTTTTAGATTCCTGCAAACGTTGACCCAGGGGCCTTCTAAGGTGGAGGAGAATTCCTAGTCATCTTGGGGCAAGGGAAAGAAGTCCCTAGGGGCCATCCCCTCAGACTGACAGGTTCTCCCCCATACTCAAGGCCCGAGGCTAAGATCTTGCTGGTGTCACTTGCAGGTGGTCAGTGGCAGTTTCATCTGGCTGCAAGTTCTCCCTGCCAGCCCTTTTAAGTTATTATTAGATCCTCCAGGTTTCTCACCCCTCACCACCCCCCTTACTTCTGGATCCAGAGAGGGTGGAGGAGGTGGCAGTGAAGGGTAGAAAGGGGGGTCAGTTTAAAGTGTAAGTAAAAAAGGAGCTAGAGAGAAACAGATATTAAGGGGGTGTTAGCCAGTCTCCTCTGGGCTCTCGCATCAGGATGAATCTCAGACAAGAAACATTCCAAGAATTCCACAATACATACACACAAACATTGAGACAAAACACATTTACAGAATGCGCATTGTAGACTGTCAGACAGAAAGTGCCGGACTACAGATAGGCCCAAATGTCTGCACTAGTGGATAGTTTACCACGATGGGGATCCGGGGGATGGCTCCCACTGGCCCAATTGGCTGTATAGTATGTCCGCCAAGACCTCTTGCCAACTCCAATACAGAACCTGCAGGCTACACAGACACCAGACAATTACAGGCCATTTGCATCATAGTGTCCCTGAATCCTTTTTTCCTTTTTTTTTTTTTTTTTTTTTTTGCTAAGTTTCTAAACTAATGGTTCCTTCCTCCAGGAACCAGGGGTATACTTCCTCAACAAAGTGAAAGAAACATTCTAACTGACTGTGTCTAACTTTCACTCCTCGAGTGTGAAGCATGCCCTTGAGGGCCTGCAAATATAGTGTGAGGCTGTTACCTTGCCCCATAATTTCTTACTCCCGACTATACTCTCTTCCACTCTCTATTTTAAGTTTCTGGATGTCCTCTTACCTTAGTGGGGTCCTCTGCCATGATCCCAGGTTTTCAGGCCCCTGTTTGGGTGCCACTTGCCGGAGCCTGCCGGCAACAAAAGGGAATACTGAATTAGGGGGCAAGGATGTGGAAAAATAAAGACATAAGACAAAGGATGGGGTTGGGAGGTCTGCAGCTCAAGACTGCAGCACTGTTTATTTTTAACTTTCCCTAATATATACTATTAGAAGTCAAGAGGTAACATAAAGTTACAATAGTCCAGAAAAACAAGGAAAATTTCAGTAAAAACAGAGTGCAGTAAAAAACAAGACAAGGTCAACTGGTAGAAAGTAAAACAAACTCTGCAGACATAGCAAAGCAATCCCGGGCACCTGGTGTTTTTTAAGTAAGCCAGTTCCTTGAATGTGCCTTCAAGTAAGCACCGGGGTCAAGATGACCTTTAAACTTTACTGTCGGCTCCCAACACCTTGTCCCCTTTCTGCCTCTGGGACTCCTCTGTCCTTGTTCTTTATCCCCCCCTCTCTTTCAGCTGCCTTCCTCAGGACCAGGGCAGGCAGTGACACCAAGGTGGCAGGAGTTGGTCACCAGTGCCTGTTCCTTCCTCTCCCTGTCCATCTCAGGTCCTGTGTGGATGAATCTGATCTACTGTACCTGGCCTGTGCCTCAGTTTCTGCTGTGTGGAAAAGAGGTCTTTCTCTGGTTGGATGGAACCAGCCTTTTCTCTCAGCACTGCCCAGGACATGTTGGCCATTGTATGGAGAGCTGCTTGAGGAGGGAGAGGCCAGCAGGGGCTACTTTATCCTCTGCACTTGGCCTTGATGGGCAGTGGCAGAAGCCACCTTCCCTTGGAGCAGCAGCAGGTCGATGGCTGGACACAGCTGTAACTCACCTGGCTGGCTGAGCCTGTGGAGATGGTTCATGTACAGGAGGGCCACACTGCCACTCACAGAACTGGCAGCAGCTTGTCACTTTAACAAGGCTGCAAACCCCCTTTCCACCCAGGAGGTGGCAGACACAGCTTACACAGTAGTTCCCCCCTATACCCCCACCCCCCCCCCCAGCTGTGGCCTGGTGCTGAGGGCCAGGCATTCTTTATGTGTGTATGTGCCCACACTGGGGCTTGAACTCAGGGCCTGAGTGTGGTCCTGTAGCTTTTTTGCTCAAGGTGAGCAGTCTACCACTTGAGCCACAGCTCCACTTCCAGCTTTTTGCTGGTTCATTGGAATAAGATGGACTTTCCTGCCTCGGCTGCCTTTGAACAATGATCCTCAGATCATCACAGGTATGACTCACCAGAGGTTGGCTTCTATGGCTGGTGTGGCTCACTGGGGCCCATGATGGTGGGGAGGTAGGTCTTCCTTTCTGGGTCCTAACACAAGAGCATCCAAGCCATGTGCAGTTCTGGATTCTGACCCCCTTGTCATCTGAGCAAAGAAGGCCAGCAGCTGAGACCCAGCCACAAAGCTCCCCAAAATGGATGGGTTTTCTGACAACATCAATATAAAGGGACCATCTCTATACTTTGGTTTCTTACCCATGGAAAGAGCATAAAAGGCAAGCCTCAAGCATGTGGAGGCTATGCAGAGGGAGACCAGGGCCTGAGCACTTAGAACTTAGCATGGCCTGATGTCCCCCCAACACAAACCCTCATATATACCAGGGCTGGGGTATCTCCCCCATGGCTTTCACAAAATTCAGGGATCCAGAGCCACAGCAAACTGTTTCCCAGCTGGCCTTGGGTTGCAGGTGGCTCTCATGAGAGTCCCCAGTGGTTGTGGCCTCTGACCAGGAAAATGACAAGGACCTGGCCTCTGAGCCTCAGCTTCCCCCAGTCCAGATTGTGGCACAATCAGGCATGTTTGAAGTGTTGTCTATGTGTTCTCACTGTGATGTAAATGACTAATGGCAGAGCCATTCTTGCAGCCATGTTGGGGTGTGAGTGGGGGGGGGGGGGAGAGGAAGCAGGATTTGATGAGGGGACAAGATATTAGGGGGTGTTTCAAGGACCTGACTATGATGGGGCCTAGAGAGAAGCTGGAGGCCTGGACCTTCAATCTGCCTCAGGGCCAAGCTGCTATGCTGGCTTTGTTCTCAATCCTTTCTGCTTCTCCTCCTTCTCACTCTCATCCTGCAGTGGCTGTTAATTCCATCCTTTCTCAACACAGTGCGTTGAAAGGGGCTGGCCCTCAGCCAGGTTTGCATTGGTGCTTTATTGATTTCACTAAGCAGGGGTTGTAAATAGCACCCCATCTCTAGTGTGGGGCTGAGCATCTAGCTGGTGTTAAAGACTCAGGAGTTGCTTTGACTTCAGGACAGTTTAGGGACCTGTGACTTCTAGGCCTTCAATCACTCTTGGACAGAACTATTGTGCAGGTGCCCTCTTCCAGAGAGAGGAGGCCTAGGGGACAGGGACCAAGGAGTCTGGTTGCCCACATAGCTGCCTATCCCACAGGGACCCCCGGACTTTGTGTCCCCTGTGGTGAAGCTGTGGCTTTGGAGTCTTGTGGCCTGACTTCCTGCCCTGGCCTGGAAGATCCAGATCCCCTGGAAAAGCAATATTAAGTCATCTCTACACTCTTGGCCACTCCCAGCCAGAGCTCAAAGGCAAGTCCACTGGGGGGGGGGGGGGGGATGGGAGGGGGCTGGAGGGCCCTGAACACACAGATACTGTGGACATGTTTGGGCCTCAGAGGAAGGTAGAGAGAAGATGCTGTTCCAGGTTGAGCCCTACTTCTTATAGGGAGCAGGAGGCTGGCACAGCCTGGAGTTCCACAGAGCCACCCCCTTGTGGGAGAGGGACTGAGTGTTGGGACATGCCTCCATGGCTCAAAGCCTAACAGGCCCTAACAGGATCTGGAGGTCCATTGCTCAGATGGGAACACTAAGGCTCATGGTTATCCAAACTGGGTGAGTGTTTCCCCAGAAGGGTCTAGCCTGGCCCCTTGCTGGTCTCTTTCATTTATACCCCAAGATGGGCAATAAGCTTGTTGGGGCCAAATGGACAGCCAGGTGAAGGGCAGGAGGGCAGGCAGGAACTGAGGGTGGCAGCCACCTGCCTCATGGATTTGTGTTACAGCCTCTGCTCCCAGGTTCATAGCTGCTGCAGAACATCTGCTCCATCTCCCACCTCCCCTCCCTGCCTCGCTTGCTCTGCCTCCCATGCTCCATGCTCCGCAGCCCCCTCCGGTCTCCAGGTGGGGGGGGGGGTCACAACTGGACCATGACTTCCCTCCCATCTCCACCTTCTCATCTGTGGGTCAGAAGAGGAAGGGACCTGGAGAGAGGAGTGGGGGGATGGGGCTCTGCTCCATGTTCAGGTTCGGAGTCCTCAACCTCCCTGTCCCCAGCCCTGAAGTGCTCTGATTACTGGTAACAACCGGAGGGCAGAGTTGCACCCATGTCTCCCAGCTCCCGTTTTGCACCTTTGCCCCAGCCGACCCAAGCACGTGGGGCCATGAGTTCACAGGCATCTTCCACAGAGTGATCTGCCTCGGTTTCCTCTTCTGTGGCACAGGGACAATTAAGTCTCCTGTGTGTGCCCGATGGGAGAGCTCTCAGTGCTGGACAAGCTGGGCACTCACCCCCAGGAGTGGGTGGGGTGGGATGGCAGAGCCACCCATTCCAGATGATTCCTTCGAGTGTTGAAATTCTCACTGCCCACAAGGGGGGTGGGAGGGCCTGGCTGTGCGCGGTGAGCCTGCTCCCTCCTACCCGCTCAGGCCACGCTCAGCACCTGGCTTCTGTGGTTTGCTCCACTCCCTGGACGCGGTCACAGCCACTCACCAGTGGAGTCTCACTCACAGCGTGCTGCCTGTCCCTCTCACCCACTGTCCTCCAGTCTCTGCTCTCATCTGGGAAGTTAAAAAAAAAAGGAAAAAAAACATGGTATTGCGGATATTTCTTTTTTTGTGTTGGTTGTGGGGCTTGAACCCTGGACCTGGGCACTGTTCCTGTGCTCTTCAGCTCAAGGCGAGCGCTCTCCCACTTGAGCCACAGTGCTACTTCCGGTTTTCTGGTGGTTTATTGGAGATAAGAGCCTCAAGGACTGGGCTGGGCTGGCTTTGAACCACGATCCCAGATCTCAGTCTCTGGAGTAGCTAGGATTGCAGGCATGATCATCTGGTGCCTGGCTTTGGGGATATTTCTATAAAGTGCTCCAAGCTTAAATGTATATAACTTGTGCAGATGCCTCACAGGTCAAAATATGAACAATTTCCATAGCCTAGGAAATCTCCTTGTGCCCTTCCAGCCAATAATCCCCCCTCAGGCAAAACTGACTCTGACTGAGCAGCACCCCAGAGTTAATTGCAGCTGTCCTTCCATGGAACCACCCATACTATATATAGTCATTCCTGCCTGCTTTCTTTCCTTCAGGATTGTGTATGAGATCCATTCATAGAATGTCAGGTATCTGTTATTTTTCTTTGCTCTCTAGTAGTTCATAGAATTGATGTACCATCATTTATTTATCCATTCTACAGGATATGGACATTCAAGTTACTTTTAGTCTCTGGCTATTATGAACAAAACTTTGAAGACTCCTTTTGTATATGTCATTTGGAAGTCATTTATTTTCATTTCTCTTGAGTAAAACACCTGTGGATGAAATTGCTGGGCCACACATAGACACAAGCTTAGCTTCAATAAATAAACATGGCTAAACATTTTCTCCAGGTGGTTGGTCTAATTAATACTTCTGCTAGCAACACAGGAGAGTTCCGGTGGCTCCACATTCTTGCCAACACTTGAAATTGCTATTCCTGTTTCATTTTAGTATTCTGGATTGAGTATAATGGTTTCTCAGTGTGGGGCTAATTTTCATTTCTCTAATGATTATGATGAACTTACACCTACTTATCAGACAGTTGGGTGTCATCCCTGTAGTTTTAAGAATTGGGTTGTCTAACTCTTCCTTGATTTGGACTTTCTTCTCTTTCCTGTGTTGGAAATGTGCTTTTCTGTCTTCATCCCATCATTCTCCCTCCTGGAAGACCTGTCACCCATCCTAAAGGCTCCCAGGAGTTCCTCTGCCCATGGGGCCACCTCCTTCTTCACTTTATCAGGGCTTGCTCTTCAAATCTGAAATCAAACTCCGGAGCACCTCATCATGGCCACTACCACTGTCAGTGCTCATTTGTTAAGTGTTCTTAACATATAGAAATTGTAAATATTTGCCATGTACAAAGTGGTCCCCTCCCCATCTATTTGTTTTTGGAGATAGAGACTTTCTGTATAGCCCAAGTTGACCTCAATTTTCAGTCCTCCTGCCTCAGCTTCCTATATGCTGGGATTGGAGGCATGTGCCACCACTTCAACTTCATGTTCAGGTATATGTATACATAGTGATATAATTATCTTCATCAAGCTAATGAGCATACCTATCATCTCCAATGACCATCCTTTTTTTTTTTTTTAATTTGACCATCCTTTTTTTGTCAGTCATAGGTCTTGAACTCAGGGCCTGGGCGCTGTCCCTGAGCATTCTTGCTCAAGGCTAGCACTACCACTTGGAGCCACAGCACCACTTCTGGTTTTCTGGTAGTTAATTGGAGAAAGAATCTCAACAGACTTTCCTTCTCTCGATGGCTTTGAACTATGATCCTCAGATCTTGGCCTAGGATTACAGGTATGAGCCACCAGTACCTGGCTACTATTTCTTTTTGTGGTGAGAACATTTCAGATCTCCTTTTAGCAATTTTCAAGTATTTAGTATATCAGACACTAGTGCTGTAACATATCTCCTGTCTGAGTGAAAGTCTGTCCCTTTCACCTGTATCTCAGTTTAGTTTCAGAGCCTAGGTGGGCTCCCTGTGCAGGATGCCACCAACATGCACCTTCAGGACTTGGTTCCTTGTTGGGAGAACATGTGGGTCCTTCCCTAGGAATGAAATTCAAAGATGTCCTGGGGCAAAAGCTGGCTGAGGACAAGTATGCAGGGGAAGTGGGAGAGTACCAAGTGACAAAAGCCAGAATGTCTGACCCAAGAGGTACCCTTAGAGGTTACAATCCTCATGTCTCAGGGCACAGGTGGGAGATGGAGACTCAGAAGACACAAAGCACTTGGTCAGAGTCACATGGAAAATTCTGTCTCCACACAGACTTAATTTCCTACTTTCCCTGAGCCATTCGTACCTGGATGTGAGGGTGGGAAGCATTTCCTGGCTCAACCTCAGGTTTCCAAAGCCTGGAACTGGCCTGGACACCTCTAGCTCGGGTTGACTCTAGGCCTTAGGCTCCCAAGCTTAGAGGTCTTGGGGATCCTGGGAGGGACCACCAAGGGGCAGCTCACTCTGGCACATCTCTTCCTTGGTAACGATGGGAAGGTGTGTGGCTGGAACCAGCCATGCAGGAGCATGGAAGCTGGGTGCCAGAATTTGAAGCTATGAAGTCAGATGAGCTCAGAAGGATACTTAAGTTTGCTTCAGTAGGAGCTCAGGGCCGGAGGAGCCACGGGGTAGCTGCAGAGAAGAGCTGGAAGGTTCCAGGACTTAGGAAGTCAGACAGAAAGCCTAGGAAGTAAAGTTTGGGCTGTCTTGCAGAGGGCTCTGTCAGCATAAGGAAGGGTTACTTCCTTCTTTGGGCAGTAGGGAGCCCCTGGTGGCTGGCAAGTTAAGGACTGACATAAACATGGCAGACCTGGGTCTAATTTAGTGACTATGAATAGGAGAGGTGGGACTAAGCTGTACCCAAGGCTAGGTTTTGGGGGTGACCTTGAACTTCAGTTTCCTTTTCTTTGTTTCTTCTTTTTTCTTCAAGTGAGGAGGTTAAAAACTACAAACTTTACTTAACAGGAAGATTTTTATTGGGACTCTGACTTGGGTACCACAGGCTGCTATTCTGACTCTGAACACTAGGTGACAGTCAGTACCAGGCTGCCCAACTGCTACTCTGAATGAGGCTGGGACAGGTGAACTATTCCTGTGCAGAGACCAGCTCAGAACTGTTCCAGCCCAGCCCATTTCTCTGGATAGATTCTTATCTCCTTATCATTCCACTAGCTCTTGTGCACTCAGAGGCATGGAGGAGTGGACCATGAATTGGTAATACTTTGTCCATGCAGCCTGCATAGGGCTTCTCTCTGTACCTGCATACGGTGGGCCCGTGCAGGCAATACATGCACTATTACGGACATAATTATACTGAAAGTTATTCTTCATCAACTGGAAATTCAAATGTGTATATCTACCCTACTCCTGGCCCTCATGGGGGATAAGGCCAGTCGTCCATACCTCTCTATGGAGCATACCACCCAGGTGGATAGGGCTAAAGGCTGGTCAGCTCATGGTCACCTCCCTTAGACACTGTGCTCCTGTCTGCCCATTCTGCCTAAGAATAAGCAAGTCTCTGAAGATGCAAAGATAATTGTCCCCAGATTCTTCTGGGCTCTGTTTCCAGGCCAGGCTCACCTGTGTTCTCTGGAGCCTTTACAGAGCTGGCAAAGCTGACTTCAGTCACAGTCTTGCACCCTCATGGTGCACTCTGATTGGACATTATACACTCCATATATTATGTGCCAAGTTCAGAAGGCAGGGGCAAACCAAGGTCTGAGGGTGTGGAAGCAAGTTGGTGTGGGCCTGGATGGGAGCAGAAAGGGCACTGGCTGGCACTGGGGGCAATGCCCTGAGAAAACTTCAGGGAGGAAGGGAGGACCTGCACAAGACCCTCTGGCCATTCTGGGATTCAGAATACAGAAGTCCAGCCATGGATGCTCAGTGGAGACCAGTTGTCCTCCCTGATTGCTGAATGATAAATGTGGAAACTGAGTCCCAGAGAAGGACAGCAAGCAGGCCATGAATGCACAGCATCCTGTTCCATGCCTGAGCTTGTGCCCTTGTGAACTCTAGGTTCCCATCTGCCTCCAGCCTTCAGGTTCCATAAGGTGCCTCTGCCCCCTAGAGGGTCCAAGCTGGCCTGAAGCTAGGCTCCTGCAGAATCCTGCCCTGGATGGTGGAGCCTCAGCCTCATTCACCCTCTTTAATAGGAGGGAGATTCACAAGGCAGGGAAGTTGGTTTAAAGGGACCTGCAGCCCTTTTATCACCTTGATGGCCACGATGGATTTTGTTTCAGGGAGTATCTGTAAGACTTTAATTAAATCAGGAACTCAGGCCCTGCCACCTTCTAGGCTGCTTATCAGCTTCTTAAGGCTGTGATTCATTACCCAGGATTATTTTTTTCATCCCCAAAATAATCTTTAAAGGCTTCTATCAGGGAGATTAAAGCCATAAGTCATACTCATCCACGTAGGCACTTTGCTTCCCTGAACATAGGTAGTGGAGGCCTGGAGGACTGGGCCATAGGGTTGTCCTGGGGGCCCTTCTGAGCTGGGGGTTGAGGAGGCACTGATTGTTAGGGCTCTTGGCTGGGTAACGGTTCAGCTAGAATTGGGAGTTCTAGAACAGCCTGGGTAGGTGAGAATGATTGGTTTTCTCCCATCATTTAACATACATTCCTCACCCCTTGAGTCATTCCTTGTTCTGGGCTGGGCTGAATGAGACAGATGCCTTTTCAGGGGCAGACAGGTGAATAGTGACACTTTAGCTTTTCCTCCATTATTTTCTCTTAAGACTTTCTTTTCTGATGGGAGCCAGGAAGGCCTCTGAGCTCATCTTGAATTGTGTTTTTCCCTGGAGCCAGATTCCTATGGGCTGGGTGGTCTCAGTCTGGAGCCCCAGACTTGGCAATGAATCAGACACAGAGTTCAGACTCCAATGGGTAAAAGGGCAATTGTGCCTATGAAGGGAGAAGAAAGGCAGAAGAGGTAGAGAAGTAGAAGGCAGCAGTGGGCCTCAGGTCAGTCTGTGTAATTTGGAGTAGAGCACATTCACCCTTCCCTGGTTCCAGAATAGGACACTAGATCCTAAACCCTAGACCTAAAGTATCTACCTTGTCTCCTTTTGGTGTAAAATCTAAGCTGTAAGGGCTCAGCTTTTGACGGCTCCCTGTTTCCCCTAGGGAAGCCCTGTTGTGCATTGCCATATTCATTAAATGACCAGGTATGCATGACTTTGGAGTTGTCATTGAATTTGGGCAACATGGCTTGGAGTAGGAGTTGCTGGTAGAGCTGATATGATTCCTCTGATCATGAGTATTGTTTATGTGAGGGTGACAGGGCTATACTTAGGGGAAAGTTCAATAGGAGGTGAATGTGTCTCACTGGATGGGACCGGAAGCAGCCTTGGAACACCCATATGCATGAACTGACCTGTGAAGAAAGTATGCATGTGAAGAAGGAATTGTGAGCATGGTAGAATTACACAGAGACAGGGTGAGGGACCAATTGCTGAGGGCCTGGGCACTGACTTCAGCAGAAGGAGCTGTGTCATCCTCTGCACCCTAACATGATGCTTCTTCCTGTTCTCCCAGACCTCTGAGCCTTTGCACATGCTTTCCTCTGCCTCCTGCTTACCTCTATGTCCCCTGGAGTCATC
The DNA here is from genome assembly GCF_019054845.1 of Dipodomys spectabilis. Lineage (NCBI taxonomy): Eukaryota > Metazoa > Chordata > Mammalia > Rodentia > Heteromyidae > Dipodomys > Dipodomys spectabilis. The sequence goes on along the minus strand of NW_024870813.1, from coordinate 13,702,739 downwards.
CATACATCTCTGCATACACTAACCTGCCCCAGCGAGGTCAGGTCGCTGAGAGGTGTGTCCCTGGGTCAGTATCCTTCTCCAGGCTGATTTCACCATGAATTGGAGGGGACCAGTTTGTTTCAGCAAGTCTGTGGCTATAAGAGCTCCTTTGTCTGGTATACAGCAGGCCTTTAATAAACATTTGTCAAGGGAAGGATGGCAGGCCTGTTGGAGGGACTTTGGAGATGGTGAGATGACCTCTCATTCCACTCAGGACGGCAGACATTTATATTGATATGGATTTGCATCACCCAGGATAACTTCACTGTTTAAAATCAAACTCTGAAATATATGAAGAATTTTTTCAAATCCAGGGCATGCTGCTTTCCTATAACATCTGCTCCCAATGCTGGTGTATATGGTGTGTATGTGTGTGTGTACACGCACACTCATGTGTGAGCATGCATGTGCATCCTGGGATTTTATTAGACAGTGATTGAGCTCTGGGGGCTGGAGACTGACCTATGGTTCACACAGGAGGTGGGGGTGAGGGCCGACCATGGAGAGGCAATTAGCTCATGATTCTTGAAGGGCAAAGGCCTTTGCTTACACTAATAGCTCCTGCTTATTGGCACACACTGAACCCTGCATGCTACAGGCAAGTTCTAAAACTCCCAGCAGTCAGTCATGAGCCCTCTAGTCTTTATTATGAACCCATTGTGTGCTAGTCAGGAATTCTGTAATCTTCACTGTGAACCCACAGTGTGTGCTGGTCATGAATCCTCTAGTCTTTATTGTGAACTCACTGTGTGCTAGTCCATGCTACAAGGAGAGGGAGCTGAGGCTCTGCTCAATCAAGGCCAATCTGGCCCTCTGCAAGGATGCAGGCTGACCTCTCTCCCTGACTGGCTGTTTCTCAGAGTGGACATTGTACTTAACAAGAACCCAAAGGCTGACTGAATTAAGAATCCAAGGAAGGCCAAGCACTGGTGGAGCATGCCTGTAATCCCAGCTCCTCAGGAGGCTGAGATCTGAGGGTTACCACAGAAAAATCTGTAAGACTCTTATCTTCAATTAACCAGCAAAAATCCATGAGTAGAGCTATGGCTTCTGTGGCACGGAGCCAGCCTTGAACAAAACAGTCCACCTATAATCTCACTACTTGAGAGGCTGAACTAGGTAACTAAGAGGATCATGACTTCAAGGCCAGCCTGGAATAATTAGCAAGACTATATTTCAACAGCATAAAATGAAAGAACCCAAGGAGACAGAGTGGAAGATGGGTTCCTGGGTGGCTGGGCTGGATCCACGCTGGGAGACAGAGCCATTGAGCCTGGCCTTTCCGATGTTTAGAATTCAGCTAGGATCCACCCACCTCTTAGGCTCTACTGACACCAAAGTCTGCTTGATAACCTAAAATTTTAGCCTCCTTCATCTTCCTACCTCCCCTGGGCCCTTGATCTCTCAAATCCTCATAACAGCAGCCTAGGCCCTCCATCCCTACCTTGGGTACAGCAGGTCATGGCTCTCTAGCCTCCTGGTGGTATCTTGAAGAATAGAAACCTAGCAGAGCAAGGCTGTGCCTGTCATATTGGGTGTCCATTCACATCCCAGGTCTCTCTGCCCTTAGGAGGGAGGAACTCTCACCAGCACCCCCACTTCCAGTTGAAGAAACTGGCCCATAATGCCCCAGGGACAATATGCAGTCACAGCAGGTTCATCTGTGGCTGAGCTGGGAGCTCAAGGCCTCAGAGGCTGAAAAAGGAGCATTTGGTGGAACCCTCAAGGCTCTGGTCCTCAATTTCCTCTTCTGTACAAAGGAGCCAATGAGTGCTCTCCTCCACCCCCACTGCTACCACCACCACAGGATGGCACACAAAGCCCTGGCACATTGCAGGCATAGAAGGTCAGATGAAGAACCCCTGTGTATAGAATGGGGGATGCAGCTGTGGGGTGGAGCTCTCCATGAAAGCAGCTGAGAAGTACAGGACATGGTCCTGTCTTTCTCTGTCCCAAAGGAAAGGGAAGCCTGGATCACCACAAGCTCTGCCAGGAGCGAGGGAGCTGGGCAGTGGCCTTAAGCCAGGGCCACTCCCAAAGCCACCATTCCTTCCTTTATAGAATGAGACAGGCAGATCCACCATGCCTACCATTCGAGCCTCCCAGAGTCATGGGACTGAGAGCTCTCTGCAGTTCCAGGCCCTGTTCAGGAAAAGGACATCTGGGCCACACCCCTCTCCAGTTCACGTGTGTGTGTGTGTGTGTGCGCGCATGCGCTGGTCCCAGAGCTTGAACTCAGGGCCTGGGTCCTGTCCCTGAGCTTTTTTGACTCAAGGCTAGCACTCTGCCACTTGAGCCACAGCACCACTTCCAGCTTTTTGGTGGTTAATTGTAGATAAGAGTCTCATGGTTTCCTTATTTGCAATAATTAGTTAATAATTAGTATATGTGTAGGATAATCTTAGCAGATTAGCAGAATAGTTCAATAGCTATGTACATATGACCATATAAGATGATGCTAAGTGAAATGAACTCCAAGACATGGACACAAAAGATTTTTCTTTGTTATTGTTTACAATGTACTATGTGATTTTTTTTGTTTCTTCTGTATGTTCTTCCCTCTATGGTATATCCCCTGTTGTCACTGTATTTGATTTCGGTGCCCTGGTACTGTATATACATGTATTTGAATTAGGGAAGGGAAGGGGAAAGCAGAATGGTGAGACAAAGGAAAAGGGGGGAACCAATGCAACAGCGATATTCACAAGATAATATGTTGGAAGTGATCTGTACATCTTGGGGGGGAGGAAAAGTAGGAGAAACAAGTTTGACAAGAAATGTACTTATTTCCTTACTTATGTAACTATAACCTCTCTGTACATAACCTTGACAATAAGATATATTTAAAAATTTAATTAAAAATGAAATAAAAGAGTCTCACAGACTTTCCTGCCCATGCTAGTTTCAAACTGTATCCTTAGATCTCAGCTTCCTGAGTAGCTCAGATTACAGGTATGAGCCACCAGTGCCAGGCCATGTGCTCTGTCTTCCCTCAGAGGTAGAAAAAAGATGTGAAAGGAATCTTCCAGTTAGACTAGCCCACCCCTTCCTGTGAGCCCCCCTAAACCTCTTGACAGCTGTTCTCCTGCCTCCAGAGCCTCCAGCCTGTGCTGCCCTGGAACCTGCTCTTGGATGGTTAGTTGCTGCTTATGTCCCAGAAGTCTCTGAGTAATGACTCAGACCTCAGAGCCTCATCAGTCAGATAGCAGGCATTGGTGGGAAGCTAGCAGCTGGGGTGGGGACAGCAGAGCACATAGCTAGAACAGCCTACAGCAGGTAGTTAGCAAAGATCAGGACAACAATCTCTTATTCCTCCACCCAGCATCATGTCCTTCTTCAGTATCTACCCAGTAAGGAGATATGAGGTTGTTCTTAGAGCCAACGGCATTCAGGAGCAGACTCAGAATCACTCCTCTCCTCTTTTGGGAAGGGGGAGGTAAGTATTTGGCTATGAACACAAGGCCTCTGCTGTTTGAACGATGCCTCCAGCCCTCAGTGTCTTGGCAACCCCACTTTACAGACTTGGGGGCAGAGGTTAAAATTCCATGACTTGGTGGCCAAAGGTTGTTTGGTTAGATGGGACAAGCTGGGAGGGTGGGTGCCTCTGCTCCTGAGAGATTTACCTAGGCTGTTAGCCAGGTCCCCAGGAGCCAGTGAGTTTCATGCTTTGTAAATGCTGTGGCTTTTACAGAGGGATGTCGGGAAGCAATAAAAATCTCCAATAGATTTACTGAGCAGCTGAATGCCAGCATTTCTTCTCCCTCCTGCTTGCTCTAGGACCTACATGCAGACAGAGCAGAGGCCTGAGAAGGCTTTTGTGGCTGACAGCCAGGCCTTTCATGGTTTACAGCGTGGAGGAGACCAAGACACAGGGAGAGGGGGAGGGCAGCCTCCCTCTGGGGCTCAGTCAAGGGATAAGACAGACCAGTGCAAGAAGTCAGGGTAGTGGGGGATTAGCTTCTTCTCTCCCAGGGCCTTTCTGCCCATCCCACCATGCTCAGAGCTTCCTGGGAACCAAAAGAATCTTCATGGTGGGTCTTGGAGACTCTCTTGAATCCTGGCTGTCCCACATACCATCTGTGTGACCAGGGACTCCATTTTCTTTTCTGGGCCTCAGTTTCTCCAGGTCTACTCTAATAGTTCTTGACTCCTGCCAAGCATCCCCCTAAAACACTGGTCCCTGAACAGAAGCTCTGGTCTGGCTCCACTGGCAGGGACCTGAGTCAGTAGTTCTAGGATGGTACTGTTCAGGACAGTGGTCCACTTCAGCAGGCAGCCTGGGCCGAGACTCACTTCTGTGGAGGACTGCTGGTGCCAGGTGTTACTCTAGGGTCTTGCCCTCCTGCCTGAAGATAGTCACCTTCTTTAGGGGTAGTAAAAAGGCAGTAGTACATCCCTGTCTCCTACTGTGTCAGGCCCAGCATCAAGTAGCATCTGCTGGGAGTATCTGGTGCCACATGAAGGCCAGTGACCCCTCCAACACTCTCTCTCTCTCTCTCTCTCTCTCTCCCTCTCTCTCCCTCTCTCTCTCTCTCTCTCTCTCTCACACACACACACACACACACACACACACACACACACACACACTCTGAGCCTTCTTTTTCTCCTTCCTTATTTAATCCCTGAAAGCCCCACAGAGCCACCCTCTAGGCATGTCTAGGGTTTGTGCCTCATTCCCTCACTCCTGCCAGACACCTTGGCCTCTCCCTGCTTGACAGTTGTCCCTTGTCCCATTCCTCTCCCAAATATTGTCATCTGTTTTCCCTGCTCTGGCCAAAGTAACCATCAGCAAAAACAAAACAGACCTCATAGCACCCCAAAGGCTATTGCACTTCAGACATTTTTCCTACCACCCTCACTCATAGGGCCTTTGATCTGCTCCTTTTCATGATGGGGCACTGGGCTTGATGCTTTCTGACAGAGGCTTCAGGCATGGAGCAGGGATGTGGGACTGTGACATGGCCCCTGATGTCCACTCTCTGCTTGTCACCAGCACATGGAGAGGTACATTGGCTACTGGAAAAGATTCACCCAAGTTACTCCAGGAAGTGTGATCACAGCCTTCATGGTAGGAGGACAGTGATAGAGAGGTGAGTGGGCAGTGTAGCAGGAGCTCTTGGAATGGGGCAGAGGTAAGGAAGGAGCAGTGGGGAGCAGGGGGAGTGAGCCTCCACAGGAAGGTCCTGATCAGCCTGTTGTGAGAACTTTCCGGCACTTACAGATGCTAGGTGATGGAACAAGCTGAGCTCCTGCCCAGGCTGTGGAGAATGAGCAGAGGGGCAGAGAGTTGTTTAATGGTCTTGAAAATGCTTCCCCACACTCATGGTTCCATCCTGGCCTTGCTATGTGTACAAGCCATGTTGAAGCCAAAGGATGGGCTGGTCCTGGTTCCTTTGGGACTAAAAGTTTCCAGGAATGTGGACTCTTCAGAACTGAAGCTGGGCAAGTCTTAGGGATGAGTTGGTCACTCTGCATGAGAGCATCTGGTGGGGTGCACCCTCCCAAGCTATGTGGCTCTGTCCCTCACATGAACTCCAAGGCGGGCAGAAAGATTCAGGGCCTCCCTCCTTCCCAGCCCCACCTGCAAGGAATATAGCTTGGTCCTGCTGGGATGGCGGGGGGGGGGGGGGGGGGGGGGGGGGGAGGGGGGGGGGGACCGATGGAATCTGGGGACTGGAATCCTGGTGATGACAGGCCCTGCCTCTGGAGGCTTATCCCATTTGCCCTCCCCTTACCTTCATCTGTGACTCTAAGGTGGTGGCCTGTGTCTGGTAACTAGAGAGATGGATCCTATGGGCACCCACCACCCTGTGACATAGCACATTGGTTCCTTCTGTTCCTTCCCAGTTTCCCAGATGTTTTCCTACTGTGGATGGGGGTGGGGGAGGGAACATAAAGGTGACTGGGTCAATGTCACACAGAAACCTGGAAGGAAACCAGATCTCCCCAGAGAGTCTTCCAGATGAATTAGCATGGCAGAGCAATGTGTGCATCTGCCCTGCCCAGCCCTCTCTATCTCTAGCCTGGGCCTGTTTCCTCCTTTGTTGAAAATGGAGTCTGGTCCAGCCACACTTCTCAAATCTTTTCTCCTACCTCCACCTCCTGCTGAGATAACAAACCTCAGTTATGGTAGGGCCTCAACTGGCCAGGACTCCCATGTGTCCTCGGTATGTAGAGGGAAGGGCCCCTGATGTCAGAAGAATGGAGTGGTGGGACAGAGCTGGATGTGACCCTGTGAGTGTCCTCCTCAGCTTCCCTGCCTGCTGCTCATGGGTGGCCACTCTCCTGGGCTGTGTACTACAAAGGAGGCTGGCTGCACATGAGGCCATTGCGGCCAGTGCCCAGGAGCCCCATGCAGAGTGCAGGTTTCCTAAGGGAATTGGGCTGTGGGGCCAACTAGAGCATGTTGTGGAGGAGCCCACAGGAGGCCTTCTGCTGTCCAAGGCACAAGAACATTTTGCTCAGGAAGGCCAGAAGATCCTCTTAGAAATCTTAAAGAAGGGGCTGGGAAGGTGGCTCAGTGGTAGAGTGCTTGCCTTGCATGCATGAGGCCCTGGGTTTGATTCCTCAGCACCACATAAGCAAAAAGAAAAAAAAGCCAGAAGTGGCATTGTGGCTCAAGTGGTAGAGTGCTAGCCTTGAGCTGAAGAGCTGAGGGACAGCGCCCAGGCCCAGAGTTCAGGCCCCATGACCGGACCCAAAAAAAAAAAAAAAAGAAAGAAATCTTAAAGAAGAGGAAAGTGAGTGAACTAGGAACTGGACTGTGTCTCTCTGGTGGCCAATGAACTCCCTCCTCTCCTCCCCAGGGTAGGGGCCTTCCTCTGCCTTGTCATCCACCTTTCCCACTGTGCACACTTGCTCTAGTTCTATACATATGTTTAGTGCAAAGTTTCAGGTCCTGTCTGATGGTCTGCCACCCCACAGGGTAGAACTCTTGGTACCAGTTATATGATGGGGCACAGACAGCCTGTGCACAAGCCTTCCATCACCAGCTGGCAAGCATGGGCAGGGCCATCTCAGCTAGAAGGGCCAGGAACTTGGCAAGAATCCCATGTAATTGATATGGTGGTATTTGGAGTCTTGAGAAAGGCTTTCTGGAACAAGAGAATTTGGAGCTTGACCTTGAAGGCAAAGCAGAATTTCAAAGCATGGTGACTCCTGGATTTGCAGCTGGGGAATGCTAGAATAGAAAGGGGAACAGCATTCCCAGAGGGGTGAGAGAGAGTGCAGGGAGGTAGAGTGGGCTGAGTTTGCAGATCTGGGAAGTTCTGACTTAGAGGAGTGGAGAGCCAGAGGGTGACTGCACAGGGATCACTTGGCTTCATGACAAGTTTTTCTTTTTGTTTTGTTTGTTTGTGTCTCTTTTTTTTATTGTGAAAATGCCATACAGAGGAGTTACAATTACATGGGCAAGGCAATGAGTACATTTCTTATCAAGCATTGTTTCCTCCTCCTTTGTTTCACCTTCCCATCTCTCTTCCCCTCCTCCTCCCCCCACCAAAGTTGTAACATTCATTTTTCGACATAACGTCTTGTACATCTCATTGTTGCAATGGGTCCACCTGTATTCCTATTTAAACAATTTGTTTTTTCCCTTCTCCTCCACAAATTATCCCAATAGCAAATACAGTGAAAACAGGGGTTATACCATGGGGGAGGGACATACAAAGCAGCAAAGAAATCATCTTATAAATATGTTAGAAACAATAGCAAGAAAGAAAAACCATTTGAATACTTATCTTGGGGTTTATTTTGCCTAACATCAACTTGTCTGACCATTTCTGCTTGTCTCAGATATATACTAGTTCTTGCCAATAAGGGAAATCATGAGACCTATGTTTCTTTGGGCCTGGCTTACTTCATTTAATATAATTCTTTCCATTTCCTAACAAATGGGGAAATGTCATTCTTTCTGATGGAGGCATAGAATTCCATTGTGTATATATACCACATTTTCTTGATCCATTCATCTACTGAGGGGATCTGCATTGGTTCCATATCTTAGCTATGGTAAATAATGCTGCAATATAGTTGTGCTGGTAGTTTTAGTATGGTCTTGTTTGTGATTATTCGGGTAAATGCCCCAAAGTGGGATTGCTGGGTCATAGGGGAGCTCTATGTAGAGTATTTTGAGGAACCTCCATACTACTTTCCAAAGTGGTTGAACAAGTTTACACTCCCACCAACAATGAGTTTATATAGAGCCGGGAGCTGGTGGCCCATGCTTGTAATCAATGCTGCTCAGAAGGCTGAGATTTGAGGATTGCAGTTCCACTCTAGCTTGGACAGGAAAGTCCATGAGACTCTCATCTACAATTAACCACCAGACAATCTGAAGTGGAGCTGTGGCGCAAAGGGGCAGATCAGTAGCCTTGAGCACAAAAGCTCAGGGACAGTGCCCTGAGTTCAAGCCCCACAATTGACAAAAAATATATTATGCAGAGTTGAACGAGCTTGTGTCTCCAATGCCAACGAAGATGGCTGGCTGCCATCCTGCAGGGTGGCAGAGGGAAATTGGGTGTGGCCTGGCTGAGAGTGGCTTCTGTGCTCTGGCAGAGGTATTGCTAGACTTGTAGGTATAGCTCCCTCTGGAGGCTCCTAGGTAAAGCAGGGCCCTGCCACCCAGGTGCTTTGTTCCTGAGAGGGACTTTGAAGAGCCTGTCTCTCCAGGGAGCTCTTCTAATCTAGGCACAGTCTGGCAGAGGCAGAGGGAAGGGTCAGGATGGGCTGGCACTCTGGACTCTAATGTGAGGGACATCCTTCTGTGAGTTCACTCCCCATGTAGCTCTGCGTCCCTCTCTGGATGCTAGCATTGTGGTCTTCTCTGTTCTCAGTTCCTAGTCTATAAAATGGGGGTAACCACACCACTACCTCCATCCCTAAAGGCCTGTGGGGAAAGGGCAAGAAGAGCCACAGCCTAACCTCATACTGCTGCCTGTCCTATTTCTTGAGGGGCAGGGTGGGGCTGGAGAGGGAAGGGCATGATGGTGGCTCCATTGGTCACTTGAACTGAGATGAGGGGTGTCCTGCATGGCAGGGCTGGAGCAGAAAGAAGGCAAGTGTCAAGTCAGCACTGGTCCCTTGAGGCAGGATCTCAGCAGGTGATCTGTTGGCAGCAGAGGGCTTCTGACTTGTCCTTGCATGGAATCTACACTTTAACCAGCAGAGTCCTTCACTAAGGAGCTTCACCCATGGCTACTTTGGGAGTCTCCCTACAGGTTGGATGTGCTGGAGATGAAATTTTGATGGGAACTTGCTGAGATCACAGATAAGTGGGAGAACTAGGCAGTCCATCCTGCAGGCTGACTGCTGTTGGTCCTGTTTCTAGTATTCCTTCCAAACACTAGGGATGGGTGGTCATGGCAGTTTTGGGGATCAGGAATGAGACTCATTAGAGACAACAGCTGCTTGGAATGGATATTCAGCTTGGATTCCAGACCCCCACCGTCTGCAGGGGGCCACCTGTCAGACCTCAGACTGCCCCCCCCCCACGCAGTTCATATTCCAAATAGGAGTGGTGTGGTCACTTACTCATACCTAGTAAAAGCCAGAGGGAGGAGCAGAGGCAACTCCTGACTAAGGTCTCAGAGCTCATTTCTTTGTTCTGGCTCCCTAGGGGATGGAATAGTTGACCCTCCATACATTGGTCCTTCATGGACTTCCTGTGCCCTAAAACTTTCCCAGGAGTTTGGCATACTGGCTCAAGCCTGTAATCCTAGCTACATGGGACCCAGAAATTGAAGGATTGTGGGGATTGTGGTTCTAGACCAAGCCAGGCATAAATGTATTACAAAATAAGCAGGGCAAAAAGATCTGGTGGAGTGGTTTAGGTGGTAAGGAACCTGTACATCAAGCACAAGACTTTGATTCAAGCCCCATCTGCCTGCTGAGTTGGAGAAAAGAAGTAGGATGAAGTCAGACCCAGAGAACATGGCTTGTGGATCTTTGTTTAACTTCTCCTTCTCTGAACCACAGCTTTTGAAATGACAGAAAGTTGGGAAACTTGAGCCAAGTATAATGGATTATGACTATAATCCTAGCTACTTGGAAGTTAAAATTGGGAGGTTCATAGTTTGAGGCCAGCCTGGGCAAAAAGTTCTCAAGATCTCATCTTAATCAATAAAAACCTAAAGCCTTTCATAGACACCTGTTATTTCAAGTTTATGTAGGAAGACAAAATAGGAGGATCATGGTCTGCCTCACCATAAATGCAAGACCCTATTGAAGTGGTACAGCACCTGCCTAGAAAGCGCAGTCCTGAGTTCGAACCCCAATAAGAAGGCAGAGGCTTCTTCCCCATGCAAGCCAGGGCAGTAGGGAGAGAATATTTATCTGTCTCTTAGAATCTGTCCTTACCATGGCTGTACTTGAGACAGCTTCTGAATTATGGGGCCTTGGGAATATCAGCAGGCTATGAGGGACAGCTGTTCCAAAAGAATCCCCAAGAATTTCCACAGATAGAGACACCTGGGTAAAATGAAGACCTGGGTTTCAACAGATGCACAGTTCCGTCTACTGTCCAGGGAATAGAGCCAATTTGCATGTATGCAAATTGACTTGGGGACTCTTGTTGACTTCACATGAGCCAACGGTGGAAGCACAGCTGCCAGGGCTCTGGTGCTGGCTTGTGCTGCATTCACAGTGACCAGCTGTCCTGCTGTGTGAAGGCCACACTTGAGGACTTTACCCTCAGACAAAAGGCCAACTGTCTCCTGAAGAGAAGTGGACAATTCCTGGGCTACCCGCAGAGCTATGGAGGAGAGAGCGGGATGATGAGGGGATAAGAACACGCTGGCTGTTTTCCAGTGTCTGAGGTCTGGCCTAGGGAGGAAGAATCCTGCTGCTTCCAGGTGGTTCCTGAGACAGTGCTAGCTGTGGAGGTGGGGATAGCCCAGAGGCAAGTTCCAGTTCAAATGGGGAAGAGTTTGTAGCTATCACTGTCCCCATTGGCTACTGGAGAGACCAGAAAGGGAACTAAAGGTCTCAGCTCCCTGGGAGCTTTGTCACATGTCTTACTCATCCAAAAGAATGCTGGGTCCAAAGGCTTCTCAGAAATGGTATGAGGATCCACCCCCTGTTCTTGGTGTTATCTGAGAGATGGGCCTTGGACAAAACACTGAGAGAACCACAAGAATCAGGCTGGTTCCACCTGTCTAGAAGAAACTGGTCTGTGCACATGGTGACACAGGCTGTATGTGGACAGTGAGTAGCCCAGCCCTGGAGAAATGCAATGAAGTTCTGGTCACCGTGGGCCTGGGATGTAGAAAAAGGGATCACAGGTTTAGGAGTAAAGAAGGAGTTGGATGTGAGCAGTTGACCTCTGGGATTCCTTCATATCCACAGTTCCATAGTAGAGAATAACACCTGCCAGAACTCTAAGTGGCACACAAGATTACTGAGGATGGAGCCAAAACTTGAATATTGCTGGCTGGAGGAAAGGCACAAGCAGGAAGTGGGGAAGCAGGCCCTCAGAACAAATGAGGTGGGCATAAAATTAACAAGGCTGGAAAAGGCTGAGCTCAGGGACTCTCTTTTGAAAAGCACTTGTCTCTTAAGAAAAATGAAGAAAAGAAATTTGGGCCATGGAGTTATAATGGAGATTGTGAAAGTCTCTATCAACAGTGAGACAACTGGCCTCTTGGAGGACAACACAAGATGCAAATCTGTGGGTGTAGGGTGACCCTTAAATGCCAGGCAGGGCAGACATGAGTTTGCCAACATGATGCTGATGAAAGCAATTGGAGCCACCATCTCCTGCCATGCGTTGTAAGTTCACACTCAATTCTCCTGAGCATCTGAGGGTTGACACTTAGAGTAACCACACATTCTGAGGAATTTGTGGCCTGTCTGTGAATCACCTTAGATGGCCTCAAAGAATTCTCATGTTTGGTCCCACTGAGATAGTAGGGATAAAGGATGCTTCAGTCACTCTCTGAATGACTAGTGGCCTTCACTCTTTTTTTGCGGGGAAGAGGGGTCCTGGGGCTTGAACTCCAAGCCTGAGTGTGTATTTGAGCTCTTTTTGCTCAACTAGTGGTCTACCACTTGAGTCACAGCTACACTTCCAGCTGTATTAATGGTTAATTGGAGATAAGAGTCTCATGGACTTTCCTGCACAGAGCTAGCTTTGAACCTTGATCCTCATATCTTCTCAGCCTCCAGAGTAGCTAAGATTACAGGCATGAGCCATCAGCATCCAGCAACTTTTACCTCTTTGAAAAGAAGAGAAGCTGATGCCCAAGTGTCTTAATGTTCTGATACCCTCTCCACCCCATGGACTCTAGTGGATTCTTTTATTTTGGGGGGGGGGGTCCGGTCATGGGGGCTGAACTCTGGGCCTGGGTGCTGTCCCTCAGCTCTTCAGCTCAAGGCTAATGCTCTACCACTTGAGCCACAGCGCCACTTCCAGCTTTTTTTCTTTTTGCTTATGTGGTGCTGAGGAATCAGAACCAGGGACTCAGGCATGCAAGGCAAGTGCTCTACCACTGAGCCACCTTCCCAGCCCCCTCTAGTGGATTCTTTTCTGGTCTGTCCCAGTCCTTGGTCTGACACTGTGGGCAGAGGGCACACTGAGTGGACATATCTATTCAATCTGTGCACTTCTATGCCATTTGGAAGGGTTCAGGTAGCTGTGTGAGAATAATTCTTACTCAGAATTGAGCTACCATGTCCCTGAAGCAAAGGACAGCCCCCTATTCTAGCTCTTCTCAAGTTCAGGCTCCTTAGCTCTTGGCTTTCATCCAGAGTTTAGATTTAGGAGTTAGTTCAAAGAGTCTATCAAAGACAGTTGAGGAGGGTCTGCGCTTGAACTTCAGGCTCCTGCTTGGCTTCATTTGTCTGGGGAGTGCTACAACCAGTGCTCCAGCAGGAGTGCCACAAATGACTAGATGAGGGTTCTTTTGCTCTGTGCAGCTGGAAGTCACAAATAGGCAACAGACTTAGGAGCTAGGCTTACAAACCCTAGGCTTTCAGAGTTAGGCCCTTAAAGCTAAGAATTCATGAGTCCCAGCATTAAAGATCAGAGATCTATAGACCTATATGCGTATGTTTGATCAAGTTCTGAGCCTTCAAAATCAGGCTTACAGTTCTAGATCTGGAGAACTAGAGGCTTAGGGTTCTATGCTGCTAAATCCAGAGACTTAAAACTGCTCAGGCCATAGCCTTACTGCTGCCCAGCACTCACCCCTGAACATTGGGCATGAGAATCCTTGGTTATTAACAGCTGCTAGTGTTAGAGCTCCCAGGCTTTGTATGTCAGGTCCCTTGGGCTCTTTACCGCTGGATGTGCTCTGGAACTCTAGTTACTTTGAAGTCCCTTGCTTTCTGCAGTCTTAGCTATCCATATTCTCTGTTCCTGGCCCATCCTCTCTGAAAGCCTTCAATTATCTCCTTGCTGTTGTTGTTGCTGCTGCTGCCACTGTTGTTGCAGTTAGAACTGAGGCTGGAAGCTCTCTGCTCTTTATGCAACCATAAGCCTGTAAGACCCATGATAATGACCACAAGTGGGCAATACAAACAACTCAGAAGTCTTTATTAGGCCTAATGTTGCCAAACTGGGAAAGGTAATACAGAAAGGAGATCTTTCAGATTCTCCCAGAAAGTATGAAATAGCTTGGTTATATTGTAATACTACCAATCACAGCCTCCCATGTGCACAGCATCTAGGTCTACCAGTCACAAGCCTTACATAGCACCAAGCCTTAAATAACCTACAAACTGCTGCGTCACTGAGGAGGTGCTCCTCGATCCCGAGTGTGATTAGTTGTAGGACAGGAAGGGCCATCTAGAGTTCAGTGAGGAATGTGACCTGTCTGGAGCAGTTGTGACTGAAGAGAAACCTCCTGAAGTAGGAGCTGAGATTGCTGTGGCAGTGGGGGTGGAGTTTCCTCAGACCTACTCTGGTGTTCAAGCCTGCTGTGCTTCCAGGACAGTTGGAATAGGTGTCAAAGGAGTGGTGGCTTGGTTGAGGGCATCCAGCTCAGGGAACCAGGGCAGAAGGGAAGAGGTCTGTCAGCTGTCAACTGAGCAGCCAACTGACTTGCTCTTGACAGCTTCATCCATTTAAAACATTAAAGTGAGTTGGCAAGAAAGGCCTAGGAAATTAACATTTCCAACAATTTTAAACAATGATTACCCCCTAACTATAGGTCCTTAGGGAGGGGTGGGTCCCTCTGATCTTTTTCAGCAGGAATGGCATATGAAGGGGGACCAGTGGAGAAGTTTCAAGGCCTAGCCACCCTGCTCTGGTCTTGGGTCCTGCTATGCAGCAGCACTGGACTAAACTGAGCTTCTCCAGGTACTGGCCCACACTCTAGCCCAGGGAAGGAGAGAGATAGAGCCCAAAATCTGGGGAAGATCACAGCCTCAAGGCACCCCCATACACTGGAAACCTTCATAGCACTGATAAGATTTAGAGGCCTAGAGAGGAGAGAGTAGTGGCCCAACATGACACAGAACAAGAGAGGAGCAACAACGAGGAAAACCCAAATCAGAGCTCCATTCTCCTGAGCCTCCTGAAACCAGTGTCCAGGAACAGCTCCTCTGTCTCTTCAGCCTTACCTGTTTCTCAGGCATTTCTCCCTACTCCTTGAGCCACTGTTTTCCCCAGGTGTATGTGAGAGATGAGACTGGAGCTCTTTAAGGGGGGTATTAAATGGTTCCAGTTACCCCATCCACCAGGTTTGGTCAACATAAAAGGAGAATGTGAGTGGACAGCTCTCTGTCCCTAATGTGCTGGCCCTCAGCCCATTGTCTGTCCCTGGGAGCCTCCACCATGAGCTAGAAACCCCAGCTGCCCTGTGGGCCTACAGCTTGGGCTTTTTCTAGTTGAACTCATCTTTTCTTGTGGTCTTACCAGGTCACAAGGCCTTAGGAACTGTCACCAAAGCCCCAGGGCTTGGGGAAGTCAGTTGTACAGAGGCAGCACAGCCCCCTCCAGGAAAGCAGAGGACCCTGGGGGCAAGGAGGGGGAGGAGAAGAGGAGGCTGAGCTTGGCAGCTACTTCACACCTTGTCTGATAATTACCCCATTGATTTTGGAGTCCATTCTCCAGAAGGACCCAAAAAATCAATCCCCTCTAGAAGCTATTCTTAAAGTGGCAGCTGTCCCAGTTACTTGACTCAGCCCTTCTATTGAAGAATAGGCTGAGGAGCTCAGCGTACTTGGGGCTGATGGGTAACCTCCTCAAGATCTCTTATCTTTGGATAGGAAGAAAACTCACCTCATACCTGAGAAGGCTGATTGGAAGATGTTCAGAAAGTTTTTACCCCCAAATGTCCCTATGGCTATGATGTCCTGCTGTCATAATTCCACTATTAAGGTGTCATTTCTTTTGATGAATTCAGGTTAGTAGTTCCAGCTTCCAAAATACAGAGTTGCAAGAAGAGGAATGCTGTTTAGGGCTGCAGCATTCCAGTTCTCTAGGAGTGGAGCACAGGCCCCTGAGCATCAATAGAGCTCTGTGTGAATAGGGACAAGTGGGCAGATATCAGGATATGGAGAGGGGGAGTAACAACCTGTCTTGACTTAGTCTTTGGGGTGACTTTTCCCAATGCACTCTGGTTAAAAGCCCAGAGAAATCAGGCCTCCAGCTGGGCCTTAGGTGCCAGCCACAGATATGGGAGTCCCCCAAGTCAGGCATGAAGGGAGCAAGTTACCAGATATGATTGGCCTAGGGAGGCACAGAGCTGCCTCAAAATTCTGCCTCAGGTAGAAAAGGGTTGTGTCCTCCCAGGCTTATAAAGGGAACTCAGAAGAGCACTTGAAGAGCAGTTTGAGGTATAGAAACTTTAAGGGCTGTATCCTTGGGCCTCTGCTGCCTGGTGGACTGTCTCTGTAGCAGGGAGGGAAGATGGAGGAGCTCCTGGTGGCTGGACACCTGGTTTGTCCTGGTCCCTAAGCCAAGCTTAGGGAGGGCCAAGGATGCTATGGTCTTGTGGGACAGGTGCTGGTAGACAGTGTTGTTTCTTTGTGGAGACTCTGAGGGCCCTGAGGTCAGAGGACTGGCCAAGGCCACACAGTGGCTCACAAAGAACAGGCCTGCCACTAGGGTTTTCTGCCTCGCAGCTCTGAGATTCCTACAATGACATTGGTTTGAGAGGCTGAATAGATTTCCCTAGATTTCTAGGGAGTCAGGAGAGCTGCAGTGGGCAGGCATTCTGCAACCTGAGGTTAAATACTCCATCATTCAATAAACAAAGGCACAAGGGCATATGATTTGCTGATGCCACATGCTGAAGATAATGTGGTGGGGGCAGGGGAGCCTCTTCTGGGCTCCTCCTCTCTGACGAGCTGCCCCTGCCCACAATTCTACTGTTGGTGGGAAGTTCTGCTGCTGATCCAGCCTGGTTTTTGTCCCTAGCCATCCCATTGAGGCTGCAGAGATGTGAGTTGTGTCACTGAGGATCAGCCATGTGCTGTTCCTTGGGGAACGTGATGACATCACTGTACTCTGGCTCGCTGAAACTATATTGTTAGCTTATTGCTCCTTGTTCCCACAGCCCACCCATGAATGCCTCTGTCCTCAGAGGACTGAGGATGAATAGAGAGATTCTCTGGCCTTCCCCACTATTGCAGTTCCCTGTAGGGTGTGTCCATTTTCTGTCAGGCTGGTGTGTGTATTTGTGGGGGAGAGGGTGTGTGGGAAGCAGCATTGTGAAATCTTTACTGCGGTTTATCTTTTTTCCAGTCTGCGAGCCCCATGAGTGCAAGCATCATGTATGTTTTGTCCATCACTGATCCCTATGTGCCTGGCTTGTGTGGGAGTAGTCAGCAAATGTTTGTTGAATGACTGAATGATTGAGAGACTGAATTAGGAATTGCTTCTCCCTCTACCCAGTGGGAGACAGGAAATCTCTGGGTTGCTCACCATGCTATGTGGCCTTTGGTGAGTTGTTGGATGTCTCTTTGTGCCTATCCCTAGGAAGGGTATTAACTAGATAGAATGGTTAGTGACAGCTAAGCACTGGTAGAGGTAGTGGGCAGGAGGGTGCTTTGTTTGGGGAAGGCACCTGTAGTGTGAACAGCTCTGCCTCTTCCAGGGTGATTTCTACATTCAGACTGACATTGGAACTAAGGGGCACTGGCATAGGTGAGTTGGGCTCACAGTGGTCCTAAATGGAGAACTCAGCAGGGTTAGGCTGACTCTCAGGTTCCTTCAAGTCAGAGTCAGGCTCAGCCTGGAGCAAGACAGAGTAGCTGGGAATGACTGATGTTTGGGCCTGTTTGCTATAAGTGCCAGTCAGCTGAGGCTTTCTGAGGGTGGCAGTCAGCACAGGGGGAGTGGGTCTCCTCTAATTGGTTTCCCACACATTCACAAGTCTCTACTATATATAAAACCCCTTTCTAAGCTTGGTGTCAGGGGCTCATGTCTGTAATTCTAGCTACTAAGGAGGACTGAAGTTCAAATCCAGACAGGAAAAAAAATCAATTAGCCAGAAAAAAAAAGGCCAGCCTAGAGGTGTGAATAAGCAAGCTGAGCAAGCATGAAATCCTGAATTCAAGCCCTGGTACTTGAAAAAAAATCATTTGTCTGATGTCTGGCCGTCCTCTCCATAGCCCTGAGAAACAGGCATGACGGGAGATGACATCCATTTTACAGATAAATGAAATAGAGACCTGAAGAAGAAACTTGCCCAATGTGGCTCAGAAGATCGGAGCAAAGCTGGGCAAAGCCTCAGGGCTCCTGACTTTTCCTCTGGTTCAGTCACTGCCTAATGGCTAGTTGTTCCCAGCTGTTTGGGGCATTCACACCCACAGCCTTGTACCCACCAATGCCTTACAAAGGTAACAAATTAAGCCTGCCTATGGTGCTGCCAGCTCTGTCCAAGTCACCCCAGTCATCTGCAAGTCATATCACTGACATCATGAATGTGTAAAATTAATTTATTTAGTTAAGGGAGGTGTTAATTAAGAGTTCTCATTTATTGTGTCTTTGCAGATAGCTCTAAGGGCTTCTGAGTTGTCACTGGTAGTGACAGCAAAAGCTAATGGTATCATAAGTTATTAATAGGACAGTTCAGAGGGAGGAGTGGGGGGAGGGGCTGGGGCTGTGGGGGAGAGGCAGGAGAAAGCTGAGAATGTGGAGAGGATGGTGCCCTGCCCTTTCTTGTCAAGACAGACTCTCTTCTGTAGGTTGGTCCAGTCATAGACATCCTCCAGGGGGATGAAGGGCTTACTGCTAGGCCCAGCAGTGCTCAGAATTTGAGGGGAGATGATATGTTGGTCCTACCTACACTGCCCACTCTGTTTTGCAGTCTGGTCACCTTCTCAAAGCTCCTGTATTTGCCTGAGGCATGCTGGTTCTTTCTCTGCTTGCTTGCTGCCTCTTTCACCCCACTACAACTCTAAACACCTGGCGGTGCAGATAGTGACTGGTTTAGCCATGGACCTCTGGAGCCTGTAACAAACTGTGGAGGCCTGCAGAAATCTGAAGGAAGAATGAAGGATCCTCCATCTCCTGGATAGTCTCCAGTTCTGGTCTTGCTTAGGGAACTGGAGCTGGGATTCCTAGAGGAAGAGGGCAGGTAGATCAGGACACCACTAATCCTGCAGCCTCCCTCATCCTCCCAGCCTTGCAGCTGTAGACATTCCACTCTTGGGAATATTTGCTGATGAGACATGGAGGGTGTCTGACCCTTCAGCTCTGGGGAAGGCTCGACAGGATGAGGTGGTGGGTAGGAAAGCTCCAGTAAGTGTTACACCATGGGGATGGTAAAAGAAGAAGGGATCTGAAATGACTTTTAGTTAAGTCACAAGGTTGTCAAGAAGCCACTTGGTGCAATGCAAGGAGTGCAGCTGAGGAGCTCAGACATTCAGGTCTGTTCCTCAAGATGGAAAAGGAAGAGTCTGGGGAAGGAGGCTAGGGTCTAGCTCGGGCTCTAGAGGGAATGACAGTTTCTTCATCTGTAATGTGGAGATAAAACTATATTGCCCCATCTCTTCCTAGGGCTATTTTGGGGATCAGAGAAGATCATTGGGGAAAACAGATCATGGAAGTAAAACTACTTTAAAAACCACCATTTACCATATAAAGTCCTCAGCAGTGGCAGAGAACTGTGACTAAAGCCGAAGTGACTGGATTCTTGTAGGCTGGAGACTCTTCCAAGGGTCCAGGTAATCCCTGGTCACAGGAAAAGCCATATGTCCCATGCTTCCATCTCACCAAGGACTGTTCAGACCAGGATGCAGCAGAAAGGGCTCGTGGGGAACCCTTATTTTTGGCAGGGCCACCTGAAGTTCCTGCTCAGGGACCTAAGCATGGAAGTTCCTGGGGATGGAGGAGAGGAAGCAGAAGAGGATAGATTAGTAGTTATAAACCAGAAGCACTGCAACCAGTTGGGGACGGGACACCTTCTTCATTTCCTTCTGGGGGCAGAGATACCCCAGGATATGGTAAAGGATCTCCTGTCCATATTCAGCTGCTGAGCCACAGGGAAGACAACTCTGGCCAGGTTGGCGGGACCCATTGTCTCTTAGAGGTCATGTAGCTTTCCTTTCTTATATTAGGCTAACACATCCTGTATTCCTTGATCCCAGCCAGACTAACTGCAGCCCCAACTGTAACCTCTTGGGTAGTCTTTGGGCTCTGCATATAAAATTGGGGGGCTGACAAGGTATAGATCTTGAGGCAGAAGGTACAGAAATGAGGAGTCTCATATGCATGGCTCTGGGCCCAGAATCCCACAAGACATGGAGTCATTCATTGCCCATAAAAGGAAAGTTGCTGTGCAGTAGGGAGGGTGAGGGAGCTAAGGCAGGAATAAGTGTACACCCTGGTTTGGGATGTCTGGGAAAGGTGTGTTCTCTAGAAGAGACTGCCAACTTTCAGTGCAATGTGGCTGACACATGGTTACCCTTTGTGAGCTCCCTTGGGGCCAACATCTCTCCAGCATCTCTCTTGGATACCAGTAAGAGTACAAATGGCCTCTGTCAAGCTGGTTTATATCCTAGGGCATTTCTCTGTGATTTCTTTCTTTTTTTGGGGGGGGGGTCCGGTCATGGGGCCTGAACTCTGGGCCTGGGCGCTGTCCCTCAGCTCTTCAGCTCAAGGCTAGCGCTCTACCACTTGAGCCACAGCACCACTTCCAGCTTTTTTTTCTTTTTGCTTATGTGGTGCTGAGGAATCAAACCCAGGGCCTCATGCATGCAAGGCAAGCACTCTACCACTGAGCCACCTTCCCAGCCCCTCTCTGTGATTTCTTGATTGGAGAGGCACTGGACAAATGATAAGTCCTCACTCTATAACTGAGAACTGTCTAGAACCCCTCATCTCCCTGATGGCAGATAACCAGAGCTCAGAGACCATTCATTCAGGGTGAGGAAGGCAGCACTGAGAAAGTTTTTGTTTTGATTCAGGTGCCTTTTTAAAGTTTAATATAGATTCAGGGGCTTGCCCAAGTGGATTCTTCAGAACTTTCTTTTTCCCAAACAATCCCTCCAGAGATTAGCTCAGCTTGTGATTTAAGTGAAAATCTCCAGGTTTGTGATGATTCTGGTTTTCTCTCAATCATTTAACGCTTAAACCCAGAGTATGCTTTCTGAACAGGGACCACTGAAAGCACTCATTTTGGAAAGACAAGGGTCATGGCAGACATGTGTCAAGAGGAGAGAAAACGGGGAGAGGAGAGACAGGAATGCAGTAGGAGAGGTGAAAAGACGGTATCAGTAAACCAAAGAGAAGGAAATGTTACAAAATCAATGGGTTATGAGAGAGGAGGAAGAGAGAGAAAAGATTGAAGGAAAGAATCACAGATGCAGAGTAAAATGTGGAGGAAAGACAAGAGGCTGAAATGAAAGGGAAAAGGAGAAGCAAGGGCCGTGAGGTAGAAAGGTGTGAAGGGGGTGGGAGTTAGGGTGGAGGCACAGAGGCATCAAGAGCTGGAGTCTTTTTCTCTACCAAGCATCTGTGCGACCGATATACAGTACAGCTGGGCTTTTTTCTTTTCACTTCTTAATTGACATCTTTGAATCTGTCCTCACTTGACAAATCAGGCCACTTATTATTAGTGATGACAGGGATAAATATCACAAGCATTCATTTTACATCTGGGTCCCCTGATAATAGAAGTTAACACATCACCCCTCTCCCTGCTACTCTCTCCTCCTCACTCCTAGGACTTCTTTGCAGAGAAACTGTGTGACCAGGAACTGTCCATGGCTTGCCTGGTGCTGAAATCACTTACAAACCCCTTTTGGTTGGGGGAGGGGAGAGATGCGGAGGGAGTGCCTGGAAGGAACTGTACATGATCTTCAGTGCTCAGTGACCTTCCAAGCCCTCAGTAATGCCAAAGGAAAAGATGATGGTGGCTGGGAGCAGTTAACAACCTATATACTGTGGGCAGCATCCACTGTCCTCAGGGCAGGAGTGGTGTGACCCATCTCCTCTTCATAAGATGAAGTCCTTGTAGACTAGACAGTGACTTACATTTTTTCATGTCTGCTGGTAGCGCTTCACAACCTAGATATTTGCAGCATGTCCAGTCCTCCTTCCTGTCTCAGGATTCCCATCCACAACATGAAGGCTTGGATTGAATATTCTCACAGGCTCCTCCAAGCTCTCCCTACTCCTAAAAGCTATAATAGATCCCCTCCACTTACAGGATCAGGTACAAACCCCTAAAGAAGGCCCTGAGCTTCTCACTGACCACTCCCAGTTCCTTATACTAGACTAGCCTTCTGTCTAGCTCGAGCCATGCTCTTCCATTTTTGTCCCTGACCCTGGGCCATCTGCAGCATCCTGCTTCCTCCTCTAACTCTCTGTTGCTAATCTGAAAGAACTGATTATTCTGGCGCTTTTCTACATGTTTCCAGATTCTAATGCCAGGGTCTTGACACCAGGCCTTTATATTCTATGGCTCCCCTTTAAGGGCTGTGGTCCACGATGTGAATAGCACTCAGGCCATGCTCTGGGGAGCAAGGATGAGGGCATTGTGGTATTTTGACTCATCTGTTTCTTCCTTTTTCTTTAATTTTTACATTTTTGATTGTTAAGATGTTGTACAGAGGGGTTACAGTTACATGCGTAAGGCAATGAGTACATTACCTGTCAATCATTGTTACCACTTCCCTTCCTTGTTGTCCCACTATCCCTTCTTTTCCCCAGTTCCCACATTCCTATCCCCCCATCCTCCTCCTCTCCACCCAAAAGTTGTAAAGATTGTTTCCAGTACACTGTCCTGTGGATATCTTTGTTGCAATAGTCATCCTGTGTCCTTGTTTCAGGTTTTTGTTATTCCCCTTTCCCTCCCCAGATTAAACATATATATATTATATTATATACATGATTCATATTCAGGATATCAAAATTAAGTACAGTGACAATAGGGGATATGCCATAGGGGAAAGAACAAAGGAAACAACAACAACAACAAATAAAATCACATGGTACATTTAAAACAGCAACAATATTGCAGCACCATTTACTGAAGAGGCTGTCTTTCTTCCATTCTATATTTCTAGCTCCCTTATCGAAGATTAGGTGGCTATAGGTCTGTGAGTTTATTTCTGGGTTTTCATTCTATTCCATTGGTCCTGAGGTCTCTTCTTGTGCCAGTACCAAGCTGTTTTGATTACTATGGCTTTATAGTAGAGTTTGAAATTTGGTATTGATATTCCTCCAGCACTGTTCTTTCTGTTAAGAATCGTTTTTGCTATTCGGGGTCTCTTATTGTTCCATATGAATTTTTGGATTGCCTCTTCTATTTCCTTGAAGAATGAGGTTGGAACATTGATAGGTATTGCACTGAATTTGTAGATAGCCTTTGGAAGTATTGCGATTTTCACGATGTTGATCCTTCCAATCCAGGAGCATGGAGGTTTTTCCACTTTCTAAGTTCTGCTTTGATTTCCTTTTTAAGGTTTTTAAAGTTTTCATAGTAGAGGTCCTTCACTTCTTTAGTTAATCACCTGTAGAAAACTAAAGCTAGATCCTTATATATCACCCTGCACCAGAATCAACTCCAAATGGATCAAAGGCCTCGGAGTCAAAACAGACACCCTGAAAATATTACAGGACAGAATAAGAGAAACCCTAGGTCTCCTTGGCACAGGCTGAAATTTTTTTAATAGAGACCCAAAAACACAACAAGTCAAAAAATGGTTGGACAAATGGGAATGCATGAAGCTGCAGAGCTTCTGCATGGCAAAGGACATAGCTAGCAAGATCAGCAGAAAGCCCACAGATTAGGAGAAGATCTTCACTAGCCATACAACAGCCAAGGGTCTCATATCTAAAATATACTTGGAACTCAAAAAATTAAATCCCCCAACAACAAATCCACAAAGAAACAACTGCCAGATAAATAAGTGTTCTAAAGACTTAAAGAGAAACTTCTCTGAAAAGGAAATAAGAATGGCCAATAGACACATGAAGAAATGTTCAACCTCCCTAGCAATAAAAGAAATGTAAATCAAAACAACACTAGATACCACCTCACCCCAGTTAGAATGGCTATAATCAAGAACTCTAATAACAACAGATGCTGGAGGGTATATGGACAGAAGGGAACCCTACTGCATTGTACACTTGTTCAACCACTTTAGAAAGTAGTATGGAGGTTCCTCAAAAGACTCCACATAGAGCTTCCCTATGATCCAGCAATCCCACTTTTGGGACTGATCACAAACAAGACCATACTAAAGCTACCAGCACAACTATGTTTATTGCAGCATTATTTACCATAACTAAGATATAGAACCAACCCAGTTTGTAATCCAAGCTCCTCCCATTTGTTTGTCTGACCACCTGCAGGTGGCAGGAGCACAAAGGCTCTTTATAGTAGCATATACTACCTGCTGTGTGTGTGTGTGTGTGTGTGTGTGTGTGTGTGTGCGCACGCGTGCGCGCACACGCACATATGCATGCACACCCATACCAGTACTGGCTTGAACTTAGGGTCTTGCAGCCTTGCTTGGCTTTTCCACTCAAGACCTGTGCTCTATCACTTGAGCTACACTTCCACTTTGGCTTTTTGCTGGTTTATTGAAAAAGAACCTCACAGAATTTTCTGTCTGAGTTGGCTTTGAATCATGATTTTCAGCCTCCTGAATGGCTAGAAATAAAGGCAGGAACCACCAGTACTTGGCTACTACCTACTTTCTAAACACCATTCTTGTGTGTCTCACCACAAAACCAGTGTCTCCCACGTCATGATCATTCAGACTCCCTACCCTGTGAGTAACTTTCTCTTCCCTACAGCCTGTAATGTTAGACCCTGCTATCCTGGCATGTAAGGGATATACCAGACCTAAGAAGGGAGAGAGACTGAAGTGTAAAAGGGAAAGCATATCATTAGCCTCCATGTGAACCTCCAACAGTTTTATCCCTACTGTGGCTATTGAGATCTTCCATGATCCAGGTGGTCAGTCTGGCCTAACATGGGCCCATGGTGTTTGACTAAGGAAGTAGATAATATGTGGTTGCTTTCATCACTTCCTAGCCATTTGGAGTACTCTTGGAGTCATTAGCTCACCTGATACCAGCCATCAAACCCCTAAGGGTGAGACAATTAACACTGGTTCTATCTTCAAGATGAGAACACTGAGGTCCAGAGAGGAAAATGATCAACCCAGTATGGTAGATGGGTGAGTAGCATTCAATCACCACTTGAGAGTGCCCTAGGAAGCGGCACTGTGGTTCAAGCAGTAGAGCGCTCACCTTTAGCTGAAGAGCCTAGGGACAGCACCCAAGCCCAGAGTTCAAGCCCCATGACTGACAAAAAGAGAGAGAGAATGCCCAGCCCCCTGTCAACAAATATTTACTAAGGTGCCATGCTAGAAACTGGGAGTATTCAGGCAAGTGAAAGTGATGTGCCCCATGGCTTGCAGGGTCTTCTGGAGGCCTCAGGCTTCTCCATCAGTGGATCTCTGACCTCCAGAGGGACATGCACCACAGGCTTACTGGCTTGAGAGCTCTGGGTTCAGATTTCCTTTGAGGTTGGAGGTATGGCTCAGTTGGTAGAGTGCTAGCCAATGAGCAAAAGCATTGGGTACTGAGTTTGAGTACCAGTCTCAAACAAACAAAAAAAGGGATTCCCACACCTGGGCTCTTTCTCCTTCCCATGGGGCTTTCACTGAAACTCATCTACTTCAACCTGAGTGTACCCCATCTTTGGAGTGTCTATTGACTCCTCACAGGGTCTCACCTGTAGCTTCTACCTGCCAACACTTCCTTTATTCCTATAAAATAAAATCCTGAATGAAAAAATGAAAAGTAAAGAATCAACCCCAATTTCTTATTGCCTCGAGATGTAAATAAATGGAGACATCTGATCAACCTATAGTCAGGCCCTCCAAGTTTTATCTAGATGTTCCCACACATCAAACTCTCACCTCATCCTCATTTTTAGCCCACCCAGGCCAGCTTTGTCTTGCAAAGTGGCATCATCACAAATGCATCAGCCTCTTCTCCTGCTAGCCCATTCAGGCTCAATTACTTCCCAAGCTGTCTGGGGTAATTAAGTTACATTAGGACGCATTCCCCATATCCCTCACAATAATGCAGTGTTCAAAGCCCTAGGCTCCTGTCTCTCTCTCTCTCTCTCTCTCTCTCTCTCTCTCTCTCTCTCTCTCTCTCTCTCTCTCTCTCTCTCTCTCTCTCTCTTCTCTCTCTCTCTCTCTCGGAACTGCCACTGCTGTACCAAGCCCATGTCTGCCTAATGCTCTGCACTGTGATTGTGGCTAATTACTCCACAAACAAGCCTCATTAGCAGTGGGTTTGGACTGGAAGGCGGGGAGCAGACTGCCTTCTCTGCCTCCCTCAGCTCACCTGGTCAGAGCCTGGTGTCCCTTTTCCCTCCAGTCCAGCTTGCTTTGCTCTGTTGTTCCACTGCAATTGAAAGGGGGCTAAGGACAGTCTCAAAGAAGGTTCATCTCGTTGATCAAAGGCATAGACTCAACTATAGGCCTTCCAGAATTTTCTACAGAGCTTTTCCCCCACTGCTGGGAAAACAAACTAAGTCAAAGAGGAGCTAACAAACCCACTCAAGGTCACATGGCACAAATTAAATGTGCTATCTTTTCTAACTACCAGAGTCAGAGAGGCAAGGATAGACTAAGTCAAATTATGCACAGCCAGGACCTTTCTAGGTCCCAAGGGCACCTAGAGGGGTTGGATGGTACATTCTGCCAAGGGCTCCACACTTTTAGTCATTTCTAGGCCTTGATATGCTCACATGGGATAGTGTCCTGCCATACTCTCCTTGTCACCTAACTCCAGGCTGGCACCTTCTATCACTGAGGTCTGGCTTTCACAGAGAAATCTTGCCTCACCCCATGTCTGGGTTGATTCTCACATGTGTACCATGATCCTCTAGGATAAATATCAGCAGGTACCATTCTTTTTTATACATTTTTATTGTAAAAATACTGTACAGAGGGGTTACAGTTACATGAGCAAGGTAATGAGTACATTTCCTATCAGCAGGCACCATTCTAAGCAGGCAAACCTAACATCCATAAGGACTATAACTCTACCAGGGTCAGCACTAAACTATCCCATTCTTGTGGTCTGCTCAGGGTCAGCTTATAAGTGGCCTCTGACAAGAATCAGTAAAAGGAAGATGGATGACTAACAGTGGTCATCCATCTCTGTGAGTTTATATTTCCCAGTCTCTCTCTGTTTTAAGTTGGTAATGTGACTTGTTTCAGGCAATGGAATGTACAGAGATATACTTGTTACTTCTAGAATAATGTGACTAAGTGACTGGGGTATTTTCCCTAAATTCTTTTCTCTTGTCTGTTTTCTGGTTGATATCAAGGCGATCTTGAAATTGCAAGATGGTGAAGACCCAAGATAGAAGAAGCCTGGATCTCTGAGTCACTGCATAGGGAAGAGACATTCAAGAAAGCTGCACTCATGGATCAGATTTTGCATGAGTGAGAAATAAGCTTTTTTCTTTTGTTTTGCTCCATTTTGTTTTGAGACTGCATCTTGCTATATGGCTTGGGCTGTCTTTAAACTCAAGACCCTCCTGCCTCAGTCTCTCAAGTGCTGGGATTACAAGTGTGTGTCACCATGTTGGGCTCAACAAATAAAGTTAACTGAGCAAAGTCACTGGGCTGTTGAGGCTGTTAGAGTAGCTAATGAGAAGTACTCTGACTAGTATAAAGGAGTTGAACTTGGTGGAATGCACATAAAGAATGATTATTTCTTCCTTCACAGACTTTAAATTTATTCCTATCAGCTCTCCTTTTCCTACCTCTTGACAATACCTTGGGCAGATTCCATTGTTTTTGGTCATTATTGGTTGTAAAAAATATCTAATTTTAGCAATTAGGACTCAATTTCAGGGCCAGTCCTGTTTTAGCCAAAGCTCCATACTCAAATCCAGTTTAAGACTCCTTCCTTGCCCCAGCTTGGGTCTGACCCATAAATGGAGAAGAAACTTGATTAATTTTCCTTCTGTCTTCTCCCCAGAGATCAGTTGCCCCCAGATCCTGTCCTTGATTCTTCATGGCAAGGGAGATAGAGGTATAATAGAACAAAAGATCAAAGATCATTGATACCCTGGGAGTTAGGATCCCAGAGGCCAGTGGTTTGGGTAAAACTTTTGTGGGTTTTGGATGTGTTGGGTGACCCACAATGCAGCATATTTCCCTTGTGTGGCAATGCAGAATGCAGCCCAGGATGACTTGTATTATTCCTGTCTTCTCCCCCTTCCCACATAGTTTCCACCAGAGTGGATATGTCCCAAACCCAAGGAAATTCAAGACTTATAGAAATGCAGCAAGCAGTCTACTCCACTAACCCCTCCTGTTGAGTGGCACCTAAGCCAACATGAGCAGCAGAATGGCCAGAAATAATAAGTCCTAAAATGCTTGCAGTTGTCTGTCTCATTTCAGGGGTCCTAAAGAGGGAGGAAAGAAGCTTGAAAAATAAATGGGGCTCAAAATTTGGTAACAAGAAGTTCAGAACATTTAAATCGAGGGGAATATTTGGGCTCATAAAAGGCTTCTGGAATTTACTAATTTAGGATTTGGCTAAGTGGAAAGGTTAGGGTGGGAACAATTAAAGCATGAGTCTGTAACATTGGTAGCTCATGCTCTGTGGAGCATGTGATGAAAACTCCTTAGGAAAAGTTGTATGTATCCATGTATAGACATTATTTCCCAGAGCATTTTCCAAAATCCTGAATCCCTAATCCCTGAGTCTCCCAGAGTGTTCATGAAATTCCAGTTAATTACTTCTGAGCCAAGGTGCTGGTTCCCCTTCAGGCTGAATTCTTCAGTTCAGACCCCTATGGGGCCCTGCTCCCACCCTTGCCTTCTGCTCAGGCTCTTCCCAAGACAGAGAGCTTGTTCTTCCTCTCTTCATCACAACACTCCTGCCTCCATGGCTTCTCCTCTGTTGCACCTCTGGCCAAGGCTGCTTTTCTTTGTGTCCCTTCAGGTTTCACTGCTGTGCATTCTTCTTAGGAAGTTGTCTATAGTAGAATTCTTAAGAGGTTACCCGTAGATTCCTGTTCCTAGATACTCAATTGACTATGAATTCAACTATGTAATGGAGGAACTTTGCTGACAGAATGTCACTAACCAACCCACCTTCAATAAGGTAGATAATAAGCCTAGATTATGTGGGCAGGCTAAATGCAATCATGAGCCTTGAAAGCAGAGGTGAAGATCAACATGGTGGCTCATGCCTATAATACCAGCTACCCAGCAAAGAAAGAAGTCAGTCTGGGGTCAACTGGGGTAAAAGTAAGAGACCCTACCTGAAGAACAAATAAAAGCAAGAAGACCAGCTATGTGGTTGAGTTAAATCCCAATAATATAAGCAAAGCAAAAAAAAAAATGGCAGAAGGCGACACAGGAGCCCATCTGAGAGACACAGAAGAAAGGGAATGCAGTCTCAAGAAGAGGCAGAAGGAGAAGTGAGTGTGGTTTGGTGTGTGAGGAAGACTTGGATTTTTATTGCTTCTTTGAGGATGGAGAACAGTACCAAGAGCCAAGGATTGTGCAGTCTTTAGAAACTAAGAACAGCCAGCAAGAAAATAGGGCCCTCGATCCCACAAATGCATGGGTGTGAGTTCTGTCCACAATATGAATAAGTCTAGGAACAAATTTACCCATAGAGCCTTGAGAATGAAACACAGCCCTAAAAACACCTTGATTTTGGGTATAAACCCAAGAACCTAGAGCCAGCTGAGTCATGCTATACCTGAACATCTGACCTGAAGAATCCTGCTTTTAAATCTGTGACAACTTCTTACAATGGGAACATAAAATGAATGTATCTTTTTCGGGGGTGGAGGGGGGTCCGGTCATGGGGTCTGAACTCTGGGCCTGGGCACTGTCCTTCAGCTCCTCAGCTCAAGGCTAGCGCTCTACCACTTGAGCCACAGCGCCACTTCCAGCTTTTTTTTTCTGCTTATGTGGTGCTGAGGAATCGAACCCAGGGCCTCATGCATGCGAGGCAAGCACTCTACCACTGAGCCAACTTCCCAGCCCCACGAATGCATCTTTGTACTGGCAACACACATATTGGTTTCTTGGGGCTAGAAGCTGCCTTATAAGAACTTTGGTTATGCTGAAGTGCCTTTGTTATAAAGATTAAAAAAAAACTAGCCACAAAGAGAAGCCACGTGGGAAGAGAGAGATGTCAGCTCCCAGCCATGCCAACTAAAGCCACAGACATCACCAAGCAAAGACAGCCATCCCTATGGATTCTTAACCCACAGTATACTGTGAATGTTATTATTATGTACAGTATACTGTGCATGGATTCATTAAGAGTTGAGGTTGTTTGTGGTATAGAAACACGTAACTGGAGCAAAACATATTGGTTCTAGCTCCTAGGGCTCTCTTCTTTCAGTACCTGGGCTCACAGTGCTGCACACACTAGATTCCAGAAATACAAATAGCTTATAGTGTGAGGGCTCAGGTCTAGGTTGGTCCATCGCTCTGTTCAGCATGTTGCACTGCACATCTCCAGATGCTGCTGGGCAAAGCCAGCATTCAGAGCCTGCACCTGCAGTCAGTGTCTGTTAGAACAGGGATAGCAAGCTGCTGTCTTGGAGCATACCACTAGATCTCTCCATAGGCCCTTGGTGCTACCTGAAAGCTAGTTGGTTCTGGTGGGGACAGCTCAGTCATGCTCTGTTCCTGCCCAGGGACTGCTTTGTTCATGTACCTATGAGTTTGGAGAAGTTCCCATCTCTTCCCTATTATCTCCTCCAGGGCCCACCCCCATCTCCATCAGACCAGGGTCTCCATCAGATCTGCCCCAGCTCCATAAAGCTAGCTGACTCCCAGCTACTCCCAGGGTGTAATAGGGAACCTTATACAAACTTCATAATAGGTTAAGGTCAAGCCAAACAACCCAGAGATAGCAACATGTTTGTAATCATTGATAGCTTTGTTGTCTTAAGTAGACTCGGGCAGAGTATGCCTCAGATTTCTTGAATCCCAATGATCCCCAGAATGAGGCTGGACACCAAAGAATAGCCTGGCTCCTGATATTTTCTCCTACATCCCAATTCCCACCAGTATCATTGACCCCTCATATGGAAAGGGCAGAGTGATACATAGCACAGCATGGACTTACATACTTCCAGAAATGGGTTACTCACTGTTTCCAAGGCACAGTTCTAATGGCTTAGTGCTGAGCATTCTTAGAACATTCTATTCTTCCTCCTTCCTCTGTGTGTGTGTGTGTGGGGGGGGGTGTACTGGTACTAGGGCTTGAACTCAAGGCCTTAGGCTCTCACTTGACTTTTTTGTTTAAGGCTGGTGTTCTACTTGAGCTACACCTCCCCCTTTTTTTTTTTTTGCCAGTCCTGGGCTTGAACTCTAGGTCTAGGCGCTGTCCCTCAGCTCTTGAGCTCAAGGCAAGCACTCTACACTTGAGCCACAGTGCCACTTCTGGCTTTTTCTGCTTATGTGGTGCTGAGGAATCGAACCCAGGGCCTCATGCATGCAAGGCAAGCACTCTACCACTGAGCCACCTTCCCAGCCCCTACACCTCCACTTTTGGCTTTTTGCTGGTTAATTGGAGATAAGAATCTCATGGACTTTCCTGCCAGAGCTGGCTTTCAACCACAATCCTCAGCTCTCAGTCTCCTGAGTAGCTAAGATTACACGTATGAGCTATTGACACCCTGGCTCATTTTTGCATGTGTATGCACACCTGTATTTGGGTAAATAATTGTGTATGTTTATGGTGAGTCAGGTGAACATGTATATGAAAATATGTGTGTGTGTGAGAGAGAGAGAGAGACACAGAGAGAGAGACACAGAGAGAGAGAAATGGCAGGGTGCTTGTGAGACTGCTGCTGGAGAAGATGGCAACAGACCAACATGGCAGCCTTGAACCTTTTCCTGAGCAGCTGCCCCTGTGGTCCTAGTAGATGATGCATTTGTCACATAGTAGGCCCACACAGTAGCTTAGTGAATTAAATCAGTGCCTGCTGTAGGCCAGTGTGGTTTCTGGGTATCCAGAGCAGATATAAAGCTAAGAGGCTTGCTGGCCAGAGGCTTGCTGGTCAGTTATGTGGTGCTTTCTGGGTCACCTGACTCTTCTGCTGGGCTGTTTTCACCAAACCTGGTATATTTAATTCATTGCACTGGTGAGGGTCCAGCCCAGCCAGGGCTGAAACCAGGACACTTCCCTCTCCCTCTAAAGCCTGTCCGACTCTGCCTCCCCCTTCCTCCCACGCTCTCTGCTCTGGGAACAGGAAGCTGCCACAAGTACCCATTGACATGGTGAACTGTAATTAGTATTTGTCTTGGTGAGAATGGCTGTGGGCAGTTGGCGTCGCCAGGGTAACTACATCAAATGTTCTTTCTACTCTCTCTGTGTACCTGGGCTGTTTTGCGGGTCACCCTACACTGGGGCCCAGCATCTAGCTGGGTGACTCCAAGCCAGCCCCTATCTTCTCTGGTGTCAAAGAGCAAATGGGATGGCAGGTGACAATGGCTGGCACACAGAAAGTGCCTAATACATGTTGGCTTATCAGAAGAGCCCTAGGCTCCTCCCCAGCTGCGGGGGTCATGTTCAGGGGGGTGAGGGAAGAAGATCTCAAGCCTTTTCTCCTAGTTTTCCCCAAGGCCAATGGCTACCTGGGAAGTATCTCAGGTCCTATTATTTGCCAGCCAGCTCACTTGCTGCTTCAGTCTCCAGACATGCAGTGTCCCCAGACTTTACTGGAGCCAAGGGGAATTCCGTCTACCTTCCAGGGTAGCAAAACCCACCCCTAGGCTAACATTTGCTGAAAAGTGACTGGCCTAGGGGTGCAAAACCCTAATGGACATTATCTTCTCTCAGGGTCTTACCCTAAGGGAATTTGATATTCTTTGCTGGGGTGCCTTGGTCAATACTCCCTTCAGGAGACTCAGTTTCTCCATCTGTAAAACAAAAAGGTTGCTCCTTACCACTCTCAATGCCCTGTGTCCTTATGGCTCTTCTGGAACACTACAAACTGTCAGGTAGTGTGGGTGGCCATGTGGTTTCCTTGGCCCTCCTACCACAGGCCAGACCCAGTAGAGCCCACTGTCTATGAGGCTCTCCTCCCCACCACACACCTCACCAGCTCAAGGCTGGCCATCAGCTTGATGAACCTGCCCTTGGCCTCAGTCTGCAAGGTGCTGGGTTCACTGAGAACCCTGCTTTCTCATAAGAATCAGGCCAGGTAAGGGGAAGAAGCTCACTAGAGAATGCAAGGGCCAGAGAATGGGCAGTTTCCTAACTAGTCACAGGTGCTAAACTCAGATTTAAAACTGGTTCTCCTCTGGAAGCTGGGCACCCCTCAGCATCCTCTCAGGAATAAGATTGGAGGCAGTAGTGTGGCAAGAACCCATCTCTATGGGGTAGCTAAAGTGTCTGGGATGTGAGGACTTCCTCCTCAGTCCCAGCAGCCCTCTGTGCTTCTGCTCCAACCCCTGTAATCGCCCCCCTCATAGCTGTCATCCTCCTGAACCCTGCCTAACCTATAGCTCCCCTGGTCTCTTCCCACTCTGCCCACCACTCCTCTCAGGCCAAGCCCACCCAAACTCTTGGCCTGGCTCTTGACCTGTTCCCATGGGCACACCTCCCACATGATTGATCCTCCCTATCACAGTGGTCTAAAGCCAAGCCATTACTCACACAATAAACACATATTTAGTACCTACTGTGGACCAGATCCTGTTGTAGGCCCTGGGGAGAGAGCAGTGAAGATGAGCCACCCATTCTTTCCCTGAGAATTTGGTCTGGAGTTGAGCAGCATGTGTGCCAGTGAGCAGCAGGACTGAAGGGAATGGGGACATCTCCCTAAAGGACAAACCCTCAGATGCCCACACTCCAGAGTTCCAGGGTGTCGGAGGCTCTCTCCTCCAGGCTGTCTACCTTTGCAACACAGGTAACTGGGAGAGTGGAGTAGAGCTGAGGGGCTTTGGGCTGCCCACAGGGAGGTCTGGAAGCAATGGGAGGGGACAGGAGAAGGTGGGGCTCTGGAGAGCACACATTAAGTGAACAAGCTCTGTGATTATTTGACCTGTGGAGTCCACTCTTGTCAGCATACCGTGGGGCAAACTGAGGACTAGTGGGATTTGCCTGACATCACCCATGGAGTTCAATCTTCTAACTCTCAGTCTCATGTTCTTCCCACAGGATCTCAGCTCCCTCTTCCTAGATATAGTCTTTGACACACCCACCCCAGCCCCTGCCTCTTAAGTGGCCTCAGTGTAGGCCCTGGCATTGTTGTCCATCCAATATAGGTCAATCCCTGAGCACCCCAGTCTTTAGTGAAAACCTTTCCCTGGTACCACCTCGTAATGTCAATTGATTAATAATGACATATTTTAGTTGATGGCATAAATTTATTTCTGAATTGTGCCATAAGTGAGTCATTAATTTCTTTGCCATGGGAAATGAAGGTATCTCTGACAAGTATGGTATCTAATTCTATAAAAGAGGAGAGGCACTGAACAGATGATTCTATTAAAGCTAACATTGATAATCCCCACCCCCATTTCTCCCTCTAGTGTGAGGATTTCTCTATTTTCATCCCCCCACCTAGTGTCGGGGGCAGCATCTATTCTTCCAAGGAGAAGTAGGGGCTCTTGCAGTTGGGGAGGGCAGCCTCTCAATACCTTCAGCAGTAATCAAAAGATCCTGTGTACTTACTGCAGCCAAATAATGTCCTTATTGGATGCTGTTAGGATACGGTTGCCATGGAAACACACAGGATCTCGACCTGCCAGGTTTGGATGCCAAACCAGGAACATGTATTTTCTTCTGTAAATGGCTAGAGTCCTAGGGCTGATGGGAGAAGAGGGGACCAAGCTCCAGAGGTTGTGCTGTCAACTTCTATACTGGTCCTTTTATGAGATAGTATCCTCTTCCTCCAGAAAGTCTTCCAGAATTAGCTTTTTCCCATGTTTCACCTACTGTCCCCTTCTCCTCCCACATGGGTGGTTTCTTAGCCTGCCTGACACTTGGACTTCTTCACCAACCTCATGTTCCTGTCTCTTAGACTGTCCAATATTTTTATCCAAGTGGCTCTAGGCATGCCATTCAGCCTTTCTGTGTCTTGTTTCCTCATCTTGCATGGTGGAGGTGGGAAGGGGTATCACTTTTTTTGTCTGTTTATGAGAGCTCAATGAGATCATGAATAGAAAGTGATTAGATGTGGCTGGCCTGGGCCAAGTACTTGATCTTTGGGAGACTTGCACACCATGGCAGGGGAGCAGGAGCAGGAACTAGAATCTGTTCTGATTTGGCTCTGTGGCTGGCCTTTGGCTGGTTGTGTGCCTGGGCTGGTCTCAGAGCCTCTGCTCCTTGGATTATCTTTCCAGGGGAGATGATTGTACAGGAAGGATGGCCATGCTGCCCAGCCTGCCAGCTCACGCTTGGCATAATTACTAACATCACAGTGGACACCTGTTAGGTGTTTGTTACCCCCAAAGAGGCCCCAGAGTGCTGGGCTCCCAGGAAGTCTCAGGCCATCTGACCCACCCCTACAACCCCAGAGAGACTGAATTGGGCTTGGAAGTCACCTCATTAGCTCAGACCTTGGACTCCCTGGGGCAGCTTCCTACAAACCTCTTCTCTAAGGTCAGAGACCAGGGGTCAAAGGTTACTTGCCTCCTGCCTAGCTCCAAATACTATGTCTGGTCAGATGCTGGGGCCCCGTCTAGTCAGTTCAGCTCCAATTAGTACCCTGGGAGAAATCCCAGCAGTGGCCTCCAGACTATGGGGTCCTGGGGCACCTCACACTCCTCCTACCATGGAAGTTCTGACCCAGAGGGCACAGCTGGGCCCCCGTTCCCTATCCCCTACTTAATATGGTCTTGTGCTGGGTGACCTGGGTGAGCACCCTCCTTGCCATCATGTCTCTATCTATAGAACAGGGTGGCACTAGCAGGTCCCCAAGGCCTTGGCGCTCACAGCCCCACCTGGCCCTGGCCTCTATGGCAGGATGGGCTGTGGGCTGATTACAGGATGATGAATGGGAAGGGTCTTGAGGTACCCAGAGCTCCAGACAATTTGGGGAGAATTACTAGTCACCCTCTATTTAGCACGTGATTTAGCTGACTCAGGATTGATTACTAGCATGGTCATTAATGGCATTATTAATCATGCTGACAGCAGTAGCCACTGTGCTTTTGTTTTTATTCAAATTACCTCCCTCACCTTAGGCCAGCCTCTTCAGGAGCATGCTTTCTATCCTGATGTACATTTGGGTAAACCAAGGCAGGGAGCTGCTAGGTCTGACTAGCTGAGATCAGTGAACAAAGCTGGAGAGTAGAGCTCAGCCTTGCCAGTTCTGAGCCCAGGACCTTTAGTCCCTAACCCAGCTACTGCTTCCCCTGGCTCCTCATGGGATTCTAGTCTTGCATGTCCTCACCAATCTCTGCTCTGCTCTACATGAAAGATCTCTATGCAGCCCACAGCTCACCAGACTGGAGGTTCTGGCCTGTTCCACACAGCTTGAATACTGAGAAAAGTGGAGGCTGACCACCTTTGACTACAGCCAAATGAGTACCCTAGGAAGGGAGGTGCCAGCGCCTTCACTGGGTTTGAGGCAGGTCATGCCCTGGCTGCCCACAGAATTCAGTCCTCTCTTCTCTGCCATAGCTTAGCTGTCCCAGGGCTCATCCTTGCTCACAGCTCTTCACTGGTGACCCCTAGGTGGGTGGAGTCCAGGCCTGAAGTGACTCTGCAAACTTCCATTCTTCTGCTCTCTATCTCTCCCCTGTGCCCAGGTACCAGCCCAACTGACTCAGCCCTTGATGGCTCCAGCCTCTCTTTAGCCTCTGGGCCTCTCATGTTCCCTGGCTTGGCAACTATTCTTCTCCCCTCATTTCATCCTTCTACCTTACAGATGTTGCACTTTCTAAGTATTTCCCAACTCCTCTCCCCTACCCCAGCTCTCCCTGGGTGTTTATTTTTTGTTTTGGGGGGATTTTTGGCCCTTGTAGTACCTCTTCAATACCCATATCCTCTCCATGGAAAATTGGGGTTCCAGTGGGACTCCTTCTCTGTCTCTTCCTAGTCCCTTAGTATCCTTCTCTTGTGGTCCAGGAAGCCCACAGCATTTTTACTCTGTCCTCTGAGCAGCTGCCACCCAAGCCGTTTGGGTTCTCACTATGGCAGGAGGCAACCTGCCAAAATCATCCAGTTGATTACCTGCTGACTGGAGATAATTCAATTTTTTAAAAAAATTTGGATTAAAATCTTTTCTTTAAAGATTGTCTTTGAGGATAAGGTCAAGAAAACAAACAACTTCGGGAAATATGATAAACAGACATCACACCCTTTTTCAAATAATGTATCCTTCCAACCCCCAGGATGCAATTTGAAATGTGTGCAAAGATTTACATCCAAGGAAGCTCATCACAGCTTTGTTTATGAGGCCAAAATCCTGGAAATAGCCTAAATGTCCAACCCAGAGATTGGTTAAATAAATTATGTGGAACCCATGTGATGAAATACTATACAGCCATTAAAAATGAATGTTTAATGACGTGCAAAAATGTTCACAAGATATTAAAGGGGGAAAAACAGTTTGCAAGTAACATGGTCTGTATGGCTCCAACTTTGCTGAAACACAAAGAAAGGAAGAAAGAAAGAAAAGAAGGAAGGAAGGGAGGGAGGGAGGGAGGGAGGAAGGAAGGAAGGAAGGAAAACAAGCCCAAGGCCTCTGAGGTTATTTATGATATTGGTTCACTACTTCTGAGATGCCAGCTTCATTAAATCCTATTTCCATTTAGCTCCATGGAGAATGAAGGCCTGGTCCTGAATCCAGTTGGTACTGTGTGTTCTCTAGGTGGCACTGGAGCTTGAGCCTCAATTCCCCTTATCTATAGGATGGGGCAAGAAATGATATGATGGCACAAAATGCAGAACAAATGCTGAGTGCTGGCAGCTCATACCTGTAATCCTAGCTACTCAGGGAGCTATGATCTGAGGATCACAATTGAAAAGCAGGCCAGAAGCAGGAAAGTCTGTGATAGTCTCCAACTAGCCACCAAAAAGCTTCAAGTAGACCTATGGCTCAAGTGGCAGAGTGCTAGCCTGAGCACAAAAGCTCAGGAACAGTGTTCATGCCCTGAGTCCAAGCCAAGGACTTGCACACACACACACACACACACACACACAAAGATGTTAAACAAATAATGTTCAAAGATAGCATGTGTCTGTGTGAAATGTCTTCATAAATAAAGCCTGTAGAATTGTACAAAGAGCAAGAATAATGGGTATTTATTCTATTAACCTGAGGACTCAGTACAGGAGCACTGAAGTGTGGGACCCCAGCCCACCGTCATCTCAGGCCTACCCTTCCACCCCTTCTGAACTTGTCAGCTTTCTCAGTGCTGGGTTTAGCACCCCCTGCTGGTCCTGAGGGCTCCCAGCACCCTCACAC
Source organism: Dipodomys spectabilis (assembly GCF_019054845.1). Classification (NCBI taxonomy): domain Eukaryota; kingdom Metazoa; phylum Chordata; class Mammalia; order Rodentia; family Heteromyidae; genus Dipodomys; species Dipodomys spectabilis. The sequence continues at coordinate 13,664,859 of NW_024870813.1, read as the reverse complement.
CCCCAGTCTCCCAAAGTAACGAGTGACCATAGTTCTATGCCCAGCCTGAAGACCATGGTCCTTCAACACCTGGTTCCTACTTTAGAGCCCCTTCTCTGGCTCCTAGCAACCTATCTATCTGCCACCTGTGGGGTGGGGCTGGACCATGCTGGGAGCTGGTCCAGCCTGCACTGCAGGCAGCAGAACCCACTCCTGTTTCTCTGTACTCCAGTCAGATCATGTCTTCCATTCCTTCATTGGCAGGGCTGGGTAACTTTACCCACTCCATGAGACAGGAAAAGAGGTTCTCACCAAAAGAGGGTGAGCTGCTCTGAATCAGGGAGTCACTGAGTTATGACAACTCCAGGCCTGGCTCTTCCTACCAGCTCTCCCTACCAGCCCCTGTAGAGGATTTGGAGTACACTCAGGAATCAGCTTTGGAACACTACACTCTATTGTTTCTCTCCTCTCTCTCCTTGCCTGTCTTTCCCTCCTTTCCCCTCCTTTCCCCTCTTCCCCTTCCTCCTTCCCTCCTTCCTTCACATCCATTTTTTGGCAGATGGAGTCAGTGATCTTCAGATTCAGCAGTAGAAAATGACAAGGGGGTTCAGTGTAGTGAAGGGCTGAAGAGAAGATGCTATTGAACCCTGCCCATATCTTTGTCCAGCTGCCATCCTGTCCAGGAGCTGAGCTTACAACTCTGGATACTTCTCTCGGAGAAGCTGGTGGTGCTGCTGCTGCTGGAGAGCTAGAAGTGTGGCAGCCTCACCTCTCAGGACCACCTGCCTGTGACTTTCCAAGAGGGGACAGAAGCCTGGCCAGACTCAGGCCTGACAGCCCAGCTGTGATCTGCTCTGCAGCCTCCTGCTCTGTGCCCTCTTATGAAACTTTCCTGCAGAAGTACTCCCCTAGTGCTTCTGGTGCCCTAAATCCTTGCCTCAAGCTCTGCTTCCAGGGGCATGACATGGGACAGGTGGGGAGGCCTGGTGTGCCTTTGCTAAGTATAGCAGCTAACACTACACGTGGAAGTTCTGTGCCTAAATAGAACAGCTTCCAAGCGTATTATTTTTAGAGAGAGAAAAAAACTTGAATATACCAAAAGATCTACTAGAGACAGTATTGAAATTGAGACCTAGAAACACTTTTGGATAAACGTGGCATGGTGTTTATTCCTGGCAGAGGGGCCTAATGACAGGGACTAGATCTGGAGGTGTGTGTGACGAGACCACCATCATACTTGGGCACTGTGTGTTCCGGGCAGAGCCTCCTGCCTTCCAGCTGAGGCACAGGAAGATGGACCTCACCTGCACCCAGCCTCTGGGGAAGGCTCTGAGCCAGCACCCTACAGCTCCTCCCAGAGCTTCTCCTAGAGCCCAAAGGTGTCCCTTCTTCAAAGGATACCTGGTGGCTCAGGAAGCCATGAGAGGAATTTTTGTCCCAGTTTCTCCCATTGTCTTTCAAATCTCACTTCCTCCAGGAAGCCCACAGGTGGCACCCATCCTCTGAGCTTCTCCAGCCCCATTAGCTGGCTTCAGATGGCCTGCACAGGGATGCACAAATGGGACAGAAAGACCTGGAATTTGGGGTCTTTGGGGACCCTCTTATGTGTACAGGCTGAGCAGCTAGCAGAAACAGTGGTGGAGAAATGCACACTTCTAGGTAGGAAGACATGGGGTGGCTGAAACTCCAGGCAGCCTTCAGGTGGTAGCACAGCATGGCCTGAGTCAGGCTCACACGGTTACCCTGGGCTCTGAGTTGTAGTGGGACCTCTGTGGGTCTCATTCTCTGCTCTATCCTGGTTCCCAGGACAGAACCTGGCACGTGGAAGTCAGTTATTGAGTACTGTGGACTGAGTCAGCCCTGAGAAAAGGCCTGAGCCCAAGACTGGATGATACTGAACACAGGCAGGCCCCACGTATCTCAGGTTGCCAGGCCAACCACAGACCAGGAAGATGCCTTGAAGTTTCCAGCTTACCAGCTTCTCAGGGTAGAAAGAGACAGAAAGGCTGCCTCAGGGGAAGAGGTACTGGGCTGACAACTTTGGCTCCCAGGGTGGCCAGGCTCCAGACAAACAAGCCCAACCTGACCAGGATTGTGCCAGGTGCCATCGAGCAGTTTACACAGGCTGCTGAAGTGTGCCACAATTACAGGGAGGCATATTTCAACACTCCTCATCCACACACCCTCTTCTGGTATCCCTCTTTTGGCACCCAACCCATCCTTATTGTGGCAGGGACAGTCAGGAGTAAGGAAGATAGAGATAACCCACCGTACCTCCTGGTTAAGCCAGGAAGGACAGGTAAACAGAGGGGATGTCACAGTAGTCCCCGCAAATGTCCCTATGAGTAAAGGTTCCTGCTGGAAATGGGGTCCATTGCTAAGTGTTCTAGGAGAATTTAATGAGAAAAATTTAGCTGTGTAAAAATAGAATTAAGGTCTGGGAGCCAGTGGCTCAAGCCTTCAATCCTAGGAACACAGGAGGTTGAGTTCTGAGGGTTGAGGTTCAAAGTCTATGGGACTCCTATCTCCAGTTAACCATTAGAAAACTGGAAGTGGCACTGTGGCTCAAAGTGGTAGAGCACTAGCCTTGAGCAAAAAGTTCAGGGATACTGCCCAGGCCCTGAGACTGACAAAAATGAAGAAGGAGGAGGAGGAGGAGGAGGAGGAGGAGGAAGAGGAGGAAAAGAAGAGAGGAAATCAACAAGTGTGACACTATAACCTGAGGTCATCCTCAGTGGCTAACATCTGTACCCAAGGCAGAGGGAAGGAGGGTCCACATATCTATAGAAGGTGCATGTAGAACAGACACCCCATGAAACCATGATGGGGGACGTCAAGGAACAGATGCCCCTACCTCTCTCACTATCGCCATCTGTCCTTGAAAGGAGCAGGTATATATGTACCAGATCATTGCTGGCTTGTTATTTTCTGTTTCTGGTATTCCCTTGAAAATTTATTCCCAAACCCTCTGTGCTTCTGGGAGTTTCTCAAGTTCCCCTGTAACTTTCTAGAAGATACTGTTCATTTAAGTTAGCTAGACTTAGTTTCCATTGCTTACAACTATAAACCCTAAAAGATACAATGCATGGTCCTGTTCCTCAACACAAGAAAAAGGCCTGCCTCTGTTAGTTCTCACAATCAGGCAGAGGGTCCATAGAAAGGGCATTGAACCCATCCATTAGTCAGTAAACCTTTGGCCATCAAGGACCATAACCCAGCTGGAGTCTAGCTGCCATCAGGGCCCCAGGCTGATCACTGATCACCTTTCAGAAAGAATTTATGGATAGACTTGTCCAGGGTGGTCTCTTTTGTTGGGCTGACCACTCACTATTCTCCCTGACTCTATAGTACCCACAGTAAGAGGAGTATGTGGAAGAAACATGATGTCCCTGGCTCAGAAAACAGGATAAAGCAGGCTTGGGTGGGAAAGGTGAGTAAAAAGTGACCATAGTGGTCTTGGTAGGACCAGAGCTGGAAATCCACTGTGAGCTAGAGACAGAAGATTCTAAGGCACTGGAAGGAAGGCAAAGGATGGAGCTGCAAGTGGTCCAACCAATTCTGCTGTCAGTCAGACTTGAGGCTCAGAGGCTAAGAATGTTACTAACACATCTGCTTTTCTTACTTCCAGAGCTCAGACAGGGCTGGAGACAGAGAGGCCACAGATGTGACCTCTCTCACTTCAAGCACCCCCACCTCATTCAGCCTCCCTGCCTAATCTCAACACCCCCTCCCCATCAATTACTTAGTAAAAAACCTTGGTTTTCTTGCATAAGCAAGAAGCGCTTTGTTGGACATAAGTTATAATCCAATTACACAATAATTACATTGGGATGGCTTTATAACTACAACATTAATTAACTTTGATAGATCTCATTCATTACACACATGAGGATTCCAGAGTGGGTGGAGTCTAAGAGGCAATAAGATAGAGCTAGGAAGCCATTAGTGTCCCAGACCCTAGGAGAACAATGGGGGAGATGTCTTTAGGCCACTCCAGTCTCCCGAATGGATGTAATCTACAGATTCAGATGCCCCAAACTTTTCCTCTCCCTCAGTGCTTCTAACTTTATATTAGGAGGAAGTCAAGAAACTCTATTGTGGCCAAGTGCCAGTGGCTGATGCCTGTAATCTTAGCTACTTAGGAAGCTGAGATCTGAGGATCACAGTATTGTTATTATTAAGGTATTATACAAGTACCATTTTACAATCCAGGTAATGCGTACATTTCTTTTGGGGGCAATGTCACTCCTTCCTTCATTTTCCCCTAGTTTCCCCTCCCCATTTCTACCTATAAGTTGCATAGATCATTTTCCACATAATATATATTGAATATTATAATTGTGTTTATTCTCCCCTCTTTCCTTCTCTCTGAGTCCCTCTTTGCTTCCCTAAGAAGCAGAAAAAGAAAAACAAGCAACAACAAAAACCACACACACACACACACACACACACACACACACACACACACCACAACCAACAACAACACTATCACTAAAAACCTGTGAGACTTTTGTCTCCAATTAGCTGTCAAAAAGCCAGAAATGTCAAGTGGTAGAGTACTAGCCTTGAGCACAAAAGCTTAAGGGCCATACCTTTAAATTCAAGCCCTGGGACTAACATACACACACACACACACACACACACACACACACACACACACACACGCACACACCAAACAAACACAGTGCTGTCAGAAGATTTCCCAGGGCAGGAAGAACATAGAGGACCTATCTGCTTATCCAGGGAGGCATGGGAATAGATGGCCATGGGCTCAGACACTGGCTGGGATGCAGCCTGGGCCAGTACCTAGACATTATCCACACGGTGCCACCTCCTCTCAGGCTTGTGTATTGGTGGAGTGTAATAGGGTGGAGTTCTATGATGGGAGGGGGGAGGCTACAATGTTTTCTCCCAAGCTTCAAATCTGGCAGGACATCCATACCTGGCTTCATTTGAGGAGCTGAGTCTGCAGACAAGCACTCAGGCAGTGTGGATACTGAGGGTCATAGTGCTGGCCCCAAGGCACCCAGGTGCCAGACCTCTTCACTCTTGACCTCTGAACCCCAGAAAATTCCCAACCTGTCATTACCATCAGGTCTGATATCACCTGCAGACCCCAAAGCAAAGAGGAAGCCCTGACATTTCTAGCTTGGGACTTTTTCTCCCAGTAGAGGAGAAATCATCAAGATGGGTAGCCCCATGTTAGCCCTGGGATTAAAAATGGGCCTCCCATTGTGATTGCTAAATTGTGTGGGCCTTTAGCAGTCCTGTGCTGTTAAATATGTAACAAGTCAGCTCTCTGGGTGGTGGGCATGGGGAATCCCATTTGGTTGTTCCTACTGATTTCCACAGTGTAAATATTCCCAAATGGTCTGTGTCCAGCCACCCACCAAGTGCCAGCTGGCTCTCAAAACTGCTGAACATGGACCAACCAGCTCCCCTCCACAAGTGTGAGCTGTCTATGGTGAGAGTCCAGGTGAGGAATTGAATTTTAATACTTACAAGCCAGTAGATTGTGGGTTTTGTTTGCAAGGCCATTGCAATCATGCAGCTGTTACAAGATTTTCTTTGGTCAGTTCTAAGGAGCACCATGTCCCTCCTGGTTCTCCTGGGGACTCTGGCTAATTTTGATGAATAACAAGGCTGAACTAAGAGCACAGAGTATTCTTTTATTGTCATTGTTTTGTTTGTGCTGGGTCTTGAATTCAAGGCCTGGGTACTGTTCCTTAGTTTAATTGCTCAAGGCTGGTTCTACCACGGTGAGCCACAGCTCCACTTTTAGCTTAGAGATAAGAGTCTTTGGCTGGGAAGGTGGCTTAGCGGTAGAGTGCTTGCCTTACATGCATGAGGCCCTGGGTTCGATTCCTCAGCACCACATAAACAGAAAAAGCCGGAAGTGGAGCTGTGGCTCAAGTGGTAGAGCACTAACTTTGAGCTGAAGAGTTGAGGGACAGCACCCAGGCCCAGAGTTCAAGCCCCACAATGGACCAAAGGAAAAAAAAAAAAGAGTCTTAGGGACTTTCTTACCCAGCCTGGGTTTGAACCATGATCCTCAGGCAGCTAGGATTGCAGGCTTGAACCACCAGTACCCATCTAGTATTCTTGTTTAGAAAGAGTACAGTAGAAATAGAGAGGCAACTCTCCCTTTCACAACCATTAAAAATCCCCCTTTAAGATTAAATTAAGGCTAGTGTGGTGATACACCTCTGTAGTCCCTGTTACTGTGGAGGCAGACAGAAAAGAGGAAGACTGAGGTTCAAGGCCCACTTGGGAAAAAGCATAAGACCCCCTATCCCAAAAGTAAAACAAAGCTCAAGTGGTAGAATACTTGCCCAGTAAATATAAGGCTACAAATTCAGTCCTCAGTACTGGCCCCTAAAGATGATATTAATACAGTGTTTTGTTCTTAATGTATAATACTTGCTTTTACCCTTTACACTGTAGGATGTATCATAGCAGGCAAAGCTTGAATCATCACACTGGATCCCCAACACTGCAGTGCACCAAGCTAGTACACTTGATGGGTTCTGTGGGGAGACCAGATGTTTGGTCATCCAAATTTGGATGGAGTACTTGTTATACAAAGGCAACGGGAGCCATCTTCCCAGACACTCTACAAGTTTGGGAACTTGTGATCTGAAGAGGTTAACTCACCTGGTTGTGTGGCTGCTTGTAAGATGGGTGCCCTTTGGGTTTTGCTTCAGAGACCTCAGGGTGATTAATGACAGGTTGTTATATCCCCCTGGACCAAAATGTCCCTCAGCTGTCACTAAGAAAGGTTGTATGCACTGCACCCCAAGTGGCACCTTACCTTTGTAGGTCCCTTCCTGAGAACCAGGTCTGAAAGGTGAAGGCTCTGAGGACCAGTGGTGAGGATGACTGCAATGGCTGTAGTGGGGTGGCAGATACCATGGCTCACTGGCTTTTTTCTACAGACTGCCCAAACAAGGCAGCCAGTGTTTGGCAAGTTCCCTGGGCTGGGGAGAAGTTGTGGCAGAAGGGTGCAGAGCAAGGCCTGCCTTCTTTTTACTATCTCTCAGACCCCACAGATACTGCACCAGCACAGCTGGTCTGGCCACTGGATTTGCAACTGGGAAAGCTGCTCAGGAGCAGCCTTACTCCAGTCATCATTTGCCTCCTGCTTTGTGTTGGGCAAAGGAGAAGGAAACAGCCTGAGAGATGTGGCCCATGGCTGGCCACTGCAAGGCTATGCTTCACACACCCAGTCTGGGTCATAGAGATCACATCAGTCAGGTAGCCTCTGGGCCTACCCCATCCTGGAAGCCTTTCTAGACCCCTTCCCCAGAAAGATGAAGTAAGTCTCCTCCCTGGGCTCTCAAAGCCAAGGTTATGCCTCAATAGCTGCCCCCTACCCTGTTAGAGGCTAAATCCCTTACTTCTCTCCTTTCCAACCTCATTGAGCAGAGGAGATGTTTGGCAAACATACAGGAAGCAGACTGATAGAACAAGTGGGCCTAGGACACCATCTTTAAGGACAGCTCATGCATTAAACACTTACTGTATACAAGCCATGGTTGTAAGGCATCACACCTGTTAACGTAGTTAATCCCAACAATCATGTAAGGGCAGTAGGTCCTACTATTTCCCCATTTCAGATGGGGAAACTGAGGCTCAAGGAAGTATGTTGCCACTTTACATGGCTTGGGAAAGAATCTAGTGTAAGGATGTAAGAAGAGGTCAGACAACTTGCCCCACATGGGGCAATTAGCCTGTCTGTTCCTCAGTTTCCCCACAAGTCAAATGGGACTACTAATTCCTTTCCAGTTCCCAGGAGGATGGCCCTGCCCCTCCCAGGGTTTCTGACAGGATCATAGGGGATAATGGACGTGGTTGCTCTCTGTAAATCACAGGATGTTGTACAAATGTCAGACATTAATACATGTTGACTCCAAGGCCCTCTCTCACAGCTCCTCTGGTCTTCAGAAGATGTGGTTCTTCCAAAATCCAATCCCCTGGGATAAAAACTGGCATTTCCTAATCCCCTCCAAGCACAGAGGCAATTTGATGTCCACAAAAGACTTCTTCAGAGAATTCGATGACCTGATTAAAAAGGAGGTTGTGGGAGCAGATGCCTCTTGAAAAACATTGGTCAGAGCCCCAGCTTCAGTAAGACTGTCCCAGAGGAGATCTTTGTTTCTCCTTTATTCTTGGAAAAATATTTAAAAATCACTAAATAATGGGAGAGATTAGAAAATATAGACTGGCATTAAAAATTAAAATTAAAATATCCTTTAATACCATGCTATCCAGAGAGGATTGCTCCAAGTTTGGGTTGAAGTTTCTGAGCTTTTATGTAGAACCAGTACCCATCATGAACCCATTTCCTCAACTCCAGGCAGCATTCTGACAGAGGAAGTTGTATATAAGAAATACTGAGGAAGCTGGGCACCAGTGGCTCACACCTGTAATCCTAGCTACTCAGGAGGCTGAGATCTGAGGATCATGCTTCAAAGCCAGCCTGGGCAGGAAAGTTCGTGAGACTCTTATCTCCAATAAACCACCAGAAAATCAGAAGTGCACTGTGGCTCAAGTGGTAGAGTGCTTGCCTTGAGCTGAAGAGTGCAGGGGCAGCACCCAAGCCCAGAGTTCAAGCCCCACGACTGACCAAAAGAAAAGAAAAGAAATAGTGAGCCAGGCACTGGTGGCTCATACCTGTAATCCTAGCTACTCAGGAGGCTGAGATCTGAGGATCACATTTCAAAGCCAGACAGAACGGAAAAATCTGTGAGACTCTTATCTCCAATAAACCAGAAAACCAGAAGTGGCACTGTGGCTCAAGTGGTAGTGTGCTTGGCTTGAGCTGAAGAGCTGAAGGACAGAGCCCAGGTCCAGAGTTTGAGCCCCACAACCAAGAAAGCAAGAAAGCAAGGAAGGCAGGAAGGCAGGATGGCAGGGAAGGCAGAAAGAAAGGCAGAAAGGCAGGCAGGCAGGCAGAAAGAAAAGAAGAAAGAAAACGAAAGGAAGGAAGAAAGGAAGGAAGGAAGAAAGGAAGGAAGGAAGGAAGGAAGGGGAGCAAGGGAAGCAAGGAAGGCAGGAAGGCAGGACAGCAGGGAAGGCAGGGAAGGCAGAAAGAAAGAAAAGAAAAAGAGAAAGAAAGAAGGAAGGAAGGAAGGAAGGAAGGAAGGAAGGAAGGAAGGAAGGAAGGAAGGAAGGAAGGAAGGAAGGAAGGAAGGAAGGAAGGAAGGAAGGAAGGAAGGCAGGAAGGGAAGCAAGGGAAGCAAGGAAGGCAGGAAGGCAGGACAGCAGGGAAGGCAGGGAAGGCAGAAAGAAAGGCAGAAAGAAAGAAAAGAAAAAGAGAAAGGAAGAAAGAAGGAAAGGAAGGAAGGAAAGGAAGGAAGGAGGGAGGGAGGGAGGGAAGGAAGGAAGGAAGGAAAGAGAGGGAGGGAGGGAAGAGAGGGAGGGAGGGACGGAGGGAGAAAGAAAGAAAGAAGGAAAGAAAAGAAAGAAAGGAAGAAAGGAAGAGAAAGAAAGAAAGAGAGAGAGAGAAGAAAAGAAAGGAAGAAAGTGAGGATAGATGAAATGGCTCATGCCCGTAATCCCAGCTACTTGGCAGGCAGAAATGGGGAAGATCCTGTTTGTTATTTTGGGCTGGTTCTGAGACTTGAACTCAAGACCTGGATGCTGTCTCTGAGCTTTTTTGCTCAAGGCTAGCATTCTACCATTTGAGCTACACCTCTACTTCTGGTATTTTGGTGGTTAAAGCTAAGAGTCTTGTGGACTTTCCTTCCCAGGCTGGCTTCAAATTATGACTCTCAGATCTCAGCCTCCCCAGTAGCAAGGATTTATAGGCATAAACTCCAGCACCCAGCTGGTATGTTTTATCCAGCTTGTCATCTGCCTTTTGACTTTGTTACAGGGCTCCTATGAAGAACGTTGTAAGAGATCTGGTTAGATCAATATCTGGTAATAAATGATATGGTCTTCCTTCTCTGAAAATTAAGGGAACAATGAAATTGGAGGAAGACAGGGGAGACTGACCACTGGTTTAAGGAATGGCCTCAGTTCTGGGGCTGATCAGACTGTAAAGAGAATGAGCCAGGGCCAGTCAGCCTCCGAGCTCCTAGCTGGATCCACTCTGGCCCTTCCCTTCCCCACCCTGAGACCCAGGCCCACAGAATGGCCTATCCTAGGAACATGTGTTCAAAGTTTCCAGAGCCTTGAGCCCAGTGTCTGGCTCATAATGTACACTTAACAAAACAGCAGCTGTTCTGATTCATCCAATAATGTGTCAGTGCTGCTCTGGGTCCTCAGGGTGCTGGCAGGAACCAGAGAGACTGGTTATTACCACTTGTGTCTGAAGGGAGCTGGGTGTGGCTGGCTCAGTGCTAGAAAGCAATTTAGAGGTCACTTAGTTCAATCTTATTATGGGCCACCTAGGGAAACCAAGTCCCAGGGATAAAGGGACTTGCCAAGGTCATCGATCCAGTCAATAGTAAAGATTGAATTTGCATTGGGGTCAATAAAGGCCGCAGGTACCTCTCAAGCACCATTTGTTTGTGCAAGAAGGTGAGTGTTGTTGCGAATTAGACCATGTGACACCACTTGACCTGGCAGGGAGTGACAGTCATCAGTCAGCTGCTAGAGATGAAGGAATAGTCCTGGGCTCAAGGGGAGAAGAGGGCTCAAGTATGGAGGGGACAAAGGAAGACCTCGACTCCCCTGAAGTTGGAAAGTGTCTGTTCCCATCATCCTACTTCTGAGAAGGAGAGAGGCAGGAGTCCACTGTGGATCAGAATGAAATGCCATGGCCTAGTGTGGCTTGTACTGGGCCCTGGGGATCAGCCCAGCTCACTCTGAACATGTTGCCTCCCACTGCCTAGCTGGACAGGGGCTGTGGATCTGGCCCTCCTCTGCCTCTTCATACTTCTGGTGGATTTCTGGCCTGATGTTTAACACAAAAAGCCCCTCTTGTCCTTCCCTCTTTAAGAGGTCTAGACACATCCACTCTGATTGGACCACACAGAACAGATCCACAGCTCAACTGAGAGCTGGGAGGCATCAGCTAGGTTACCTGATGGCATCCTCCTGGCACCTGCTGGCAGTATGGCCCCAACAGGTGCTTAGCAAGCAAGAAGGTCAATTAATGATTTAAAAACAATGACAACAGTGTTTAGTGAGGAGAGATGAACACTTCTGAGTTTAATTGCCCTCTCAGCAACTGCCTATGATCTGGAAATAACCCACTACATGAGTGCCCCAAAACCTGAGTGAGTACTCCATCACATTAACTTGTTTGTTCAATAGTACACACACCCACATATACACACAAGCCAGAGAGTTACATGGATTTCTACAGGTATCCCTCCCATGCCATGGCAGATGGGCTTTGCCCATACCTAGAGTAGGGCCAGACATGGTGAGGTTGTCCCTGAGGGAGGCTGGTCCAAGCCTGTGTAGAACTGACTTCCCAGCAGAGGCCAAGTATAGACACCAGTATAGGTACCAAGGCAGAATTCAAATTGGACATTTCCAACATGTTAATTTGGGGTATAGGAGAGATTTGAACATTCAGATTACAGCGTTCTACCTCTATCCACCCACCCTCTACTTCACACCTGAATGTGGTCCATTTCATAGCACTTCTCATGGCTTCTAGGTCTGTACTCCCACTTCTCTCACTAGGAAACTGGGCTCAACAAGGTTACCTCATGTGGGCCACAATGGATCACTCATTGATAGAAAGTGTCCAATGGTCAATACCGGAGAATTAACTGCTTTCTAGTGGCAGAGGTCACTGGAAGAGAGACCTCATGGCCTCAGGCTGAGAGTAAGATCTCATATGCCCAGACAGGGGAACGCCAGGAGCCCTGGGTACCACAGGAAGAGTTTTCAGGTGAGGGTGTCCCCTGATATTCTCATTGTTGTTTCTGCCACCTATCACGGGCCCCACAGCTGAATTGGTCCTCATATCTCCCATAGCTTCCTGAGGACTCCACAGAGCAAAGGCCATTGTCCAGACACATGCCCCAGAGAGCTCCTAACAGGAGAGCAGGGGCTGAAATTTGCCCCCAAACTAGAGGAGAGAAGTTTCTCCCTCCAGGTCCCAGGCAGTGAGGAGACAGGCAGGAAGATACACAGGAAGAAGCCTGGATATCCACTTTTACTCCAGCCCTCACTGTTCTCTTGAAAATGAAGCCATCCTTCTGGGCCTCACATGAGCCTTTCTATAGTTGTGTGTTCCCAATGCCTTAGCTGTACTTCAGGGTAATGGAACTACCTTTTAATTGTCTCATCTTTGTCGATGCCTTGATGGTGAGGGAGACAAAGATGTGGGTACAGTTATTTATCTCATTAGAGATCTGGGCCCAGGAAGAGGTGGTCCTGACACAGGGCCTCCACCCACTTAGGATAGAGAAATGATTTACCCCTATTAACTCCCATACTCCTCTTGTCAATCCAAGGAGGTTTGAGAAGCTATGTCCATGGCATTTGAGGTCTAGATGGTCAGGAGCTGGGAAATGACACAATTAGAGATAGCTGAAGGGACAAAGGAAGGGGTCAGAAGACACTGATGTCCCCACTGGTGTGTGAGTACAAAATCTCTCTACATTTCACCTCTCCAGAGAAAACAAAGAACACAGAATTAGGATTGAAAAATTATCAACCATCACTATCCATTCATCCATCCATCTGTCTAACTATCCACTCATCCATCCATTATCCATCCATGCACCCATCTAATCCAATCATGCATCCATCCACCTTCCCACCATTTGTCCGCCTACCCATCCAAGGGGCTAGGGAGAAGCCAACATGTGCCATACCTGTCACAAATTCCTTCCTCCTGTCTCAATAGTTCCCACAACTATTTTGTTCACATTGAAAAGCAGAGAAAATGAGATGCAGACAACAGGGACTTGCTTGATGATGGACAGGTACATAAGTATCATGGGTGACTCAGTATAAAACCTCCTGGTAGTCACACTCTGGAATCCTGGACTGAGGGATGTTTGGGAATTGAAATTCAGTCCTTGTGTCAAGGAGTGAAATTGCTTACAAGAATCAGGGAGAGGTCCTTTCTCATACAAACTTACTCTCTTGCCCAAGTAAGACTCCAGCCCCAAAGGTGCCTCTCCCAATTCTAGGAAGAAGTTGGCTGGGATATTGGTAAGCCTAAGATCACCCATGGCTATAGGAGTGCCCTGGAGATCAGTGGGCATGGGCTTGGTGAGCAGCACTTGGTACTTAGGAAGAGCCCAGGCCTCATAGCACTATGGCCAAGCCAACTAGGGACTGCCATCACCAATTTCATGGCAAATGAGCCAAGGCACTGAGGTTTCTAGTTGGTCACTCTTTAGGGTCAGCTACCCTCTATGTTGTTTGAACCAAACAGTGAGGAATTTTCTTTGGGCTTTGATATGGTCTTAAGTCAATTTTATTGATGGCCAATGAGCACAATAATAAAATGCAGTTACTGAAAATGTGCAGTTCTGTGAGTTGGGCATGTATAGGAACTCAGGTGACTGACTACTACTGCTGATACAGAGATACAGAATATATCTCTATCACCCCAGGAAATTTTACCCGGCTTTTTGCAGGAGGCCATCTTACCCCGATGTGACCCCCAACAAGGCAGCCTGGGGGGCTTTCTTTGGTGACTGTGAACAAAGCTGTTGCATACATCTGAGTCCAAGTTAGTGTGAGGGCATATGTCTCCATATTTCTTTTGGCCCAGCAGTCCTACTCCTAGATGTTTAGACTGACAAGAAATTATGACACCTTATGTGAGGTGGCTATGCCACCTAACACTGTTGCCAGCCAAGTGTGAGAGTTCCAGCTGACCCACTTCCTCACCCCCATGAGGTATCGCCCTCTTTCCTCATCCGATAAAACCATATATCAGAATGGTTTTAATAGGGGACTGTTTGGGGCCCTTAGCCTTAGTCTTTTTGTTGTTGTTGCTGTTTCTTAGCCTTAGTCTTTAACCTTTCTCTTGAAAGCCTTAGCCTTTCTCTTGACTGTGGCGTATTCCACACCACTGACTGTACCTCAGACAGCAGACAGTAGGGCCAAAAGAGAAATTGAGTCAATGCTGAGTCAGCGCAGAGCCAGGATGCTCTGGAGAAAGCCTGTTTTCTCATCTGCCAAATAGATACCATCCTTTCCCTGCTTAGTCCATAGGTCAGCTCCAAGTTAAGAATTCAGAGCAGAGGGAACAAAATCTCCTTTTGAAGGGACAGTAACTTGGGTTTAAATTTAGAGACTCACACTTGGTAGCCAAACTCCTAGTCTATTTGTTTTCATTATTTTTCAAATAGAGTCTCGAGTTTATAAAACCCTGTACTGCAATCCTCCTATTGATATTTCCTGGTGTAACTTGGATGACAGATATAAAATGCCATGCCAACTTTTATTGGGTGGGGAGTGGTGTTTCACTAACTTTTTGCCTAGGCTTGTCTTCAATCATGATACTCCTGATCTCTGCCTCCTGAGTAACTAGGATTACAAGTAGGGGCTACTGAGTCAGGCAGAAAACCCCTTTAACAATCTGCACTCTGGGCCTCACATCCTTCTTCCTCAGAGCCACAGTAGTAACTGTCACACCCATGTATCAATAGGGGATGAGCTGCACAGCGGGGCTGCATGGAAGCATATCTGTATTACTGCAAACACTGAGCCAGTTGCTTCAATACGAACCACAATGCTACAAAGTCCCCCAGGCCTGGGAAAGGTGTCAAGTGTCATCACAGTCAGCAGACAAGTATCAGCTGGGATGTGCACACAACCAGGTTTCCCTACTACTCTGGCAGCTCTTCTGGGTGCTCAGATCCCTGGGGTTCAGATGCCACGTCTGTCACTCCATTATCTTGAGCGGCCTCCCCAGATCCCATTACTCCACTGCTGCTATTATTTATTCATCTAGAGGATCTTAGCCTGTGCATGAGCACTTACCATGATGTCCCTGACAGGGGTCGGAGCCCTACTCAAAGCATATTAATCACCAGCGGCACCACTGTAGCTTTGTCCCTCAGGATAGAGATCATGTTGCCGGCAGGGAGGAACTGTCAGCATGTCCATCTTCTATGCAAGAATCAGCTGTCTGGCATCATAGAACAGAGAGCATCTGTGCAGGCCAAGAAACTGAGGCTGGGAGAGAGGGGGCTACCTTGAGACCCACAGCTCACTGAAGCACCACACTTGGCTCTGAATAGTCTATGTACAGTGACCCTAACTCTATTTACAGGGACGGGCTTTGCAGTGGAATCTACTCCCCTATTTGATGCTATAAAGAACTCATCCAGAACAGTAGGAACTTTTAATCACATAGAGAGGAGGGTGGATGAATGGATGGACAGATGGATGGATGGAGATGATACAGACATTGCCATAGAAATTCGAGTTTTCAGAAATTAAGTGACCTACTGTATGTCAGGGTTAATTAATCATAAAAACTGAGCTAGGATTCAGGGGCAGAGGCCCCAGCTAAAGGGCTGAGGCCAGAAAATACAAAGTGTGTCTCTAGGTTCTTCCTTCCTTTCTGATCCACTGTGTGCGTGTGTGTGTGTGGGGGGGGGGGGGGTTCCTCTGGTTGGCAGGCATAGAATCCCTCTGGGAACTGGGCCCTT
Source organism: Dipodomys spectabilis (assembly GCF_019054845.1). NCBI lineage: Eukaryota > Metazoa > Chordata > Mammalia > Rodentia > Heteromyidae > Dipodomys > Dipodomys spectabilis. The sequence continues at coordinate 13,649,293 of NW_024870813.1, read as the reverse complement.
CCTCACCCTGGGAAGCTAGGTAGGGGCTCCTGCCCTGCCCTCCTTCTGCTGGTCCTTGATCTGTTGCCTCCAGACTCACAGGAGGAGGGGCTCTGGGCAGCTAGCTGGACACCTGGTAGAGACACTGCTGTGGAAGCTGAAATTTAAGATGGCCTTGTCACTCATCAGGAAACAAACAGACAGCACTCACCACTACAGACAAGTTCCCTTAGAGTTTGTGCCCCCCTCAAGGTAGCCAGCCAGGAGCAAAGCCAATATCAGAGAGCTTGGAAGTCTCTCCTGGGTCCCTGCTCACAAGGCATTTGCCCTGCCAGAGCTCCTCTGACAGTCTGCTAACAACAGATGGAGGGTAACTTCAGTGAGGCCATGCTCTTACTCTCAAATGTTCCATGGTTTCTCATTGCCTTTGTGAAAGTAATGGGATTCTAGAAGACCGAAGCTAACTTCTGCCATCTTTTTCTCACACAGAGAAGGGGAATCATATGATGCTGAAGAGCACCTGGGCTTAGAAGTTTGTGAAGAGTCTAAGAAAACTAAGCCAAAGCCGGGCGCTGGTGGCTCACGCCTGTAATCCTAGCTACTCAGGAGGCTGAGATCTGAGGATCGCGGTTCAAAGCCAGCCCGGGCAGGAGAGACCGTGAGACTCCTATCTCCAATAAACCACCAGAAAACCAGAAGTGGCGCTGTAGCTCAAGTGGTAGAGCGCTCGCCTTGAGCTGAAGAGCTGAGGGACAGTGCCCAGGCCCAGAGTTCAAGCCCCACGACCAACCAAAAAAAAAAAAAAAAAAAGAAAACTAAGCCAAGCCAGGCACCGGTGGCTCACACCTGATATCCTAGCTATTCAGGAGGCTGAGATCTGAGGATTGCAGTTCAAAGCCAGCCCAGGCAGGAAAGTCTGTGAGACTTTTATCTCCAACAAACCATCCAGAAAACTGGAAGTGGCACTGTGGCTCAAGTGGTAGAGTGCTCACCTTGAGCTGAAGAGCTGAGGGACAGCACCCAGGCCCAGAGTTCAAGCTCTACGACTGACAAAAAAAAGGAAACTAAGCCAGGCATGAGTGGCTCATGCCTATAATCCTAGCTACTCAGGAGGCTGAGATCTGAGGATCAAGGTTCAAAGCCAACCTACGCAGAAAAATCCAAGAGACTCTTATCTCCAATTAACCAGCAAAATAAAATCTGGAACAAGAGGTATGGCTTAAGTGGTGACAAAGCTAAGCAAGAGCTCAAGGTCCTGTGTTCAAAGCCCCAGTACCAGCATAAAACAAATAAACAAAAACCATTATACAGGAAATGAAATGGAAACTTGGATAGGAGAGATAGTTGACTCTACCCATACTGCTAGAAGTGTTTGAAGCAAGAATCATACCCAGGTGTTTACTCCAGAACCTAGGTTCTTCTTTTTTTGTGGGGGCAAAGTAGGTTAAAGTCTAATTGTGTCATCCAGACTGGCCTTGAACTCAAGATCCTTCTGCCTCCTAAGTACTGGGATTATAGGCGTGTACCACTATAACCATTTCAAAACCCAGGTTCCTAACCCAATAGATGGAAGGGGTATAGGAGAAGGAAGAGGGATATCTACCTAGCTTCAAGATCAAAACTAGATGTACAGGATGGAAGTTAGAGAGATGGACTCTAGTCCACGTAATTAAGAGCATCCTTCCTGTCTGAGCTGGCTGGGATGGAACAGATTACCTCCCAAGGAGCAGAAGGAGCTCCTCATTAGAAGAGACATGCAAGTGATGCCAGTAAGCTGTCTGCTGGGAGTGTTGGAAGGCCTCATCCTAACTGACATTAGTAGATACTCATTTAACCTCAATCAATGAATCTTGGATCTGGCTGGCCACTAGCAGTCTTCCAGATTCACTCCACCTGCCACTAGCCTATCTGTTTATTCCTCAGAGATCCCTGGGAAAGGGGTGCTCCTCCTTTACCAGTCATTGACACCCCACCCACCCACACCAAGAGAATAGTAGAAGCTGTGATCCAGCTGGAGGGGGCAGGAAAGGAGACATGGATGGAACCCTGGGCACCAGTCATCTTGCTTTAAAGCCAACTTGCCCCAGTGAGGAGAGTGCTAGAGATAGTAGCACCCATAGCAATCTTCTTTGAGCCTCACATTGACTCCTGGGCACCCCCCCCCACACACACACACACATACACACACAAACTAAACAGAAGAGGCTGTGTTTGTCAGCTCTGGGACTCCCCAGACCTGTACAGACTCAGCATCTATGGGACAAAGATGGAGCTCTTGTGACACCCATTTATCATGCTGGAGACAGTAGGCAGCTTGCCAAGGCAAGCTTCCCCTGTAGGAAAACTGCCCACCAGAGAGCAAGAGCTCCTGTCTTTAGAGAAAAGGATGCATTACACTTGGTCCTGCCCCTTCTCAAACCTGAAAGATGGATAATGGTCAAGAGGATGCAGGGGCTACTTGCCTGAGTGAAAATAACCTGCCAGAGTTCACAACCCCTCACCAGTGTCATCAAAAGGGACAGGCACCAGCAGCATCCAATTGTCACTTCTCTGCCAGAACAATGGCTAGCACCTGTGTGCCCACAAGCTCTGGTCCTTTGCTTATAAAGAAATGGTAGAAGCTGGGCACTGGTGGCTCACACCTGTAATCCTAGCTACTCAGGAGGTTGAGATCTAAGAATCATGGTTCAAAGCCAGCCAGGGCAGGAAAGACCGTGAGACTCCTAATCTCCAATAAACCACCAGAAAACTGGAAGTGGTGCTGTAGCTCAAGTGGTAGAGCGCTTGCCTTGAGCTGAAGAGCTGAGGGACAGCACTCAAGCCCAGAGTTCAAGCCCCATGACCGACAACAAAAAAAAAAAAGAAAGAAAGAAAGGTGGAATGCTCCAAGTCACTAGGAGACTGGCAACTTAGGGGCCTAAGCCACTACCGCCCTCTAGGAATGCCCACCCACCCTCCTTTAGCAGGGCTGCATTCTTCTTCTTGCAGAGCAGGTGTCCTGGCCAGAGAAGGAAGAGGAATGGGGGGAGGGGTGACACTGGCTTCAGCCCCTGGGATCACCAGGTAATTATGCATTAGGAGCTAATATTAATAAAGGCTCCAGGAAAAGGGGTTTAATTCCAGATCTCACCACCAGATTATTACACATAAGGGAAATCGTAAGGCCCCAAACTGTCTCCAGCTCTTGTCTTCCTTCTCTAAGCAATCTGCTGTTTTTATTAATTCTGACTTGATCTTCCCATGTCAGAGAGGGAAGGAGGCACACAGAAGGAAGGTGTAGGGAGAGGAGGAGCAGAATAGTTTGGAGCAGACTTCAGGCCTTCTTCAACTCCTCCCCACCTCACCTGCACAGTCCTTGGTGCTCCTAAGGGACAGTCTGCAGCTGTGCCCAGCCCAGCCCCACCCTGCTGGCTGCTTCCAGACATGGAGCCCCTCCACTTATGCTCCTGTCCTCTTCCCCCTTCCCCCTCAGCTCCTGCCTTCCTTCTCAGTCTTTCTTCCACCAGGACCCATAATGTGAATTCCCACCTCCAAAGCTTTGAGTGATACTGAGACTCAGCTTCTAGGAATTTTTCAAAAATATATATAGATATAGATATATCCATTAAGGGAGCTTTGTTTTCTAAATCACGTCTAACCATACTTAAGAATCACTACATGTTATGAAATGGAATAATAATGTAGAAGATACATTGTTGAGAGGAAAAAACATGTACTTCTCTTTGTGTAAATACACACACACACACACACACACACACACACACACACACACACACACAATCTTTGCTAATTCATTGCATGGTTGTCATGGAGACAAAATGAGAAAATGTTTATAAAACATTTAGAATCATGAACATTCCATAGTAAGTGCTCAATTAATGGTTGCTAATATCACTTGACATCGGCTCCAAGGTTCCTTCCCTTCTATCACGAGGTCTCTGGCAAGGGCATCTGTGTCCTCAGTGCTTGAAGAGTGTGGTTGCAATAAGAGGAAGCCAGTGTAGGCTTTGGGGGCAGAAGGAGACCCTGGGCTGGTCAAAACCCAAGAGGGCTCTTGCATAGGGGCTCATGAAGCAGGCCCAAGAGTCCAGACCTTCAAAAAGTCAGAATACAAAAGACATGGAAGAGACTAGAACCATTGAATCTGATTTCTAGGGAGGCAGTGGTCTGGACATTATCCTATCAGACCTTCTAGCATCTGATCTATCCATTCATGGTAAAGACCCATGAAGCAAATGAGGAACACAGAAGAACTTCTTCAACTGAGGAAAAGGTGTCTAAGAAAATCTTTATCTCATGTCATGGTCCTCATGATGACAGACTGGATGCTGAATGCCATCCCCTGGGACTGACAGCAGGGCAGATTTGCTTGCTCTGACAGCTCCCAGACTACACTGGGTGGCAGCCCTGACCAGTGAAATAGGCAAGAGAGAAATTTTTTTAAAAAAGAAAGAAACCATCAAAAACAGCAGCATCTCTAACCTCAGAAGATGGAATACCTGGGCAGAAACCCCAAGAAAAAACTTTCTACAGTGATTAAGTAAATTTACCCAGGTGCCAGGATGCAAAGTTGACACACATAAGCCAAACTTTTTCTACAAACTAGCCATGTGCAATTGCAAACAGAAGCATGAAACAGAAGCTTTCATTAGACCTCCCAAAGTAAAATCTAGCATGCTTGATACTACCTTTAAAAAAAGATGAACTAAATCGTCACAGTGATTGACAGAGACTATTTGCTACAAGCTTCCAGATAATGAAGATTTGGATATGTGGGTTCATGCCACACTGCTGCAGGTCATAAGATTACATATACCAGGGGGAGGGGGGAGGCTGGGAAGGGGGTCAAGGGTAAACAAAGGAGGAGGCTGCAATGCTTGGTAAGAAATATATGCATTATCCTGCCCATGTAATTGTAACCCCTCTGTACAGTATGTTCTCAAATAAAATAAAATAAAATTTAAAAAAAAAAAAGATTACATATACCAAAACCTGACTGCTGTCTAGCAAGAGACATCGCACACTCACTGCATTACAGCCCCTCCCAGAGCTTCTCAAAATCCCCTCACCCCATCGGTGGGTCTCAGGCCCCCCCCACACATACACTTCTAGATGTTTTGCTGTGCAGCAGAAGATGACCTATTCCAGCTCTGGATCCAGGTAGCAATAGACAGGTGTCTGGTTTCTTTTCATTCTAGGCTTTTCATGTATGTTGCCTGTGTTGCCTTGTATGTATGAGTTACACGTGCACCCACGCATACACACACACACACACACACACAAACACACACACACACACACACACACACACACACACACACACAGAAATGAAGAGTGTGAATTTAATCCACCCAGCTGCAAACAAGGAATCAGGGAAGGGAGAGAACAAGGTACCAGAAAGAGTTCCTAAAAGTACTTCCACCATCAGCCAGGACGCCTAGCAGCTGTCAGGTCTGTCAGCCAGCCCTGCAGGTGGTCTGTCAGCAGTGGGGGGGGGGGGGGCTGTCAGCCAGGCAGCAAGCTGCACAGGCAGTTAAGCAGTGGTCAGTCTGTCAGCTGGCCAGCCAGGCTGGCTGTCACTGCACAGGCCTGTCTCCTTCTAACAGCCAGTGAATTGATTCATTAGAATTGTGGTCTTCAGCTCAGCTGGTCAAGGTTCAGTCATTGCAGTCAGTCAGTCACTGTCACTGTGACTGTCAGGCAGTCACAGTGACTGTCACTGTGAGGATGAGTATAAAAGGTTCGGAGTGGTCAGTTATCAGCCTATCCATTGGTAAACCAACCAGCTTGTTACTTGGTCAATCATAATGACTGTTATTGAAATAGACAAACCCAAGGTAGCCCATGATGAAACAGCCAGGCAGAACCAAGACCATCTTTAGTCAAGCAACCTGTGAGTCTGTCAGGTAGACACAGCATCATCAGTGGGTAAACTGACCACCCACCAAGTCAGTGATCTAGAGGGTCTGGACAGTGCAATCAGCTACTCTACAGGTGCCATGTGCAGACTTTCACAGTGTCTGCCCATCAGACTGACTGTCAGTCAGTCCCTGCAGCTATCCATCAGTCTGTGGAGCAGGTAGCTGCCAGTCAGGCAGCCACAGAAGCATTTCACCCCCTCACTGAGCTCCTCCATTAAGTGCTGGGCCCATTTGGAAAGAACTCTGGGACACATTCAACAGCAAGCTTGTTACTATTATTACCCAAGACACCTCACAAGGCTCCGGAAAGAGGAGGAGCCATCAATAGCATAACCCTCTCCCCTCCACTAATGAGGTTCCTGCCACAGACAAGAGGCGCTTCCCTTCCCGGAGGCCAGAATGGGAGGATGGGTGTGTAGTGACTAGTTCCAGTCAGCCATGGGTCTACTTGATGACCTCCTGAGGCCACAGCTATCACCATAGGGAGCCTTCTGGGCTGGTTCTGGAAGCCCCTTTTCCCTGGCCTGGTCCTACCTGGCCCTTCATCCTGTCCTACCTCCTGGCCTAAAAGCTGAGCCATCCTCTCTGGATGGCTGAAAGCAGGGCTGAAAGGTTGTAGCTAATGCCAGCATAGAAAACATAGAAGGCTTTTATTTTTTTAATCAACTGTTTTTGTTTTGTTTTTCTCTTTTATCATCAGCTAGGACTTATGAAGAAAAGGAAATCCCATAGCTGTTGTGGGATTTTGGTTTTGAGAAAAAGCAACTCATCCCAGATGCATCTGGTTCCAGCATCCAGTCATTCCACTGGACCTGCTACCTGGGGGCTGCTGGGGGCTTTCTATTCCCAGCCTCACAATCCCATCTGGAGAGGAGGCTTCTGAAGCCTCTCAGGCTCTTTGCTCTCTGTGAGAAAACCAGCTCTCTCCTGAACTGGCTCTTAGAAAGCCTGGGTCCACCCAGGAGATGGGATAAGGCTGCAAAAGCCATTCCTTGGCCTAGGCTATGCAGTAATTGGCCAAGTCTCTTACAAGAACCTGGATGGATAATGCCAGGAGGGGAGCTAGGGCCCATGGGAGGCAGAATCCTTCCTGAAGTCATGCAGTCAGCATCCTATCAGTGCTTCTACTCTCCCTGAGACAGAGTTCTCATCACCTTGTAAAGGAGCCCCTTCTGTATAAAAAAGCCTCAGCCTTTTGAAAGTCCCTTCTTGTCTCAGCCCACCCCTTTAGGTCTCATGTCTGCATTTTAGTGCCACTCAGCTTAAGAGGACTAAACTCCCACTCAAGACTTGGGGTGAACTAGTGGGCTGAAGTTTGGAGCAAGGAAAATGGCAGATTACTGAAAGATAGTGGAAGAGCAAGGCTATGTCACTGGCCTCCATTCATCTCATCTTGCTATGTCTGTGAAGCAAACGTTACTTGCTTTGGCCAGGGTCATCATAACAAACTTGCTGTAAGGTAAGGTTTGTAAAGATGCTTGGGTGTTTTCTGCTTCTCTTAAACTCCAGCCAGCTTCAGGAGAGCAAGCCCTAACTGGTCTGCTGGTCTGCAAGGGAGACAGGGACAAAGCCACTTTTCCTACCCAGGCCATCTCCTGGCATCCAGTACCAGCTAAGCCTCTAGCTCACAGACACTGGAGCGGACACAAGCAATCACTCTAGATTAGACCAAACATACTAGACCAATCACCCAGATTATTCAAACCACTCAGCTGACCTGTATGTATATACTAATACTGGGGCTTGAATTCAAGGCCTGGGCATTGTTCCTTAGCTTTTTTTTTTTTAATTGTGAAAATACTGTACAGAGGAGTTACAATTACATGGACAAGATAATGAGTACATTTCTTATCAAGCATTGTAGCCTCCTCCCTTTGTTTCCCCTTCCAATCCCTTCCCATCCTCCCTGCCCCCCCCCCCACCCCCTGTTCCTTAGCTTTTTTGCTCAAGGCCAGTACTCTACCACTTGAGTCACAGTCTTACTTCTGGGTTTTTATGGCAGTTAAATTGGAGATAAGAGCAGGGCACTGGTGGCTCATACCTGTAATCCTAGCTACTCAGGAGGCAGAGATCTGTGGATTGAGGTTCAAAGCCAGCCCAGGCAGGAAAGTCTGTGAGACTTATCTCTAATTAATCACAGAAAAAGCCAGAAGGGGTGCTATGGCTCAAGTGGTAGAGTGCTATCCTTGAGCAAAAGAGCTTAGGGACAGCAAGCACCTAGACCCAGAGTTCAAGTCCCAGGACTGGCAAAAAAAAGAAAAAGAATAGAGATAAGACTCTCATGGACTTGTCTGCCTGTGCTGACTTGGAACCATGATCCTCAGATCTCAGCCTCCTGAGGAGCTAGGGTTACAAGTGTGAACCACCAATGCCTACATAAACTGTTATAATTTTAATAGTGTGTAGTATATTAAAGTGTGTGGTAGTTTGTTACCCAGCAGTAGCTAACTAAGAGTCACTGCAAATTGCCCAATTTTCAGTGTAGGCAGTTGGACTTCCCATATAGTACATACTCTGGGGCAAGGATTGTAGCTCAGCAATAGAGTGCTCGCCTAGCTGGAAGTCTGTTATTACCTGTGAAGTGGGGCTACTAAACTCTGGTCTTCCTCCTTTGTCAAAAGAATTGATGGCTAGGGAGGGCATTGCTAAGGGTGAAGAGAATGGGACGGACAGGGGATTTGTCCCCACAGCTTTATGTGAGGACTCAGCTGAGCAGAAGGTATGCAGTACATTAACCCAGCTCCCCTCCTGCTCAGAAGCCGGAATGCCAGGCTGAGTGATAGGCCAACCCAAGACTTATTTACAAACAGCTCTCTCGCCTTTGCTTCCTCAGTAAGCCCCATTGGCAGCATATAAATGAGAATCAATAGGCCAGTTATTAAACCATAATATTCCTCCCCTCAAGCTCTCAGGCCATGAGCACTGCTCTCTCAGCTGAGGGCAGCTGAGCTGGAAGCCCATTGCTCCAGGCTTATCAGGTGAGAGGGCAGAGAACTCCCCTTATGGGGTCTGCCTCATGCCCAGCCCCTCTCCTTCTTCCTACCACAACAAAAGCACCCCAAAACAATGAGCTTAGAAGGGAAGGAGAGAGGTGTGAGCAAGGCCCTGTCCCTCCTGGTCAGCCAACACTAGAATATTCAAGTCAAAAGCACTTGAGAAATCCTTTATCCATGCCCCTAAAGTTCTGTGCATGCAGAGCCAATCCAGGACCCTAGAGGGCTGCAGAACATTCAAAAACATTTAGCCAGAAAGTGACAGAATCTAGACTTGAACCCAGATGTGCAGCCTTGTTTAGTCTGTGCCATCGTTTAAGATATAAGAGAGGTTGCGTGAACGGGAAAAGCCTGGTAGTTTGGTATAGGGGAGAAGAGGATGAAGGAGTGTGTGTGTGTGTGTGTGTGTGTGTGTGTGTGTGTGTGTGTGTGTGTGTGTGTGCACGTGCATGCGCATGCTCGCACGCTTGCAGTCAGGGCACTCACTTGTAGGCACTTCCTGTGTTCCTCGATTATAGGCCTCAGGCAGAGGCTGTGTTAGTACCTTGTAGTAATGGAGAATGGGTAAGATTTTTGTGGGTATATTCTTTCTTTTAAAAAGAGTGAAAGGAAATCCAGAAGGAAGGTAAAGGTATCAGTGGTGGTGGTAGTAGTGGTGGTGGTGATGATGAAAATGATGACAGTGGTGATAGTGATGGTGGTAGTAGTAAAGGGTGATGATAATGATGATGGTGATGATGGTGGTGATGGTGATGATGATGATAATTATGGTTATTATCACATTTTTAAAGATATGGTTTTGCCATATAGCCCAAGCTGGCTTCTCACTCAGGATCATCCTATCTCAGCCATATGCCACCATAGCTAATTATCACTTGCTAGAGGACTTCAGTACATTATGACTTGTGCCAGGCACAGTAGTGGGCAGAATATAGCAAGGAGCCCCTTCTCAGCCTCCTCACCCCAAGTAGAGGTCCAGATTCCCAGTACCTGAGGTTCAATTCTCCAATCAGGTAACACATTGTTACTTGGGGAACAGTCAATGCTGAGACACACCTTGATTCCTGCGAGTAGGGCTCAAGCATGGATATATTTCATGTCTGGATGATTCACCTGGAGAGTCAGGCTTGGAAACCACTGGGAATCACACTCAGCCCATGCTGGATCCCATGTGTTCATGATCTAAGAAGCCCTGATTCACGGGGACAGCTGGTGACTACTTCATGGGGTCCATAGGAAAACTAGCAATGTAGCCAGCTCATGCCACCTCAACATCCTTGTTGATGGACATTGAAGGATGTCAGATGGAGCCTTGAGCCAGGGAAGGCCATAAGCAACATGTTTCTCCCTGCCCCTTCCCATGCAGTGGTAACAGCAATCACCCTGCCATGCCTAAGTTTTTGTCTGTGGAGGGGCATGGTACTGGCATCACTGATCTTATAGTTCAGTGTTTTGTGTGTTCTTTGATCCCTGAGAACCATGCCTGAACCAGAAGATAAACAGAGAGCTTCAGGACCCTATGCATGAGAACCCAATGCCAAGTTCAAGTTTGGGTCTGGATTGATCCTCAAAGGTCCATGTGTTAAAAGGCTTAGCTCCCAGTGTGGCACTATTCAGAAGTGGTAGGAACTTGAAGAGGTGGAACCTAGTAGAAAGATTGCCAGGGGCTGATGTCTCTCACTATAATCATAACTTTTCAGGAGGCTAAGATCTGAGGATCAAGGTTTGAAGCTAGCCCAAGCAGAAAAGTCCATAAGACTGTTATCTCTAATAAACCACTCAGAAAAAACTAGAAGTGGCACTCTGACTCAAATGGTAGAATGCTAGCCTTGAGCAAAAGAAGCTTAGGAACCGTGCCAAGGCCCTGATTTCAAGCCCCAGGACCTGATTTCAAGCCCCAGGACCGGCAAAAAAAATAAATAAATAATATAGATTAGATTATATATAATAATAAAGGCTTCAGGTCATTAAAGGTGAGTCCCATTAAAAGGGATTATGGGACCCTGGTCTCTTCTCTTTTTCTTTTTTGCTTGCTGGCTGTGAGGAGAGCAGCTTTGCTCTGCCATGATGTTCTGCCTTGCCACAGGCCCAAAGTGATAAACTGAAACCCACAAAACTGAGGTCAAAAATAACCTTATTAAGTGGATCATATCAGGTATATTTGTTATAGCAATGAAAAGCTAACACAGCTGGCTCCTTGGTAGCCTCATGAAGGGAGAAGAGTATTATAATAAGAAAAGCCCCTTTCTCATCAGGGTGCTGCCGGGCTTAGATGAGGCAACCTTCACCATGGCTCAGAAGAGCAGCTGGCACACAGCAAGTGCTTGACTTAGTCATTATTTTTATCTTCAACCCACCTATGGCCTTTCTGCATGTGGACACTTGCCAAAGGCGGGTTGCACTAGTGCATATTTCCTGCCCCAGATCTGAACCCTCTTTCTGGATCTGAAGCTTTCCATTTGTTGCCTGCTGCTATAGAAACGGAAATCTCGGCTGGTTGCTTTCACAGCCTCCCTGGCAGCTGGGTGGGGACCCACTCCCCATAGTCAGGAGACTGGATGGGCCTGCCTTCCAGGACAGGGCTGCAGTGGGTGGCAAGAAACAGTCCATTGGTCATGCAGCCTTCTGTGCTCAGTGGCTGTGTCCTTCCCACACCGTATGGCCTGTGGTCTGGCTTTGGGACTGTCCACCCTTTCCTGTAAGTCACTGGTACCTGCTCCATGGTCTTCGTTCTTATCAGAGTTGAGCCCTGCTGCTGCAGAGAAGGGTGGGGGCTGTTTAGGACCTGGGGAAGGACTTAAGCACTGTGAGCTTCTTGCAGGCTAAGCTGTTTCCTGGAGAAACTGGACCTGGTACTCAGGCCTGGCTTTGGCTCTGCATATCCAGTGGAAGAGCACATGGGGAAGTCTCTCTCCACAGCATGGCCACCAGTCTGCAGGAGGGGGTCAGCCACCAGCTGTGACAGCCTAAGTGACTGAGGATTAAAATGCCCCTCACTCAGGGAAGGGTAGCTGGTGTCCTTACCTGCAGATCCCTGCCCACTCCACATGGACAGGGCTGGATCACCACACAGCAGTGGTAAGAATCCTTCCTGTTTTGGCTGAGCTCTTCATCTCATTTCTGACTACTCCAGAGGGGAACTGCACTTAAACACACACATTAGCGGTTAGCGGAAGCTAAGGTCTCACAGCTACCTGGGATTGAAATGTCTAGGCTGAAAGGAAGCTTTGAGGAAATGAAGTCCCAGGACTAGGGTAGGTAGGTAGATTTTGAGTTGTATTAAAAACAAGATAACCCCAAATATTTATGACCTTGAGATGGAGCAGCCTGCCATGTGAGGAAATGAGTTCCTTATTGGTGAAGGTGTGCTGGGGGACGTGGGGGTCACGAGGCAGGCAAGGGTGTGCTGGAGGGCAAGGATTTACACACTGGCTGGGCGCTAGCTCCTGGGAATATGTGTTAAAGGGGATGTGAGGGGGGATTGAAATTGTTCTGGTCCCTCTGTGATTGGAGCCAGTTTAATCAGGAGACTGAGAAGTAGCCTGATGTCATTTGTCACATGAGAGATCTCAAGCTGCTTAGAAGAGTACAGGGGAGTTAGAGTCCTGCTCCCTGGCCCTTCCCTTCACCTATACTCACATATACTCAGTGTATTTTACAGATGGAGAAACTGAGTACCTGAAAGGAGAAGCCAGAGACCCTGAGCAAGTAGAACCAGGTTAGTAACAAGAAAGGACAGCACAGCTTTGGATACTTAGCAAGGGTATGGTCAAAGCTGTGATGGAGAGCAGGAGGGTTTGAAAGATCAGAGGTTTTCCCCCACCCTCTAGTCTTGTTAAGTGAATCCAAGAACTGTAACCATCATCCTTCCCCTTCTGTCTATAGCAGCAGTTCTGAGTGGGAGGGGACCCCAACCAGCAGCCTCCACATCCCTTGGAAGCACTTTAGGAAACTGAATTCTCAGAAATTCCAGGGCAGAACCCTGCATCTGAATTTCCCTAATCCTTCTAGAAGATACCAGTATGCACTAGAAGTTGACAGGAATGGACATTAGGGCTCTCTGTTAAGGCACTAACTGACCTCCAGTCCATGGGTGGGAAAGCTTTCCTATGATTAACCTGGCTTGTCAGCTTTCTAAGCCTCAGGATGAAATGGCTTCCAGGCTACACCCACACATTTTCATCTTAGTGGTTAGCACCCCCAAAGCTCAGGACTAGAGAAAGCTGGTGGGTTACTCAACAACATAGAGGCTCATGTAGGATTAGAACTCACAGCTTTCAAGTTTTCTGCCTGTGATCAAATAGATCTTAGACCTGATTCCTCTTGCCCACCCTACATGACATCATGGGGTCCTCACTCCACCCCCAGCCAGGTAGGAGACACTCTCTGGGCACAGTTCTCCTAGCCCTGTTAGCAACAGGCTTTTCTCCAAGAATCCTGACTACTCTGGGCAGGGAGGGCTGGCTTGGTTTATTTATTACTATCATTAATTAGTTTTGTTGGGAATGAAAGAGAGGTCCCCGGAGAAGACCAGTGCATTACAGCCCATTATTCCATCATTGCTCTGGGCTTGCAGGCAAAATGCACAGCACCTTTCTGCTGTCAACCCCACACAATTAATTAGCCTTCAGCCCAAGAGGCAGCCCCCGTGTTCCCCTTGGGTGGGGAAGGCCTCTGTTCTGGCATCTAGCATTCTCCAGAACTCCTTTGTCCCTAGTCTAATGGGGAGAGATGTTGTAACTACCTCCCCCTCACCCACAGGAGGTAACTACAATAGCTGGGTGTTAAAGGAAGGTGGGGGTTCCTGTCTGGGTCCCTCTCTTAATGAGTCTGTTATTTATTTTTATTCCCTTTGCAGGGTCCTGGAGCTTAAGCTTTGGGCCTGGGCACTGTCCCTGAGCTTTTTGCTTAAGGTGAGTGCTCTACCAGTTGAGCCACAGCTCCACTTCCAGCTTTTTATTGAGTACATCCTTTGATGGGCCTGATAATGGCCCAGTGCTTTGAGTTCACACATGTCCTGAGAAGCACATTATAGGCCTGAGGAAGAAATGGGGGGGATGATTTACCCAAGGCAACCAGACAAGAGTCCACTAGGGTCTGCCTGGCTGAATGCTGCCTGAGATTTTAGTTCTTTGTTTTGGGCATATACTCAGAGTGTCTCTTACAGCTGAGGACCAGGCCTGGCCCCTAACAAGGAAGCAGAGATTATGGGGGTGGGAGAGGTGATGTGGCCCAAAGGGCCTCCACACAGCATGAACTCAGAAGCTATGAGTTTGAGTCCACATATAAACTGAACTCATAACTGTGGCCAATCCCTCAGTTTCCCCTTCAGTGAAAAGATAGTGTCCAGTGACACAAATTCTCTAGACAAGCAGAATAGCCTAAAAGTTCTGACAGGTGGCCTTTGGGGAGTTACTTTAGTTTTCTCTTCTGAAGACTGGTAGTAGTAATCTTCTCTTCTGAAGACTGGCAGTGCCGTGGGCCTCATGAGGTGGCAATGAAGTAATATACAACAGACCTAGGCCAGCATCTGACACTTAGCAAGTTCTTGTGATGGAGTAGAGGGTGATTGACAGGACTGAGGTTCAGGTCACTTTCTGTCCCAAGTCTTGATAAGTAAATCCAGGAGCCACCAAAATGGCTCCTTGTTGCCATTCACCAACACTGAGGACCCTGGGCAGGGAAGAGATGGCTGACCTAGAATAACTCTTCTGCTTGCCTGTGGCTTGAACCCAGGCATGGCTATGCCTCCATTGGCTACAGCAGTGGCAACAGCCCCCTCCTTGGTGCCCTGGCCTTACTCCTCCTCATCTGTGACCTGAGCAGATTGGCCAACCGCAGTCCCCTCATCTTTCCCCACTCAGGCAGAAGTGGCCTCTTGGAAGACAGCCACAGGCCCCCAGCCTGACTGACTCAGGCTTTGCCCAGTGGTGGGGCCAGGCTGCCTGCCTGAGGGAACTAAGATGTTAATTAAACCTCAAAAAGTCATTTGTTAATAAAGGGAACGGGGCTGGGAAGGTGGCTCAGTGGTAGAGTGCTTGCCTTGCAAGCATGAGGTCGTGGGTTCGATTCCTCAGCACCACATAAGAAAAAAGAAAAAAGCCGGAAGTGGTGCTGTGGCTCAAGTGGTAGAGCACTAGCCTTGAGCTGAAGAGCTGAGGGACAGCGCCCAGGCCCAGAGTTCAGGCCCCACAACCGGACCCAAAGAAAAATTAAAAAAAAAAAAAGAAAAGAAAGGAAGTGATGGTATATTCAATACCAGCTAAGGGTTGAGGTAAAGTAATGATTTTTTTCTTCAGCTTTGAATAATGGCATCCCTCCCTTCCCAACATCCCCAATTCTGAAGGATGGTCCTGGGGAAGCCATGGCTCATTTTAATGGCCTGGATACTATGGAGTGGAGCCAGTCGGGACCCAACACATATCACGTCCTGCCAGAATAATGGGCAGCTCTGTATTTGCTGGAGTCTTGGGCCCAGCAGATACCATTCTTTCCTCTTCCCCTCTCTCCATCTTTCCCCATTATCTGCTCTCTACCCTCCAGGGCAAAGTTGAAGGCCCTGGGTGTACAGCCAAATCCCTGGAATTGCTTATGAGTAGACAGGCCTGCTATGTCGCAGGCTTAAAACACTTTGGAAGGGGAAAGAGGAAAAGCAGAAAGGGAATGCTAGGCAAAGGATCATGGCTGCAATCTTAGCTACTCAAGAAACTGAGATATGAGGATCACCGTTCAAAGCCAGCCTGGGAAGGAAAGTCTGTAAGACTGTTGTCTTCACTAGAAAACCAGACATGGCACTGTGGTTCAAAGTAGTAGAGTACTAGCCTTGAACAAAAAAGCTCAGGGACAGGACTCAGGCCCTGAGTTCAAGCCCCACAATTGACCCAAAAAAAAGGAAGTATTCTTTACCTGATTTATGTAACTGTAATTCCTCCATATATCACCTTAGTAATAACTTTAAATATTTTTTAAAAATAAAGGGAACGAGGAGAGCTTAACTGCCACTTGAGCCAGTCTATCCCAGCTCCTCCTATCCCTTTACCCCAAATCCCCATCACATCTGTATGACTACCCTGCAGAAGATAACCTGCCTTGAACATCCAAAAGACACACACTCAAGAGAGGCATCTACCTGGGCACCAAGCTAGTCTGACTTCAGGGCCCAGCACTGTAATTACAGCAGGTTTCCTTGAATTCTCTGAATTATTTTCTCCACCTGCATCTGAATTGTTGTGGGCGTGGCCACACAAGGGCCTTGAGGACAAAGATCCTAGCAGGTCCTTGGGAGCAGGGCATTACACTCAGTAGTCACACGGCTCATCTTGTGCATCTGTACCCAAGAAATTTTTCTGGCAGTTGCAAGGCTAGAGCCACTCCTGCCCTGATGCCCACCTTGGGTCATCGTCCATCTGTCTGTTAATCTCTGTGGGCTCAATACAAAATCCTGGCATTCACAGGTAATTTTAATCCACCACCCCCAACTTACACCTGAGGGAGCATGCTCACAGCTGAGAAATAGGGATCCCCAGGGCCTCCCCCTCACCAGGTGGGCCTGGCTTTGTCTCCCTTTGTGACAGTACAAAAAGATGCAAGGCAGCAGGGAGGGAAGGGGCTGGTGGCCCAGCAGGTGTCTGTCACCGTCCTGGCAGCCAACATGGGCAAAGTAGAAGGAGAGGCAAGCAGCAGCCATTCACTAGCCAAGCTAGGGACAAGGCACCTTGATTAGACGTCTAAGATAATCGCTGCACACCTGGGCTGGCTCCCCTCCCCCTCATAACCACCCTTTTGTCTACCTGAGGACTATCCATCTTCAAAGCCCAAGATTGCAGTTGATATATTGGACTGGAGCCAGGCCCTGGAACCTGAGAGGCAAGCGACACTGGGGAGGAAAACTTTGGGACCTAGGGATCAGAGTCTCTTCCCACCAGGATGAGCCATTCTGGGAGATGAAAGGCCATGTTCTCTGATTCCCTGGGCGAGTGAATGAGCAGGGAGTCAGAAGCAGAGAGGATTGAGTGGGGAGAGGAGGAAAAATGGAAGAGATGTATGAGTGTAAGTAATGTGTGTGTAATGTACACATGGATGACACATGTACATATACATGACCAAGGTTGGATGGATCTGCCATGGTGGGTGGTGTCATTTCTTCTAGAGAAAGTTCTGTGGCTAAAGGAATGTGCTTGGTCCTCAAGGGGCAGGACAGTGACACACTTCAAGCCAGGAAGAATGGAAGGAGATGTGCATGCCTGACACTATTGCTTCTTGAAAGGGAAGTGATTTTGAGACATATCTGTCTAGTCTTCCAGATGAATCTGAGGAGGCTCAAGCTGTAGTTGCTCCCAGCCTTCATAGCCCTTTCTCTCTCCTGCTTCATCTCACACTCTTCCCAAGTCTCCCAGAATTTTTGGTTTTTGTTTTGTTTTGTCAGTACTGGAGCCTGAACTTGGGTCTAGGCACAGTCCAGGAGCTTCTTTTGCTCGAGGCTACTGCTTTACCACTTGAGCCACAGCTCCACTTCTGTCTTTTTTTTTTTTTTGTAATTTAATGGAGATAAGAGTCTCTTGGACTTTTCTTGCCTGAGTTGGTTTAAACTGCTATCCTCAGATCTCAGCCTACTGAGTAACTAAGATTACAGGTATGAATCACCAGCACCCAGCTTTCTTCCTTTATTGCTAGGAAGAATGGGCTCACCTCTCCTGATAGATTAATTGTACCCAAGCTCTTGACCTAGGGCTACCAGTATGGATAAGCAGAGGGAAGGTGAATTTCGTTGGTGTGCCCTGTCTGAGGCTGAGGGCAGGGAAGGGTTAGGAAACAAGCCTAAAGGAGGCCTATCTTGCTGCCTGTCTTCCTGCCAATTTCTGGGAGTCCAAGGTGAGGACACCCAGAGGAAGAGTTGAGGATGAGATGCTTCAGGACATATGTGGAGCCACAGAAAACTCCACTTGCATTGACAAAGGACCCGTCCTGTCCTGGGGATCTTGGGAACTTATGGTTGGGGATACATGTAAGTGTGAGAAGATGATTGTTTTTGTATACAAGTATGACAGAATGTCCATGATTTTGTATGTGTGCATGCATACTGGCATGCACCTGTGTGTGTGTGTGTGTGTGTGTGTGTGTGTGTGTGTGTGTGTGTGTGTGTGTGTGTGTGTGTGTTCTTTCCAACAACAGAATCAGAATCAGGGTTGCTTCTGGCTCTGAGAATTTGACCTGCTGGATCTGGTCCTACCTCCAGATCCCAGGACCATTCTAGCCTCTAGTGACTCTGTGGGGAGTGGGGGGCAGGAGTGTGAGGTGCCTCCCTGCTCTACCCCAGGACAAGCTCAGTGTGAGGCCAGCAAAGCTTGATCATATTTAACATCCCACTGAATGGATATGGCCTCTCCTGTCCCCAGGCCTGGGGCTGCAGTGCCAGGGTTGCTAGGAGAACCACAATTTCTGTCCCGCCTGCTGCCTTTCATGTCCCACCTCCCCCCTTGTCCATGTCACTCAGCAACACCAAAACCCTGTTTCCTCTCAGAAAAGCTAACAATGAGCTTGACTGTGTGTTGGCAAGGCTGAGGGCTGGGATACTTTCTGCCCATGAAAGAGTAACCTGTGTTCAGCTTTTTGGCAGAATGAACCATGGCGTCCAGGGTCCAGGTTTAGTGGAGGCTCAAGGATCCTTGGGGTTGATTGCCCTGGACTGGGAAACACCAAGTTGAAAATGCACCTTTCCATTCATGCAAGAGCCTATGGAGGCCAGCTAGGCCCGGTCCTTATGTCTTATATGGGGAAAGCAGAGCCCAGACAGGAAAAGACAGTTTCTCAGGGTCTCCCAGGACTGCAGAAGGGCCTGAGTCCTGTTTGTTTTAATCACCTGCCCTGTAGGACCCTCTTGTACCATGGAACCTGGGTTGTCCTGCCCTGACCAGGAGCACCAGGCTCCCTGTTAAACATGGGCCCTGAGGATCTGAGAAAGCTATAAACAGTGATCTCACTCCATCTCCTTTTTCCAGACAATCTCACCCAACAGTTCCACAGGTCTCAGGCAGGCTCAGAGAACCCTGCTTCACTCCCACCCTGATGCTAGCCCTTCTGTGCTGAATCAGTGAGTGTCCCCTTGAAATTTACAGTACTCTCCCCATCTACAACCCATGAATATTTTTATTTGGAAGCAGGGTGTTTGTTTCCAAAATGGGAAAAGATAAGGTCCAGTTAAAATGAAGTTATAGTGAATTAGGGCAGGCTCTGATTCTATGATAGATGTCCTGGGAAGAAGGAATTTGGAACTCACAGAAACACACAGGTATAATGTCATGGATGCTGTGGACAGATTAGAGTCAAGCATCTGTGAGCAAAGAACCCAAAGGATCACCAAGCAGCCACCAGCAGCTGGAAGATGCAAGGAAAGGTTTTCCTAAGTTTTTTATTGTTGTTGTTTTTTGTCCCAGTGCCAAGGCTTGAGCCCTTGGTGCCTTGTGCTCTTATTCAAGGTTGTCACTCTACTACTTGAACCAAACCTCCACTTCCAGATTTTTGCTGGTTAGCTGGAGATAAGAGTCTCTCAGATGTGTCTGTCTGGGCTGGCCTTGAATATTGATCATCAGATCTCCACCTCCTGAGTAACTAGGAGTGAGCCATCAGTGTCCAGCTCCTCTAGAACTTTCTGAGGGAGTATGGACACACTGGCGTTTTGGGCCCTGGGCTGCACAAATGTGTACTTCTGCTGTGCAAAGTCACTAGTCTATAGCGGTGATCCTGCTTCCCAGGGACAGCAGTTCAGCTTCCTTGGTCCCTTACCCCAGAACTTGACCTCAAGTCTCCCTGTCTGCTGCTGAATCTCTCCTGAACTGCCCTTCTACCCATTCTCAGCCTCCCTATCTTATCCTCTCGCCATGGGGCCCTGGCTGCTGGCAATCCCCACTGCTTTCCCCTGCGGCTCCCTGGCCAGCTCCCCTGCCCCTCCTTGCCTGTCTGAGTCATGTACCCATGACTGGCAATCTCAAATACCAGACTGGCACCAGATTCCTGAGTGCACCTGCAGGCAGGTTGTTCACAGCCTCCAGATCTGGGACTTAAGCTCAGGATCACATAACACTGCCAAACACCTTCATACTGGTGATTGGGAACAGCCTAACACCTCCAAGGTATAACTACCTGGTCCCACCCTGGGGACCAGGAGGCCCTGGTGAAGGTCAAGGGCAGCACACGAGGTACCAGGAAAACATGCCACCCCCCCCCCACTATGCCCCACCCCTTCCAGAAGCCCATAAATTTCACCTGTCCCCATGTGGGGAAGATGGGTATCAAGGGAGATAAAGGGCCTGTCCCTCTGCCCAACCAGATATCTCTCCCAGATCAGGCAATTTTGCTCATGTCACCTCCCTGGAGATATTAAATATTGATAATACCATAAATTTCCACAGTACTTTATGAGTCATGTCTTGTGTGTGCCGAAGAGAAGACAAGTAGGTTGGGTTGGCTCCATTTAGGCTGACATGCATCTATTCTTCCAGCACTCTGGGAACTGTGGCCTTGTGCTGACAGTTCTTAGAGGGGGCAGCTGCTCTGTTCCCTGCTGCTGGCCCAGACTAGGGTGAGCATCCTGTCCTCCATGGAGGAAGTCACCTGGACTGCCCATTACAATGACCAATCACACTTCTTCTCAAGAAGGTTCTTCAGTTCTAACTTATCATCCATACTGTCCAGGAGTCTGGTACACAAGCCCCTTATCTTGACAGCCAAGTGACCCCAAAATACCTTTGTTCAAGAGGTTGAATAGGAATTGCTTAGCTTTCTCCCTCAAGGCTACCCCTTGAGCCACACAGCTCTGTTTCTAGCTTAATTAGAGATAAGAGTCTCAAACCTTCCTTCTCCAGCCTGGCTTTCTCCTGAGTAGCTAGGATTATAAAACCGAGCCACTGGTGCCTGGCTTCCAAAGAAGCGGAGCACCCAAAGGGGCTTAGAGATTTCACTGTGACCGGTTTCTGAATATCCATTTGCTGTGTGGCCTTGGGCAAGCTATAATGTCTCTGAACCTCAGTGTCCTCTTCTAGCAAATAGATGGTAATGTCTGCCCAGCTACCCCACCCCCCTCTCCAGGAGGCTGGGAGCTAGGCTTCAGCAGAGGTGCTGTGTGGAGGGAGGAGCTGAGCCAGTTCTCTAGGGTAAACAACTGGATCAGATGAGACAATAAATGTGGAAAGACTTTGTAGATGTAAATTGCTTTGTAAACAGTGCTGTGTAAGTAAGTGTTAGGGATAATTATATGCCTCAGGAATTAGGCAGCTTCCTTAGAAGGGGAAAGCCTCCCAAATTATGCCCATGCTGAGGACTGGGGGGAGTGGGAAGAGGGCTGTGCTCTTGTGTATTGGGAAAAGTGGGGAGCCCCAACCACCACTCAGCCTGAATTGGCTGTGTTCTTTCCCACCTCTCTTCTCTCCCTACCACCCTGCCCCCCCACTTCCAGCCAGGTTCAACTCCTGATTAAAAAGACCCAGGAGTGGGGAACTTATCAGTTACATGGAATCAATAGGTATTTTCTTCATATTTTTCAATTAAAAAGAGCCGACAAAAGAAAGAGAAAAACTCAAGGGCCCTGGCCATCAATAGCTGTGGGCGAGGAAAGCACAGGTCAATGGGCTGGGCTGTCTGTCAACTGTTCTGCCCACCCGACCTCTCATCATCATTTGGATGGGCCCAACAGAAGAGAGAGCAGTGTGGGGGTGGGGTGGAGGCTCCTTCAGATTACAGCCCTCCCTTGCTAGCCCTTATTTGTCAGGATGCAGCAGATGATGATATAACGACCCTCCCTCGGCCCCAACACACACACACACACACACACACACACACACACACACACACACGTACCCTGCCCTTGCAAGGGGCTGGCCAGCCACTGCCATGATCACATATGGGATGGGGGCACCCTGAAGCCTTGGGGTGGGGGCACCCTGAAGCCTTGCTTTTTTTAGAGAAAGTGCTCACCTATTGTTCTCCTAAGCATGAGAAAACACAAGAGAAAACAGGCTCAGGAGGCAGGCAGCATGTGGGATGCAGGGTAGATATGAGGAGGCACTTGGGTACAGAGATGGCTCACAGAGACCTGACTTGCTACTCACCAGGGCTTTCTGTTCCCTAAGATAAATCTACTACAGAGCCACCATCAGCCTGGGTGGGGGTCAGTAATGCAGTGGTTTCTTCCAGATTCTTCTGCCAGGTCCTTACACACACACACACACACACACACACACACACACACACACACACACACACACACACACACACACACCCCTCAGGCTGCTCATGTCCCCCAAATCCCTGCAGCAGGAAGAATTAAGCTCACCTGGATGGCTAGAGCAGGGGCACATCTTTATGCATCTTTATGGCTGTGAAAAAGGAAGTTTTGCACTCATCTGTTCCCCTCACTCTGTTATAAGGCTAACCTGTGAGGATCCTCGATGGACTGGAGCCCAAGAACCCTGCCCAAGTTCTGCTTGCTTCTAGGAAAACCTGATCATTCCTCCCACAGGTACAATAAGCCTTTCTTATTTGTGGAATTACCTGTGGTTTTGACCAAGAAAAAAAAAGTAGTAAAACAATTTTAAGCAAAAGACATTTCTGTAAGGTATATTAAATAGGTAGGTTTCATGAGGTAGCTGATGAAGAGAACACCAGGCATTATTCAGACAGGAAAAGAAGTTTATTTACCAAACTATTGTCCCAGCTGTGCATAGTGGTGAGACATGGCTGAAAAGGAAGGGGTGACCCACCCCTGGGCCAGGACTTACGTAGGCCTGGAACAGGAGGAAGTGTGGCCAGGTGGGGGAAAGGTGTGGCCACATTGAATCTGGATGTGACCTCAGGGTCTAGGACCCTCCTAAGGTCAGATGGGAGGCATGTGACCAGAGGTGGTCCAGGATGCGACCTAGCAGGAGGGGAATGTGACTTCTTCCAAGTCTGCCAGTTACCTAGGTAACAGATACTGGGCAGAAACTTAGCCAAGAGGAAGAGAGGTTTCCCTGTGCAGACCTTACAATTTCAAAAACAAAATCTTTAAGTTTGTGCAGAGTTCTTGTCCATCCTGGAAGAGCATAGGTTTTGTTTACCTTGTGTGACCTGCCCAGTGTTCACATGCCCTTAATTTTCTGAAAACATAGTAAGCCTCTCAAAATCAAGGTAATTTAAAAGGCAAAGTGAAAATTCGGGATTTATCAAAAGGAGACGTGTCTTTCACAGAAGTTGGGTGATCATACGTATGGGGAAAATGAATCCAGTACAGTACTGAATTTTATGTATAGTTTTTCCTCATCAGTAGTCTCCTTGGAACCATGTATCCGTGGATACCAAGGGTCTACCGAAGTGGGGATGTTGGGTCTAACAGGCACCATCTTGGCCACGTGGTAGATAGGGAGTGGATTTAACTGGTGCCATCTTGTGTTCATGGTGGAGGAAGGGGAAGTCTCACCTCCTAGGTGATAACATGCCTGAATTCCTAGAGGCAGGGGCAGGGACTTGGACTGGAGCTGTCAGTCCTGTGTCTTGAACTTATGAGACTCTTGAGTTTCCTGTGGCCCTGCCCCCTAGCCCTGACACTATTTAGGCCTAGACCAGCTCAGGTGCCAGCATACCATGCCTTGTGTTCTGTTTCTCATGTCTCCTGACTCGCCTTGAGTCACCCTAGCGTCCCACTTCAGCTCTCCATTGGGGTTGATCTGATTTGTTGGTATTATTGTTTTGTTTTCTTTCCTCTCCTGCTCTCATGGCTCAGTTTTCTAACAGTATTCAGTGTATTAGTAGGGCTGCAGGTCTTTGTGACAGGAGTCAGTCTGCAGACACCAGCTTTCTAATAAAGACTTCCAATTCGACCTCTCAGAATGTGGCTTCTTTTATCGTGGTGACTGGATTTACCTTCCAACACTACTATATTTTTCTATATTTATTTAGCATCTACTGTACACTGGATTTAGGTTAGACCCTATACATCAAAGATGATGACACTTAGTGGAACAATAAGGTAATCACAGGCAATCCAGCAGTCTGAGAAGAGAAGGAAGTGGGGGGAGGGGGACTCTTGAGGGAGGAGCTGGGGTAGAGGAGTCAGTCAGGGAAGGTCTAAGGAAGTGCCACCTGAGTACTGACTTGAATGCCATGAAAGAGCCAATCTGTGGAGATGGTGGAGAAGAGGCATATGGAACCACAACTCCAAAAGGCCTAGTCTTCATCCTTTTGTGACTGCCCTAAGTAAATACCACAGGCTAGGTAATTTGTTTATTTTTTTGGGGGGGAGGGGGGGTCCAGTCATGGGGCCTGAACTCTGGGCCTGGGCGCTGTCCCTCAGCTCTTCAGCTCAAGGCTAGCACTCTACCACTTGAGCCACAGAGCCACTTCCGGCTTTTTTCTTTTTGCTTATGTGGTGCTAAGGAATAGAACTCAGGGCCTCAGGCATGCAAGGCAAGTGTTCTACCACTGAGCCACCTTCCCAGCCCCAGGCTAGATAATTTATAAAGAAGAAACATTTGTGTGGCTCACTGATCTAGAGGCTAGAAGATAAAGAGTATGGTATGAACATCTGGTAAGGGCCTCGGGTTGCATCAGAACATAGTATTATATGCCAAGACAGGACAAGTGTGCCAACTTGGGTCTCTCCCAATAAAGTCACTAATTGCATCCTGGGGCCCTACCTCATGGCCCCATCTAACCTGGTCACAGGGTGAGAGAGACCAGGATCAGGACTTAGATACAGGCTGGCCATTGAGACATGGTCTCCTTGAGCACACTCACCTTCTGGTTTTGCTCTTCTTAGTGGAGCTGTACCTCAGCAATCTCTAGCTGGCAGCCAGAAGCAAGCAGCCTCTTCAGGCCTGGTTCCCAGGGCTGTGTTTTTCTCTGGGACCCAGAACATCCCCTGGGCCCCAGGAAAAAAAAATGCAGCATATTCAGTTCATGGAGTGGGAGAGAGCAAGTGATGACCTGGACCTTTGGCTCAGAGGGGGAAATACACTGGTGAGCAATGTCAAGTCTCTAGAACTCCAGAAAGGGCCACCGCCAGTGAAGGCCTTCCTAGGGACCAGCCCTGCTGTGTACTACCCTGACACTAGCAGGGTGCCCAGCATTGCCTACCAACCCAAGCTAGAAGCCAAATTTCTCCATCCTATGGTCATTCTTATACACATGTACCTCATGTTCATGCACACACTGCTCCAGTCTCTCTAACACCCCTTCTGTCTTTCGACTTGGACTAGAGACCCTCCTCCTCTAATCCTTAGGTTAGCTCCTTTCTCCCTGTGGGTCCCGCTCTCTCCCAGAGCCTTGTTCTTCATCTACATGCCATAAGGTACACAGAGAGAGAGAGAGAGAGGGAGAGAGAGAGAAAGAGAGAAAACTCTGAATCCTAACCCTTACAGCAGCTCTAGGGCCTGTCTGTATACAGCTGGTACTCTATAAATGCAACAGGGGGTAGGGTGTTGACACTTTGGCCTTTTCTCAACTCCTCCCCAGCCATCACCTGCCCCTGGCACATTCTCAAGTGCATGTGTCCTTCATTTGATCGCCTGCTGAAAGCTAGCTTACCCAGACACAGCTCCTGACAGGAGGACAAGCAGACCAAGCCTGGGAGGCTCTGTCTGGGGAGGATCTAGTCTGGCCAAGGCCTTGGTTCCAGGGCTTTTGCCTCTGGGACTATGCCACACCTGCCTTTTTTCCTAACTTGACCTTCTGTGATTCTCTTCCCTCCCCTCCCCTCACCCAGACTGACTCCAGGAAAATCTGAGCAAGCAATACCACTGCATCCCAGGCTTTCTTTCCATCTGTGGGCTTGGATCACCCACCATCAGCACCATGCTGCTGGCTTTGCCTGTCTCTGCCCCCTGTCCCCAGACAGGTTCCTCCCCAGCCAGGCAAGAACCTCCACACTGCAGGAATCTCACCTGAGAGCAAGTTTCCTAAACCTTCAAAAGACAACCTGCAGTCACCTGGCAGCCACTGACAAGGGACACCTGGGTACTGAGCCAGCTATTCCACTGACAAAGCTCCCCTTCCAGTGTTCAACTCACAACCGCACAAACTGCCCCTGGACCCCAGCCCTATCCCCTGTGGTTCCAATGGTCCTTGGGTGTGGAGGGAAGGTAACTGTTGGGTGGCTGTGTTCAGTTGTGCAGGAGGAGATGGGAGTAGGGGGAACTGTGTGAGCAAGAGTTGTGTTTGGGAGTTGCTTAGTCCCTGGCAAAGTACTAGTCTGCAGCAACCTGAAGATGGTGTTTCATCCACTCATCTCAGGCACTTGGTAAATTCTTGGCAACTGGGCTGCCTGTGTGCTGGGCACAGAGGATGTGCTTCTGTATGTGCAGGAAAGGAGATGGATTCACCGTGGCTGGCACACAGTAGGAGCTCAACAAGACTGGCTGCAGGACAGGGGAAGAACAGGGAAGCAGAGGAGGCAGGGCAGTGGGAGCCAGGAAGAGCTGAGTGTGCAGGGCAGTGTGCAGCCAGCTTGGAAGGGGATTGATCCAGAGATGGACCTGGAAGCAGTGGGAAGTGGTGGCTACATGGGCATCCCATGTTTACCAACCTGGGAGTCCTTGTACTATGCAAGTGTGCAACATAGGGGCCCACATGAATGTGCCAGGGAGTGTGTGTGGTTCTGAGTGTTCATGCGCGCGAGCGCGCACACACACACACACACACAGAGGCTACTGCTGGGCTTGTTTTTGCAATTGCTGTGATTTGTTGGATTTCAGCCAAATAGTCAATTCATGAGAGATAAAGCAAATGAATTTTGCACTCTGGGGACAGTGTGTCCAGCCCTGATGGACAAGTGCATGTTGTGGTTACACAAACATAAAGGAGCCATGACCCCTCTAGTCCCCTCTGCCTGGCCACCAGGGGCTCCTTGGGTGACCTTGGCCAGGTTCTCAAGCTTTCTGACTTGGTGCTTACCCAACCAAGACAAGGATGTAGAGCAATAGGGTAGCAAGGAAGAGACAAGACTGAGGGAGTGGGCCTTCCCTGACTGTACCCTCAGCCTCTGGCTAGTGGCATGAACAAGGTCCCCCTGCAGGCTAAGGGCTTCCCAAGAGGGGCTCTGATGCCCCCTTTTGTACCAGGAGCTTGGGGACTCATTATCTCATGAGGAAGGTATGGCCCACCCCAATTTACCAGTGAAGAAATGGAGTGACACTCAGTGACAGGCTCTGAGCTGGGGGAGCCCTGACCACACAGCTGAAGTGACTTAAACGGCTGTGTGCCTGCAGAATGAGGGACAGGGCTAGCTTTGAAGGCACAAGTGAGCCTGGCTCCAGTCTCCATGTCCTGAGTTGCTCACCATGGGAACCAGGCCGTGAAGCAGGTCCTTCCCCCATGCACAGTGCTGAACAGAGGCAGGAGAAAGCAGTCCCAAGTCCCCAGGCCTTGCTTCCCTCCCCATCTCCTGAGAAGTACACATAGCAGAAACCCTCCCCTCCCTTCCTCCTACATGAAACCCTGTGTGTATAAAGGGGATGGGGGTAGAAATGAAGAGTTTAATTGGCCAGACCTGGTGTGGCCTGATAAGCAGCTGCCCTGATCCTAGGGAAGGCAGGCTTGAATGTAGATCTACTCATGCATCTGATGGCGAAGTCCTCCCCGCCCCCCATCTAGGCAGCAGGCTCCCCACTAATCTCCAGGATGCCTGAGGCTCTGGAGACACCATTATTCATGCTTCCTCTCTGACCTGGAGACTGCTCACTCCTCCACAGTCCTGCATTGAGGACTCCCAGGCCCCCAGCACAGCCCAGCACACAGTCCCCATTCTTGGATAAAAGTCCTCCCCATTCAGGACTCTGCCTAACAGGCCCAAGGCCTCTACTCAAAGGGTCTTTCCCTACTGGACTGGTGCTGCAGATACGTGGACATTTGGGAATGCAGGCTCTGTTCAGGAATGTCCTTGAACATCCTTTCACCCCTCCCCACCATGAAAGTCTAAGTGAATAGATCTAACAGTCTGTTCAACCTGTGGTATTGGATGACTGGACATTGCATGCAAAATATATAAAAAGAACTTGGACACAGAACTTCTGTCCCTTACAAAAAGTCACTCAGCACAGGATGGAGGGGGGAAGGGTGGGAAAATATAGCCATTATATTCAGTGTATATTTTATAAAAGTTAAACTGTATAACTTGAGGGTAGGGATAGATGGAATGGGGACACATGGGGAGAACAATGTTGATCAAGATGCTTTGTAGTCATAACCCAACTTGTAGAATTGAAACTCCGTTGTACAACTACTTAAAAAAAAGCCGGGCTCCAATGGCTCATGCCTGTAATCCTAGCTACTCAGGAGGCTGAGATCTGAGTCCTGGGTGGGGAAGTCTGTGAGACTCTTATCTCGAATAAACCACTCAGAAAACTGGAAGTGGCCCTGTGGCTCCAATGGAAGACTGCCTGCCTTGAGCAGAAAAACTCAGGGACAGGGCCAAGACCCAAAGTTCAAGCCCCAGGACACACACAGACACACAGACACACAGACACAGTCACTCACAGTGGGTCAGAGACCTAATGTAAAATGCAAAACTATAAATCCCTACAAAATTGCATAGCAGAAAACCTATATGATCTTGAGTATGGCAATGACTTTTTAATTATGGTGTCAAAGGCACAATCCATGAAAGAAATAATTGATAAACTGGACTTTATTAAAATGAAAACTTCTACTCTGTGAGGGACACTGTCCAGAGAATGAGAAAATGGACACAGACTTGGAGGCAGTGCCGTGAATGAGCTATCTGATAAAAAGTTATGCAAAATATACGAAGGACTTTTAGAACCCAAAACAACAAAAAAATTTAAAAATGGGCAAAAGATCTGAACAAATAACTCATGAAAGAAAGCAGAAATCTGGCTTCAGTAAACACATGAAAAGATGTTCTGGGTCAAATGTCCTTAGGGAATTGCAAATAATACCAACAAAGAAAGACCTCAATCCGGAGAAAACAGGCAGAATCCAGAATACTAAGAGCACTGAATGCTGGTGAAGCAGTGAAGCAACAGGAACTCTTTCTTTGCTGGTGGGAAAACAAAATGGCACCAGCACTTTGGAAGATGGTGTAGCAGTTTCTTATAAAACTAAAGAAACACCGATCCTACAAACCAATGATGGTGCTCCTTGGCACTTAACCCAAAATGAACTGAAAACTTATTCACTCACACACACACACACACACACACACACACACACACACACACACCTCTGCATATGGGTATCTATGGCAGCTTTATTCATAATTGCAACCAAAGTGTCCTTCGGTAGGTGAATAGGTAAACTTTAGTACACTAATACAAGGGAATATTATTCAGCTCTGAGCTATCAGGCCATGAAAAGTCTCAGAAAAAAAAAACTCATGTCACTAAGTGAAAGAAACCAATTAGAAAAAAGGGTGATGTGAGATGTAATTCCAGACATACTATATTCTCTGAAAGGCAAAACTGCAGCAAGAATAAAAAAGTCCACTCAGGAGCACAGGGGAAAGGAGGATGGACAGAGCATAGGGAATTTATTTGGGCAGTAATAAAAATACTCTGCATGGTTCTCTAGCTGTAGACATATGTGATTATGTACTTTCTCTGGAATTTGCAGCACCAAGAGTGAATCCTAATGTAAATGATGGACTCTTGGTGGTAAGATGCATCAGTGTAGAGTCATTGATTATAACAAATTCATCATGCTGGTAGTGGCTTTGGTAATGGAAGACTGTGCATGGGAAGGGGCCTGGGCTATACAGGAAATCTCAATCTCTGCACTTGCTGCTGAATTTTGCTTTGAACATAAAGCTACTCTAAAAAATTAAGTCTATATAAAAAGTATATGCACATGAAAAATACTTAAGTTTGACACCTGTTTTGATCTTAAATTCATGCAATATAGCTCTGAAAGCATCCCCACTGACTTTATCATTCATTTGTTCTCTGTTATTGTTGATGTGGTTGTCATGGCTACCCATAGTCATTAAGAATCTGTCAGATACAGCTAAAGCCCTGGACTCTGATGATCTCATCTGACTCAAGATAGCCCTTTGAGGAAGGAACTGGTCCCCCCATTCCCCAGATTAAACAAGGAAAGCTTTAAGAGGTGAGCCCACTGGCTAATAGTCACACAGCTGTCAGCAATGAGCCCTCTGAGGATCAAGAGTCTGCACCCTAACTCTTCATGCAGGCAGAACAGTGAGGTTTGCAATGATAGCCACCGTGCTTTTCACCTTCTCTTATTTGTTTGCATTGCTCCCATTTGATACGTGGGAAGCCTGCCTTGGTGATGGCACTCATATTTCTGGGGCTCCCTCCCCAGTCTCTGGAGTCTCAGAGTCTCCATAGAAGTGAAGGGAAATGTCAAGAATATTAAATTTATAATTGAGTAAAACCTGAGGAGAGTCATTAAGTCATGGTTTAATATTTCCCAAATGGTTCACCGACATTTTGAAAACATGTCAGAATCCTTGGCTTGTACATCCTGAAGGTGCAGATGAGAAGAGGGGTGTTTGTATCAGAGGCCAACTGGCAAGCGACACGATCATCTTATGTCTCTTCTGTAATGTATGCATTGTGATGGGTACCTCTGGATCACTGAACTGGGACCCTACGTATACACTGTTCTGCCGCCAGCTTGCGGCATGAGATTCACAACACTCATCATAAATATTGGCAAGGAGGGGATCTTCTAGACCTTCTGGAATCTTCCCTGTAGAAGTTCTGTGGTCTCCTACTCTCCCAGCGTTGCTCTAGCCCCTGTGACAGACAAAGGGTCAAAAGTCCCCCAGGATCTCAACACCACATAATACAGTCCTGGAGCTGCTGCCTGGGAGCTGTCCCAAGACCTTTCAGAAAGAACTCTAACTTGGAAGCCAAGAGATCGGGGCCTGGCAAGTATGGCCCTCTCAGAGCCCTTCCTTCATCTGTGAAAGTGGGAGAACAAAAACCCTAAGTATGGCATATTTTTTGTCAGTTGTGGAGCTTGAACTCAAAGCCTGGGTGCTATCCCTGAGCTCTTTCACTCAAAAATAGTCCTCTACCACTTGAGCCACAAAGCCACTTCTGGTTTTCTAGTGGTTAATTGATGATAAAAGTTTCATGCACTTTCCTGCTCAGGCTGGATCCTCAGATCTCAGTCTCCTGAGGAGCTAGAATTTCAGGCACAAGCCACTGGCACCTGGCAGGGTATGGCATCTTTCCTGACATTTCTGGAGGGTTCAAAGGAGGGAAGCTATGGTAAGTAGAGGAAAGCAGCATTAGCTCTACATCTGGCACCAGATTTAAAGCCTGTCAGCTCCTTCCTACCTGGGCAGCCTTGAGTGAGCAGTTTAACTTCCCTCGGCCTCAGTTTCCTCCTCTGCAAACAGGACTGACAACAGGGCTTTCTCCCTATGAGTGAAGAAGATAGTGTGCCATGGTGGCTCAGCTCCAGAGCTTGGAACAGGGTAGCTCAGTTAGTGCCAGATTCAGTGACAGCCACTTCGCATGTCAGCCAGAGCCACCTAGAGCAAGCCTGGGGCTCCCAGCACAGCTGGCTGGTACCTCATACTACTAGTAGGGCACAGGGCCTCCTTTCTCCTTGGAACCAGCCCCTGTTGGCACAGTCTGTGATCAGCTAACTCAACTGCCAGTTTCCAGATGTCCAGGGTCTCCTGGCCCAAGACCAGCTCCTGTGGGCATCACAAGCCGCCAGTCTGGCAGAGCCTTAATGGCTGGAGAATAGGACAAGGAGGAAAGAGGGCTAGGGCAGCCACAGGCCAACCTCCTCCCACCTCCCTGGAGATGTTAGAAGCTTAGCGGGGACTGCTTGACACATGTCAGATAAAATAAGGAAAAATACTAGCAATGTTTATAAGGAGATTAACAAGAAGCCAGAAAAATTTCTCTGGGGAGTCCTTGGCTACATCTGGGAGCCACAGACCCATTGCCTTATCAGAGGAATAATGAGGTGACAGGATTTGGGGTCATTAAAAAGCCTCTCTGCCCCCATCCCCCTTCTCCTATTGCCTTTGATGGTGGAGTTGGGGGGCACAAGAACCTCCTCCTCCCATTTTACATCCATCCACTGTGGTCCCTGTTCAACCATGGAACAGAGGTGAGATGCTGAGGCCCAACCTGGCAGAAGTAATACAACATGACAGCCCAATTTGTGCCCTCGGCCCCTTGGGCAGAGAACCCATCTCCCAGACGTGGATTAGCTCTGCTTTATTTCTGCTCCTTCAAGATGAGCTGTGGTGAGCTCTGTGCAGGCTCATATACATGATGTGATGGTCATGAGGAAAAGAGCTCCCAACCCATCCAGCACAATGCTATGCACAAGGGGAAACTGAGGCCTGGGAAGAGACAGAGACAAGAGGTTGCTGTGTATAGAGACAAAGCCAGGCTGTGACCTCAGGTCTGCAGACTCCCAGCCCCCCATTGGCGTGACAGTGGGAACATACAGGGCCTTCCATCTAGAGAGAGAGAGAGTTACAAGGGTCTATCTCTGATAGAGTGCAAGTCACTGGAACAAACATGGAGAGTTTAGAGGCAGAGGTATACAAGCCATATTGCTAAGTCATCAGCAGGGGTGGATGTGAATGCCAGTGTCCATGGGCTGCTATTTCACACACACACACACACACACACACACACACACACACACACACACACGCGCGCGCAAACCTTATGACCCTTTCCCTGATTCCTATCAGTGTCATTGAAAACGTACCCTGCCTTTATCATCGCCCACCCCCCTCTCACCCACTCCTTTATAAAGCTTATCTTCAGGGAGCTCAAAGCACTTGTGTATTGAATTTCTCAACCACTTATCAGCCTCAGGTCCCTTGAGGGATAAGGAGTCTAGAGCAAGGAGGATTACTCTTTCCATTCAGGAAACTGAGGCTGGAAGCAGTCCTGCAGAATGGCCCCCTCATGGTACCGACTGGCTGGCCCACATGGTGCTTTGTGCACTGTGAAGATCCAGCTCCATGCTGGGTAATCTGGCTTGGTGAGCAGAGTGATGCTGGATTCTACTCCCATAATCTCCCTGCCCTTTGTACAATGAACATCCTGTCCAACAAGATAGGATAGCCCTGATGTCATATCTAACTGCCAAAGGTAGTCCTAAGATCTCTTTCCACCAAAACAGTGGTGCCATTGGTATCCCTGGGATCACACTGAAAAAAAGAAGAATAGCTTCATTTCACAAGCAAGAAAGCTAGAGGTTTTGTCTACCAGGTTGTGCCTATTCCCTCTGCCTCCATCTCCTGGCCTCTGCTGCATTAACCTCCTTGTTGTTTCAGCTAGAACAGATCTTAAAGCACTGAACAGCTTTGGTTTGTTCCTACCTTCAAAAATCAGGGAGGGAACATGCAGGGTCCCACTGCAGAGCTAAGACCTATGTCAGCCACAGCCTTCACCCAGAGCCCTCCTTCCTCTGCAGCAACAGGAGGCCCTCACCATAAAAGACTACGGAAGATATAACTTTGATTCCAGAACCTACATCTATGCCTTTTTCCTTACCTTGGCCCTACCCTAAGATATTGGGAGCTCTGGGACTCCCAGAGACTCAAACCTGGGCTTTAGGTATGAGGAAGGAGGGGTATCGCAGGCTCAGAACAGGCAGGTATACTGGCAGAATCTCAGTCCAAAACAGAGGGTGGGGGGAGGGAGTAGAGGTTTGTGGTTGCATTTCAGCTCAGGACTAAGGCCTCTGTCTACATGGCCTTTTCCATCTCAGACTCAGGCAACACCCAGCCAGGCCTGGCTTGGATGGTCACAACCACACCAGGACCCAAGGTTAAGTTTCCATTCTCCATAGCTGTAACTTACATTCTCTGGATCTCTGGTGGCCTGAAGCAGAGGGCCTGGCCCTTACTCCAGGAGCTGGACTCCTGCAGCTATGAGGGGTCCCGTTGTCAACCTCCCCAGAAATAACAAGAATAGCAGAGCAGGCACATCATCTGCTTTTGAAAAATAGTGTCGATTCAAGGCCACCCCAGGAATGCAGCCTCTCTAGATTGCTCGCATCCCGTTGCTAATGCAGAAAACCCCTTTAATAACAATAATAAATAATAGCAAATATTTATGGGATGTATCCTAGGTGCCAGATGTTATGGTGAGTACTCTATTTGCAGAGCTTTCAAAGTCCTCTAACACTGAGCATGTGGGGTGTAGGGGGAGTGTTGTAATCCCCACCGTTTAGAAGGAAGTCCTGAGTCTCCAGCCATTTTCCTTTGGGTGCATTGCTCTTGAGCCTGTGACCTCAGCCCTCTCCATTACCACACGGAGTCAAGTCCCTAATCTGGCCCTCCCCTCCAGGTTGGTATGAGCTGCCCCTGGGCAAGTCACTGTTATATGGATTTTGACAGGGAAGGGAGAGCTGGGGGCCAGGTCTAACCAGGCATCTCTGGGCAGTCTCTATCTGAGGAACCACTCCAGTGGAGCCTCCTCTTTCCCATAGCCTCTCCCTCTGGAGAGCCTCTCAGTGCAACCTCCTTCCCTCATGGCAAAGCTATGAGTCATGTCTTGCGCTGTGGGATTTTTGCTCCATCAGTTACAAAGTGATGTTCTGTTTGGGCATCCAAACTCATTAACTTTGTGCTAGCCACTCCAGTCCAGCAGGGCAGGAGTGGGAGGCACAGATTCCAGGAGTCAACTTGTGGAAGGCTTGGCTATCACCCCTACCCATTGTCTTCTTCTCTCCATCACCCCTACCAAGGCCCCAAAGCTCTTTCATTTTTAAGGACCCCCTTGGAATTGCTTGTCCTGATTGACATGGGGAAGCTGAAGCTTGTTTCCCCAACAGTCCAGTGCTACTTCCTCTTGGCTTCAGAGAAGAACCACACCCTTCCAAGTCTCTGAGACCAGAGAGGGGTGGAAGGAAACAGAACTGGAGAGCTTTTGTTTTTCTTCAACAAAGCATGTCATTTCTTTAGGCAAATAAGCTGGGGAGAGAGAGTCACCTCTGGAGAGCAGATTATAAAGGAAGTGAATGGCCAGCAAGATGAAAGCTGGTGGGTGGAGGGTAGGCTCAGATCTGGCTCTGCAGGACAATTGCATGAGCAAGTACATGCTGAACCTGAGGGCTACCTGCCTGGGCAGAAGGAGAAGGGGCGCACCACCCAGAAACTGGTCACACAGAGCAGAACAACTGAGCCAGGAGCACAGAAGACTGAGGCTGGGAGGAGAAAAAGGTGGGGAGAGGCTCACAGGAACTTGTCCATCTGGTGTCCCCAAGGCAAGTGTCAACCCATGAGCCCCTGTCAGGTGCCCCTTGCTGCCTGCTCAGGTGCTCAGACCCTCCTGTAACTGCTTGTGTTCCATCTTATTCATATGGTGACCTCACCCACACTTGCCTTTGCTTCAC
This sequence comes from Dipodomys spectabilis, assembly GCF_019054845.1. Taxonomy (NCBI): domain Eukaryota; kingdom Metazoa; phylum Chordata; class Mammalia; order Rodentia; family Heteromyidae; genus Dipodomys; species Dipodomys spectabilis. The sequence goes on along the minus strand of NW_024870813.1, from coordinate 13,614,066 downwards.
TTAGCATGATCCATGTAGTTCGATCCAATGCCCTGTTCTTCACAGCTAGATTTTCTGGTCCATTGTCTTAGAAGGGAATACTGTGCTAGGAGACACAGAGTATTAAATAAGAATCCAGGGCAAGTGCCTTGTCAGATCGATGCCTTCTAGTGAGTAATAGAAATGTCATGGTGGCTGCAGGCTATCCAAGTTCAATCAGACCTTATTGATGCCAGCTGTGGCATCCATGTCCCCAAATGCCAGTGAAGAGGGATCACAGAGTTCAACTGCCTCATTTGTAGACCAAGAACCAGAGAAGAGCTATATCTGGTCCCTAGCCACATAGCACATTTGTAGTAGACAGACACTGGTCAGGAATGCCTAGTTCTGACCAAGGCTCTCTGAATATCTTCTTAGAGTGGCAGGTTCATCCCCTGAGAGGACCACTCAGGCTTCCCTGCAACAGGTCACCCTCTTCCCTTGACCCAAGTTATGTGATCTGTCTAATGGGTACCTGCCATCAGCGCCCCCTATTTGGTTGCAACCCTCATCTTGACCCCATCTATGACTCACTCTTTCCCTCCCCCACCAAGAGAAATTAGGGTCTTCTCCAGTCTTGTGTGGTACCTTGGCCAATGCAGGGTTAAATCCAGCAGCTTCTCCCTCCCTCTGCACTCATGACAAGCTCCTCTCCACGTGATGGGACACTGGCTAAGAATAGAGCTGGCTGCCCCTGGCTCTGCTCAGAAGCTGCATTTTTCTAAGTCTAAGTCTGCCACGCCAGGGGGGCTCAGGGCTCAGGGCCTGGAAGCCTCCTCCTGTCATACCAGACACTGGGCTGAGGGCCAGCACAGGCTGCCTTGGATGTCCAGTCAGGAAGACGAAGGGGGCTTGTTGTCCTGGAGATGACCATAACTTGGTATCTCTCCAGACACTAGTAGGCACCCCTCTGTGGCCATCAAAGACCCTTTGGGCATCAGGTCTACACCTCAACCCATTGTGCAGCTGTGGCAGTTGAGTCAGAGAGGAAAGGAGACTCACCTGGGGTCCCACAGTACTCAGCAAAGGAGGCAGGACTTGGCCCCAGGCTCTCCTCCCTCCCCAGAGGTAAGGGAAGGAAGGTGCCTCCCAGAACCCAGCTGCAGCCTTTTTCTTGCCCTTTCTTTGTTCTAACCTCACCAGTAGCTCTTGCCAGCTCCAGATGTGAACAGAGGCATAGAGTAGTAAAGTAATGCATCCAGGGATGCCCAGCTACAAAGGGCAGAGCCAGCATCGAAGTCAAGCAGTCTGTACCTAGAGTTCTAGCTCTTGACTTCCCTTTATGCAGACCATCAGCCTAGGACCCTCCTGTTTTAGATCTTGCTGTCAATCAAGCCCCCTCACCCCGGGCTCAGGCTACAGCTACCTCCTAAGGGTAAGAGAATGTGCACATGGCATCCTGCAGGAAGCCCACTGAATGTGTCTTGTCTGTGCCCTCATTCCTGGGTCCCTGAGCTCCTTCTGGGTCACGTGGGAAGGGCTCATGTATCTGTAGGACCCTCTGGCCACCTTTGCGGGTGTGGGTTCAGCTCTGGCTCCTCATGCCCCAGCTTTTGGTCGGCTCCATTCCAAGTTCTTTTTATTAATTCCCTCGCTCTGCTGTAAGAGAACTTTAATTAGCCAGGCCGATTTATCTATATAAATACAAACGGATAGCGCTCAGCAGTAGGATGGGGAAGTAAAAGGGGAGCTGGGCCAGCAGGTTGCCTAGGGCAGAGGAAGTGACAACTGTGCCTTCCCAGCAACCAAAAATATGACTTCAATATTGTGCGCACGTGTGCACATGTGTGCATGTTCCAGTGTGCTAACAGGAGCTGCAGGCGTCCTTTCACTCTGGGATGGGGAATGTGTTTCCAAAACTAGACTCTCCTCCTTTCTCCTGAAGATCTTGGTCCTTCTCCTAGGAGGGACATCGATACCTCTACTCATCAGCCTCCCCCTGCCTAGTAGCACTAAGTCACCATGTTTGAAAGGCTTCCTTTGGACTGCCCAAACATCTAGGAAGAAGGATGGATTCAAGGACATGGAGACTCAGTATTGGGGAGCTGATCCCAAAGACACTCTGTCTGCTTACACATGACCCTCCCCACAAAGATCAAACCTTCCTTGCTGAGCTCTTGAGGTAGCAGGAGAGGGGCAGGGAGGAGCAAAGACTCTTAACAGACTGCCTGATTCTGTCATTTCCAGCTGTGCAACCTCACTCAGCCTGGTTATTTCCTCGCTCTATACCTCAGTTTACTTCTCTGGAAAATGGGAATGTTCCAGGTTGTAAAGATGAATACTCTCCTTCAATGCTTAGAACAATTCCTGGCACTCAGCCAAGGCTTGCAACTCTGCACCCTATTGCTATTTTCCCAGCTGATATAGACAGCAGAATGTGGGTTTCTTGTGGAGAGCTGTCACAAGCTGTGGCTGAGGCCCAAGCAGACAGTGATGGGAGAAAGAAGGATGGCCTTCATTACTATAGAAGCTGATATTTCTTATCATTGGACTTTACCTTCATTCTTTTTCTCAGAGTAGAAAGGGAACCTCTGTTCCAGTGAGCTCCTGTGGAGCTGGGAGACAAGACCCATGTGACAAGAACTGGCAACCACTAGACATGCTACAGAGGGGAGACGGTTGTTATTAATAGAGAAGAGAGTTTGCAGGGCTAGGGTGGTCCAGGATAGGTTCCCTAGGATGAAGGAGCTTCATCCAGCAAGCTTGTGTTGGCTTGGCCATCTTGGGGGAGCAAATGAGGAAGGTCCAGGAAGTCTTTACCCCTAGTTAATGCTTCTCAGCAGGTAGCAGGTGACAGGTGGCCTTTGGAGGGTGAATGACAAAAGGCCTAGGGAGAAACATCAGAGAGGGTGTAGAATTGGTGTCTGAAGTGGGTATGGCAGGAGGCAGGGGCAGGATGTGACCTATGGGTTCCTTCTCATTATAGAAATCTAAACTACCGGGCTGGGATGTAGCTCAATAGCAAAGCACTTGCCTAGCAAGTACAATGTCCTGGGTTCGATCCTCAGTACCAAAAAAGAAAAGGAAAAAAAAAAAGAAATCTAAACTACCCTACCCTGTTCCTAGTGTATGTACACACGTGCACGCATGCATACACACACACACACACACACACACACACACACACACACACAGAATTTAATAAGAATACAGGACAGACTCTAAGTTGGAGGGATGGCTTCTATGGCAAAAGTCAGACATACTGAAGGCCCCAGAGGAACTGTGGCATGTAGAGAAGGGGCTTTTGGCACAAATAAAATCACCTCCCTCCCTGAGGCTTGTGGAGATCAGGGTAGCTCAGCCTACAAACTGCCTGGTCAGGCCTTTACCCCATCAACCTCCAGACTGGGACATAACAGAGTAGCCATGATCCCCAATATCCTCCCTGCACAGACTCTAGGTTGGGCTCATTTGTCCTGATAGCCACCTGCATCTTTTCCTGAGGCCAGGGAAGCAGCTGAGAGATCAGTCCTGCCCCATCCTTGCAGCTGGGCATCAGGGAACCTGGCTTTCAGGACCCAGCAGATCTGAGGCCATTGAATTATACCTTGTTCCAGACTTTTCCATCACTCTTGTCTCAGTCACTCCAAAGTTCCTCATGCCTTGGAGATGAAGGGACCTGCTGAATTGTCTTCTTCACCAGTCCTCCCCCTCTTAACTTTCCTAGCCTTTATCTGCAGGAGGTGGCAGGGAGAGGGGAAGGAGAGGGGAAGGAAGCCCCTAAAGCTGGGGCAAAGATCCAAATGGCTCTGCTCTATCATTGACTAGATGTATGTGTGTAAACTGTGTCAGGCCCCTCCTTGTCCATGGGGGCTTACCTCTCACCTGCAGTCTTACAGCTCAGCCCTCTAGGGTTCCACACAGAACTTCCAAAGAGCCGAGAGAGAAAAAGTTACCATCATAACCTTGGATTCACTTACCAGAAGGAGCTGGCTGGTTCTGGAGGGAATAAGCAGTGAGAAGTCTTAGACTTCATATTTTTAAAGGTTCTGAGGCTTCACTGGAACTAGATGAAGGAGGATGATGTCCAATGAGGACTCGATTCCCTAAAGGGGTGCAGCTAGCCTATCCTTACACAAATAAGCCCTCACCACCACAGCCATCACCCAGAGCTGATTGCTGCTCTTCCCAGCATTCACAGGGGCTAGAAGGTCTTAAGCTACCCTCCCTCTGACTTTGTAGGTCACTATTCAAATGTTGCGCACCCCACCCCCTCCCAGGAGGCTAGCCCTGGCCATATGACAGAAGCAGCTACCTCACCCATCCCCCAAGGCCATTATCTTTCCAGTTTGTCTTCATAGCACCCTGTCTGAGTCTGCTGGCAGCATCTGGTACTGCTCATCTGCTTACTTCTGCAGCCCCAATACTTGGCACCTGGCACCCTAGGAATGCTCTAAATGAGTAAGAATGAGTGGCACTGTTCATGAGCCCCTGAGAAGGTGACCTCTGTGTATCCTCCAAAGGAGAAGCCAGGATACCCTAGGAAACAGCTGGGCCTGTTGAGCCAGAGGCTTAATTCTGGCACCCTCTGTCCCCCCAACCCTTGTGCCAGCAGTGTGGTTCTCTAAGGCTTAAGCCAGAGGTGCTGAGGGACATGTAGTGGGGGACAGCAAGGTAAGGACAGCCAAAGGAGGAAGGATGGGCTAGATATAACTTTGGGACAATGAAAAAGTGCAGAACACAGGAAAGAACAGAGAGGGACAGGAAAGATCTGAAGGACCATCACTCATCAGCAGGATGGTCCTCTCCAGGTGGCTCTCCATGGCCAGCTCATCCTTCCCATTATCTATCAGCATGGTGACACCAGGAAAACCCATCCTGACCAGCCCAGGGTCTGTACCTAGAGCCTGGGCTTGCTACATTGAGTTCTGCCCTTCATTGCGCCTGGGCCGGAAGGTGGGTCACAGAGTAAGCCAGGGACTTGCCCGGGGTCACACAGCAGAACTGGCCAAACCCCAGGTTTCCTGATTCCCTGCAAAAGCTCTCCCATTAGAGAGGGTGTTTCCATCAACACCTCCAGTCACCTCCCAACCTCCCCTTTGTTGCACCCCTAGCCTCATTCACTGTCAGCCCAGCAGAACCCTGCTTGGACGTCACCACTTATTTCTATGCAGTATTTGCTCTCTGGGGCCTAGTATCTGAACGTCAAAGCCTAAAAATAAAAAGACAGATTGTCCACTTGGGCTGTAATTACTGCCTAAAAAGACCCAGTGAGGAGAAAGAGAGAAGGAAAAAAAATCACACTGTAGAGAGCATTGGTCACAGACAGAGACACTAAGAGTGAGGGTCTGCAGCTGCTTCAGAGGGGCTCTTAGCCTCACCTCACCTGCCCTCAGCCCATGCAGCAAAGCAGAGCTGCACATTGCCACTAGCTCCTTTGAGACAGGAGGGCCATGTGGGGGACTGGGCCAGTGCAGCTGCTTCCAGCAGCATTTTCTTGGAAAATAAGTTTCCTTGACTGTACACTGGAGTTATTTATGTTCTTAACAAATATGCCTTGAGTGCTTACTGTGCACTGGAGACATCATTGGATACAGGAAGGGCAAATTTTCATTCTAAGGACACTGTATCTGCATGTGTGAGGAGAAGGGCTATGACCTCACAAGAAGTGGTGCATGGGGTGTGGGGTGTCCTTCAGATAGGGACAAGACACTGAGACACAATGCTTGATAAGAAATGTACTCGTTATCTTGCCAATGTAATTGTAACTCCTCTGTACGGTATTCTCACAATAAAAAATTAAATTAAATTTTAAAAAAAGACACTGAGACAGCAGAGAAAGGCATGTCTGGGGACAGCAGGAAGGGAGTGATGGCCCTGGAGTGGGCCCTAGAGACAATGGGTTAGTTTGTAGAGGCTACCAGGGCCTAGAAGTGTGTTAGGGGTGTTTAAAAATGAGCTAATGTGCCCTGTATCCAGGTATTATAAAGGCAACTCTGGCCACAGAGTAAGTTGGAGGAGGTTGAGGCAGAGGCAAGGAGGAGGCTTCTCCAATAGTCAAGAGGAAGTTGGGATTGTCGTCTGGACAGGGGAGCTGGCAGTGACAGTGGAGAGAAGAGGGTGGCTGGAATGATATTCAGGAGCTGAACCACAGACTGGTGATGGATGAGATGTGGTGTGAGGAGGGGAGCAAAGCATAACTCAGGTGTATGGACTGAGCATGGAGACAGGCTGGCTCTGTTTTGACCAGGATGGTTTTAAAGGCTTTCATGACTACCCATGCAGGTAAATACACCAGGCAGGTGCAGACCATCCCTGACTTACCATAGTTTAACTTATGATTCTTTTCTACTTTCTCATGCTGCACCTACTTTATGATGTTTGCACTTAGTTGAAACCATCCATCAAATTTTGAGTTTTGATCTTTTGATCTATGTGTGGAGCAGTGAGCCATAGCTCCCAGTCAGCCATTAGGTCTTAAGGGTAAACAACTGGCAGCCTACAGTTCACTGGGCTTCGTAGGTTAAATGTGTTGAATGCATTTTCATTTTACAATGGGAGGGATTGGGATGTGGCCCTGATGTAAGGGAGAGGGTCCATGTATTATGGAAATGGTATGGACCTAAGAATCTGCAAAGTAAGTATGGATAGAAAACAAGACAGGCTCAGATGGAGGCCAGGGGCTACCCAACAGAACAAGGCTGGGCAGTGGGTAGCTTACATAGGTGCCCAAAGCAAGGTGGGAGACTGAGAAGCCAAGGGAGAGAATTTTCTGAAAGCAGGTTGGATGTTGCTGGCCAGAAAGGGAGAGGAAGCTAATGCTGGGACCTGGGCTGGGTAACCCAGCCTTTGGAGAATCTGATACAGGTCAGGACTCCACTGCAGCAGGGAAGAGAAAGTCCCGGGGCATGGAATCAGAGATAGCAATCTACTGTGAAAGGTCTTGATGCTCAGATAGACCAAGGAATGGGGTGAGGGGAGAGTGGGATTGGTCATTGTGGGAGATGGAGCACAGCTGGAGGCCACAGGGGAATGATGGATAAATAGGAAGAGGTTCATGGTGCAGGAATGGAATTGAAATGGAGGTAAGAAGGGCTGTGAGTAGGGGAGGTGGCAAATGAGCACTGTGGCCATGAGGAGATAAGCATCTGTCCTGGGCTAGCTTGGAGCTATGTTGCACCATTGTGTAGCGGCCATGGGTAGAGGTGCAATCACATGGTGTCTCAGGGACAGCAGGGGCTGAGGGATGACAGGGTCACTCATGTTATGCTCAGGATTCTGGATGCCTCCCACAGTCCCCTGGATCTGGCAGGCTACAGAGCTGGCTGGGACAAGATAGTTCTACCAGGAGCCAAGGGAAGACTGAGGTGAACAGAAATGGCAAACCCTAGTTTTGGAACTCCTCATTTCCCTGGACTTATTTAGTCTAGGGTGTAGGGCAATTCCCATTCTCAGCACTGCCACACCATCCCATTGACGTTTCTCAGATCTTCCATCAGCTGCAAAGTCACTCCTGGCACTTAGTTTCTCTGCTGCAAATACCTGAGATGCTTCTCTGTTTCTAGTTGAAACCACCTGGTACAGCAGGTAGCTGAGCTTCTGTCTTCACCTGGGCAATGCAGACAATGTCTTCCTCCAAGCTGTCAGGAAGATGAAATAAAGTAATGGAAACTAGTATGGCACACTGAACTCAGTATACAGTAGAGTAAGGATATTGGGTCTAACTGGAGCCATCTTGGCTTCTTAGTGAATGAAGGTAAATCCCACCCCCAGGTGATAGGCATGCCTGAATTCTTAGAGGTAAGGATGGGGACCAGTAGGACCTAGCAGTCCTGTGCCATGATTCACAACACTCTTAAGCTCCCCATTACCCTACCCCCTGACCATGACTCTATTTAGGTCCTGACCAGTTCAGCCACCATTTTGCCTCATCTCCTGACTTTCCTTGGGCCACCATGGCATCCCACTTTGGCTCTTCATTGGAGCTGATCTATTTTGTTGGGATTGTTTTTCTGCTCTTTCTTCTTTCTGTTTATTCTGCTCAATTTCCTATCATCCACCATGTGGGCCAGTTAGACCCCATATTCTTATTTCAATCCATACCAAGAATACCCCTAGAATGTGCCAGGGGCAGATTCCTGTCCACCCAGAGAATACAGTGCCCTTGTTGGGAACCCAAACAGGGTAAAGGAGGCTCACACATTTCTCACTTCCTATATCCCAGCTGAGGACAAGGTAGAGTTCTCTCTGAGCCTCTGTTCTATGTGTCCCCAAGCCTCAATTGCTTGGCAAAGTGTGAAGCAAAGAATGTTCTTATGGTCAAAGATTTTTATAGTGCACACTGGCACAGACAGACCTGCTCCTCTGCACTGCCTGCAGTACCAGTCCTTCACTAAAAGCAGCCATGGAACATCTAGAGCTCGATATGCTCTTATGTTAGAGAGCCTGGTATAAACCTTTCTTAGAGGCAGACCATGGGGGTGGCAGCTAGGCTTCCCATAAAGTTCTTTTTGCCCTAAGTGGTCTTCAAGGAGCCACAGCTGTTGTGCCTTAACAAGTACTCCTAGTGACAGCACCATGTCCATGGGTAATGACAGCAGAGGTACCCACCAGTTCCAGAATATGCATGGGCAATTTCACTGCATACAATGTCTCATGCAATCCTCACAATGCTCCTTGGACAAATTCTGTGATAACTAGCTGTTCAGGTAAAACCAGAGGCTCTGGGAGGCTGAGGCACCAGGTGAGGCTACACGGCAAGCCACACAGCCAGGATTCCAGGCTAGGTCTGCTAGACTCCATGACCACCAACCCATGATGCCAGGCTTTGCTGGGGGCCTTATTTTTCTTCAATGTCCTCTTTTTAAAAAGCAACCTGCTCTGTGCCAGGCCTACCACAAGACTCTGGGAGATTTCAAGGGGCAAGGTTAAATGGAGTGGGTTTTTTTTTTATATAAGGAAATGGGTGGGATTCTGCCCAGATCTCTGGTTAAGCTTTAAGTGTCACTTCATTGGTCATTCCCCTCCCCCATTTGTAGCTGTCTGAGCTAATGAGCTAATGGTTGGAGGGAGGTAGGGGGGTAGGGAGCGGAAGTGTGTTAAGTGCTCTGTGTACACAGGCCCCATTAAAGCTATTATCTGCCAGGACAGGCAACTCTTTACAAGTGAACTCAGAGTGACCACAGATGGGCACCCCACAGAGGACTGTGGCTGCTGGATGGGGGCACCCTCTTCTAAAAGCAGCTCTCACCTTGAGGCCCAGCCTTCCTAACATGTCTCAGGTCAATCTCTCCAAGCCACAGTTCCAGCCCCACCAAGCCAGTACCTTGGCCAGCTGGGGCTACCACCCTGTCAAGTTCACTAATGTCCTCTAATGGGCCCATTTAACAGCCGTGTCCTGGCTGGCTGTCACTGCAGTAGCTAATTGCTGCTTCTCCTCCAGCCTCCTGCAATTACCAACGCAGAAACTAGCCAATGACTGCCTGTGACCACAGCTCCACTCCTGTCAGCCCAAGTTCTTGGAGGCTGGGACCCTCAAAAGGGGTGACAACCTGCACCTTTCAATAGAGGATCAGAGGTTTGAGGATATAGCCAGGCTCCACCAGAAAAATCAAGGAGCTAGAGGCATGCTGATATGCATAATAGCAACAATTCTGACACTCGCTTTCCTACTGGAATCCTAGAACATAAGAGTGGGGTGCATGTGAGGGTTTGCTGGCTTCTGGAGATGGCAAGGGACAGATCAGCTTAAGGGTGGGTTGAGCTAAGGCCCTCTGGAATGGGTCAGGCTTAGCTACCCCCTCCCACCCCAAGCAGCTCAGGGGTTTTATTGGCCAGTACAAAGGCTTGAATTCAGGTTCTGGATCCTGTCCCTTAGCATTTTTACTCAAGACTGGCACTCTACCACTTGAGCTACATCTCCATATCTGGCTTAATTTTTTTAAGTAGTTAATTGGAGATAAGAGTCTCATAGACTTTCTTGCCCAAACTGGTTTTGAACCATGTTCCTTATATCTAAGCTTCCTAAGTAGCTAGGATTGCAGCATGAGCCACCAACCCCCAACTAAGACTGGGCTCTGAGCAAGCCTGAGCCCTAGTTTATCCCTCACACACCTCACACCCAGAGAGATGAAGAGGCTGGCCCCACCTCGCATGGATGATAGAGAGATGGGCAGCCTCCAGGGCAGGCATCTTGAGTGCTCCAGGACTGCCTACCCAAGGGTCCTCTAACTGGCTGGCTTTCCACTGTCCACAGTCTGGTACTATTGGCCCAGAATCACCCAACTTGAAGGATCCACTGGGTAAGGTCAAACTCTACCCATTCCTATTTAGAAATCTACACCTTCTGAGTCAGATTCCCTCCACACTGAAAGTCAGGCAAGGCTAGATCCCCAGGGACATATCCTCCATTCTGGTTAGTTTGAGCCTGACAAGGACCCCAGGAAAGCATTCCCAGGGGTCTAAACAAGGCTAGGTGGCCACGATAGCCCCCTGCTCCCAGCCTGGCCCAAGTAGAATGCACTCTTCTATGTGCCCTGGCTGTCCCCTTACATATCTCTGAGACAGATCATGTCTGCTTGGATATCAATTATTAATCATTCCAGCTACATTAACACTGGACCAGTCTGTCAATTCTTTTGTCTCCCTGGGGTGGGGATGAACTGGGATTAGAATGGGTATAGTCCAAAAGTCAAGACTCATGCACCAAATGCACAAAACCTGAATGAAGAATCCTTTAAGACCCTCAGATGGAACAGAAGATAGCTGAAGCCCCAGGAGGGAAATGTGCCAGAGACCAGGACCCAGCTTTTCCCAGGACCCTTGACCTTTAGGCTCCCATGTGGCTCTGACCCTCTTCTCTGCCTGACAGCCTCTGTCCTGCTGCTCTGACCCCAATACACCCAAGTCACAAGAGGTCAAGTGGGGCTTCCAAGGTGACAGGCCAGTGATGTTAAAAGCAGAGATAAGCCATGCACCAGTGGTTCATGCCTGTAATCCTAACTACTTATGAGGTTGAGATCGGAGAATGGTAGTTTAAAGTCAGGTTAGACAGGAAAGTCCATGAGACTCCCATCTCCAATCAGCTGCCAAAAAGCCAGAAGTAGAGCTGTGATTCAAGTGGTTGAGAACCAGCCTTGAGGAAAAAAACCTAAGGGACAGCACCCAGGTCCTGAGTTCAAGCTCTAGTACTGGCAAAAAAGAAAAAAGAAAAGAAAAGAAAGAAATTGTGTCTTCATGCTCAGTTCCACCCAATAGAGCAGTTTCCCAATCCTATTCACATCAACAAGGGTCCTTCCCCAAATAAACTTCTTATAGTGTATAAGTTAGGAATCATTCCACATCATACTTACACAGTCCAGACTAAGGTGTCCAGATTATTTGATGGTGGAATGGCCAGGACTTGCTGTCATCTGTGGACCCCTGCTCTCACTGGATTTTACAGAATGGGTAGAAGGGTGGTGAGCTGAGGTTGCCCACCTACCTAACACACAGGTACAGTTAGAGAAGGACAAGGTAAGAAGAACTCAGAGTAAAGCTGGGCTCCTGGTGATGCCTTCTCTAGCCATGGGGCTTGAGGAAATCCTCAATTTGTCAAGGCAGAGTGATGGGGTAGAAATTGCTAGAGCTTTGGGACTTTCTTGACAAACCTAGATTTAAGTTCACTATTTGTTTTACCAACTTTAGTAATCTTAAGTAGTGACTATGCAGGAATCTTGCTAAATGTCCATCTCCCATTGACTCGAATAATTATTGTTATTTTTTCAGTCAGGGAAAGTGACTCTCAGGAGTCTCAGGCACTTGCCCAATGTTACCCATTATTGGAATCTTGGACAGTGTGGCTCCAGAGTTCACACTAGTTTTGTTTTGAGAAGTATCTTGTTATATAGCCCAGGTTGGCCTTAAACTCCCAATCCTCCTGCTTCGGTGGATCACAGGTGTATACCACCTTGCCCAGCTTCAAAGCTTAATCTATTGGCCATGATGTTGAAGCTCTGTAGAAATAAACCAGCAATTTCACTAAATTGCACCTGGACTTCCAACTCATTCTTTTTTGTTGCAGCTGGTTCCAGCTTGGCTTCATAGCTGATTCTGAAGAGAAGATCTGATATGTTGCCTGGGGCATAGAAGGACATGGAGATTTCCTTCATTCTTTATTTGCATCCTGCCCTTAAAATGGGTAGGAAGTTTCCCCCTCATCTTGTCCACCAAAATGTGTAGAACTTCTTTAATGGCACTGTTGGGACACCAGGTTTTGGTGGGAGAGTTAAAAATGGGAGTCATTGCCTCAGGTCTGTAGGCTGACCTTACTCTGTAGCCTTAAGCATATCTTCAGGTGAGACACAGCTCTAAAACAACAACCAAAACCTCTTACATTTCTAAGGTCCCCTTCTCCCTACTTGTAAAGACATGTTTTGAAATACAAGTGGCCAGATTGCAATACATATGGTTGGAGTCCACAGAGCATGGGACAGTTTATAAATTATGACTTGTAATTTAATTTGTGCTTGTGTCTCTGGCTCCCTCGTGGCCCACACTGTCCAACCCTGCAGCCCACACAAGGCCTTAGTAAAGTAATAAATTGGGGATAATAGGTCCTCTAGTAACTGAATGTCACTTGTCAGCTTTAAGTTTTCATGGTAGGTTTTAAGTTCTAACGAATATTTCAAAGTCAGTGTGTGTATATATATATTCTTACAAACACACACACACACACACACACACACACACACCTCTTGCTATGAAAGGCTCTTTTTTCCAGCTATATAGAGGCTTTGGCAGATTAAATCCTTTTCCTTATTCCTTTGCATCCCTCTTCCCAAACTTAGGGCTCTCTCATGGTTTAGTCCAAGAGTCTTCCCCAGGGAATGTGGAGACACTCCTGTGAGTTCTAAGAATCAAGCCTCCCAGGTAAGCCAAGGTGTCTTAAGAACAGCAGGAACCTACACATGGGACAGGGGCTTCAGCCGGTCTCCTTGTCTCAATGACTGGGAGACCACCTCCTGGTACCAAGTAGGTTGTAGGTCAGAAAGAGAAGCCCAAACTCCTAATCAGGCTGTCTGGCTCTCGCCACACAGGGAGAGTCCATGCAGTGTGTCCTGGCTGATCTTTGTTCTGGGATGCTGAGCTGGTGATTTGACCCAGAAAGAGGCCTCTGAGGATAGACTCTGAATCTGTCCTTTCTTTCCTTTTTTTTTTTTTGTCAGTTGTTGGGGCTGAACTCTGGGCCTAGGTGCTGTCCCTGAGCATTTCAGCTCAAGGCTAGTGCTCTCCCATTTGAACCACTGTGCCACTTCTGGCTTTTTCTGTTTATGTGGTGCTGAAGAATCAAACCCAGGGCCTCATGCATGCAAGGCAAACACTTTACCACTGAGCCACCTTCCCTGAATCTGTCTTTTCTTGAGGGTGAGTTGCTGCTCCAGAACCAGGTATTTTGGTTTTTATTTTGTATTGTAAATCCACGAGATTTTTTAAAAATTTTTTTGTTTAAATTGTTTGATCCAGTGAAGTGTGTGTGTGTGAGAGAGAGAGAAAGAGAGAGAGAGAGAGAAGGGGTACCAGCTTTATAGCCTTGGGGAAGTGGTCTGTTCTCTGGGAGTCTCCACTTCCCTACATGAGAGAAAAGACAAATACCAGGGAGACAGAAGTAGTGAGTACATGGGTTCAAGGTAGGGGTGCTAAGCACAAGGCCAAGACTTGTCTAGTCAGTGTCTATAGGATGGAGGCACTAGCAGGCAAGGACAGCTGTCTCCAGACCTGAGGAAGGGAGGATCATGCCCTGACCCATCAATTGCTGCTTGGGTGGTGGGGTGGGAACAGTCTGTGTTCATTCTAGATAATGAGAAGTGTCAGCGGTAAATGAAGGATCTCCTAATTACCAAGACATCCCTAGGAGGATTGTGAACTGCAGGCAGTGGCTGAGGCCTGATGCTGAGTAGCAGGGAGGTAGAGGAAGGGGGATGGGTGTGTGAGTGAGCTCTTTTTTCCAGGAGCCCCTCACCCATAAAAAAAAAAAAAGCAAGCCCTGACCCCTATATGATGAAAGGGCCACAGACCAGAGATTCATGACTGGATCTGGCATGCTAGAGTGTATCATCCATAAAATGGGGCTAGACTGAAGTCAAGACAGACTTGGGACTTCTGAGCTGTCTGTCTCTACTTAACACACTGGCCTTTAACAGTGACTTTTCTCTCTCTGAGCTTCAATTTCCCTATCTGCCAGTGGCAATACTTGAGGCAAGGTGGCTAAGATAGCAAAAACAATCTACAAACTACTCCAGTCAGACTACAAGTGAAGACCACTCCGCATGGGCCACTTGAGTTAACCTGCTCAGATTCAGTTGTCCTCACTCTACACTTGCTAGAGAGCTCGGGGATCTTTAGCATCATGCCCAGGAGCCCCTGGGAACCTTCTGAGTCCCCAACACAGCCAAGATGAGGCTATCCCAGGTCCTGTTTTCTGATTTTTTTTTTTAGTACTAAGGTTTGAACTCAGGGCCCTCAGGCTCAACACAGTTTGCTTGCTCAGCTGATGCTTTACCATAGGAGCCATATCTCCACTCTGCTTCTTGCTGGTTATTTTGGAAACAGATTCATGGACATTTCTGCCCAGGCTGGTTTCAAATTGTGATGCTCCAGATTTCAGCCTCCTAAGGAGCTAGGATTACAAGATTGAGCCACCAGCATCTGGCCAGATTGTGGTTTTTGACTAGTGTCAAAATGGGCCAATTCTGGATTTTTCTAATAGGCCTCTACAGAGAAGGAGGTAGAGAGGATTGAGTGTGAGAGTTTGCTTTGAAATGTTTAGTTGTAGGTCCTTTGAAATCACTATTATTATTAATGAGACTTTGCATTGTGATGACTTTTATCATCATCTCTACTAGATAATGAATAAACCAAAAAACAAAAAGGGCAGTGACTCACACCAATAGTGAGCGCACATCTGACTCCCTGAATCCTCACAGCCTCACAATGTTCAAGATCCACCAATAGTGTCTTCTATCTCCTCCCTGCCCCTGATACCTTTCAAAATTAGAAAAAAAATACTGATCAGTTCCTCCTCCCTGCACATAAAAAATGGACAGGGAAACCGAGGTCCCACCCAGGACACTCCTAGGCTTCTCCATACTCAAGGCTCTGTCTTGCCCCTCCAACTCATTTCCCCCCTCCCTATCAGGCCTGGTGGTCCAGGAAGACCCAATGCAGTGAACACGCAATGACAAACAACTGCAGGGAGAGATAATCCATGGTGGAGACACGCCTGCTGCTCTAATTATGTAGGAGACCAAATTGGGTTCAAATCAGAATTAATTGGCTGCCCCCTTCTCCACACCATCTATCTTGCTCTCACCTCTGGACAAATGAGATGAAGAAAGAGGCATCCCATCTTCTCGTCCACTGAACACGAATCCCTCAAGGCTGCCTTGCCCAGCCCCTGGCCCCTAATCCCTTTAAACGTTTCAAGGAGCTCAGACAATAGAGCTGGGGTTCCTGGACCCCTCCTCTGCCTACCTCACCAGAGCAAATGAAAGAGGATTAGAGAAATCTGGGAAAGGATGGTGGGGGGGGTCGGACCCTAAGGGACAGCCCTGAAGGAAGCAAGTAAAGCCAGGGAAGCTTGGAAATGTGTGCTGGGGAGGGGTGTAGTGGACTAGGAGCTGACAAGTCTATACACAAAGCAAGATCAACTTGGGGGGAAGTGGGGAGGTGGTTTTGCCAAGGGGCAAAGTGGCCTTGAATGTGGCCTTCTAGCAAGTGAAGCATGTACTGATTGTACAATCTGCTCATAGCTTCCTATAATCCAAAGGGGACCTGATGCCCCCATGCAGAAGCAATCATCCTTCAGTAAATTTTTTTTCCTTCTTGGTCTTGGGGCTTGAACTCCAGGCCTGGGCTCTGTCCCTAAGCTTCTTTTGCTCAAGGCTAGTGTTCTATCACTTGAGCAAGAGTACCAATTTCCAGATTTTTTTCTGAGTAGTTTATTGGAGATAAGAGTCTCACAAATTTTCCTGCCTAGGCTGGCTTTGAACCACAGTCCTCAGATCTCAGTCTCCTGAGTAGCTAGGATTATAGGCATGAGCCATGGGTGCCTGGCTCAGTAATCTTGGTTTTTAAAGAGTTTGTTTCTCCCACTTAGTTAGGCAGAGCCTTCAAGGTCTTAGTCACACACTCCTAGCCAACCAAAGCCAGTTTTACCCTCCTGGAGTCTCAAAGGTTATCCTAGGGCCAGATTTCATTAGGCCTACTCAATGTTTGGTTGGGGCTTTTTGTCCTGAATGCACTAAGCTGTGTGCAGTCCTCTCTTCTTTCCCCATCCCCAGGTTCCAGAGTTTTTCTTCTTACACCTAGCCCACTTCACTCATGTACATTACCACCTGGTTGATCCTCTCTGGCTCATCCAACACCTATTGGGTTATGTAGATTAGAGGGCTATTGCCTGCCAAACACTGTCTTGGCCTCTACTTCCTCACAACTTTACTGTAACACACACACACACACACACACACACACACACACACACACACACACACCATGCATATACCTAAATCCTACAGCTCCTTGATGGCCCATTTCTGGGAAGCTGACATCTCTGAGGTGCCTTGGTCCTCAGGCTCTCTGTTCCCTTCCAGCCCAATCAGCAATGTCCCCTGGGTATTTGATGCTCCTTCCTGGCTTCACCTGCTCCGCACTCGGGGATGTCTCACTTGTACCCTAAAATTAAGTATCCCCGAATGAGGACATATTGTGTATAGGGCCACTGATAGGCTCTGAGGGGAATGGGGGTGGTGATCCAAGATGATCTGAGCACCAGCGACCTGTGGTGTTCTTGGGCCCGTTGACTTCTGCAGTGAGCCTCACCTCATCTTATTTTAAGTCCCACCTATTTTGACTTTTACTTGTTTCGGGTTTTCACAGTACAGGTCAGCCTGCTTCCTAGTCTTTGTGTCCCCCCAAGTCACACAGGTATACATATCATCTATATCCCTTTTTATCTCCATCTACCTCACCTAAGATTCTGTACTTAACACAGATAACCCATGTCTAGAAATGTATGGCCAATGCATGAACCCAGAATGCTCCCACTTTAGAAACTGTATCCCATCTCCTTACTATTCCTTTGCCTGGGGCACCTTCCCTCTTCTCACTCCTTGAGCTGTGCACTCTATCAGTGACACTTCCTTCTCTCTCCATTCCAACCACATAAATCTGACCCCTAGGACCACTCAGAGTACCCATCGCAAGCCCCAACACTTGGAACAATATAATTCGTGCTCCCCTTCCCCATATCAACAGAGCACTGGATATCTCTGGTGTCTGCCTGCCTCCCACTCCTGGCAGTGGCTCCTCTTCTCTCCCCTACCCAGGGAATACAGGTTGCACAGACTTAGTTAATGAGACACAGCTATATGGGAGACTGGGATTTACTCCCAACCAGGAGAGATTTTCTTCTCCATGTAGTAAATATTTGCTTAATTTCTTGATTCTGAACATGACTTACAGAGCATGAGGCCTTGTGAGGATATTGGAAGACCTCAGCTCATGGATGCCAGGGAAGAGGGGGTAGAAGTATCCAATTCCTAGGCCTAGAGGAAGTTTTCAGCTTCTGAGCCTTGTGCATCATAAGGTATCTTACCCTCCCTGGCCAAAGACTCCTATGTGGAAAAAAAAAAGCAAATTTCTTGAGCTAAGTAGTCAGATTTGAAGAGGAAGAAGCAGCAGTTGGGAGATAATGCAAACAGGCTTCTGGCTGTAAAAACCAGGAGAGAGAGAGGCAAGTGACAGTTACCATGTGTTACTGAGGAGTGAATGAGTTTCTATGAGAGGCAATATGCTGTGAGCAGTTCCCAGCATAGCTGCTGGATAGATTGGGGGTCGGGGTGGGAGGGTTGGTATCTGAACCTCTGAGAAAGATTCCACTGATACATCACACTGCCAATCAGCTGTGAGACAGTTGGGGTTTTTTATATTTTTATTGTAAAAATACTGTACAGAGGGGTTACAGTTACATGAATAAGGTAATGAGTACATTTCCTATCGAAATGTTACCTCCTCCTTTGTTTTTACCCTACCATCCCTTCTTTCCCCACCACCCCAACTCCTCCCCCGCCCCAGGTTGTAAAGTTCATTTTCAAAATAATGTCTTATACATCTCATTGTTCCAATATGTCAACCTATATCCTTATTTCAGCATTTTGTTATTTCCCTTCCCCTCCCCAAATTAGAAAAATGTATAGATGCAGGGCACCAGAATCAAATACAGTGTAAACAGGGGTTATACCTTGGGGGAATATCATACAAAAGAAACAAAAAATCACATGGTACATTGTAAGTATGTTAAAAAACAGCAGCAGGAAAGATAAAACCACTTGTGTCTCTATCTTGGGATTCATTTCACTTAGCATCATCTTATATGGTTATATGTACATAGCTTTTGAGCTTTTCTGCTTGTCCTAGATAGATACTAGTTATTGCAAATAAGGGAAACCATGAAACCTATGTTTCTTTGGGCCTGGCTTACTTCACTTAGAGCATTTATCATTTGTTGAGCCTTATATGACCAGTCAAGGATAGAAAGTGCTATAATCCAACCCCAGAGCAGAAAAGTTGTGTGGTTATAGGGTAAGGTATGGGCCTATAGGAGCCCAGGTGGTCAGTAAAGGCTCTAGAGAAGATGGTCTACTGAAGAGGAGCCTATCCAACTCAGAAGGACTTTACTTGGCAGAGGACAGAAGGTAGTAGAGTCTGGGATCACAGGTTAGACAAAGCATGGCAGGGGGAGCAAGCAGGTCTCATTGACTAGAAGCCACATGAAGGAGTTTGGTCTTGATACTGAGCACAATGGATGATTGATTAGCAGGTATAACATGGACACTGGAGACCCACTAAGAATTATTACTGAGATTCAAATATTAAGGTCTGATCAAAGATTACAGAGGTGGTGGTTGTAGAAAGATGTGAATGTCTAGGCTTGGGGGTTTGCAGGCTATGGGGTGAGAAGGATGGAGAAGTTGAAGATGATGTAGAGGCCACCAAGTATAATATACTAATCATTATGCTAAATTATATACACATACATATATATCTGTATATATATATCTGTATATATATATATATATGTATATATATATGTATATAATGTATATAATGAAGTCAGCCATGATTCACAGTGGCCACTCAAGTCTCAGCATCTTTCTGATGATACATGGATACTTGTATAAAGGTGCAGTCCAGGATCAGGCCTCCACCCTCTCCTGCTTAATCTTCTGCAATGTGATACAATTACTAAAAGGACAATAAGTGAGAATTGGGAGATGAGAGGCAGGATTCCATTTCTTCTGCAATAGTTTTGAGAAACATTTCATTAAAAGATTAAATAGGGGGGCTGGGAAGTTGGCTAGAGTGCTTGCCTTGCATGCATGAGGCCCTGGGTTCAATTTCTCAGCACCACATAAGCAGAAAAAGCTGCAAGTGGTGCTGTGGCTCAAGTGGTAGAGTGCTAGCCTTGAGCTGAAGAGCTGAGGGATAGCACCCAGGCCCAGAGTGCAGGCCCCATGACCAGCAAAAAAAAAAAAAAAAAAAAAAGATTAAATAGGAAGTGGCACTGTGGCTCAAGTGGTAGAGTGCTAGCCTTGAGCTGAAGAGCTGAGGGATAGTGCCCAGGCCCAGAGTTCAAGCCCCAAATAAAACTCAGCCAGGCACCAGTGGCTCACACCTGTAAGCCTAGCTACTCAAGCAGCTGAGATCTGAGGATTATGATTCAAAGCCAGCTCAGGCAGGAAAGTCTGTGAGATTCTTAAATCCAATAAACCACCAGCAAGCCTGTGGCTCAAATGGCAGAGTGCTTGCTGTGAGCTGAAGAGCTAAGGGACAGCACCCAGGTCCAGAGTTCAAGCCCCACGACCAAGGGGGGGAAATAAAAATTAAATAATACAAAGCTCATATTTCTAGAAAAATGTTGCCCAAGGAATACAGGAACAATAGGAGCCTCACTTTCAAGCCTAACTTCACCTTCAGCACCTCAGACAGTGATGAGCCAGGCCAAAGGAAAGCCAAAAATTGCAGTCACGCTGCTTAGGGAGTCTTCAAGACCCCTTGAGCCACTTGCATTAACATGCAAATGTGCCAAGTTGAGTCATCAATTATGGTGCTGTTTAATATTTTTTCCATCCTTTATAGAGGTTGGCTTTGAAGGCTCAGCTCATCACAGAGGGGTCTTCTGCAGCATTCATCTCCCCCCAGGTTTATAAGCTCTGCTGTGGTTACTGGGGCAGAGCATGACTTTGGGGGCCATAGAACCCTATGAGAAGAAATGGGGAGTGGAAAGGAAGACTATGTGTTGGAATGGTGAACGTGGGACAACCAGACACCTGTTATTGTGATGGAGATCTGTCCTGTTCTCCCCAGGAAAGAAGAGCAGAAGGAACTGAGCCCACTCCCAGGGAGGACCCCAGACATGATGGCTCTGTGGGTGAGCTATGAGGACTCCTCCCCCCCACACACACACACTCTGCATGGAAAGGTGAGCAGTTGTGTCCCAGCCATCAGGTAAAGAATCACCAATGTAGTAATCAAAACAGCTTAGTATTGGCATAAGAACAGACCTCAGGACCAATGGAATAGAATTGAAAACCCAGAAATGAACCTACAGACCTATAGCCATCTAATCTTCGATAAGGGAGCTAAAACAATAGAATGGAAGAAAGACAACCTCTTCAGTAAATGGTGCTGGCAAAATTGGTTAACTACATGTAGAAAACTTAAGCTAGATCCTTATATATCACCCTGCACCAGAATCAACTCCAAATGGATCAAAGACCTTGAACTCAAAGCAGACACTGAAAACATTACAGGATGGAATAGGAGAAACCCTGGGTCTCCTTGGCTCAGGCCGAAATTTTCTGAATAGAGACCCGGAAACACAACAAATCAAAGAAAGGTTGGACAAATGGGATTGCATAAGGTTGCAGAGCTTCTGCAGGGCAAATGACATAGCTAGCAAGATCAATAGAAAGCCCACGGATTGGGAGAAGATCTTTACTAGCCATACAACGGACAAGGGTCTCATATCTAAAATATACTTGGAACTCAAAAAATTAAACCACCCAACAACAAACCCTCAAAGAAACAACTGCCCAATAAGTAAGTGGGCGAAAGACTTAAAGAGAAGCTTCTCTGAAGAAGAAAGAAGGATGGCCAATAGACACATGAAGAAATGTTTAACATCCCTAGCCATAAAAGAAATGCAAATCAAAACAACATTGAGATATCACCTCACTCCAGTTAGAACGGCAAAAATCAAGAACTCTAACAACAACAGATGCTGGAGGGGATATGGACAGAAAGGAACCTTACTTCATTGTTGGTGGGAATGTAAACTTGTTCAACCACTTTGGAAAGCAGTATGGAGGTTCCTCAAAAGACTTCACATAGAGCTCCCCTATGACCCAGCAATCACTCTTTTGGGCATTTACCCAAATGATCACAAACAAGACCACACTAAAGCTACCAGCACAACTATGTTTATTGCAGCATTATTTACCATAGCTAAGATATGGAACCAATCCAGATGCCCCTCAGTAGATGAATGGATCAAGAAAATGTGGTATATATACACAATGGAATTCTATGCCTCCATCAGAAAGAATGACATTGCCCCATTTGTTAGGAAATGGAAAAACTTGGAAAAAATTATATTAAGTGAAGTAAGCCAGGCCCAAAGAAACGTAGGTCCCATGGTTTCCCTTATTTGTAATATCTAGTATATGTATGAGTCAAGCGGAAAAGGTCAGATAATGTGATGTCAGGAAAATGAACACTTAGATGTGTATTTTAATGTTTTTTTCTTTCATGCATGTGTTTCTAACACATTTATAAGATTATCTCTTTGTTGCTTTGTATGTCCCTCCCCCACAGTATAATCCCTGCTTTCACTATATTTGATGTCAGTATAACTTGTGGAGGAGATGGGGAAAAACCAGTTGTTTAAGGATACAGGTGGACCTGTTGCAACAATGAGAAGTACAAGTTGTCATATCCAAAACGAGCTTTACAACGTTGGTGCGGGGGGGGGGGGGGGGGAGGAAAGGGGGGGAAGGGGGGAAGGAGAAGGATTGGGAGTGGGGGGAGGGGGGAGGCTGGGAAGGGATGTGAAGGGTAAACAAAGGAGGAGGCTGCAATGCTTGGTAAGAAATATATGCATTATCCTGCCCATGTAACTGTAACTCCTCTGTACAGTATGTTCACAAATAAAATTAAATTAAATTTAAAAAAAAAAAAAAAAAGAATCACCAATGTAGTAGTCATCAGCCTTCAAGTGGATGGCAATGACTCCATAAATGCATCAAGCTACCGAGACCATTTCAGCTTTATAGGGCTCTTGCAAGCCTGGGGCATTTATTTATCTCAGACTTGGTAGGAAATGTGGGAGATTGTTGATATTATTTGGTGGGTGCTAAAGCAGGATTTGTTTGCTTTAGGAAGGATAAAGAAACATGGCAATTGTGTATGCCTTAAGCACTGTAGGATAATTTTACACTCATTTGTCCATTCAACAAACATTTAACTCTTGCAATGTGTGCCAGGCCTTGAAGATAACTAGGGAGCAAAAACTGCCAATCTTGATCCTCTAGGGCTTGTGAGCTAAGAATGACAGACATTAATCAAATAATATCACAATACTCCCCTCATTACCAACACTTCAGGGCAGGAAAGCTGCCTACAGAGATGCTAGGAGAGCACAGAGCAGAGATACCTGGGCTTCTGTTAAGGGAGGAGTCCCTAAGAAAATGGTGCTTGAGTTGAGAGGTGAGGAATATACTACATGCATCTAGAAGACAGGAGAGAAGAGGAAACAGCTTGTGAAATTGTACTAAAGAGGGTGGGGGAGAAGGGTGGGCAGGGGAAAGTGAGACTGGAGAGGGTCAGCTATGGATTAGATTGTTCACTCCCTTGTCAATCAAAATCTTATTTTATCATTAAGATGAGAACACTGAGGAGCGATCAAAAGGCATGAAAGATTTGCATTTTGGAAGTCTCAATGCTTTGCCTGAGTTCTCCTCACATGTAGGATTGGCAGAAAGGACCTATGTGGAGGCAGCTTGTTTGGAAGGAAGTTTGTTTGCTAAGGGAGGGTAGAGAAGATGTGGAGAAACTACCGACATGAGAGAGCATTGCTGAGTGTTTCACCACAGTGGAGACCACTGGGTGAGGTCCCACTGGGACCTCCTAGGAGGTCATGGAATGCCCCAATCCTGGACCACACAGACAAGTAGTTCTATCTTGACCCTGACTTTCCCTCATGAGCCAAAGGCTGCTCCAGGTATATTGGTTCCTCTAACCTCACATTTCCAGGTCACACATACTCTTGCTGGCATCCCACATTGTCATCAGAGGAAGAATCCATTGTGCACTTGAGGTGAGGTATTCTCAGGGAAATCATTCACAGAAGTGTGCCCTGCATTTATGGCTAACATCAGAGTTGCATCTGAGGGGCTATGCAATAGGCCAGCAACTTCTGTGCCTTCCTTGGCTGCACAATCCATCATGGTGGCTTAGACCATACACAATGGGAGCAATGTAGACAGAAGTGAGTTTGGGAAACAAAGGTAGATGAAGTGAATTGGGGCTGAGCCAGAGGACTGGCTGCTGAAAGAAATCTAGAATGACTCATAGGTTTTCAGCATGAGCAACTGAGTGGAGGGCTGAAACCATGCTCTATAGTATTCAAAGGTGAGCAAGCAGGAGGGACAAGTGTGAGAGGGGAAGTACAAAAGAGCACTTGCCTAGCATGGATAAGTACTTGACTTCAGCCACCAGTATAATAAAGAAAGAGAGAAAGATAGAAAATGAAAGAAAGGAAGAAAGAAGGGAGGGAGGGAGGGAAGAAAAGGAAAGAAAATGAAAAGGGGTGGTAGTATATACCTATAATACCACCTATCAAGAGGTAAACACAGGAGCATTGATATCCAAGGCCAGCCCAGGCAAAGTTAGCATAAGATATTTGAATAACCAACTAAGAACAAAAAAGATTTTGTGAATGGCTCAAGTAATATAATATGTGCTGGCTCAGCAAATGATAATTTTAATACTCCCTAACATACTCACATAAAAATTAATGCAAAGGCTAAACAATAGCTCTCAAAAGAAAAAAATCCATGCCTTAATCTCTGAGACCTATCAATACTACTTTAGATATTCCCCCACCCAAAATAGAGGACTTTATAAATATGATGGAATTAGAAACCTTAAGATGGAGTTATTATCCTGTTTATCTGGATGCACCCTAAATACAGTCATAGGGTGGGTATATCCTAAATGCAGTTTTAAGGGGGAGGAGAGGCAGTATGCTGTCTTGATGTAGACAGAACAGAAGAGGCCATTGGCCACCACTGGAGCAATGCAGCCACAAACCAAAAACTTCCTGGAACCACCAGGAGATGAGACCAGGGGCAGCCCCCACCCCTATCCCCCCCTCCCCCCAGAGCCTACTGAGTCAAAGTAGCCCTGACAATACCTTAATTCGGGTCCAGTGAAACTGACTTTAGACTTCACTGCCTCCAGAACTTGGAGAGGATAAACTTTCTGCCTTTAGCCACCTGGCTCGTAGTGATTTATTGCAGCCACCCCAAGTAGCTAAAACAAGCCTGTACAGAAGAGTGAGCGCTAGTTTAATAGCACAGAAGTCACTGGAAACCACAGGGCTGGGAGGGAAGTGAAGGGAGGACCAAGAACACCTGAATTTTTTGGCTTTTCTAAATGAATAGAAGACAATGTCATTTAGGGAGGTTAAAACCAGGTTTGGGAGAGGGATCAAAAGTTCCATTTTGGCCATGTCAGGCACCATTGCTGCCAAGAACAGTTGAGCCAAATGAAATCTGATTCCAATTGCTCCATCAGGACCTCACAAAAGCCATGGGGCCATGCCTCCTGGTTTTATAAGGGACTCCAACTGAACAGCCTCATCCTGAGCATGCTGAGTGTGCCTACATGTACCCAGAGTGCGGTTCCTGCCAGGGGTGTCCCCAGGCAGTCCAGAAATAGCAGCTGGTACCAGGGGGTCATATGCATGCCAGACCAGTTAATGTGATGCTAGATGGAGAAAGGCATAAAGAAGAGAGACAGCGTCCGCCCAGGGGATTAACAAAGGAGCAATATTGATGTATTATTGGAGAGGAAAGAGAAGACTGAGAGGGTAGCCACATGTGTTCGGGAATCACATAGCATGTGAGGGAGGCAGAGGGGCAAAGGACAGATACACACAGGCCATGCACTGATGAGGAGCTGCCCTTTGCCAACAAGAGCCAGCTGCCCACACCCAGGAAGGGCCCACAGCTCCAGCTCTCCAACTCCAAGCTGCTGCTCTTTTGCCATTCCTCTTCACAAGGAGCTGGAATTTCAAAGATCCTCCCTATGTCTGGATCCATCCTAGCTACCAGGAGAAAATGTCAGTGTTCCTGACACCTGCAAGTGCAAAGCCCCAGGAATATACAGACCAAACCAACTCCTTGCAAACTCTCCCTATTTCCAACTCCAGCTCTTTTCTCAACCTAACATGCTGTGATGGGCCTCTTCCTTGCTCTCACATGCTATGAGGAGCTAGGGAGGAAAGAGATGGACAGGGAAGACCAGATGGCAGGAAAATAATATCAGGCCAGGAGGATATGCTGGGCACCGACTGTGGGTCTGGGCCTGAGCTGGAGTCAGGATGTCAGTATGTGTCAGGCATGGAGACCAGCAGGTCATGGGATGAGAAGGGGCAGGCCATCTCACAGCCATCTTTTCTTTATCTGTTAGGTGGTTACACAGGTTCGATTCGTTACAGTGTCACAAAGGAAAGGGAAGCAGCCCTCTGAAGGAGTCTGGCTCTTTGTCCTGGTCTAGTATTCTCTTTATTGCCTCTGGAGAAGAATCGGACTCAATCCTCATTTCTGCTTCCTCTTCTACCTCTCCAAAATCTGCAGTCCTTTCCTGTGGGCACTTGAGTTCCTAAGCGTACCTTGTGACCCAGTTGTTCTAAGTGTGGCCTACATTTCCCATTTTCAGCTGCTGCAGGAGCTGCTGGCCTATCGTAGGCTGCTGGGCAGCCAGGCCCTCCCTATCATCAGCCTGTCATCCATCCCGACTCACCCAGTCTGGGCTCCTGAGGCTACATGGGAGAAGTTGAGAGCTGATCAAGCCTGCTACACTGATCAATAGCTTAGATGCCTGACTTTGTCCCCAATGGTTCCAAAGAGAGCCATAGGAGGTCCAGAAAACAGCTCTGATCGTGTACTCATCCTGCCTTCATTAACAGCCAATTCTCAAATCCTCCTTAGTTATAATGCAGGGAGAAATGGCTTCTGGGTGCCAGAAGATGAGATTTACAGTGTCTGATCAGCCACAACCTCACTCAGACACCTGACCCAGATTCGTTCATTCACTCACTGAGCAGACATGGAGTCTGGGCCTCCTAGTGCCTCCCTGGACCTCAGTGTCAATAAAATAAGAAGTGAAAACAGGGGTTATACTGTGGGGGAAGAACATCAAAAGAAACAAAACAATCACATAGTGCATTATAAATATGTTAATAGCAAGAAAAAAAACCCACTGTGTCCCTATCTTTGAGTTCATTTCAGTTAACATCATCTCATATGGTCATATGTACATAGCTTTTGACCTTTTCCTAGGATATATATGTCTTAGACATATACTAGTTATTGCAAATTTCACTGTATTTGATTCCGGTACCCTGCATCTTATATATACATTTTTCTAATTTTTGGAGGGGAAAGGAAATAACAAAATGCTGAAATAAGGATACAAGGTGACCCATTGTAACAATGAGCTATACAAGATACTAAAAACAAACTTTACAACTGGGGCGGGGGAGAGTTGGGGAGGTGGGGAGAGAAGGGATGGTAGGAGAAAAACAAAGGAGGGAGTAACAATGCTAGATAGGAAATGTACTCATTACCTTACTCATATAACTGTAACCCCTCTGTACAGTATCTTTACAATAAAACACTATATATATACATATATATGTATATATATATATATATATGGAGTGAGCATAGATGGTAGGCTCTGCTGGGCTGCACAATGGAATTACCTGGGGAATGATCTGCTTTACTAAGTTATAGTTTACATATAATAGGACATATCAGTTTTTGTGTGTATGTGTATATATACTGGTCTTGAGGCTTGAGCCACTGGAACCTGGGTTAAGAAGCACTTTTGGTTTTTGGTGCCAGTCTTGGGACTTGAACTCAGGCCTGGATGATGTCCTTGAGCTTTTGTACTCAAGGCTGGTGCTCTACCATTTCAGCCACAACTCCACTTCCAGCTTTTTAATGGGTAATTGGAGATAAGAGTCTCACAGACCTTCCTGTCCATGGTAGCTCCTCAGATCTCAGCCTCTTGAGTAGCTGGTATTACAGGCATGGGGACCACTAGCACCTAGCTTGAGATGCACAGATTTTTTTTTTAAGTGAATAACTTGATGGGTCTTGACAGACATATATAGCTACATTAATTACAACTACAATCAATGTATATTCTATCCCCCTGAAACTACACCCCCTTTTAGTTAATACCCCTCCAGCTTCAGTCCTTATAATTTTTGTTCAGTTTTCTACCATTATGTATAGTATCAACTTTTCTGAAATTTCATATTGATAAAATAAGATGTAGTGTCTTGCTTCTGAGTTCTTTAACTCAGCACAATGAATTTGAGATTCTTTCACATTGTTGGGCATGTTTGTATTTGAATTTTTGTTTAATTGTACAAAATAATGAGCTTCAGAGCTAGGAATGTGGCTTAGTGGTAGAGTGCTTGCCTAGCATGCATAAGGCCATGGGTTTGATTAATCAGTACCACAAAAAAAAAAAAATAATGAGCTCCAATATGACATTTTCATATTTTCATACTATATACTTTGATCACCTTCATCTGCAGAGCCCCTTTTCTAATCCCTTCCCTTCTTCCCCTGTTCTTCCTCTCAACTTCTCCCCTTTCTGTATCATGTCTTCTTTTTAAACTAGATTACGCTTTCAGAGTATAGCTTATTTCATTTAACATTTCCTGCAAATGGTATAATTTTGTTCTTATTCATGACTATAAAATATATACACATGTATATATGTGCATAGTTTGTAATTTTATTTATGTTATATATCATTTATAAATATATACAAGTATATGTAAAATATACTGACATGTGATATAAATATATAATGTATATATAATGTGATACAAATATAGTTATATAAGTTTATATAATATATAATCGTACAATTATATAATTATAATGTATTATATAATATATATTATATATAATTATTTTTTATCTTTAGCCTTTCTTCTATTAAAAGGCATCTAGATTGATTCCATGACTTGGTTATTGTGAAGAGTGCTACACTAAATGTAGATGTGCAAGTATTTCTATTGTAGCCTGACTGTAGTCTGACAGGTGAATACTCAGGTAAATTCAGGAGTGGTATAGCTGGCTATATCTTAGGGCCACTTGTAACCTTTTCAGACACCTCCTTACTGACTCCCACAGTGGCTACACCAATTTATACTCCCACCCACAGTGTAAAAGGGTTCCTCCTCCTACCCATCTTTACCAGCACTTGCTGTTTTTATGGTAGCAGCCATTTTTGCTAGATTGAGATGAAATCTCAGTATAGTTAGTTGGATTTTCATTTACCTTATGGCTTAGGATATTGTATTCAGCTACATGAATGCACAACAATTTCTCCTTTTGGTTGCATCATTTTCTACTTCATATTAATTCAATCTAGCCTCTCATAATGTGCTTATACACTCATCATGTGATAACCATCTGGGTTATTTCTAGCTGTCTATTATAAACAAAAGTGTTCTGAATGCTCAGATTCTTCACATGAGCATTTGTTTTCATTTCTCTTGAATAAATATCCAGCAATATAATCACTAGGTCGCATTGACGGGAGCTGCCTGGTTGTTTCTGCAAAGTAGTTGTGGTATTTTATGTTCTGGCCACAATGCATGGGAGTTCCAGAGCCCTAACAATGTTTAGTATTGTCAGATTTTGTCATTTGGTGAGTGTCACATTCTTGTGAGCGTGTAGAAATATATCTTGTGACTTATTTTGCATTTCCCTCATGACTAATAATGCAGTGCACTTTGTATCTTTGTATCTTTGTTGTAGCCAATTTTTACACAATTTTTTATTGAATTGCTTGTCATCTTACTGTGTAGTAAAAATTCATTATATATCCTAGACATACTTTTCTAGTCTATAGCTTGCCTTTTCATTGTATTTTTAACTTTAACTTTCCTTTTTCATTAACTTTAAATATCAAGAAGTGTGGGTTCTTTTTTAAACTTTAGTGAAGTCTTTTTTCCTTTTATAGCTTGTGCTTTTTGAAGAAGCCAAGATTTAAGAAGCCACAATGATTTTTTTTCTCCTATGTTTTACTATAGATGTTTCAAGCTTTAGCTGCCACATTTTGGGTTATAATCTAAATCAAGTTATCAAATCTATAGGGGAAGGAAAAAGGTAAGATCTATCTTTTTTGGGGGTGGGGGGTCCGGTCGTGGGGCCTGAACTCTGGGCCTGGGCACTGTCCCTCAGCTCTTCAGCTCAAGGCTAGCGCTCTACCACTTGAGCCACAGCTCCACTTCCGGCTTTTTTCTTTTTGCTTATGTGTGCTGAGGAATCGAACGCAGGGCCTCAGGCATGCAAGGCAAGCGCTCTACCACTGAGCCACCTTCCCAGCCCCAGAACTAGCATTTTAGTTTGGAGCCCATCTAATGGCTAAGTATTATTTGTTGAAGAGATGATTCTTTTCCCGATGGACTGGCACCTTTGTCAAAAGAAAAAACTTATCTATTTTTGGGTCAGGTTTTTTTTTTTTTTTTGGTTCTATTTAGGATTGTTTTGGGGAGTTGGTCATGGGGCTTGAACTCTGGGCCTGTGTGCTGTCCTTGAGCTCTTTAGCTCAAAGCAAGCGCTCTATCAATTGAGCCACAGCACCACTTCTGGTTTTCTGGTGGTTAATTGGATATAAGAGTTTCATGGACTCTTCTGCCTGGGCTGGCTTTGAATCCAGATCCTCAGATCTCAGTCTCCTAAGTAGCTAGGATTACAGGCATGAGCCATTGGCACCCGGCTTATTTAGGGACTTTATATTCCATCTCATTGAGTTAAATATCTAGAATGGTGCCAATACCATAGTGTCTTATTTATTGTAGTTTATTAGCAAGCTTCCCAATTTGGTATAATAAGATTGCTAAGTTTCTTTTCTCAAAATTGGGCTATTCACATTCCTTTGTTTTTTATGTGAATTTTAGAGCAGATGTGTCAATTTCATCAAACACCCTGTTGCATTTTGATAGCAAAGGCATTGACTCTTTAATTTTTGAGGCAATAATTTGTAGCTTTAGTGTGTGGGCATTTTTATATATTTTGTTAAATTTATTCCAAAGTAGTTTCTGTTTTCATGCTATTATAAATGGTATTTTTAAATTTGAATTTCCAATTATTCACTTCCAGGATCCAGAAATGCGATTGATTTTTATGTACTAACTTGGAATTGTGTTACCATGACAACTTCACTAATCAATCCTAGCAGCTTTTTTGTTGATTCGTTAGGATTTTCTACAAAGACAGCTGATAGAAATTACAAACAAAAAAGATTAAAAAAATAATTTACAATTTTTCCTTTCAATTTGAGAACCTTTTATCATTTCCTGTTTGATTGTTCAAAAAGCAAGGATGAGAACAGAAATCTTTTCCTGTTTCCAGTCTCACAGGTATAAATGCAGATCTCCAATATTAAGTGTGTTCACTGTCTACCCTTTCTAGTTGCCTTTCCTTGGGTTATAGGAGTTCCCTTTTCCTCCAAGTTCTAGGAAGTTGTATTTGAGTGTTTTGTTTTCTTTCTCCCAAGATCAGAACTCAGACTCAGTATCTGATGCTTTTGCCAGTGCTCTACCACCTGAGCATCACCTCCAACCCCCTTTATTCAGAATTATGATTGAGTGCTCAATGTTAGCTATTCCTTTTCTACACCTATGTAAAAGATCTTTTTCTGATATAGTCTATTAAACTGGTGAAGTATATTGAATTTTGAATGACTAAGTGGGAAGTTGTCTCAAGAAAGCGAGGTTATTTTTCTCATTATCATCAGATTCAATTCATGACATTTTGTCGAGGTCTTTTGATTTTGGTTGATTAGGGATATTGGACTGTCACCTTCCTTTCCTCAAAGGTCTTTGTTTTTGCTATTAAGGTATTTCTTGCCTCAAAAAGAATTTAGAAATATTTCCTCTTCCTCTATGTTCTGGAAGACTTTTCGTAGCATTGATATTATTTCAATCTTAAATAATTGAGATAATTAGCCAGTTAAGCCAGTTAGGGCCTGGAATTTTCTTTAAGAGAACATTTTCAACTACAGAACCAATGGTTAAAACATAGACCTGAGCTTCTTAAGTCAGAAATAAGACTAGGGATGCCTGTATTACCTTCTTTTTAACCTTATACTAGAGGTTGTAACCAGAAAAATTAGGCAAGAAAAAAATAATGACATTCATGTTGAAAGAAAAATGTAAAACTAACTTTATATATAATGTGATCTTATATATAGAAAACCCTTAAGAGTATACACATACACACATGCAAAGACAGAAAGAGGTAATAAATGACTGCAGTAAAGGTGTATCATACAATGTCAATATACATGAATCAGAAGTATAGGTTCATCAACAATTACATTAAATGTATATCCTTATTGAATAGCAGAGATCATTAGTGGATAAAAATGTAAAGTCTATCTGTTGCTACAGGAAATGTACTGCCCCTATAAAGACATAGTTGGACTAAAAGTGAAAGAATTTTTTAAAAACATACCATGGTAACTTGACCAAAAAGAAAACAGAAGTGATTATACTGTACATCAAATACAGAAGTGTTCAGTGCCAAAAATTGTAGCTTAGATAAAGTCATTTAAGTTGATAAATCACTCAAGGAGAAATGTGTTACAATACTAAATATTAGGACCATTATAATAGTTCAAAATTTACAAAGCAAAAGCTGGTAGATCTAGAAGGAAAAATTCCCAGTTGTAATTGGGGCAGTAAAATACTACTTTTAAAAGTAGGAAGAAAATGATCAAGAATAGAGCAGACTTTATCAACTTCATCAACCAAATTTAACTAAATGACCCAACCAAACATAA
Organism: Dipodomys spectabilis; assembly: GCF_019054845.1. NCBI lineage: Eukaryota > Metazoa > Chordata > Mammalia > Rodentia > Heteromyidae > Dipodomys > Dipodomys spectabilis. The sequence continues at coordinate 13,581,906 of NW_024870813.1, read as the reverse complement.
AAACATCAGTTCTTTCAAAGTACACACAGTTAACTTCCAAGATAAACAACATTCTGGATTATTAAACAAGTCACAATTTACCTTGAATCATGCAAAATACATTCTTTATTACAATGAGATTAAATTAGAAGTAAATAAAAATGATATACAGAAAATATCCAACTACTTGGAAACTAAATCTTTCTAAATAACCTCTGGATCAAAGAAGAAATCAAAAGGGAAACTGACTCTGTACCTCTGATCATACAATATTTATTGAAATGAACTCCAGGAGATGGAAACAGTTTTTTTTTCTTTTTGTTTTGTTTATATGTCTTTGATGGGGCATAAGGTAGACACAGAAATGAAGGGACAAAGAGTGAACAAATCTAGTGGTACTCACTAGACACTATACTGATAATGAACTGTACAATTTGTGGGAGTGGACATCAGGGAAAATCTGAGAGAGAGTGAAGGAAGGGTGACATTGTCCAAAAAGAAATGTAATCAAGGGGCTGGGAAGGTGGCTTAGTGGTAGAGCGCTTGTCTTGCATGCCTGAGGACCTGGGTTCAATTCCTCATAAGCAAAAAGAAAAAAGCCGGGGTTCCGGGAAGATGGCGGAGGAGAAGCTGGAATCTGAACAAGCTCTTGCATAGAAAAGTTTCAGAGTTCCAGTGAACAGTCCCAAGCCAGAGAATCACACCAAGTGTGCCATCACAGGACAGAGAGTTAGCCAAGAGAGGGGAAGCCAAGCAGACACATCTGAGCGTCTGCCAGCAGCTGCTGCTGCGGCGGCAGGGTCGCAGCGGCAACCGCAGCCGCGGCCATACCTGAGCGCTCACACAGAGAGTCCGGGACGAAGGAGCCAGACGCAGCGGGCGAGCGGATTCTACTCAACACCAGCAAGAACCGACAAGGAGCAGACAACTTCATCCTGCACTTTGCAGACCAGAGACGACCCAGGATCCAAGACTCGGCGTGAGTAGCCCCACTTCCTCACTCCTTCCCAGGGAGCAGAGGAGGGAAGGCCACCCCTCCCCCCCCAGCACCGGTGATCTCCATCTTGGATACCAACAAAGCTCGGAGGAGCGGCTAGCTCCAGCTCAGGCCTTGGAATAAAACGAGTCATTTAGCAGGTCACAAGAACTTAACGGCGAAGTGACCTCACAGACTCAGTTCCATCCAGGGAAAAGTCACCCAGCTCAGGCGCCAGCCATTGGAGTGGCTCTCCTCACCCGGTAACCAGAGCCAGAGGCTGCCCCTCCCTCTAGCAGCCACCACAATCAATTGAAAAACAGAAACCCTGAGAATGGCTCCAGGCTGGGTGCTGTGAGTTTTTTTTCACAAAATAGCCCCAGGGAAAAGCTACTGTTTGTTGAAAGGCCTCAACTCTACCCAGAACCTAGCCTCATCACTGCATCCCCCTCTTTTGTGATTCTCAAAGCAGATCACCCTCCCAGTAAACTAACCTGGGAGGGGGAATCTCAAAATCTTGGGTAAAGCAGAGCATTTTTCTGCCTGTTCCAACAAACTGACTTAAGAAACCAATCAAGCCACAGGACCTCAAGCTGACCAGAGACTCCAACCAGACTCTGGTTACAGACAAAAGGGAGATACAGGACTCTTCCCACCCCTCCCCCCCCAAAAAAAAAAAATCAAAGACCTTTTTTTTTTTTTCTTCTTCTTCTTCTTTTCTTTTTTTCTTTTTTTTTGTTTTTTTTTTTTCTTCGTTTTTTGTTACCTTATATATATAAAAAAAATTTTTTTGCTTTTCTAAAACTTTTATTAATCTTTAATTTTTGCCTCTTCTGAAAAAATAATTGTTTTCCATTAACTTTTTTTTTTCTTTTCTCCTCTTATAATTTTTATTTTAGGAATACGTGAATGTGTGTTTTCCTTTCTTTTCTTGTCTTCTTTCTCTTTTTCTTTCATTCTTAATTATCTTTTTGTTTTTTGTCTAGCTCTACTGAACTTCTGATCTTTTCTTCTCACTTTCCTATCCTTTCCATCTTTTCCTCTTTGTTCTTCTTTATGTGACTTAACTCTTGTCCTGCACATCCTCAGATAAACCCATAGTTAACCAGTAGACCCTACCCCCCATTGTGTACACACTTAACCCACAAACTTATTACTCAATTCAAAACCTCTGAGACTTAAATTCATTAATAGCAGTACTACCTCTTTATACCTATATAATATTTTAAGCATTTTTTAAAGTTTTCCACATCTCCTCTATGTCCCTCCCTTTCTCTCAACATATTCATATTCCTCTATAAATAGATGGTCTTTTAATCTCTAAAATAACATTAATTTTTACGTTTCTATTTTTTTTTCTGGTCTCTTTTCATTCCCCTTTCCCTTTCTTCTTTCTCTCTCTCTCTCTACTTGCATCCTACCCAACCTATTTCCTGCACTGTGATTAGGACATAGTTAACTCTCCCTGTGCCTCCCCACACCAATCTATTCCTATTTTTTACCCACATCTCTCCCTAACCCTAATAATTTCTGGTTTTCCAAATTCTTCTCTGCGGTTCGAAGTCCTTTAACATATAGTTGTTTGATGTCGAATAGATGTATCTGTTGAACTAGATTGTATCTGTAGACTATTGACTGTACAAATGCAAACTTTGGTTGATGGTTGCCTTAAGATAGTGTTCTAGCACAAAACTGGTGCTATCTTCATCTCAAATGGGCAGAGTAAGCCAGAAAAACACAAGAAAAATGGCAAATTCGGGTATCTCAATTCCCAATCTTGATAATCAGGGGTTAGAACAGATAATGAATAATCCAGAGGAGAGTTCCCAAACAGCTCTACAAACACTGCTGGCAAACATGATAAATGAAAAGTTTGACAATGTACAAAGGACTCTGTATGAGCGTGACAGGGAGAGAAAGGAGGCATCCCAGAAGTTTATACAGGAATATCATAAGCGTGAGGAAGCTACTCAAAAACTGATACAGGATTTGCGTGAACAACTTGAGAATACTCAAAGAGAAAGGGAGGAATGGCGTGAGCAGGCTGAGAACACTCAAAGAGATCTGCAGGAATCCCACGAATGGGAGGAAGCTAATCAAAGAGTAATACAGGAATTGAGAGACCAGGTAGAGAACACACAAAGATCACTAAAGGCATTCATGGAATCCATTAACAAAGAGCTGAAGGAAGTCAGGGAGACCACAAAGGGAATGCTGAATGGAACCCAACAGAAGGAATGGGAGCCCAAAGAAACCATAACCAATCAACTAAGTGATTTGAGGACAAACACTGAACACCAAATTAAGGAAGTAAAGAAATTCATACAAGACCTAAAACAGAGCTTCAACAAAGAACTTGAAGCCATCAAAGCTGACCAACTAGAAGGAAAAGAGATAAAAAACAAAGTAGAGAGTCTTGACAGCAGGTTAGACCATGCAGAAGATCGAATCTCAGGGATTGAAGACAGCCTAGATATTATAGAGAAAGAACATACAACCATCCAAGACAAGTCCAAGAAATATGATAGATCTATCCAACACCTGGAAGACACCATCAGAAGGCCTAATCTAAGGATAATGGGTGTAGAGGAGCACCTAGAAACAGAAGTTAATGGTCTAGGAAATTTGTTTAACAGGATCCTAGCAGAGAACTTCCCAAACATGCAAAAAGATAGGCCTGTCCAGATACAAGAAGCCTTTAGAACCCCAAATAGACCAGACCAGAATAGGACATCCCACCGCCACATTATAATCCACACAGGATCAACTCAGAACAAGGAAAATATCCTTAAAGCTGTCAGAGAGAAAAGGGTAATCACTTATAAAGGGAAACCAATTAGAATCACCTCAGATTTCTCAGCAGAGACAATCAAAGCAAGAAGAGCCTGGAACGATGTATGCCATGCCCTAAAAACAAACAACTATCAACCAAGAATACTGTACCCAGCTAAACTCTCCTTCATAACCGAAGGCCAAATAAAAACCTTCCATAGCAAAGAAAAATTGAAACAATACATCTCCACCAAACCAGCCCTACAAAAGATTCTTAAAGATGTCCTACACATAGAAAACCAACAAGACCGCAATAAAGGCCAAGAAACTGCACCCAAACTGAGAATCCAAGAACCATAGGAAGAACCCAGTTTTCGCAGCCCCCAAAAAGGTAGATAACATGGCAGGAACTCCCAAATACCTCTCACTCCTATCTCTTAATGTTAACGGACTGAACTCTCCAATTAAGCGACATAGACTGTCTAGTTGGATTAAAAAACAAGACCCTTCTATCTGCTGCCTGCAGGAGTCACATCTTGCCCGTAAAAACAAACACATTTTCAATGTTAAAGGCTGGAACAAAATCTACCAAGCAAACGGACTGCATAAACAGGCGGGAGTTGCAATCCTAATATCAGATAAAATAGACTTCAAATTAAAATTCGTGAAAAGAGATAAAGAAGGTCACTACATACTAATTAAAGGATCTCTCCTTCAGGAGGATATTACAATTCTAAATATCTATTCACCAAACAATGGAGCACCCAAATTTATCAAAGAAACACTACTTTCCCTCAAATCCCATATAGATCCAAAGACATTAATAGTTGGGGATTTTAACACACCACTCTCCCCACTAGATAGATCAACTCGGCAAAAACTCAACAGAGAAACCACAGATCTAAACAGCTGCATAGATCAACTAGACTTAACAGACATTTACCGAACATTTCACCCAGCAGCATCAGAATACACGTTTTTCTCAGCAGCACATGGAACGTTTTCTAAAATAGACCACATTTTAGGCCACAAAGCAAACTTGTCTAAATTCAGAAACATTGAAGTTATACCTTGCATTCTCTCTGACCACAAGGGAATAAAATTAGAACTCAACACCAAAAGCCACCAAAGAAAGTCCGGTATCACATGGAGGCTGAACAACACACTGCTGAATCATGAGTGGGTCATGGAAGAGATTAGAAAGGAAATTCAAATGTTCATGCTATTCAACAAAAATGAACACACAAATTACCAGCTCCTCTGGGACACAGCAAAGGCAGTACTCAGAGACAAGTTTATAGCTCTGAGCTCCTACATCAACAAATTGGAGAGATCTGAAACTAGCAATTTAATGACGCATCTAAACCTCCTTGAAAAAGAGCAGCAAGATAAACCCCAATCCAGTAGACGGAAAGAAATAATCAAAATTAAATCAGAATTAAATGAATTAGAATCCAAAAAAACTATAGAAAGAATCAACAAAACAAAGAGTTGGTTCTTTGAAAAACTTAACAAAATTGACAGACCCTTAGCAAATCTTATCAGAAAAAGAAGAGAACACACCCAAATTAATAAACTCAGAGATGAGAATGGAAACATCACCACGGAAACAACCAAGATTCAGAACATTATAAGGGAATACTTCTCAAAACTGTATGCTAATAAGTTTGAGAACTTGACAGAAATGGACCTCTTCCTAGCAAATATTGACATGCCAAAACTAAACCAAGATGAGTTAACCTATCTTAACAGGCCCATATCAAGCATTGAAATAGAAACAGCAATAAGAGACCTCCCAGCTAAGAAAAGTCCAGGACCAGATGGCTTCACACCGGAATTTTACAAGGCCTTCAAAGCAGAGCTCACACCAATTCTCCTCCAACTCTTCAATGAAATTGAAAGAGAAAGCTCACTACCGAACACATTCTATGATGCCATCATAACCCTCATCCCAAAACCAGGCAGGGACTCATCAAAGAAAGAGAACTATAGACCCATTTCTTTGATGAACATTGATGCAAAACTTCAACAAAATTTTGGCCAACCGACTTCAACAATTCATCCAAAAAATCATACACCACGATCAAACAGGATTCATTTCAGGGATGCAAAGCTGGTTCAATATACGCAAAACAATTAATATTATTCATCACATCAACAGGAGCAAGAATAAGAACCACATGGTTATCTCAATAGACGCAGAAAAAGCATTCGACAAGATCCAACATCCCTTTATGATGAAGGTTTTGGAAAAATTAGGAATCCATGGAACATTCCTCAGTACAATAAAGGCTGTATATGACAAACCTACAGCCAGCATTATACTCAATGGTGAAAAACTAAAGCCATTTCCTCTTAACTCAGGAACAAGACAAGGATGCCCACTCTCTCCACTTCTCTTCAATCTAGTGTTAGAATGCCTAGCTACAGCAATAAGACAAGATGCAGACATAAAGGGGATCCAAATAGGGAAAGAAGAAATAAAACTCTCCCTCTTTGCAGATGACATGATCTTGTATTTAAAGAATCCCATAGACTCCACTCCCAAATTACTTAAGCTGATTCAAAACTTTGGCAAAGTAGCAGGTTATAAAATTAACCCCCAAAAATCCATGGCTTTTCTGTATGCCAACAATGAGAAAAGTGTGGCTGAAATTAGGAAAGCAACTCCATTTGTAATAGCCCCACAAAAAATAAAATACCTAGGAATTAACTTAACTAAAGAAGTGAAGGACCTCTATGATGAAAACTTTAAAATCTTGAAAAAGGAAATCAACACAGAACTTAAAAAATGGCAAAACCTCCCATGCTCCTGGATTGGAAAGATTAACATTGTGAAAATGGCAATACTTCCCAAGGCTATCTACAAATTCAACGCAATACCTATCAAAATTCCACCCTCATTCTTCAAGGAAATAGAAGAGGCAATCCAAAAATTCATATGGAACAATAAAAGACCCCGAATAGCAAAAACGCTCCTCAACGGAAAGAACACTGCTGGAGGAATATCAATACCAAATTTCAAACTCTACTATAAAGCCATAGTAATCAAAACAGCTTGGTATTGGCATAAGAACAGACCTCAGGACCAATGGAATAGAATTGAAAACCCAGAAATGAACCTACAGACCTATAGCCATCTAATCTTCGATAAGGGAGCTAAAACAATAGAATGGAAGACAGACAGCCTCTTCAGTAAATGGTGCTGGCAAAACTGGTTAACTACATGTAGAAAACTAACGCTAGATCCTTATATATCACCCTGCACCAGAATCAACTCCAAATGGATCAAAGACCTTGAACTCAAAGCAGACACTCTGAAAACATTACAGGATGGAGTAGGAGAAACCCTGGGTCTCCTCGGCTCAGGCCGAAATTTTCTGAATAGAGACCCGGAAACACAACAAATCAAAGAAAGGTTGGACAAATGGGATTGTATAAGGTTGCAGAGCTTCTGCAGGGCAAATGACATAGCTAGCAAGATCAATAGAAAGCCCACGGATTGGGAGAAGATCTTTACTAGCCATACAACGGACAAGGGTCTCATATCTAAAATATACTTGGAACTCAAAAAATTAAACCACCCAACAACAACTCCTCAAAGAAACAACTGCCCAATAAGTAAGTGGGCGAAAGACCTAAAGAGAAGCTTCTCTGAAGAAGAAAGAAGGATGGCCAATAGACACATGAAGAAATGTTCAACATCCCTAGCCATAAAAGAAATGCAAATCAAAACAACATTGAGATATCACCTCACTCCAGTTAGAACAGCAAAAATCAAGAACTCTAACAACAACAGATGCTGGAGGGGATGTGGACAGAAAGGAACCTTACTTCATTGTTGGTGGGAATGTAAACTTGTTCAACCACTTTGGAAAGCAGTATGGAGGTTCCTCAAAAGACTCCATATAGAGCTCCCCAATGACCCAGCAATCCCACTTTTGGGCATTTACCCAAATGACCACAAACAAGGCCACACTAAAGCTACCAGCACAACTATGTTTATTGCAGCATTATTTACCATAGCTAAGATATGGAACCAACCCAGATGCCCCTCAGTAGATGAATGGATCAAGAAGATGTGGTATATATACACAATGGAATTCTATGCCTCCATCAGAAAGAATGACATTGCCCCATTTGTTAGGAAATGGAAAGGCTTGGAAAAAATTATATTAAGTGAAGTAAGCCAGGCCCAAAGAAACATAGGTCCCATGGTTTCCCTTATTTGCAATATCTAGTATAGGTATGAGTCAAGCGGAAAAAGTCAGAGAATGTGATGTTAGGAAAACGAACCCTCAAATATGTATTTTAATGTTTTTGTTTCATTCATGCATGTGTTTCTAACGCATTTATAATATTATTTCTTTGTTGCTTTGTATGTCCCTCCCCCACAGTGTAACCCCCGCTTTCACTATATTTGATGTCAGTATAACATGTGGAGGAGACGGGGACAAACAAGTCGTTTAAGGATTCAGGTGGACCTGTTGCAACAATGAGAAGTACAAAATGTCATGTCAAAACCAGCTTTACAATGTCGGTGGGGGGGAGGGAGGGGGGGTATGATTGGGTGGGGGGGAGGGGGGAGGCTGGGAAGGGAGGTGAAGGGTAAACAAAGGAGGAGGCTGCAATGCTTGGTAAGAAATGTATGCATTTTCCTGCCCATGTAATTGTAACCCCTCTGTACAGTATGTTTTCAAATAAAATAAAATAAAAAAAAGAAAAAAAAAAAAAAAGAAAAAAGCCGGAAGTGGCGCTGTGGCTCAAGTGGTAGAGCGCTAGCCTTGAGCTGAAGAGCTGTGGGACAGCACCCAGGCCCAGAGTTCAGGCCCCACGACGTGACCCAGAAAAAAAAAAAAAGAAAGAAATGTAATCAAATGGCCAAAACAATTCTAGGCAAAAAAAGACAACATGGGAGGGATCTCACTACGGGCTTCAAACTCTACTATAGAGCCATAATAATAAAGACAGCTTGGTACTGGCACAAAAACAGACCCAAAGACTAATGGAATAGAAGATCCAGAAATAAAACCACACACTTACAGTCAGCTATTATTTGACAAAGGAGCCAAAGACATACAGTGGAAGAAGCACAGCCTCTTCAACTACTGGTGCTGGGAAAACTGGGTGGCCACATGCAGAAAATTAAAAGTGGACACCAACCTGTCACCATGCACTAACATCAACTCCAAATGGATTAAAGACCTTAACATCAAACCTGAAACTCTGAAATTATTGCAGAACAGAGTAGGACAGACACTCAAACTTATAGGCACTGGCAGGAGCTTCCTGAACAGAGTTCTAGGGTCACAACAAATTGGAGAGAGACTGGACAAATAGGACCACCTTAAAATAAAAAGCTTCTGCACAGCTAAAGCCATAGCAACCAAACTAGAAAGACAACAAACTAACTGGGAAAAAAAAAATATTTACCAGCAATGTATCAGACAAAGGCCTAATATCCAGTATATGCAGGGAACTCAAGAAACTAATTCCTCCCAAACCCAACAAACCAATTACTAAATGGGCAAGGGAACTAAAGAGAGACTTCTCAGAAGAGAGAAAAATGGCAAAGAAACAGATGAGGAAATGTTTACCATCCCTGGTTGTGAAGGAAATGCAAATAAAGACAACCCTGAGATACCACCTTATCCCAGTCAGAATCCCACATCCTAAATTCACCCAACAAATGCTGGAAGGGATGTGGAGAAAGAGGAACCCTACTGCATTACTGGTAGGAATGTACAGTTGTATAACCACTTTGGAAAGCAGTCTGGAGTACAAGAGAAAGCTAAATATTGACCTCCCATATGATACAGCTATACCACTCCTAGACATCTATCCTGAACAATAAGAACCAGGATACAAGGACACATGAACCTCTATGTTTATTGCAGCACTGTTCACAATAGCCAGGATATGGAAACATGTTAAGTGCTACCCCCACATAATACTTGGGCCAGAAAAAGTTGGCCTCTGGTTAAAACTGCAGTTTAACCTAAAGGGGAAGTACTTTATCTCTTGTCTCACTCATCGCTCATGGGAAAGGAAGCCCCAGCCACCAACTCCTTCATCTTCTTACCAGCATTGCCTATGGGGTAACTTATAGACCAGAGCAATGCTAAGAGGTCTTGGTCACTTACATGCCTGCCATGTGGGATATGCTTCTTGTCTCCCATTTCTCTGACATAGCAATCACCTGGGAACCTGAAGACCCAATCTCAATAGGTACTTAAGATCAACAGTAGCAATCAGACACTTCATGAGCAATGTGGACCAGTACCAGTTTCCTAGGCCTGATCTCACAAGGACCAACAATTAAGTGGTTTGATATTTATTCTAGGTCTAAAAGGGTTGGCAGGACCATGTCCCTGACAACTCTGAGGGAGAACCCTTCTTTGATCCTTGGAGCTGCTGGAAGCTGCTCCCTGTAGGCCATTCTTTAAATCACGTGGCGGTCTCTTCAAGTCTTCACATGTTTTTTCCTCTAGGCCCCTGATATCATGTGCTGAAGTCTTGGCCACCAGCCTATGGTGACACTGTGAATTGGGGGAGAATTCAGGAGGCAGAGGAGGTGCAGTCTTGTAGGAGGAAGTTAGGTTATTGGGAGCCTAGCCCTTCCTTTCTCTCATTGGCTTTCCAGCCACCATGAGGCACAACCTGCACCACAAACTCTTGCCATGATCTTCTGTGCCACCAGAGGCCTTATGTGCAAGGTCCACTAGCCATAGATTGAAGTATGAGCCAAAATAAACTTTTCCTCCTTGTAGTTGCTTATCTTGGGTATGTGTTACAGTGATGGAAAGCTAATACCTTCCACATCTTTTTCTGTATCCAAAGTTTCCCTCTAAAAGGGCATGGATGGGTCATATTAGATTACAGTCCTGCAATCTCAATTTTAATGATCTCCCTTTGTCTTATTTTTTGTTGTTATGGGGCTTGAACTCAGAGTTGGGTACCATCCCTGAGCTTTTCGCTCAAGGCTAATAATACCCTACCACTTGGAGTCACAGTGCCACTTCCAGTTTTCTAAGGTTAATTGGAGATCAGAGTCAGATTTTCGTTCCCAGGCTGGCTTTGAACTGTAATCCTCAGATCTCTGCCTCCTGAGTAGCTATGATTACAGTCATAAGCCACCAGCACCCAGTGTCTTATCTTTATGTAGACCCTATTTCCAAATATACTCATATTCTGAGGTCCTGGGGGGAAGGGCCTATCTTTAAGGGATGCTTCCCCTCTGTAGTTTTCTTCCCATAACATGGCACAGTCACAAGAAAAGCATCAGGCAACTGTGGGGGGGAAGGGTACCTGTGTGTTTGAATTCAGAACCCAGATGCTACCTGTAAGCTTTTCACTCAAGGATAGTGCTCTACCACTTGAGCCACAGATGGCTTTTTGATTAATTGGAGATAAGAATCATAGCCTTTCCTTCACAGGCTGGAAAGACTAAGAACATCTAAATTATATGAGGACTTCATTTAACAATCATATATCTCTAGTTTTGATATATCAGTGCAAATGTAAAACTGGGTGCAAGGTAGATGGGAATTTCTGCGCTACCGGATTTTTCTGTAAACCTAAAATTTCTGAAAAATAAAAGTCTGTGGGAAAACATGGATCTAAGTATATCTGACAACATATCAGAATTCATAGGGTGTGCTAACACAATTTTGGAAAAACCTATAGCAATAAACTCTTACATTGAAAACGGAGAAAGTTTTCACATCAATAACTTTAGCTTTCACTTTAAGAAACTAGAAAAAAAACAGCAAATAAAATCTAAAGTCAACAGAAGAGAAAAACAAAAAACAATATAGTGGGAATCCATGAAACAGAAAACAGAAAAACAATAGAAAAGTCAATAAAACCAGAAACTGTCCTTTTAGAAGATCGATACTGCTGCTAAACTCTGTAAGGCTAACCAAAAAGGGTAAAGGGAGGGGGGCACTATCGGTGATCAAGTTGATATCACCACAAATTCTAAAGCTATTACAATGATAAGGGTATATTATGGGAAAATACTATGCCAATAAATTCAACAACTTGGTTGAATAGACAAATCCCTTTAAACAGACCATGAAAGATCACTTAAGAATTAGATATCCAAAATAGCCCTGTATCTATGAAGGAAATTTAATTCCTCATAAAGCAAACTGTAGGCACAAATGGCCTTGTCAATTAAATTCTGACAAGCATTCATGGGCAAAATATTTTTTTTGGGGGGGGGTCTGGTTGTGGGGCCTGAACTCTGGGCCTGGGCGCTGTCCCTCAGCTCTTCAGCTCAAGGCTAGTGCTCTACCACTTGAGCCGCAGCACAACTTCCAGCTTTTTTTCTTTTTGCTTATGTGGTACTGAGGAATCGAACCTAGGGCCTCAGGCATGCAAGGCAAGCACTCTACCACTGAGCCAACTTCCCAGCTCATGGGCAAAATATTATATAGAAAATTCAAGAAGATGGAACACTCCCCAACTCAGCTGATGAGGCAAACATCATCCCAAGCTAAACTCAAATATGTCATAAGAAATTTTATTTTAGCATATTGGATGGCAATGTGTCTTGGTGTTGTTTTATCTTCTAATCTGAGATTATTGGATCTGTGAGTTTCTGGTTTCATCAAACCTGGAAAGGTTTAGTCATTATTTGTTTAAAAAATATTTTCGATTGCTTGAAAATATCCCATAACCGTGTATTTTTCTGGTCATTGCTCCTTCCTGTGTACTTCATTTTGTACAGTTCTTATTGCTATGTTTTCAAATTCAGGTTTTTAATCTTTGTATTACTGGGGTTTTAACCCAGGCCTCAAGCATGCTAGGCAAGTGTACTATCACTTGAACCATGACTCTAGTCATATCAGGGGCAGTATTGGAGCTTGAACACACAGCCTTGCTAGGCTGGCACCTCTACCACTTTGGCCATAGCTCCAGCCCCATTTTACGCTGGCTATTTTTGAGACTTACTGTATTTGTATCAACCTTCTTTAGTGCTTCCATAATAGCTGGAATAAGAGACATATACTATCACTCCCAGCTTCTTCCTGCTGAGACAGAGTCTCCCAAACTTTTCTGCCTGGGGCTGGCCTAGAATTGTAATCCTCCAAGTTTCAGCCTCCCATGAAACTATAATAATAGGTACATACTACCATGTCCAGCTTTGGATTGAGAAAGTTTTTTATGTTTCATTAAAAAAAACTTTTATGTTTGGCCTTGCCATACACCATAACCCTTCTGTTCCAAGTCTTCTAGGTATAAGACGTTGGCCTTAGACTTCCTACCACAGAAATTATAAAGTAATAAGTGAATGTTGTGTGAAACCATTAAGTCTGGGGTAATATTTTGTGTGTCTGCAACAGAGACTTAATATGCCTGGTAATTTTTTGTTGGACACCAGACATTGTGAATTATATAACTTGTTAGGCAATGGACACTTATGTATTCCTATAAATATTCTTAAGTTTTATTCTGGAGCACATATTACTCAGAAATAGTTGGATACTTTCAATACCTTCTCTTTTTCAAGGATGAGCCCAAAGCCCCCAAAGTTTAGCCCACTGCAAGATGACAGCTTTCAGAGGACTCTGTATTATAAAGTTTTCCACTCTGGCTGATATGAACAAGAGTAATTCTGAGGTCTGAAAGTTCTTCTAACCCAATGCTTTTCCTGGATTCAATTTTCTTTTATATATGCTCAAGCCAGTTTTTAACCAAAGACTCAATAAGATCCCTTGTCTACACTTTGATGCTCTCATTTCACCAATGTCTTCTCACCTTCCTTTCCCAGAACTGAAGTGTATGAAGTTCTGGAGTTTGCCTTAATGTTTCCTTTTTCTGAGAGATCATAGCCCTGTCCTATCTGTTTTCCAATATGAAAACTATCCTACATACCCCACATCATGTCAAGACCTCTGGGTACTTAAGATGTAATAGAATTTGCCTGGTGCTTGTGGCTCACACCTGCAATCCTAGCTACTCAGAAGCCTAAGATCTAAGAGTCAAACAGCCAGGCAGGAAAGTCTGTGAGACACTTATCTCAGATTAATTACTAATAAGCTGGAAATGGAGCTGTGTCTCAAATAACAGAGTGTCAGCCTTGAGCAAAAAAGCTAAGGGACAACACCCAGGCACTCAGTTCAAGCTCCAGTACCAACACTCACACACACATGTACAAAAGATGGGAAGGAAAATCCAGTTACTATGACTCCCTTATAACAGAAGTCTCTAGCCTAGTGCTGGTGGCTCATGCATGGAATCCTAACTACTTAAGAGGAGGAGATTTGAGGTACACAGTTTGAAGCCAGAAAAGTCCTAGAGAATCTTTTTTTTTTTTTTTTTTTTTGGTCCGGTCGTGGGCCTGGACTCTGGGCCTGGGTGCTGTCCCTCAGCTCTTCAGCTCAAGGCTAGTGCTCTACCACTTGAGCCACAGTGCCACTTCCGGCTTTTTTCTTTTTGCTTATGTGGTGCTGAGGAATCGAACTCAGGGCCTCAGGCATGCAAGGCAAGCGCTCTACCACTGAGCCACCTTTCCAGCCCCTAAGATTCTTATCTCCAATCAACTCTTCCCCCTCTCTCCAGAAAAAAAGAAAAGCCAGAAGTGAAGCTCAAGTGGTTGAACACTAGCCTTGAGCAAAAGCAGCTCAGAGAGTGTGCTCAGATCCTGAGTTCAAGCCCCAGCACATGCACACATGCGTGCACGCTCACGTGTGCACACACACACACACACACACACACACACACACACACACACACACACGAGTTTTTTTCTTTTCAAAGTCTCTGGATTTCTTTAGATGTTGAAGCAAGTAATCCATCCCAGGAGATTCTAGGAGCAGACCTAGAGTTGAGTATTTCAAAAGCTCCCTTGGTGATTGTAATGTGCTGTCAGAGCTGAGAACCATTGACCTGGATGAGCTATAGAGACACTTACTCATAGAAAGCATATGCCTCTAGCTGAGCATCTCTGTTAGGTATTTTACTTGTCCATCTTACCTGATCCTACTTTCAGACCTGTGAAGTGGTATGCTGTGAAGAAATGAGGGAGGGAAAGCCACCTGCCAGGCTCCAGCAGCAATCTCCACTCCATGCACTGTCATGTCTTTTGAATCTAGAATCTGGAGCCTGGGTTAACTCATTGATGACTTCTGTGGTCAGATCTATGGGTGAGGATGCTCTGGACAGTGGCTGGGCTCTATTCCTGCTTCTCTGCAGCCCCAGGGAATGGCTGAGGATGAAGAGGGTAGAAAGACAGAGGGGGCTATCCTACTGCCATTCAGAGACCTAGGGGGTTGAAGAGATAGCCCATCATCCCAATCACCTGTCCATCCCTCCTGGGACACAGCCTATGGAGGGACTCCATTCCTCCAGGCCCCCTGTTAGTGAAAGCTCAGCCAAGTGGTGTTGAGGGATCTGCCATAGCCCCTCAGTGGACTGATGCTGGTTTCTCTAAGGGGTCTTTCGTAGGGCAGAAGGCCTACTCCATCCTGGCTCACCGTCCTTTCCATGGGCCTGGATTGAGTCATGTGGTTCCCTTGGAAACAGAACAGCTAGTCTCTGAGGGTCGGTAGCACTTAATCTGCAATTACTACAATTTTGATGCTAGTGGGGGAAGGAACTCCAAACTCCCACCACATTCCTTCACCCCTCCATCCCACACACATACTCACAGCTTCCTGGAGCACATAGATTTGTACTCCTCATTTCCATGCATGTACACATGTGTGCACACAAAATCTCTCTCAGGTTCCACACACGATCTCTCTCAGGATCCAAGGGCTTATTTTCAAATCTCAAATCCCCAACCGAAAAGACTGAGCAATCAGAGAAACAATTTTTGTCCCTTTGTTTCCCAAGAACCAGATTGGACCACTCTGGCTTTTCAAAGGCATTCTCCATTGCATTACAATCAGATTAGGAGTGGGATGGGGGGAAATTGGCCAAATAATCCATTTCCTCTGCCTTCCTCCTCCTCCTAAATCTACAATGTATGTGAGGAAAATCAAAGGCCTGTAGAAGCACTGCTTTGGACACGGTGATGATTTGAATCCTCTGCACTGTGATTTGTCAGGATACACAATGATCCTAGACTATAAACCCTTAGAGGGCTGGCTGCCTGTCACATTCTCCCACAGCTCCCTTGCATCTTGGGGGCCAAATGGTTTGTGCAGAATAAAGCCACCCTGGGCTTCAGAAAGGCAGAGGTGAGCACTTTCAGAGCAGAGAGGGAGAAGGCCCACCCCCGCTCGGAGGCTAACTATGAAAACAACTGTTGTCAACGAGGATAAGCATGACACAGTACTGACAGACTAGAGCTCTTTCCATGTGAGCTGAGCAGTTCACTTGACCAGCCACTTACTTATCTTTAATCTGTTTCTTCTTTTTGTTTCTTTCTGCTGCTGCTATTGGGACTTGAACCCAGGGCCAGGGCATTATCCTTTAGCTTTTGTTCACTCAAATCTGGTACTCTACCCCTTCAGCCACAGTTCTACTTCCAGCTTTTTGGTGGTTAATTAAAGAATCTCACAAACTTTCCTGCCCAGGCTAGCTCCAAACAGTGATCCTCAGATCTCAGTCTCCTAAGTACCTCGGATTACAGGTGAAAGCCACAGGCATCCAGCTTTAAACCTATTTCTAATGCCTCTGCAATCTCACAGACAATATTCTAGTAGGTACATATATAAATGTATGTGATTGCATCCTTAAAGGCAAAAGTAAGTGCATGGAAATCCTAGAAAGATGCTATTAAATTACTCCTCAAAAATATTACAGCAAAAAAAAAAGCCGGAAGTGGTGCGGTGGCTCAAGTGATAGAGCGCTAGCCTTGAGCTGAAGAGCTGAGGGACAGTGCCCAGGCCCAGAGTTCAGGCCCCATGACCGGACCCAAAAAGAAAAAAAAAGAAAAAAAGTATTACAGCAGCCCACACATCCAATAGCTATATGTACAAGTGCCTATATTTCCATACCTTTGTCAGTATCAGGTTTTATTTTATTGCTTTTGCTGATTTGATGATGTGCAGATTTAATCTCATTATGGTTGTACGGTCACTAGAAACTGAGTACATTTTTAAATGTTTGCTGCTTTCATGACTTTATATAAACTGCCTATTCTGATCCTTTGTTTTTCTTAGGTAGTATATCTTTTTCTTACTGATTTTTAAGTCTTGTTTGTTTCATTGACAAAATTAATTGTTCGTTATATTTATAATTAGCTTTTATTTCAGAGGAATTTTTCTAAAACAAACTTACCCTTGTTCAGGTAACCAAACAACAGGTTTTTTTCCTCTGTTTTCTGATAGCTAGCCACTGTAAAATGACTTTGGGTTCTATTATGAGCGAGTTTGCTTTGAAGCTTCTGGAAGAATGAGCAGATACATCTGCAGAACCTGAACTAGCTCTCCTTGGAAACCATGTAGTTCAAAGGAGAAAGGGCAATTGCCAGTCCCCATTTGTCAAAGAAGAAAAAGAAACAGAAAATATCTCGTTCATTTTCTGCTACTTCCAAGTGAAAGTGTAGGGCTCATCTCCAAGGCATAAGTTGCATAGTAATCATGAAAGGCTAGTCGGGGATCAGGAGGAAGTCATGCCAAACCCATTCAGTCTCTTATCTTTGTGAATGTCACCAGATACTTAAATGAAGAGACTGTTGTACACCTACAGCTTCTGTATCCCATTCAACATCTGAGAAGTCTTGACTTCCCTGTGGACCAGATGTTTGCTAGACCTGTAGCTGGCTGAAAACTTAACCATATCTAAAGAAAGAATCAATGGATCACCATCAACTTGGAGGGGTCTCCAGAAAGGACAGTTTTCTTTGAACCTGACTACATCTGTTTAATGCTATTATCATGGGCTTAGGTAATGGTGCAATGGCCACTTATCAGATTTATGAGGACAGGAGGCTGGGAGGGAATGCTAATACATTGACACATTGGAAGCAAGATAGGAAAACACACAGACATCTCAAGACAAGGTGATGAGGGGCAAATGTAAAACCTGGCCATTCACTAAGGAAAGAGTATGAGTAAGCAGCGCCTGGGAGAGCAATGAGTTAAATGCAATAATTTTATGGGAAAAATATGCAGATTCAGGTTGTGCCTGTTGCCAAGAAAAGACTTAGGTCCCCAGAGGAACTGGTTCTGCTTGGCTCTGAGCTGTTCTTGTCAAAAGAACCAGTTCCAAAAGCTCGATGTTTACCTGGAAAAGACCCCAGGGACAGGAGACTGGCTGTAGCCATGGCAGGGCAGGCCTGAGGACAGATAACAGACAGGTGGCTTTGGCTCCAGCTGGCTGGGTAAAACCCAAATGGGGTAGTTTCAGAGAGAACTAAGGCTCACAGAAAAGATCGCTGTAATCCACTGACTGTCTATGTGCCAGAGGGTTTCCTCCCGGCTGGAGTTGCCTGGCTGCCTTCTGGTTATTGCTTTAGATTCTATGATTCCAGAGTCCTGTTTGAGGTCACCTAGATCCCCCAAGGTCTCCAGGGAGACCACACATCTGCTCAAATGAACCCTACCAATGTCATAGAGTGGGTGTCTGGTGGTTGTACCCTGGCCTGCCTTCCTCCTTCCTGGTGCCCTTGTCTGGGAGGGCTCTAGAGGTCAAGTACAACTGCCTTCATGAGAAGTGGAGGGGAGTGTGTCAGACTCAAAATCACACAGCAGGGACAGGGAAGGTGGCTTAGTGGTAGAGTACTTGCCTTGCTTGCATGAAGCCCTGGGTTCGGTTCTTCATCACCACATAAGCAGAAAAAGCCAGAAGTGGCACTGTGGCTCAAGAGGTTAGCACCTTGAGCTGAAAAGCTGAGAGAAAGCACCCAGACCCAGAGTTCAGGCCCAGTGACCAGCAAAAAAAAATAAAAAAAAAAAATCACACAGCAAGTGGGTGGCAAATGATCTAATAACCAATCCAGCTACGGCTCCCCACTTCTGTCACTAGGTGGGGCCAGCCCCCAGAGGGATAGCTGGTTCCAGATTCCTTCCCACCCATTTGCCTGGAGATTTTACCATCCTCCAGAGATTCAGAAGCTGCATCACAGCTCTGAGAATACCTCAAAGCCCTCACCTTCCAGTGAGCGCCCCCGCAAAGCTCCCCTAGATCAAGTCCAAGTGAAGTCTCAGGACAAGCACCATGGCCTCCCTGCCAGCAGGCTGTCTTCTAGTCCTCCTACATAGGAGCCTCTGAACCCATCCTTCATTGTGCTTCTCTGGCACTTTCTGCCCTTCTCATAACATCTTGGGAGTCCTGAAGATATATCAAGACTTGGTACTTGCTCATTCCAACAGAGAGGTCCCCAGAACCTGGTACCAGGCCCCATTCTTAGGCTCTGAGCTCCTAAGTGAGAGAAGAACCAGAACTTCCTTCTGGCAGAGCCTGGATGGAACAGGCCTTGAGTGATAGAGTGGGAAGGCATCTGACTGCTAGAGAAACCTGACTTATTCTAGCCTGGACTTCCTTTCTGCAGCAATGGAGGTGAGGGGCATCACGTGACATACCCAGAGCCACAGGGTAGTCTGCAATCTTCAGAACAAGTATGTCAGAGGAGCCCTTGCACCATACATCAACACGAGGCACCCCAAACCCGGGCCATTTAACATTCTGTCCTCCTCCCAGCCTTGGGTTTCCAGAGCCCTCCATGTCACAGGCATGCTCCACAGAGATCAGTCCCAGAGGCTGTTTGTCCTACCATCATCTGGTCTTGCACTCAGTGGATCCCAGCATACCCCGCTCCAGCCACTTCCTGTCTCAGTCACTTCCGATCACATTCAGCAGCTCAGCTCCACTGTTTCCACTCTATGGCACCTGTTTCCTGCTCTCTCTTCATCCTCCTACTTCCACCCCCCCTCAGCCTTAGGTTCACTCCAGTTCTGGAGTGGCTTCTAATGCATCTGCCCCTTCATTTGCTGGGGGCAAACAAAGAGGGTGGAGCCTCAGGCTTGCTCTAGGTATCCTCTAACTCCAATGCCTCAAGTTTGAGGGAACCTCATGGTCGTGAGATCTTACATGGTTCCCACACCTGCATCTACCATCCTCATGTTTTATAAACTTCTTCCATTCCAAAACCCACATATTAGGAGCCTATGGCACACCAGGGGTGGTATCTTATCATGCCTCTTAACTCTGGGAGGTGGCAAGTTCACAGACCTGTGTCACCCATGAGGAAACTGACACAGCACTGAGATGTGGAATTTGCCCAAGGTGAGCAAGCTAGCTCTCTGGGAGTCATTTTTGTCAATTTTTAAGGCACATATTAATCACAGGAAGGGTTTCTCCATGGTAATTCACACATGCATATATTATCATTTTGTTTAACCTCATCTATTGCTCTCCCTTTCTCTGCCCTCTCTACCTCCCAATTGTTCAGTGGCTTTCAGTGAGTTTCTCACACTGTCTTCATATCTAGACACTGTGTTTCCATACGATGAATCCTCCATCCTCCCCACTCTGACCTCTGAAGGCCAGGCCTTGGACCAGTACATTATTTACAGCTTAGCTTTCGTCCAGCTTATGGGTATCTATCAAGCCTCTAGGGTCAGACAACAAGGGCAAAGAACAAGGAATCCAGTCTGACAACCCACCATACCCCCAGTCCTGAAGTTCAGCCCCTGGCATGTAGGAGGGCTCTATGCTTGGGAATCTGGGGTGTCATCACAGGTGCAGCGGAGCCCCACAGCAGGGAAGAGACAGGATCCTACCTGAACCACAGCTTTACTGCCTCAGATTCTAGTGAGAATCAAATATCCAAACAGCAATCTTATAAACACGATAAAACTGAATGAAACTCAGTGATGTTTTCAGAAGTCCCACAGTTAGAGGGAGTAGAACTCACCTAAAACATATTTTCAAATTCTCTGCTGACTCCAGGGTGGCAGATGTCTCAGACAAGTTTCCCTGTTCTCCAGCTTCTCTCCCTACCTCCCAAGTCAGCATGCTATCCTGAGTGGGGAGCTGTGCATGTTCATGGGGGCTTTTCCACTCTAGTGAACGCCTCTGAGTCCTCTACCACCTTGGCAAAGGTAGGGTTATGGGGTGATGTATTGTCTTATCTATTGTGTCAATGCCCACAAATACCCCTAGCAGATTGGTCTAGGAAAATATCACAGACTCTCAATTTAAATAACAATGTGTGTCTCACAGTTCTGGAGGCTTCAGTCCAAGATCAAGGTGCTAGCAGGTCTTATTGCTGGTGAGGCCTAGTTTTTGACACCCCCTTTTGCTAGATTTTCTTTGGTGTGTATAAAGAGTATGCTCTATGGTGCCTGTTTTTATTGGGACCACTAATCCTATAAGGTCAGGATCCCACATCTTTATAGTATCATTTAACCTTAATTTCCCTTTTGAGGTCCTGTCTCCACATAAAGCCTCCCTGCAAGGAAGATTATTTATATACATATAAGTAAAGTATATATTCACTTATTCACATATTTATATATTGAAATTTTAAACAACAACAACAAAAATTTAATCTTAAAAGGGAAGAAAGGAAAGGGGAGGGAAAATAAGCCATACCTCCCAGTCCTACTAGCTTGTCCCCAGGGCTCAGATAGCAATCATTCCCACTCTTCTAAAAATCAACAGTCCAGCCAAACATCTGGTGTTCTCAAGTGGCCACAGACACTGTACACAAAAATATCCAATGGCCCGAAAGGCTCCACCTCCCATGGCTATTCTCAACCTGTCCCCTGTCCATCTGTGATGAGAACCAAAATGGTTTGGAGGGTTACAGGTCTGAGCTGGATCTTACATACTATACAATCTTCCATCACTCAGGCAGGTGGGCTCTAATCAGCTTGCTCCCTTCCTAAGCCCTGATCTCCTCCTAGCCAGTGGAGCAAGAATATTTAGTGCCAAGTCTTGCCTGGTTCCCTGGAGGCCCAGCCAGCAGCAGGCAGATGTTTGGAACAGCCACATCCAAAGGCACAAAGGGAAGTCAATATTCTATCCACCCAAGGCCTCAGACTCGCTGTCTCAGATACAAGCAACCTGCAGCCACCACACCCCCCTTCTACAGCAGGGATGTCCAAGCCTAGAGAGGGAAAATTCATCTTCTACAATAGTCTTCAACTTCATCCTTCTATACCACAGGGCCTGCTCTCTACAGTTCCCCCATGAGCAGTTTCCAGCTTTGGGGAAGATCTTCCTACCTCCAGCCTGGAACATACAGGGTAATTACCAATACTCTGTCTCTCCCCTTCCCCCACAGCTCTGGTGAGCTTGGCAGCTGGAGTCCCAGGGAGCCCTGAATCCATCACTGGGGTCAAAGACAGGGCCTGGAGTATGTGTTAAAACACGAAAACCAATCAGAGCTGAAAATGAAAGGCAGTCGAGGTGTGAAGCAAGGATGGAGACTGCCAGACGGGCACTGGGTGCTGGCGGGCCTGGGGACGCTGCTGCACAGCTACCTCCTAGCATTGTACACCCCACCTTGGTCCCTGGGTCCTCTAGGAAGATGTGGTCAATGGCAGCTGCACATCTCTGCTTGTTACCCTAAAAATCAGGCTCCTAGCCCCCGACTGGACTGAGGAGATGTTCAAGGCACAATTACAATGTATGTTTGCCTGTTTTTTTAATTTTTTTATTGTTAGAGGTGATGTACCGAGAGGTTACAGTTACATAAATCAGGTAAAGAGTACATTTCTTTTTGGACAATGTCTCCTCTTCCCTCTAGATCTCCCAGCTTTCCCCTCCCACCCCACCCACAAGTTGAGCCTATTAATTCTTAAGTACCTGTCACAGTTTTCTCACCAGAAGGGGGATGGGTTCCCAGCATCAAAGCCCCTTCCCTACTGGTGTGAGAGGGCCATATATTGTGGCCCAGGCCCCTGAGAAGGGACTCCTAAATCTAATGAAGCACATGTCTTGGGACTGGCCAGGCAGCCATGGTCCTGCTCCAAATATGGTATGTGGCTCAGGGAACACCAGCACAGGGATGTAAGGAAACAGCTCATCAGGAAATACAGTAAAGGAGTGGTGAGGACAGATAGCCTGAGGGCAGGGAGTGGGGTCCCAGGGCTAGATGTGAGTCAGTAGCATGAAGAGCAAGAAAAACAAAAACAGGATGAGCCGGAGATGAACACAGTGCCATGAGACTCTGTTCCTGGCACAGACTAAAGGGGGGCCGACCAAGAATGAGACTGCTCTTGGGGGCCCTCAGCTGCCAAGCTGAACAGGTTGATTTCTGGGTCCTCATCCTCACCTTGCCCAGACTTCCAGGTAAGAGAACAAAGCCAGGTGGCCTAGTTGTGATCAGTGAGGTGACTACTGGGTCTTTGGGGAAGAGTAGGGCTACCCCAGGCCAACTCTCACACCACCCTCTCTACCTGGCCACTGGAGCTCACAAGCAAAATTGCTCTGCTGGCCTCAGGCTGCCAGCAAAGCCCTAGAGAGGCCATCAGCCACTCTATTAACACACAAACTGGTGGCCCAGCAGTGCTGACACTGGGGTTAATTAAATCTATCTCCCCATCAATTCTCATTCAAGTACTATCGATGGCCATTAGATGGGTGACAGGGTGACAAGGAAACAGTAATAGACTTGTCTTAACCCTCACCCTGTGAGGAAGGGATGTGGCTCTGCCACCTCCCCCACCCTGCTCCCAGAGCTCATTCCCAGATATCTCCACTGGCTAGGCCAAAACTGCTCTTCACCACATGGCCACCAGCCAGACTTACCTCTCCTGCTCAGCTTACAAGTTCTTCCTGGACATCTGTGTGCCAAGCCTGACAAAAAGAAGTTGGCACCCTCCCCCACAGGGTAACCCCTGCTTTCACTATATTTGATGTCAGTATAACATGTGGAGGAGACGGGGACAAACAAGTCGTTTAAGGATTCAGGTGGACCTGTTGCAACAATGAGAAGTACAAAATGTCATGTCAAAACCAGCTTTACAATGTCGGTGGGGGGGGGGGGGTATGATTGGGTGGGGGGGAGGGGGGAGGCTGGGAAGGGAGGTGAAGGGTAAACAAAGGAGGAGGCTGCAATGCTTGGTAAGAAATGTATGCATTTTTCTGCCCATGTAATTGTAACCCCTCTGTACAGTATGTTCTCAAATAAAATAAAATAAAATTAAAAAAAAAAAAAAAAAAAGTTGGCACAACTTGGACCACTAAACTCAATCCAGCCCTTTCTCCACCAAGTCAAATCCATCCAAGGCTACCGCTTCCCTTGCCAGTCTCAGCCTAGACTAGTTCCACAGCCCCAGTGGCCCCATGAACAGAATGGTCCTCTCAGGGGTATCCATCCTAATCTCTGGACCTGTGATTACATTATTTCATGTGGTCACAGACAATGCTCTTAGATTATCAGTACAGGAGGGTAAGATCTGAGGATCAGTACAGGAATCAGTACAGGAGGGTAAGATCTGAGGATCACAGTTTGAAGCTAGCCTAGGTAGGAAAATTTGTGAGATTTACCTCCAATTAACCACCAAAAGGCATGATAAGATTACAGGGTCCTTCAAAGTAAGGGAGAGAAAACAGATATGATGTGGAGAGAGCCAAGCACAGAATTTGATCACAGTGCTGCTTTGGAGATAAAGGTCCGTGAGTCCCAGTGTACAGTCTCCAGGAAGTGTAAAAGAAGGAAAACGTTCTTCCCCAGGGCTCAGGAAGAGCCTGTGTGCTGTGCTGCCAACATCTTCATTTTAGCTCAGTGAAACCCACATCAGACTTCTGACCTCCATGACTGTAGTCATAAATTTGTGTTGGTTCAACAAATAAGACTTCGATGGTTTGAACTAACAGGAAGTTAACAACCCTCCTATGCAGTCTGTGCTCTGGCCACTTGCAGCTGGGTAAGCCTTCCCTTATCCTATCCTCTTGCCTTTGCATGTATTGTGCCTGCCACCTGAGCTGCCATCCCTGACTCAAACTCTAGCACTCTTACAATTTCCTCAAGGACAGCAGTGTCTACTGCTTAACATCTTTTTCTTCCATTTGAGGGAAGGATTGAGTCTAACAAACTTTATGCCCAACCTGCATCAAGGATTGCTGGCCCTAACTTCTTGAAACCAAGTTCTAGGGACAGGAGAAACTCCAATGTATAAGGATGAAGCCCTGTGCTAATGGTTTGTGCCTGTAATCCTAGCTAAGATCAAGAGGATCACGGATTGAGGCCAACCTGGGCGTGCATGTGAGACCGCTTCTCAACCAACAGCTAGATGTGGTGGTATATCATTCCAGCTTCATGAGAGACCTAGATTGGGAGGATCAGAATTTGAAGCTGACTCTAGGCAGAAAAGTTCATGAAACTCCATCTCAACAGAAAAAAGCTAGGCATGGTGGCACTCAGTTATCCCAACTATAAGTGACAGCCTAAAAAGCGTGGATTATAACCTTAGGATCATGCCCAGGCAAGAAATGAGACCCTATCTCAAAAACAGCAAGCACACCAAAGGGTTGAAGGCATGAGTCAGTGGTAGAATGCTTACCTAGCAAGCATGAGGCCCAGCATTAGAAATCCAGCATTGTCCTACACTGCACTAAAAAGGGGTTGGGTGGCAAAAAGGTGAGAACCATCTGTTTATAAAGGTAACCAGGGCTCTGCCAGCAGAGCATCTGGATTACTATTAGGAACCAAGAACTAAGGGGAAAAGAACACTACTGTGTACCTGGTACTTGAATTTTTTATATTGTTTTATTTTATTGGTTGTAGGGCTTGAACTTGGGTCTGGGCGCTGTCCCTGAGCTCTTTAGCTGGAGGCAAGTACTCTACCACTTGAGCCTCAGCACCACTTCCAGTTTTCTGGTGGCTAATTGGAGATAAGAGTCTCATGGACTTTGCTGCCTGGGCTGGCTTTGAACCACGACACCCAGATCTCAGCTTCCTGAGTAGCTAGGATTGCAAGCATGAGCCACCAACTCCCTGGCTTACACTTGAAATTTTAAGGCTAGAAAAGAATGAGAATGTCAGCACAGAGCGATTTCAGAGTCTTCTTCAGCCTTTATCCCACCCAAATCTGCCACCTGAGGGTCAACAGTATGGCCGTTAAGTTCAATCAGGGTTCCTAAGGTCATCAGAACAGGAACATAGCCCCCAACTGTTTCTCCTCCAAGGAAGTAACAGCACCCACTGGGTGCTCAGGGAGTCCAAACAAACCAAGCACTGCCAGGGTGAGCAGGGCATCGATTCTGTGTTCTTACTACTCATGCTTCCATGCCTCCTCCCAGAGTCACAGGACAGTTACAAGGCAGAGAGTACATCTGACTGAACTGCTCCTTACCTCTGTGTTTGAAGAGCTCAGGACCAGTCATTTCCATATGAAGAGATAGGGGCAAAGGTAGTCTAGAGATCTAACAGGATTAGGGACAGAGGACAGCGGCTCTAACTGCTGGTGGCCTTTCTCTAGGTCAAAAGTGAAAGGGAGCCTGGGTGCTTATCCCAGTGACAGACTGACCTTGATCAGATGCTACAAACCAAGTATGGAAAGCCAAGGCCGTGCACACATGTGCACACATGCCCATGTGTAGGTATGAAGGTTAACTAGGCAAGCCAAGTTTTACAGAGTCTGGGGATATACAGACATAGGGAGACAGGTGGTGTCCTAATCAAGGCCAGAGAACATGCTTTCAGAGCATATTAAATGTTTCACCAGTGGCCATATCAGAAACAGGCTGCATGTGCTTTAAGAGAAAAGAAGGTTAAGCGTCCACAGCCCTTCATATGTACACAGGGCCAGAGAAAAATAGTTCATTTAGAAAAAAAAGTCACAGTCTAGAGCTCCTCCTGGCCCTTTCTAAGCCCAGCCTGAGCTTGAGACCAGCTAAGAAAGTCAGTTTTAAAGATGTTGACTCCTTGTAGACAAGGCTCACATTGAGAGGGAATGGGTAAATACCTATACACATACTTAAGGTCTACAACAAAAAGGAAAACACTGGATGTCCACCCACAGTCCACCTTTCTCACTACCAAGCACCACTTGAGAATGCATGACATTGTAATTGCTCAGACACAACCATTCCCCGATTCCTGACAGGTTGATCCAGTCTTAGGTGACTTCTGTACCTTTTTTTCAGCTCCATCCCAATCCTATGATGCATGGACTCATGGAATATACGGCACATCTTTAGAAGTTAAGGCAAACACTATTCACAAGGAAGAGAAATGAAGTTTAAGACTTTTTATTACAACAATTAGAAGGCCATGAGTGTGTTTTCTTTATCTACCATTCCAGCTCATTGGCATGTAGAGGATAGAACATTCTCTATACAAAGTGGCCAGCATCAGGAGGGCTGAGGCAGGTGGGGAGTAGGAGGGGAGTTTCCACACAGGCTATATATCTCTTACATTCCCTTCTGTGTGATCTTGCTTTGAGAAATCTCATACACTCTGACATCACCCAGTCAGCACTGTAAGTGCCCTCTGCCTATACAAAGTTGCAGAAACAGAAGACAACAGACTGCCTTTACTTCAATAAGTGTACACCTTGAGAGAAGCATTCTTCCTTAAGCATCCTTCCTCGTACAGCCTCTGAACCAGCAAAGCTGCAATCACAGGAATGAGAGTCATTTGTTGGGTGGGGTCTCTGCTGTTGCCAGGGGAGATAACATATTCATTGTCTTCATGCATTGTCTGAGCTGGAACAGCCTGGTGGAAGGAAATGCCATCACCTGATATGAAGGCTCAGGACACATGCCTCACCCAGGGACAGTACCACAGCCTCCCACAGCAACACGTCCCAGTGATGCTATGAAGGAGGCTTTGGAAGCCTTTCCAGGGTTCTACAAACCAGCTGCTTCCGGGATGCTCTGCATGCCAGAAGGTTCCATGGGCACTAGCCTGTGGATTCACTGGTGTAGAGAAGGGACTTCCTTTGTCAGAAGCAGACATGATGGGGAAATCAATGAAACCAAGTACTACATTGAAACTCCTAAGTATAAAAAAAAATCTGATCTGTCAGTCAGGGAAGGATAAAAATCCAAGCAAGAATCTTGTAAAGGCAAGTGACTCCCTCCTATAACAGCCGTCCAATGCCAGCAACTTGCCTTTGGGTAGCTGGCTGCCTCCCAGGTTCAAGAACTTTATCAGAGTCACTACTGCAAGTTAATACCTCAGTAGCATCAGTTCAGCCTTTGGAAGACATGCAGGTCATGGGTCCCAACTTAAATCCATTCAAGTCATGGATCCCACCCATGGATCCTTGCCTCCAGAGCATTTCATCTGTGAGTCCTTTAAATCAGCACTAGTGGAAGTAGCATTGTGGCTCAAGTGGTAAAACGTTAGCCTCGAGCTGAAGAGGGACAGTGCCCAGGCCCAAAGTTCAAGCCCCACAATGGACAAATAAAGTGAAATAAATTAGCACTAGGGTGGCTAGGGCAAGAGGCTGGTCCATCTGAGGGCAGCCATCTTGCTCAGCTACTGAGGCTCCCTTTGTGACCAGGACTTTATGAGTATTCAAGGGTACCATATTTTCACTCCAAGTACTCCACCTGTATATTCCCCCTACCTGGCCTCATCATACATCATAATGTTGCTACTTCTAAGAAATAACTTAGAATATCTTTATTTTAGACCATGTCCTTCTAGGCAAAGATAAAGTGACAATCCAGAGCCTGCCCTTTAGGAAGACACCTCCCTACTATGGTCCTTCAAGGCTAGCTTGAGTGGAGTTAGAAACACAACAGCCATCTACACAAGCAATCCCAGCAGGTTGTATATAGTATGTTTCTATTCCTAGACTCCTCTTCAGAACTTACAAGAGCAGTTAAAAGATGGTGACAGAATCAGACATACAATGTTAGCCAACTGCACGTACAACTTACACATGCTCTTAAGGTTTGCTTGTATAATTCTGCCTAAGTCTGGGAAGGATTTTACTACCAAGGTGAGACATACTCAGGGGTTGCTGGATACACAGACTAACCCTTGGTTCACTTTCTGCTGGAAGCAGCAAGCCAAGCATAAGTTTTTCAAGAACAGTTTTTTTCAGAAGGCCACTTGGCTGGGTCCAAAACCCTGGACCCTCCACTGAGATGCTTCCACTAGAGGTTCTAGAAAGTTCCATATGGAATCCAACTCACTATAGGCACTTGGACACTAACATCCTGCTAGAAGGGGGCTGAGTAGCAATGCTGCTATATATGCATCTATCCCATCCTGGCACAAATCATACCAAGCAACATGTCTCCACTGAAGAGTTATCTTCAAACACCAGAGCACCCAGAACTTGTTAAGGTTCCAGCCAGCAGGAGCAGGGCTCCCTACTGCTCAACCTACTTTGGGGTCATAAGAAGATACAATAATCTCAAGACTGCTGCTGGACAGCTTAGATGACATTTCATTCTAGGTGACAATGTTGTGTTTTCACATGTCAGAGTCTGAGAGCTTCCTACCAACTGGCTTGGTGCCAAGTTCAAACCTACCTAGACTAGCAGACTCTTCCTATTTCCTGCAGTCATCCCTGCTAGCCACATTCCAGCAGAAGGAGCTTGTGACAAAACAGCCATGGCTCCCAGATATACGGGAAAGCTGAGGTCTGAGACTATATCCTAGACCTGCCAGGGGAGAACACCTCAGCTCCTACCACCAAGCATTAAATGCTGCCTAAAGATTTGTCTCATCAACTATCAGTAAGGACTTACCCATGAGTCCTGGGACCTTTGCTTGAGTGTATTCAATTTCAAGTGTGAAGAATCTCTAATCCATAGAGCCCGAATTATGTGTCTGCCCTCTGCCTGCAAGAGACTGGAAAGGGTTTGTCTAGACTTCAGTTGCTATGAAGGCAAGAGTGTGCCACACCACCAGTTCAAACCAGGTTTGAACTCAGGGTGTTGCATTTGCTAGGCAGGTACTCTACCACTTGAGCTAGGTCCTCAGCCCTTTGATTTATTTTTTAGATAAGGTCTCCAATTTATACCCAGGCCAGCCTGGACCACAATCCTACTTACATTTCCCCAGTAGCTAGACTGACAGATATATTCTATCATGCCTACTTTTATTGGTTGAGATGGAGGCCCAGCTGGCCTCAAACCATGATGTTCTCAGTCTCTGCCTCCTGAGTAGCTAGGATTACAGGAGTAAACTACCACACCAGGCCCCCACCACTAAGGCTACAGGTGTACCTAAATATGGCCAGAGGCCCCATGGTGCCACGAAAATTCAAGTTCATCTATATAACTTTGACTTCCCCGTATTTGGCTCCTGCCTGTTCATCCAGGATGAAAACCCATCGTAGTTTTGTCTACTATGATTAAGATAGAGACTTCCCTTTCTTACCTTCTTTTCACTTTGCAAATGTCTTCTCAGAGTAGAAGATCTGTGATAACAAACCACAGTTGCCATGCAAAGGCCAGACTCAGGAATTGAGGGGAGGAAAGGAAAAGAAAATGCCCTTCACAACTTAGTCAGGATGGCACTCACAATTCCTAACAACAATGTCTAGCCCTCAATTCCTTGCACTTAGACCATAGCTCTTCCTGTTCTATCTGCTATCCTTGCCACAGGCCTCCCAAGCTTATCCAGGAGTGCCGATCTGCAACACATGGACTGCTCCTATCCCATCTCTCCCCACCCCCAAAGGACTCACTGATAACCTTTCCACCATAAATATAGCAGCAGGTCTGTGGTTCCAGCACTGTGTAAGGTCTCATGGCCGTGAGGCACACTTCCATGGACACAGACAATGGGACAATCAATCCAGGTGCATTTGTAATCAGAAGCTCCAGGACCCATAGAAGTTAAGACAGGGCTCAGGAAGAACTGGTACAGAGCTGTAGCAAGTATTTTACCATGTGACATAAGTGGCAAGGCTGTGCCACTTCTCCAGCATGTAGTCCAGCATCTAATGACACCAGAGACAAGGCCCATCTCAAGGGCTGCTGAATGCCCTTGGGTCTGACGGCAATCTACAAACCAGGTACATTTCTGGTGCCCCAATCCTATAGACATGGGACAGGGAAAAGTTGAGCCACAGGGAAGGAAGTGTCACTTCTGACCAACATGGAGGGTGCTTCAGGATGAAGTCTTGTTTTAACACCAGGTTCACAAATCCATGCACAGCAACCTCAACTGCAGTTTCAAGGGAAAGCAGCTTCAAGTACACAGCTTGAGGGCAGGTCCAAGCAGGATCACAAGTGGCTTGATCTGAGATTTCTGTCCAGGGACAGTCTCAGCCATTGTTTGGGCTAGCTTGGTCCAACAATGGTGCAGAGCTCACCTGGGCTCTTTGCAGTTGCTGGGGTTTCTAATCATCCACCTGTTCTAGGGGATTGATTTCTCTCTGGAGAGTCTAACAGGTCATATGCCAGGGAATTCATGTGTCATTTTCACATCTGCTCACATCTTTTTGACTACTCCACAGCCAAGGCTATTCTAGAATCTTTCATTGTGTTCAGTTCAGTGTTCAAACTCATCCTCTGTACCACTGTTGTGGTCCACACAAGGAACAAGGACCTACATCCAAACCCAGCCGTCTGGGTTCAGCTCTAATCACAATTCAAGTTCTGGTTCAAGTCAGAACAGACTTGCCTTCAAGGCCTTTCAAAGCTTCTGGACAAGTCCATGTCTAGTAGCCTCATAGCGTCTCATAGCGTCCTATGTTACCAGGTCAGTGTCAGTGCCCCAGGGATCTTTGTTCATTCTTCACAGAGAGTGAAGCCAACCAATGGGCAGCTCCTCCCAGCTTCACTCTGGACTCCACCCTCGCATCTGGCCTGTGTAAACAGTTGCTTCTCTGTCCAACCAACAGATGCCCACCCTCCCTCCCCACATCTTTCTCCCTCCTATCTTCGAGGAGCCTTAAACTGAAACTAAAAGAAAGTACTTCTCCTGTATTGGAGATGAGGGCCCTGCCTGACCTTGAATGGTGAAAATACCAAGACAGATTTCATCTACACCTGCCTTTTGCCATGTCTAAGGACCTTCTGCCACGATTTCAGGAATCGGAGATCTGTGTGTTACAGTAGTGCTGACTCCCATGTGGAGGCAGAGGCTCACAGTGCCTAGGAGAGATGTTGAGACTTTCCTCTAGATAAGAGTCTGATCCTCAGAGCCTACTTTCATCTCCCACATGACTGTACTATAGTACTCAGAAGGACCATCACTAGCAGGTCCGAGGGACCACAGGATGCCTGTGTGAAGCCAGCTGCCCCAGTCTCCCAGTTTCCACCCCTTGCTGAGTCCCGGCAGGGTAATTTACTCCAGCAATTTTGATTCAGGCCTGAGTTCTGCACTGTCCCATACCTCAGAACTATACCTCAGGGCTACAGAGAAATTAGAATTTCCAGTATTGACCATTCAATATTATTAATCCCCTCCTTCCATGTTTCTCCTTTCCCCACTCTCCTTGAAATGTTCCCAGATCCAATCAGTCAGAACCCCCAAGATCCTAGTACCTTCCCTTATCAGCCTTATGCTCGCAAATACTCTCTGCTAGCTTTATTTTTTCCTTCACTTTAGCAAATTCTAGGGTAGGATCTAAGGATATCTGAAGAGGCCACTTCTCTCTATAGCTCTTCAGTCCTATCATGCTTGGGTTGTGAGGACACCAGTCTGGAAGGCTAGAGGTATACCAGATCTTATTTAGATGGAGACACCTGCTCACCTCTGTCCTCTCAGCATTTTTGTTACATACTCATGACTATCCCTCCTTTGAGGAGATGGGGAACATAAAGAGGGCACACGTTTCAAGAGGCATAAGAACATACTATGGGCAGTCTGTTCTCTTCTTTCATCATGGAAGAACCCCCTTGAACTCACAGCTGAACACAGCCACCAACTGCAGCCCTCAGGCCTTCCTGGATTGTTGGCAGAGATCCTTGCTTCTGAGGCCCAGGAACTGCCCAACCTCAGTATCACTAGAAGGATTTGGGTGCCTCTTGGGATAGCCAGTACTCCTATAAAGGTCACAAGCTGCTTTCTCTTCAAAAATAGAGCAGCTTATTTTTATTCCTTCATACAAGGGGTTGGTCCAGAAGTCAGATTGACACATTTTACAAGGACACAAGATGTGTAGGAATCCATCCTGTGTTTCTCAAAAAGGAATCCTGAGGTTGGGCAGATACTGCTCACAAGGGGACTGTTAAGGCTAAGACAAAGCAGCAGCAGTCACTCCAAGAGCCACTAGAGAGGCTTTACAAATAGCATGGAGGACATATCTGGGGGCTTAGGCACCAGCCACAGACAGGACATCAAGCATATCCAAGAGAATTCAAAAGCTTTCGAGAGGCACATAGAAGTGAAAGAGGGGTCCTTGGGAATTAGCTTTTGGATGTATTCTGAGATGAAGGTACTACAATATAGGAAGAAAACCAAAGGTATGATTCCAGGACCAGAATACCACCTATCCGAAGCAGGCAAGCCAGCCAGCCATAAAGAGGGGATTAGAGCACATGTAGTCTTGCCAGAGTCCCTAATACCCAAGTCCCAACCCCCATACTCAGTAGACAACTGCCATATGCAGTATAATGAGAACATGTGGAGACTGTTAACAGTTTTCCTTCTAACCAAGACCCCAGCTAGGGATACCCAGCACTAAGCCACTATACCTGGGCAAATAGATGGCCATAGCAAAGACTTAGTCCTAACACTAAGGCCTTAAAGGCAGCTGTGTGGGGCACCAGGAGTTCCACTGTACCCTTAAGGCCTCTCTGAAGAAGTCAGGTAACTGAGCTCAGGTTCAGAGGCAGGGGGAAGCTTCTAATTTTAGGCTTCAATCTGGCATGTGCCTCTTTTAAGGCCCAGGGCTGTCACAGACCATCTGACTTGTCAACTGTTACCCTGAGCAACTGAATACTAAGTTCTCTGTATCCCATGTCTAAGGAGAGCCAGTATCCAACAACCTTATATGAAGTTATTAGAGTAAGTGAACCTCCACTAGACTTTGAAGTTGAAGAGGTCAGCAGACCTGTAGGTGACAAGACATATACCAAGGTGACAATCATAGAAGGCCTATGGGACATGTCAAGTCATCTTCCTAAGAGGCCTTGTTATTCACTGTAAACAATGAATCAAGGCAGAACAGGTCCTAGGAGTAACCATGGCGGAATAGCAGTGACCCAAGCTATGGGCCAATTCTCATCTGTATTCAAGAGCAAATACTCTTCTTTTGTGACCTTCTGGAAACCTCCAGGGGATTCCCAAGTAATGCCATGAAAATTAAAAGGCATTAGCCTCCTCAGACTTTCCAGTATCTTCAAGCCATGCTATATTAAGATTAGATTTTATTGCCCATGTAATTGTAATCCCTCTGTACAGTATTTTCACAATAAAAATGGCAAAAAAGATTCGATTTTATGATGTACACACACACACACACACACAAATATACTGCTAAGTGAGCCAGATGCTGGTGGCTCACGCCTGTAATCCTAGCTACTCAGGAGGCTGAGATCTGAGGATCACGGTTCAAAACCAGCCCAGACAGGAAAGTCTATGAAACTCTTTATCTCCAATAAACCACCAGAAAACCGGAAGTAGCGCTATAGCTCAAGTGGTAGAGCGCTAGCCTTGAGCTAACAGCTGAGGGACAGCGCTCAGGCCCAGAGTTCAAGGCCCATGACCGACAAAAAAAAAATTATATATATAAACTGCTATGTGAAAAACACACGAGGTCTTTCTACTTACGGAATCTGGAGCAATCCCTTGGCCAAAAGATTTTAAGATTTAGGCAGATAGGGCTGGGAAGGTGGCTCAGTGGTAGAGCGCTTGCCTTGCATGCCTGAGGCCCTGGGTTCAATTCCCCAGCATAAGCAAAAGAAAAAAAGCTGGAAGTGGCGCTGTGGCTCAAGTGGTAGAGCGCTAGCCTTGAGCTGAAGAGCTGAGGGACAGCACCCAGGCCCAGAGTTCAGGCCCCAAGACCGGACCCAAAAAAAAAAAATTTTAGGCAGACAAATGAGTCAGTCACATCTGGCTAATAGATAGCCATAACATGTTCGAGTCACCATCTACTCCTGCTGGCCAAAACAGAGCACATTTAGCTACAGTGAACAGGAAAAAGGCCAAGTCTGACTAGGTAAGATTCTGATGCCTCAGCCCCAGGCTTAGGAAGAACACCCAGAGGCAAGGGAAGCCAAACTCTGAGCTTGGAAGACAAGAGAGACCTGGCCACCTGGAATCAGAATAAATCTTAGGAAAACCAGTGCTAGAACTTAGCTTGCCTAGATCACAGCTACTGCCATTCTGGTTTCCATGGTTGGCAGGAATGGAGGACCCAGGAAGAAGGCAGAAAGTTTGAGAAAACCAGGAAATAAAGCTCTGAAGCTTTAAGTCCCCATGCACAACAGTGAGCAGGCCAACAAACCAGGATGGTAACAAGAGCCACCAGATGTTATCACCTGCTGTGGCTGCTACAACTCCTGAAGAGTGAGAAAAGCCATTGGGTCAAATCCTGAGAACCACAGCCAGAAATGAGAGCATGCTTTCCATCGAGATTTAGGACAATCAGACTCTAGTACCTCACCTTTCAGCATACCCACTTCCTACCTGGGAAGTGAGCCAAGAATATAGAAGATGACTCCTGGCATTCTAGAGACAGAGGTCTTAACTTTCAATGACATTCCCAGATACCAGGGGTTCCCAGGTACAGATGTCTGATGAAGATTACAATAGGATTCTGCAGAGTAAAACAGTACCCAACATAGGTCCCATGGTTTCCCTTATTTGCAATAACTAGTATATGTCTGAGTCAAGCAGAAAAGGTCAGATAAGTTGATGTTAGGGAAATGAACACTAAGATATGCATTCAAATGTTTTTTTTCTTTCATGTGATTGTTTCTAAAATATTTATAAGATTATTTCTTTGTTGCTTTGTCTGTCCCTCCCCCATGGTATAACCCCTGCTTTCACTGTATTTGATATTGGTATAATTTGTGGAGGGGAAAGGAAAAAACAAATCGTTTAGATAGGGATACAGGTGGACCCATTGCAACAATGAGATGTACAAGTCATGTCAAAAATGAACTTTACAACTTTGGTGGGGGGGAGGGGGGAGGAGGATTGGGTGGGAGGGTGGGAGGAGGCTGGGAAGGGATGGGAAGGGGAAACAAAGGAGGAAGCTACAATGCTTGATAAGAAATGTACTCATTATCTTGCCCATGTAATTGTAACTCCTCTGTACAGTATTTTCACAATAAAAAACAAAAAACAGTACCCACTTCCCAGCCAGTCTATCTAGCATTGGCCCAGTGATTGGAGATGAAGAGAAAAACTGAGCAGGGAAGCTGGTGTAAATCCCTCTGGAAGTCCCCTAGAGGATGTCTTTCCTTTCTACCTTTAGTTACACATTCTTCCCACAATTAAATTACACATTTCTCTTCTGCCCTTTGACCTTATATATATATATAGATATATATATATATATATATATTTTTTTTTTTTTTTTGTCAGTCGTGGGGCTTGAACTCTGGGCTTGAGCACTGTCCCTGTGCTCTTCAGCTCAAGGCAAGCACTCTACCACTTAAGCCAAAGCACCACTTCCAGTTTTCTAGTGGTTTATTGGAGATAAGAGTTTCACGGACTTTCCTGCCTGGCTGGCTTTGAACCGCGATCCTCAGATCTCAGCCTCCTGAGTAGCTAGGATTACAGGCGTGAGCCACTGGCGCCCAGTTCCTTTTATATTTCTTTATATCAA
Organism: Dipodomys spectabilis; assembly: GCF_019054845.1. NCBI lineage: Eukaryota > Metazoa > Chordata > Mammalia > Rodentia > Heteromyidae > Dipodomys > Dipodomys spectabilis. The sequence goes on along the minus strand of NW_024870813.1, from coordinate 13,545,627 downwards.
AGCACTATTCCACTTTACCTACCTCACATCAACAGCCCAACTTTACCAATAGCCTACCAAAAGTGGGTCCCAGAGGACACATTTCTCATCCTACTAAGACTGTGCCATGCTACCCACCATAGCTCACCATATCCTAGAAAACACATCTTTGCCTCTACAATATGTAATCCTGCTAGCTCTGTAGTTCATTCTTATGGTAATCTTGAGCAGAAAGGACATAGTTTGCAGCCTAAAATCCTAAACTTCTCAGCTCATAATCCAATCACAACCTCCAGATCTATAGTTACCAACATGCCAACCAATGACCTTGTTAGTCTCTGTTCACCAGCTAGCCACCAGAGGGAATTGGGTAATTCACACTAAGACTATGTAGAAGGACTCTAGAGGTAAAACTTTCCTGCTGATGTCATGCTATTGACCCCAACATGACCATCTGGTAACTAAAAGCTTCCAGTTCTCTCCCACTATCTCTTGAACTCATCCATTTCAATTCTCCCTTAATTCCAAACTTTGTCTTGACTAAAGAGCTAAAAAGACTTTCTGATCACTCACTCACCAGTAGCCCTTCTCTACTATAATTTTTTTTGAGTTTTTTAAACATTATTATTATCTTTAAGTAGTGGTACA